>NC_140930.1:12749338-13949338 GCF_045865225.1 Trachurus japonicus
ATGCACCGATAATTAAAGGTGATGAACCTACTGCTATGACTATAGGGATAGGCTGGTCACTAAACTTCGGGTGAAATGTTGAACCATCCCTTTAAAGAAATTCCTATCTAATTATCATCGCTTTCACTTTTACATTTGAAACCCCACTGCATTCTTTACAGGGAGCAGCAACATCACAAGGATGTTTGAGGGAGAGCAAGATCATTTAATTCCAGCAACCTCTCAACCCCTCATTGAGAGTGAGATGTTTGTCATGGCAGGTAAGACGGGTGTTGAAGGACCTGTGTCCATGATACATTTGTGTGGTAGACAGCACAAATGGTGTTTTTATGACTTCAAAACAGAAATATTGACTTTTTAAAAAGTCACATAATGTCACCACTTCAATATTTTTGCTTATCCAAAGATATCAGAGTAGACAGATGCTAAGCAGTTCATAGTTCTGCAGTTTTCTCTGACTTGTCCTTTCTTTGGTGGTGCTTAATTAGGAAGGATAATGGGCCATTCATTCCTCCATAGTGGACCCTGTTTTGCTGGCCTAAGTCCTGCAATAGTTCATGTCCTGTTCGGGGGTTCTCCAGAGACTGCAACAATCCAAATAGAAGATTGCCCTGACATTGACATCCGTACCGTTATCCAGTCGGTAAGAATTTCAGATATAAAAGATGTGACAGGACTTTGTGTCAAAACTTTATATGAATATGACTGTATTTTGTCAGTGAAGTCAAAACACACACAAACTATACTGTATGTAGCTTGAAGGAAATGCTGACTTGACAACAGAAGAAAAGAGAGATGTCTTTGACCTCGCGCTGGCCTGGGACCTGCCTGGTGGTGTCACAGAAACGAACCGAAAGTGGCTACACGAGCGGCTCTTATTCCATGCTGTAGGTGACAATGCATGACACTTTTTGAGACATCATATTCAATAGTGTTAAAAACATTTTTTACACATCAATCTACACTTCATACCTTATGAGGACAGCCTAAACCCAGATTTTTATTTTTATTTTTTACAAAGTAATTAAAGAAAAACTTAAATATGTACCCTGCCTCTTGCCCGAAGTCAGCTGAGATACACTCCAGCTCATCTGTGATCCTAGTGCAGGATAATGGGTATAGAAAACACTGCATAGGGTTACTCAAAGCCTGGGAGTCCTTTAGGTGTTTTTTATATTACACAACAAATGTTGCATACCTTGTCCATCGCTGCCAAGACAACAGATGCTGCTGTCACACCCAAGTGCACAGTCGCCTGCAAGCCTGCTACGGTGGTGCAGAGTAGCTTTAAATCTGATTTTCTTTTTTAAATTAATTAGAGAAAAAAACAATACCCTCAAATTTGGGGTTTGGGCTGTCTTGTGAGGGTTGATGGGGAAAAAAACAATTGTTTTTAAAATTGTATTTTAAATAAGGCTTCAACATAACAAATCCCCTAAAATTGAAGGGGGTCTGAATACTTTCCATACCCACTACCCTACGAACAATACTACTTGCTCCTGTAGATAAACTTTAATAACCTGATGCGTTGTATAATATTGGCTATCAGGTGATTTCACGCACAAGCCGCCAGGTCAAACAACTGAGAAGAGGACTCAAGGAAACATTGGTCTGGCCCCTTCTAAAGGAGAGAGCAGACGTGATTTCCAAAATTCTACCACGGGAATCAGAATCTTCCATCAGCACTGAAGTAAATATCATGTAGACACTAGTGAAAATACAAAGTTCTGTAAGAGTGCACTAAAGATAACTGTCACATTTTTTTTTGTAGTTAGTCTTGCAAAGAATAATATGGCCAGTAATGGAAGAAGATGAGGATGAGGATGAAGATGAATGTTCTTTGGAGGACAAATGCAGACTTTCTGGGTACCTGAGAACTTTCATTGAGAAAGGTAATCATGTCTTGATATGGAATGCATAAATAATGTGAAGCCTGCCAAACTAGTTCAGCCTGACAAGCTGTGCGCATCACAATCGGCTAATGGGTCAAATTCTGTTCTTATCCAAATAGGGCAGGATATTTAAACCTCCCAGTTTATCTGCTTATCCCTGGCTATGCTGCTGCTATTACCGCTATTACCTGATGCTGCCACTGCTTTGCCATCACTGTTGATGCTGCTGGTTCTGGTGCCAATGGGCTCTATGCACAGCTCCAGCACTTCCTGAATTTAAGGCAGGTCCTTCATTTCCTGTCTTACATTATTGGACAAACTGATTAATCCAGGTGTGTCTGACCATTGTGACTACTCAGACACACCTGGATTAATCAGTTTGTCCAATAATGTAAGACAGGAAATGAAGGACCTGCCTTAAATTCAGGAAGTGCTGGAGCTGTGCATAGAGCCCATTAGGTTTCTCAAGCCACCCAGCATCCACCTGTGGGCTCTGTTTCTATGATCCCCTGTGTTCTGCAATTCATTCACTGCAATGTCTGTAAAGCAGATCATTATTCAGGGAATTAAATCACTAAGAGAGAGCCGGACTCCAATCCTACTGCATCCATGCTCAAGGATACCAATGTTCTGTCTCAGCTTGTCATGCTTACGCTCAATTTTTTGTTCTCATTTCAGTTGTCTCACTGAAATGAAAATGTTCTTTTTTTCAAAAACTGGGCACATTTCAGCCCATAAATGACAAATAGTGCAATGCCTGTTATCTATTTGTGGTTTTAAAGTAAACATTTGATGGTACAGGAAACAATAGATAAGAAATAATATCAACAACTAACTTTTTTGGATTGTTTTTCACAGCATCCTCGCCACAGGTGAAAACCCTCCTGCAGTTCTGGACTGGGTGGGAAATCCTACCCAATGAACTCACAGTGAAAGTGGTCAGCAGCAAACTCCCCACCTCTGCAACTTGTTTTGAAACACTACATCTCCCTTCTCACTATCTTGACTATGAGGCCTTTGAGAAAGACTTTCTGGCCTGCATCAGCTCCGCAAACACAGGATTTGGTCTTGTGTAGGAGGGCAATGTGTTTAAGAAGTAACTGTGTCTACTAACTTCTCATATTTAGTTTAGTTCAATTACATCGGTAGACATTTTGCCTGTTCTTGGGACATGATCTGTGATTTGCTCAAAGTCGTTGTTTTTATTCTGTATGATGGTGATTGTTCAGCAGCTATTTTGATGTATAGTTTATTTACTTTAGTGCAGCCAAATGTGTTCACATGTCAGTCTTGGTTCAGACAATTCAATGCCATGCTGTACACAAATATATATCAATTCTTGGGACATGATCTGTGATTTGCTCAAAGTCATTGTTTTTATTCTGTATGACGGTGATTGTTCAGCAGCTATTTTGATGTATAGTTTATTTACTTTAGTGCAGCCAAATGTGTTCACATGTCAGTCTTGGTTCAGACAATTCAATGCCATGCTGTACACAAATATATATCAATTCTTGGGACATGATCTGTGATTTGCTCAAAGTCATTGTTTTTATTCTGTGTGACGGTGATTGTTCAGCAGCTATTTTGATGTATAGTTTATTTACTTTAATGCAGCCAAATGTGTTCACATGTCAGTCTTGGTTCAGACAATTCAATGCCATGCTGTACACAAATAAATATATCAAGTCTTTGGAGAGCTGTTTGTGGAAACTTATTTTTATTCTGTAAGGCTGTGACAGAATATAACAACACATAGGATCATACGTTTTTCTCTTAGTAGCTACCTCTTCAGGGCAGTGGTAAGTAAATGGTTGTCAATGATACTGATGGATATGTAGTAGTAGCAAAGCTACCTACAATTGTGGTCAACAATGGAAGAGGAAAAATATCAAACATTCAACATTGCTTCAACAGTCTGAAGAGTTTCAAGGTACACTGCCACTGCTTGACTTAAAGGAACGCTGGGGTCTGGCAAAGATGCAAGGTCTTGTTCACTCAAAAGGTGTGGGAGCTGGATGTCAGGAACCGTGATGTTGGATTCACAGGGAGTATGTGGTCCTTCCCAGTCCACACCATAATCCTCACCAACCTGAAATACATAAGGAATGCAGTTTTTTTGAAGGTGTAGGTCATGTCATGATGGGCCTTGTATGCATTTTATGTACACTGTGTTCAAAAATATTACGGAAATAGGATTTTGGTGGAGAAAAAATAATTAGGGTAAGGGTAAAAACAACAAAGAAATCCCAACCCTCACAGCCCCACATACGAGAGACATGGCCGGGCACCAAGACCTGAGGCGAGGAAGAAGCTACCTTGGGGGCCAGCCAAACTTGGAGAGGTCATCGTCCATGACTGCAGGGAGCACTGCCGCAGAGACAACCCTGACCTGGGCAGACAGGAGGCTCCACACCAAGGTGCAGAACCCAAGCTACCCAGGCCAGAGCCATCCATGGGACAGCACCCCCATCAATAGACCAGAAACAACTCCCAGTCTGGCAGGCCTCCATCAGGAGACATGAGATCACTGACAGGTTTGGCAGTTAGTTTTCCAGGTGAGCCAAATTAAAGAAAAACTACTGAAGGAGGTTGTTCCACATTATGAAGCAAGTCACAGGTTTATGGAGAATAAAAGGTCTTGCTGCAGATGAAAAGTGTTAAATAGTGTAGAGTCCTGCAGAAAGTATGAAAACACTGGATACTTAAAGAAAAATTCAGGGAGATTGTCGCACTATATGTGTGACCCAGAGTGCAGATAGGTTTGTTTGGATTCTTTCTGGGTAAATTGATTCATAAGCAACTGGTAACTAGTCCGCAATTGGACTTTGTTCCAATTGAAGGTATACTGTATCAAGGAAATTTCTATCAGACAAATACATTGTATTATGAAAAATCTATATTTCAGCCAGCTTAACCAATGTCTACTAGGTGGAACAAGTTGCATTCAATTCAGAAATACATGAAGACTAACTATGAAACAGTTTTATTCACTGATGAATGCCATGCTTCAATGGATGGTCCAGAGGGATAGAATTCTGAATGGTTGGTGTATGGCCATCATGTCCCAACATGGCGGACACATCATAAGGGATGCATAATAATTTGAAACACAGTGTAGTCACAAATTATTAACAATAAAGACAGGATAAAAATGCTCTTACTTGTGAGAGATCCTGTCCCTCTTTGTGGTTTAGTAACCAGAGCTGCAATGGCGTGCGGTGGTGTTCAGTCCTTAGTCCATGCTGATTCCATGCTTCCTTGAAACAGTGAAGAAGGTGCTGGATATGTGGTAGGAAGCACCTGTGCAGTGCATAAAGGTGAACCTCTTCATCAGGATTGAGAAGTCGCTCAGCCTCCAACTGGACGAACAATGTGTAGAAGAGATCCAGCACATTTTCATATACATCCCTCCAGAGGCGCTCGATTCTATAAAGAAACAAGGAAATACAGCCTAGATTATATTTTAGCAGTTCAATATAATCAACAGCTGCAGTAATAGCGAGTAAGAGAATTTGCTACAGTACTGTACTACTTATCTTGAGTAAAATATTTTTATGTTACACCTTTACGTTTTCCCATGTTTGGCTTATACTGTATAACAAGTTTTTAAAATGCAACTGACTGCAATCAAAGCAAAGGTATCCAATCATTTTAATTTCTAACATCTTACCAAAAGTGTGTTTGTTCAAATAATGACTTAAACCCACATCATTTAATTCCAATAAATATTCATATGTCATTCTCACCTACTTTGTCAATCAACATCTAAATCTCTAAAGGTTTCCATCCTTCTGTTTTTCCCACACCTTTGATTATGAACACTCCTTCCAGTGATGTGGGAATTTCTGTTCTCCCCTCGTGTTTGGACCATGTACTGAGCGACACTGATGTTTTCACCCCCCTTGTCTGATCTGTATTCATAAGAAATGTACAATTAAATTCATGATTATCAAAATGATTATAACTGCCATGTAAATGCATGTAAGTCAAAAAGTCTGATTTGATCTTATTTCATAAGACATTTGAGGCACATCACATACCTAACTCGAGATGGCACACCATATTGGGCAACAGCAGACAAGAAGCCCTCAAGTACAGTAGTGGCTCTGTTGTTCGTAGCAGCATTAAGGTAAACTATCATTCTGGAGAATCCGTCTACGCCTCCGTGGACAACAATTCTCCATCTTAGTGAGATATAAAAAGATTAATATTTGGCCTTGGCCTCATGTCACAGCTGATGCAGTGTTTATGCATAGACCCACTTTGTTCAGCAATCATAGGGGCATGAATATTTTCCCATGAGGTCATTATGTAGTGATTTAAGGTGGTATGGTGCAGCCTTGGGACAAATAAAACACATGAGAGAACAAACCTGATTAGCTTGTGGTTACCGTCTATGTGCCATAGACTGTTTGGTGCAGGAACATTGTACTGACGACGCCTTGCAGTCTGGATAGTCAGTCTCCGCATCAAAATTGCCTGGGGATCAACTCTCTGCATTGATGCCCTTACTCTGTGCCCTCAGTGAGAAAGAAATACACATACACATGGAAATATTAAGTGGACAAAGTATACTCAGATTGATGATATAACAAGCTTGCTCTGTGGTCGACCTTGTATTCTAGACAGATAAAGTTAACTGTGTATGTATAATGAAAGTGGTGCTGGTGGAAGTGTGGACATTGTTATCGTAGATACACTGTCACTTATTTTCATTGTCTGGCCTTAGAAGAACATTTGTATTTGTTTTATGTTCAGTCACTGTAATATTTTTTTGAACACTGTGGGCCATGTCAACAATACCATATTGTATTCTGCTGATAACCATAGAGGCTGATGGTAACTGTTAGCAGATGAATGCACTGATTTCTTGTTCAATGGTGAACTCAAACTTGTGTGAAAGTATGTTTTCTGTGCACAGAATCAAGGTTCGTGTTTGTGTAGCCTATATTTAGTTTCTAAATCGGAAGATCAGAAGCTGAGTTTTTTTTTTTTGCCCTGTTCAGTAATTGCCAAGCCTTGGTATAAAAAAATATAGGCTATATACTGTATATATAAAAAAAATAATAATAATAAAAATATTTTTCACCTTCACATCTTCAACAACAATCAGTGTAGTAGGCTAGACCTACAAGGAAAACAAAATATATAAACAAATTTGGTAATAATTCTTACTTTGGATGTGTATGCCCCTGGATCGTATATGTCCCATCATCATTTTGTATCCAGCGTTTGGATGGGAACGTTGAATGTCAGTCACCACAGCATCCAGGTCGTCATCATTTATATTAGAATAGCGATCTGATTTTCTGCATGGGAAAACAATTAAAAATGTTAGATAAATGGAAGAGGACTTCGGGGCCAGATAGCTCCAGGGCAATGACATAGCTTACAACCACATTCATGATTTTCAAAAAAGTAGATTAATGTAGGCTAAAACATGTTATGAATCATGAGAAAGTTTGGACAAAAACGCAGTCCATTAAGCATAGTATCATAGCCATGGTAAAACACTCACACATCTGAGTAGTTTGGGAGAAAAGAAGCAGAATGGCAATAAGTAGCCCAAGGGACAATGTGGAGTGGACACCTGTCATCCAAAAAGTTATTGCTTGCCAGTGTGGTATACTGATGTGATGAGGAAAAGGAAGTTATCACCGCCGACACGTCCTTGCTTGCATTTAAAAGGAGTTTATTACAAAAAAGAACAAAGTCACAAAAATGCTGAATCCTGGAGAACCTAATGTGAGATCTCTCTCTCTCTCTCAACCTAAAAACCCTTCTATTGGCTTTTCTCCAACACCTTCTCCAGACAGAGAGGAGTCTCCATCCAGATGGCCACTCTGACATGACCTTTAAAAATTCAGGCTAAAGGAAAACTTATCCTATGTCCTAAAAACTATACCCATCAGAAAAAGAGAGAAGAACAAGCAGTCCCTTAAACATGGCACATTCAATCGGATCACATTGCCTTAGCCCAGATAAGAAAACCAACTCCAAGATAATTCAAATATAGGAAAGAAATTCAGGTGGTTAACATGAAACTGATTTCCATGCGTTTCTGTTGTACAGGTGTACAGGTAATACAGTTCCATAGTATTACACCTGCCAAAAAATAGCTTTGTTGTTACAAAAACAATTGTGCTTCTGCCAATCTCTGCCAATGTCTTTATTTCACACACTAGCTATGTTAATTACAGTCTATCAAACAAGTACTGGACATGGACATGATAGCAAATACAGATAGGCCTACCTAAAATAACATAACTGACAATGATCGCCTTATAATACTTATTATAAACACAGACACATTTGCCAACTGTGTGCCTGATGAAGGCAGCTGTCGAGCCAGACTGCGCGATCCCGCGGCCTTTCCACTGACTGCGGAACGGCTCCAGATCCGCTCCGGTACGGCGGCGGAGCCGTTACGTATTAATTAATCACCGTAGTAGCGTCCACCGACTCCGGGTCCGCTGCGTCGTGGGTCTGGAACGGCACCGGCATCCGGCAGCCCTCGCAAAACATACGCAGAGCTTCTATTTTTCCCGGACGCCGGAGCACGGCGCATCAAGCAGCACAGAGCAGGTCGTGTATGACAGGAAATCGCGGGCAAAATACAAAATAAAACACCCGGTTAATTTTCAAAATAAAATACACCATGTTTACAGCGGAGCATATTTCCTGCTTTACACCTTGAAAACGTTGTAATGGGCAGCGACCCCGGTGGGTGTGGACGGACGGGGGAGTACGGAGCCGTTCTGGAGCCAGTGGAATACCGAAACTCGCCACGAAGTGATTTTTACGACGGCCAGTTATAAAATTCACGATAAACTTAAAAGCGAATGAGCAGCATGTAGTAGTAGTCCATAAATAGTAGCCTATGTGTAGTTGTTTTCCAAGTTTGCTTACCTTAGGCCTCCATCAGCCAATCTCCTCTGAATGGTGCTGGACGACACACCAAAAAGCTCCGCAATTCTTCGAGCTGGCAGTCCAGACAACGCAAAGGTTGTTAGCATTCCGCTTGGGATGTCCAAAGGCGGTCGTCCAGCACCTGGTGTGACTGCCTGCCCCTGGGCATCTCCAACATGAACACGGTGCTCAATGTTGTGCAAAATGTTCATAATATCCTCATCCACCTCTATATCATGAAGAGCACTTATCCTCCCAAGAATTTCCGCGAAGTCGGCAACATTAGCTAATATATTATCTGCTGATACTACGTTTTGTTCTATGCTGTCACTCAAGGAGAGCATAGCACCCCGGAGCTCATCTATCTCCTCCATGTGTCCTCCACCATGAGCACCGGAAATCGGACAGTTGCTTTATTCTGAAAGGGTACAGAGGTAACCCCGCCCCCTCATTTGAATATTGCAGCATGAAATAAAAGAGCAGTGAAATAAATGTGACATTCGGAAATAAAAGTCGCCGGAAATAAATAAATGTGACATTCGGAAATAAAAGTCGCCGGAAATAAATAAATGTGACATTCGGAAATAAAAGTCGCCGGAAATAAATAAATGTGACGTTATGAAATAAAAGTATCAGGAAATAAATAAATGAGGCGTTAGAAAATAAAAGTCTCCTGAAAAAATAAAAATGTTGTTTTAAAAATAAAAATATAAATTAATCTATGTATTTATATTTCATTTATATCTATTTATCATCTTATTTATTTAATTTGGGACTCATTTCATGGCTATATTTATTTATTTATTTATTTATTCATTTATTTCATTATGACTAAAATGGCTTTCCATAGCCGTTATAGGGAACTTTCACAGACAACAGGACGGTAAAAACACGAGCTACGGGTTACCTGGAACGCTACCAAGTCGTAGTTGTGACTTGAAGCTGTAACTTACGGTTTCAAAAGCCTGCCTTGAACACAGCATTAGCCGAAACGGCCGTGCCGATGATATCTGCTTTAAATACCAAAAGACGACTTGAAAAGTGCACATGAACACCCTCTCATGTGGTATTTTCCACTGGGCAACTCGTAGAATTTTTCGATGCCCGAGTTGCCGAGATGAGAATAACCTTTGACCTTTTCAACATGGCTGCGAGCAACGCAAGATTCGTTAGGTAAGCAAGGCAAGCATTTAGAAAACAGTTAGCAGCTATTCACTTTATGTACGCTTTTAAAAAGCTAGCCAAATAGCCAGTGCTAAATCTCCATGAATATGAATATTTACGGTTTGAGTTTTGATAATTCATCTTCTTGCTGTAAGAGATGAACTAGGCAATCCAAGATTGTTTTACCCCATACATGTAGATGTCGCACGTGCATATCTATGATTTTACCCAAGTAACAAGTCTGAATCTGTGTGTCCACCATCTTTATTTTCTCTGTACAACAACAAAAGCACATGAACACAACGCACTGGTAAATACCAGGTCACAAGTGGAAAATACCATCTGTACCATAGCACATGAATGTAAGTCTATGGGGGAACAAACTGCGCATGCGCCACATACCGGGCGAAGAGGCAGAGCAGCTCTGTGCCTCACCTCTGAAATACAACGAGATGGCGAGTGGCTTACGGCCGCTGCCTGGCCGGAGGTAAACTCAGTTCAGTCGCGTTTATTAGACTATGAAAATCACCAAATGCTAGTGGCACATTTAAACCTGTGGTAAAGTTATCTGAAATAAAAATAATAATAATTTAATTATTCCTGACAGCCTAGGGGAGGCACTGTCCCCCCGCCTGCCCTGACAAGTAGGAGGGCTCAGGGCTGCTAGCCGCACTAGCTGTCTCTGATGCTGCTGAGTGCTAGCACGTAAGATTTGAGGACCTAGTCAAATTCAAAACAGGTCAGATTTTGTTTAAAGCCTGGAATAGGTTGCTACCAATAAACATCCAAAAAATGTTTATGGTCAGAGAAAGCATATGATTTAAGAGGGAACTGTAACTTTAAACAAGCTACCATCCATTCTACCCTGAAAAGTTTTAGCATCTATTTTTGTGGTGTTAAAATGTGGGACTAGATGAGGATATAAAAATGTGCAATACAATTTAAAAGTAAGTACAAACATACACTCTTGGACAGCTATAAAGAACTTGACAGCTAATTTTACTCTTTTTATGTATAATCATGGTCTTATTTCATATTAAAGCAATATGTTTTTGATCTTCTGAATTGTATGGAACTAGATGTAGGCTACTGTATGACATGAATCACAATGTAAGGGGGGGCTGAACTTGATAAGCTTTGCTTCCTTCAGCCCCTTCTCAAACTTGCACAGTATCATTATTGTTTTGTTTCTTGTTACATAGATTGTTTGTCTTTTGATGTGCTTGTTTGAGACAAATAAAAATCAAATCAAATCAAAAAGTCTCTCTCTCTCTCTCTCTCTCTCTCTCTCTCAGCAGCAGCAGTCAGGGCCGCAGATAAAAGAAATACAGTCTGACTGAAGCGCTGGGGCCGTGGACCGATTCCCGACCATCACTGACAACTAAAGCCTCGACTGGTAACAAATACTAGGGCTGTTGAACTGAGCTAGTTCGAGGCTAACTTCGGCTAGCGGTAGCGGTTAGCATCCGCCGCTAACACCGTCTTCCCAGTTCACCACAAGGCTACACAGCTTAACCGAGAGGAGGGGCCGTTTGAATGTTTTGTTTACAAACTGCAGCGAACAAAACTCCAGACTGTAACTTAACCTTAAAAAAAACAAAAAAAAACTCTGCCTCGGTCTCAGTCCGTCACACATCCCAGTAGTAGACACACAGCTGGTCAAACCTCCAGGAAATTTTTCTTACCGGTTAATCCACCCACATTATTCCCGTTTACAGCCCCTTCTTCGCGATCAGCGCATTTCATCCATTTGCATTATGTGAAAAAAAAGAGAAAGTTTTTAGCGGCGGCAACAGCCGTACGTGTTTCTGATCTCCTTGTGTCGGCCTCTCCTGGCAGGACAGCTAAAACTAGCTAAAAACTGATTTTTTTTTTCCCCCCACACAATGCAAATGGATGAAATGCGCTGACCAGGAACAAGATGTATGGGAACAGCATGGTGGATTATTATAACCTGTTGGAGCTGGATGACTGACTGTTTTGGACACCAAGAGTGAAGGTAAGAAATATTTCCTGAAGGTTTATCAGCTATGTCAATGCTGAGGGTTCGGGTGTGTGGCCGTGTGTGTTTGAGGTCACTTTCCCGTCTTTATTTCATGACAACGTGTACATTTTTAGATTGTGTATCAGAGACGTTCAGTGAAGCCTAGCTCTCCTGCCATGGGGCGTGGTTTCTTTGCCTGCAGCGGACACACCCCCACCGCCCTGAGGCAGAGAATGCTGCTCATTTATTGACAAGTTTGATGCAGAATTTTATATACTTAACAACTTTTTTAGTCCTTCAAATTTGACAGAGTGGTTAATAATATGTTTTCCTGTGGTATTATAAACTTAAAACACATATTTATTCTTGGTTTACCCAGTCTTTAATTAAGGCGATTCTCTTTGTTGATGTGCAGTATGGAGCTGGACCTAGTCCAACCCCGCCCAATGGCTCTGCAGTGAGCACCACTTGGAGAGAAAGGCCCCAGGGGATTTATCCCATAACCTTCTTGCTGCCCCATTTCCTGTCCCAAGTCTGAACATGAACATGAGCACATCTCTCTCATCTCTAGCCATACAGGACTGACAAATATTTTAATAATTGGTTGAGTGTTAACTCATTTTTCTTTTAGGGTAAACTGATTTCATTTGCTCCAGTTACAAAAAATATGGCGTAGTATGTGAGGCGTTTCATTATATTTTTTTAACAAATGAATTTTCATTGAAAACACAAGCAATGTGAATTCATCCCCTCAGGTTGTGGAAGGTCAATTTGTGTAAACAATCAGAAAACTCATTAATGAAAATCATTTGTTGCAGCCCTAGTCGAGACTCAGAGGTGTTTCTAACATTTTGTCTGCACTTCATTCATTTTAGCTAGGTGTACCTAATACACTGGCGTCTGCATTAAAGTCAAAAGTTTCATGGAGCAGGATCAGCAGCACTGAATTATAACTGTCTAATTTACTCAGCAGCTTTAGTTATATTATTCTATATTCATTGTTTAATGTCCTAAATATTTCTTTATTTCTTTAATGTTAATAAATTAATTTAATTTAATTTTTTTTTATATACAGGGTAATTTGAAAATGTGATGAGTGTTTTCTTTTTCTTTTTCTTTTTTATCTCTGTCTGTGCTGTTCTCTGTGTTTCAGTGGAGGCATCTTATCTCAGTTTGTACCAAGTCCAGTAGTTATGACACCTTCTGCATCGAGAACCCTGTATCACTGCGATTACAGAGGGGAGTTGAATTTGCTGAGTGCCCTAAAAGCAATGATTGGTCTGGTTCCAACTAATCCGGTAAAAGTCCGTAGACCAGACAGAGACAACATGCAAGGCACAAACACACGCCTCACTGACTGTGGGATACCTTCAACTTTGCATCAGATAAATCAGATTAACTTTTTTAAATTATCTGCTTATTTATGTAGAAACTTCATTACTTCCCCTTAATTGATCCCATGTTTTGCTTATTACATTTGCATTTATTTTTTGTGTCCCATGTTTGTTTACTGTCTTTTACCCCCTAATATTATCACATCACATGTCCAACATTATCATTTTCCATCCCTTTTATATTTTTTAAAAGGCCCAGATTTAAGCCTGCATAACATTCACAACAGTTTTGAGGACCAGTAATGACCATGTGTAACCTATTGAATTGAACTATATTGATTTGATAAATAAATAAAGTGATGCTTGTGCTCACGTTTCAGCAGGTTCATTTTCTGAACTTTGACTTGAGAAGCTATAAAGTCCATCAGACAAAATTCATTTTGGTTTCCTTCTGAGTGTTTTTTATGGATTATATTTTTATGTGACAGGGAGTTTCAGAGGATCTATTTTCTGTGTGTTTTTGGGCTAATCATACTGAATGTAATACATTTTTGTTTGGAATTTACACAACTACTAGATTTGCTGCATTTAGAAATGTCCATGTATTATTCTGGATAATGTGCAAGTTAGTTTTACAAGATAACTATATGATCCATGAATGTTTTATATTTAGATACAACATCAAAAATGCTTGTAAGATAAAACATCAACCAAAACAAGGGGAGTCTAGGATCAATTTCTAATTGCTGTGCAGTGATATAACTTATATGACTATATGGCCGACAAGGGCCTGTAAGTCACTGTGTATTGTAATCACCAGGCTGAGTGCTGTTGTGAGTCTACTGTCTTCTTCAGGTCGATTAACTTATCTCTTCCTTGTGTTGTAATCATGATCAAAAAAGCCCTCACAGACTTCTCTTAGGAGGTGAAAGGTTAGTTAAGGTTGTTAAGGCACCATTGCTGAGGCCATTGTGCATTGTACAAGTTACCAATGTGCAGCCACTGGTAATTTTATGTAGTCTGTGCTTGTGATGTTTATACAGGGCATTAAAGACACTAAAAAACACACACAAAGTAAGTCTAAGTAGTTAAAGAGCCAATACTTTGAGACAGCAATAGCACATTCAGCTCAGGCAACAAAACCAGCGGGTGACTCAGGTTTCGATTTTGTGTCAATGTGATTTAATTATATTGTTCATGGGGCAAAGGTTTACTCAGCTTTCTGTAAGAGGCATTCATACATGTTGGGATGTGTAGACACTATGGTGTAAGTTTGAGCTGAAGACTTCCAATAAAGAACTGCCGAGAAATTATTTCTTTTGAATCATTTTCAGATGTTTCTTTTTTTTAACAGAAAATCACAACTATTACATTCAAACTGTATACTAACAGACCCGAAGACAATATTAAGTCTGAAAAAGAAAATGACCCAAACAACTAAAATAAAAAAACAAAACAAAACAAAAAAAAACCCCCAAAAACATATCCTTACTTTGCTGATACTAGGAAATTAGTTTCTTTGTGCCCTGCCCTTTGAGCGCTACAGAGCAATCAAAGTTAGTGATTGAAGCTATATTAGCTGTTATATGACATTGATCTGATTACAGCATGTTTTAAAGATAAAGATATGTGTGATTTGTTTTAGATTTTGAATATTAATATGTTATTTTTTCTATTAAAGATGGTCTCGGTATCAGCCTAATCACTTGTGAAAACAGCCCCAAATTATACAGTTAGAGCTGAGGAGGTAATCTCACATTAGCACACAGACCACCCCCACCCAATGCTGATGGAGTCAGCTGGTCTCAGTTTGTGAAACATTTTTACCTTTGGCCTGCCACAAGGACTGTTCAGACTTTGGAACGAGGACAACACATTTGCAAGTCCTGGTGATCGCATACTTCAAGATCGGAGAACTATAAAAGCCTAGACGAAGGCTCTAAGATTAGTCTTCACAGAAAGAGGAGGACTCTCCCTACCTTAAGGCTTCTTGAGCTTATACTAAGCCCATCATGGGGAGTATCAAGCTCTGCCTTTTGCTGCTTCTGGGCACCTACACACTAGCCCGTAAGTATTACTTGCATTACTAGTAGTTATTTTGAATCTTAAGAGAATTTAAAGGTTTGGTTTTATATTTTAATTGCAGATCCATTTGAGAGAAAACCTAGATGTTTTTTGCTTGGTTTAAAAAATATAACAACCAGATGACTGGTGACAAATTCATAACCAGAGTAATATTTAATAGCATGTTTAATTGTCAAACATTACTTAAGTCATTCTAGATTACATACTTGTGATGTTATTCAAATAAAGGACCATTTTTATATCTCGTAATATGTATCAGTAAAATATAAATAATTCTTGGCTAATAGTCGTTGTAAACTCTCTTGGTGCCATATGATTAAATTGATAGAATTATTACAAAAGTGTTTAAAATAAATCTTGAGAAAGTTGTGGTTTTTAAAATTGTAAAACACATACGTTTTTTTTTATCCCTTACAGAGCAAGATGCGGGAAGTGACGATTCCCCAGTCTGTCATTGTGAGTTATTTGTTTATTGTTATCATTGTGTCTTCACTGTGTTGTGTCCTATACATTACCATATGATATTTTCTTTTTTTTGTGCTTTAATGGACGTTTCAAACACTTTTCAGTGGCCAAACGATTCAAGAACTTCAGGCGCTTTGTGTACAACTACGAAGCTGAGACCTTCAACGGCGTAAATGGAGCTACCGACAAAAAGAGCGGCCCCAGAGTCTCCTGCAAAGTATGTCACACAGAACTGATCAATACTGCAAACAAAACCGTCTCATGACCCCAAATAGACAAAAAACTAACAGAAAAATGATTTGATCTGCCGCACAGGTTGAGGTCGATGTGCCCCAGACCTGTAGATTCATCCTACGCACAACAGAGTGCTCTCTGAGTGAGATCTCTGGTGTGGATGCTGAGGGCAATGCAGTGTATCGTCCTGCTGCTCAAGAAAATGCTTTCAGAGATGCCATGGCCAAGTACGTCATCTTTAATTTTTTGTTTCAGAAAAGATTCATTAATTGTCTGTATTGTTAAATCCTAAAACTGAGGGCAATAGGACACATAAAAGGAAAAGTTCTGAGCTATAAAAGGGCAGGTTGTAAATGATGATCTTTCCACGTCAACACTAGGTACCCCTTGAAGATCACAGTTGAAGGACAGACCAGCGTTGAACTCTTCCCTGAGGATGACGAGCCTGTCAACATCCTGAACATCAAGAGGGGAATCGTCTCTGCTCTCATGGTGCCAGTGATGGAGGAGGAGAAGAACAAGAAAATGGTACAATTGGCCTTCTGTTTTGTTGCCTTGTTTTCTGTTTTCTTAGCGCACAGTAACCACCTAATCAATTCAGACCAGAGTCGACATGTAGAGGTCTGAGGTTGCAGCTGTTTGTGGGGAGAGTCATGCTAAGATAAACAAGTTGCACAATGGGTAGATAAGCTGCCCCAGTCACAGGTGATAAATGCACGCCTGTAACAGCATGTTCCCACAAAGACAGGTCAAAGTCCTAGATAACTTTATCTTTCAAATGCCATCACCTGCTCTCCTGATGAGGCTAATCTTTAGGATTGATTGATAATCAGATTCTGGGTAACTGTTAAACAGGACAAAAGTCACGTTCACCACTCCACCTCTGGCCAGTCCATTTTTTTTTTTTTTTTTTTTTTGCTTGTCTCCCATCCTCTCAGTATTCATGATTGCCTTTCACCATTTTCAGCCCACTGTGCACGGAGTCTGCAACACCGACTACACTGTCAACTCCAGAGAGGACATTGCCACTGATGTCACTGTCACCAGGGATCTTTCCTCATGTGACGGGTTTGTTGCCCAAAGGCAGGACACCAGTCCCCTGGCCCTCATCACCGGCATGGTAAGAGTTGCAGCAACAGCCTAATGCAATCATCATGACAAACTTAAGCCATGAGTTACACATTAATTTACTCAGTATGAACAGTTTAAAAAAAAACAGCACTTCCAGCACTTTACTCTTTCTAGTTAACTAACAAAAAATGGATTTCCTCCTACTGTAGAACTTCCCTCTGTCCAAGATGATCAGCAGCACCCAGACCTGCAACTACAAGTTTGACAACCAGAAGAAGCACATGACCAGCGGTACCTGCACAGAGAAACACCTGTTCCTGCCCATGTCCCACCAGTAAGTTTCAAAAGAATGAAGTACTGGCAAAAAACAAGACAAAAACGTGCATATTTACCTTTAAAAAAAAAGAAAGAAAGATCTATTTACTTTGTATTTTCTGTACTGTATCTGTACTATCCAGACTGTTTTGATAAATATTATACTGATGATATAAAATGGAACACTTTTCCCACTGTAATGATTTTCAGCTGTGACCAATTTGTTGAAAATGTCTCTTGTCTGTGTAAACAGGAATGAATATGGAATCTCTACTTTGGTGAAGCAGACTGTGACTCTGAGAGAAACTGCCAAGATCAACGACAGAATCTTTGAGCGCAGTGAGTGTTTTAGTGTTTAAAATGTGTTGTAGCATGTCAAATTTCTATTCCTATCATTTGCTTATTGTTTGTGCTGTGATTTCCTTACAGACGAAAACAACCGCAAGTTCTTGCCCATGACTGCTACCGAGGAGAAGTGCCCCAAGCAGACCAAGGATGCTGCCATTGCCACCATGCAGGAGCTGAGCACCCTGTCAAAGGGCGAGGAGCGCGCGCGTCTCTTCCAGAAGCTGGTTTCTGAGCTCCGTGGCCTGCAGGCCGACGTCCTGGGATCTGTAGCTGAGGAGATGATGGACATGTCCAGCTCTCTGACTTGGCAAGCCCTGGCTCAGTGTGGTACCCCAGAGTGCACCAGTGCCATCCTGAAGGTTCTCAGGACCTTCGATGAGTCTGCTCTCGAGGTTGATGCTGCTGTCTACGCCCTTGGTCTCCTGTCTAACCCTTCCCGCCTCATGGTGAAGGACCTGCTGGCAATGGCTCAGTACAAACAGAGCAAACCCATCATGTATGCCCTGAGCAATGCAGCCAAGAAGTAAGTAAACTCACCTATTACCTTGTAAATAGATGTTTTCAATCTGAAGAAAGTCCTTGTCAGTACTGTCACACTGTTGTGGTTTCTGTGTGTTTAATCACTAATGTCTACTTTTGTCATTAGACTGTACGCAAGCGAGGGAGTCACCCCCGAGATCACTGCTGTGTCTGAGTTCATGTCATCTCTGCTCGGCGCAGACTGTGCAGGAGAAAAAGACCTGACCTTCCTGACCTTGAGGGTAGGTATCCAGCGGTGGTCTCCAATGATAATATAATTTTGATGGTGATTTCCAGGCCTAGATTTTTTTTTTCTAAACTTTTTTTTACTATTCCATCCAGGTTATTGGCAACATGGGAGATGTAATGGAACAAGCTGACGCTGGTATCAAGAGCACCCTGCTCAAATGCATGAGACAGCCTGCAACCACACTGTCTGTGCAGCTGGCTGCCATTCAGGCTTTCAGACGCATGACTGTGACAGATGAGGTATGTAGCATTTCCCTCGGAGAAAAAACAGTTTCTACCATTTCTAATACTCTATAAGCTTTCCTGCTGACCAACAAGCTCCTGTTGCTTTTCTATCCAGGTTCGCTCTAACCTCCAGAGGGTCACCCAGTACTCCAAGGGTGCTGTCCAGAAGCGCCTGGCTGCTTACCTGATTCTGATGAGGGACCCAGCAGACAGTGACGTTGAGATGCTGAAGAAGCTGCTCACACAGGAGCAGAATGTGCAGGTCAAGGCCTTCGTGTCTTCCCACATGTACAACATCATTTCCTCTCCTGATGTAGAGACCCAGAAGTAAGAACAGAGCACACTTTAAATGACAATTGGAAATATTTTATTGATACTGTATTAACAAAACCTAATTCCATTGTATTTTATTTTCTCAGTCTTGGTTCAAGGATCATGAACACCATGGGCTACATGGACATTGACACACACAGTGATTACACCACAAAGTCTCGCAACTACAAGCAGGCTATGGTTACAGACAATTTTGAGGCTGCTGTTCAGGGAAATGTTATCTTTGATCCCAGTAACCAGTTGCCCAGGGAGGTCTTGCTGGAAATGACCCTGAAAGCTTTTGGCTACAGCATGAACATCTGGGAGGTACGTATGTCATAAAAATACTCATTAAAACAATGATATTAGTTCATGATATATAATATTTTGGATATTTTTCATCTGCTATTGAAATAGAAGCTTCACTTAAAATATTCACTCTAAACCTACCATTAAATCAAATTGCTTTCTTTTTCTGGTAGGTTGGCATGGAAGGTAAAGGCTTTGAGCCATCCATTGAGGCTCTGTTTGGAAAGAACGGGTTCTTCCCCGATACTGTGTGGAAGACTATTTACTGGGTTGATGGCAAGATGCCACCACAGATCAAAGCGGTTCTGGAGCAATGGGTTGCTCCCCTGAAATCAGGAGAAAAGAAGGTATATTTTGTGTGTGATCTTTTTTCTGTTCTATTGATAACTTCCACTGATTGCGCCACAACTAAACATATTAATCTGTATCCTAAGGTCCCTGACAATCTTGTGAGAGAAATTTCTCGCACCTTCAACAAGCTGGTAAGAGAGATGTCCGCTCTGGAGTCTCCAGAGGCCATGGCCTACCTGAGGATCATGGGAGCTGAGCTTGGCTACATCAAGGGCAGTGATCTGAGATTTTTGGCTGATAACGCAATGATGTATGCAGACATCTTCATTAGGACCATTCCTTCCAAGGTACCGTTCTGTGCTTCTGTTACCTGTTTAATATGATAACCTTCCCCACGATTCACACCTTTGTTTTTGTTTTGTTTTTATCTCAGCAAGAGCACATTAGAAATAACTGATTCTTTTTTATCAGATCATGGCTGATCTGATGTCCAGCACTGACAATGAGATCTTTGCCCATTACATCTTCATGGACAACAAATTCAGCATGTCAACAGCATCTGGCTTGCCTCTGACGTTTGCTCTGTCTGGCACCTTCACTCCTGGTGCAAAGGGAGGCCTCCGCATGTCTCCAAACATGGTAATTTTATTTTTTTTCATTCTCTCCCAACCAATGAATAATACACTGTTTGTCCTAATGTTGGTTAGCTGATTTTCATCCAATGAAATGTGTTGGTAAAATCTTAAAATCTATGATAATGATACAAATAATCCAATGAATTTCTATTGCATAGTAATAAAGGTAGTTCGGGGTTGGTTAAAATTGCAGAAGCGGTTGATGTGTTGATGGTGTAAGTTCATTTTTTCTTCAAGCCCCTGCAGCCCATTTCATTTCTCTCCATCTGGTTTCATTCACAGAAGGAGCTCCAGTTCATGCCCTCTGTTGGAGTTGAGTTTGTGACTCAGATGGGAGTCAATGTCCCACAGTTTGTTGTGTCCACCGTTGAGATGCACACCAGCATGTTCCATGAGAGTGCACTCAATGCCAAGATCACCATGGAGCAGGACCAGATCAAGCTTTCCATCCCAGCCCCACAGGGCACCACAAAGCTCTTGCACATTAGGTAACAAATAACATAAAACACATTCATATGTTGTATTTCAGAGATAAAAATGTATTTGTTTGGTTTTGTCCTGTTTCTGCTTTTGTGAACCAGCTGTTGGTCATATTGTAGCACCATATTATTCGAGGACAGAGACTAATTTTGCTATTCTTTTTTTTTCTTTCCAAAACAGCAATAAAGTGCTGATTGTGGGTGATGACCAGGCTACAATGATCCCACACACAGAGGGTGACTCAAACTGCAGCCCTCTCTTCACTGGAGTCAAATACTGCGCCAGAACACTTCGCGCTGACACCCGTGGCAGGACAACTGTGCCTTACTTCCCTCTGAATGGAGAGAGCCTGTAAGTTGTGATTTGAAGAAACTGTGATCATTTTGCCAATGCCATATTACTGTGATGTATCATTTAGTGATTTAATATTGGTTAAAATTAAATTAATATGGTAAAATACACTGGATGAATGGAGGTATGAATAACAAATAGCACAAAAAAAAACTGTTTAATATATGGTCAAATAATTTAGATACTATGTAAGAAATGCTTTTTGTGCTATTTTATACATAAATGTTTTTTTTTTATGAAAGCTCATTACTGAAATATTCATCTCAATCTAGGTTTGCTGTAGACATCAAACCCACCGGAGAGGTCTCCGAGTACACAGCCACCATCGCCTACAAGCTTCTCAGCGAAGGAAAGGATGGCAACCAGAAGGTTGATTCTGTGAAGATGACCCTGAGAGCTGAGGGTACGATCATCAAGCAAAAATTATATCGACCAATGTTTTTTTCTGTGAGCATAATCATGCATCAGTAATCAATTTATCAACTTATTCTAACTCAATTCTTCTAACTTGTCACTTCAGGTGCTCAGGCTACTGAGGCCACAGCCACCATGAAATACAACAGAAATAGGAATGTCTTCACCACCCAAGTCCAGGTTCCTGACTTTGATATTGAGGCTGGAGTTAAGGTTGGCATGACCGACAGCGCTTCCAGGGGCAAATCCATCATCTTTGAGATTTCCAACAAGAACGTGGCCCAGCTCTCTCTGATCGGCCGTGCCAAGTAAGTAAACCTCACTGCAAACTTTCCTCAAACACTTATTCAAATTCATCACTGTTTAAACAATTGTTTTGTGCACATTATTGATTGGATCATTTTTTTTTAATTATCCTAGGCTTCAGGCCATGAATGATGGCATGCTGCAGGTTCAGCTGCTGGTCCCCTCACTCAGGACTGATGCTGCCATCACAGCAAAAATGAGCAAAACCAATGGACTCACCATGGAGATCAAAAGTGATGTCAAGCTCCCAGAGACCTCCTCTGTTCAGGCAGTGATATTCAAATACGGTACGACTATTAGAAACTAATGCAAATGGGGGTCTTTCATTTCATGCATTCATTAAAAAAATGCCTCAAATACAAAAGTAACATTAAAAATTATTTGTATCTCAGGTGAAGAGCAGGCTGAGGTTCAGCTCACATCCAATGTTAATGCTGACACTAAGATCCTGGTGCCTTACACCGAAGCCCTCCAGGCCTGGCTCAGGCAGTTTGTGGAGGATGCCATGGACCAGCAGGTTGTCAAGACCGATATGAAATTGCGTCACATCATCAACAAGGCAGCTGAGGTAAAATGAATACAGCAATTTTCACTATTTAAAATACCATTATTTATTTCTAGTTTTTCCAGACTAAATCTTGAGAAATGTGGTATTTCTTCATCAGGCCAGCAACATCTGGATGGACAAGATTTCAGCTGATGTCCCCTATGTTGAGACTCTGAGGAACAGAATTGCAGAGGTGGAAATGCCCTCCATGCCCGAGAACCTGTTCATGGACCTGTAAGTGTAACACACATTCAATAATCTGAATTAAGATATTAAAATCATTATCAGTGGCAAAATGGGTGCAGAAATTTCCCTGCTTTAAATATCTGATTTATATTAACCAAGTGTTTCTTTTCATCCTTTTACCAGCGAAAGCACATTCAGATACCAGTTCAACAAGGGCCGTATGACCTTCATACTCCCTCTGCCTCTTGGGGGCAAATCATCTGGGGAACTGAGGATACCTGCAGTGGTTTCCACCCCTCAAATCTCCTTGCCTCAGGTGGACATGGAGCTTCCATCAAGGGAGATCAGAATCCCCACTTTCACCATCCCCTCTGAGTATGAACTCAACCTGCCTAGGCTTGGACTGGCAGAAATGTCTACTAAGGTCAAGAGCAACTATTATAACATGGAGGCAACAGTCTCTGCTGGCAGCAACCCTGCTGAGCTTTCTAGCTACCTTGCCAGTTTCAACGTCATGGCTGACAGCCCAGTCACACTTCTGTCCTTCTCAACTGAGGGTAACTTAATCTTTATCCTTTAAAAAATATAAATGTGTTATCTTAAAAAACAGAGACAGCACAGAAGTTAATACAAAATTTTCCCTCTATTTTGTCTTTCTTACAGGAGCTGCAAAGATGATGGACACAGAGACAACCACAAAATTAACCATTGATGGTTCCTTGAACCACATGTTCATGAACACAGGTTTTAATCTTATGGAAACCGTTGCTGTCACAGACAATATGCTATTGACAGGAAGGTACAACATCTTTGCCAACTCCCCTGTGGGTCTGGACACTTCTCTGACAATTACCACCCAGGTCACCTTGGCCTCAAGCATTTTCTCTGGAGACATCAACACAGATGGAAGTGTTACTCTTGGGCCCATGACTGCTACCACCACCTATCTCCACACTTTCTCAGTTGAACCAGAGAAGAAAGAAGCCAGGATGGAGAACACACTGAGAGTGAACTCTGACATCCTGAAGGTTGTGAACAAGGTCAAGGCATCATATGCAAATGCAGAACTTCTGATTGAGTCCAACACCAACATGAACAGCGGCCCCATCAAGCACACCACCAAAATGAGTCTTAACTACAAGGATCTCATGCTTACCATGCAGTCTGACTCAGTGACCAAGGCTGATGAGAGAATGATTCGTAACCAGATGGAGCTCTCTGCCACAGGAGGACAGGTCAGCCTCAGAATCGAGAATCAAGCTGATGATACCAAGAACCGTGTCTACTCTCTGCTCACTGGATCCATGAACCCCTCTGGCTTGGAGATAAACACTGATGCATCTGTCAACGTATTTTCAAGCCTTGCCTCTCACAAGGCAACTTTGACCCTGAACGAAAATGGCCTGACCACCAGCTGTACAACAACTGCTCAGTACAGCCCAATGACCTTTGAGAACGTCTTCCATGGTGGAGTTGACACAACTGGTGCCACCATGTCTCTCACCACCAAGGGAGCCATCAAAGAGAACAAAGGTGAGCTCAGTGTTGAGGGAAAGCTTGCAACCACAGAAGTCTATTTCAACGGCATCCTGAAGGGCAACCTCTTTGACATCAACACCAGGAACAGAGTGAACCTCAGACTGAACGAAGATGGCCTGGTTCTATCCAACAACATTGTTGGATCCTTCAACGAGATGAGGACTGAAAATACCAACTCACTGTCTCTTTCTCTGAAATCTTTTACCCTCCGCTCCAAGACCGACAATGTCCTTGACAGCAGGAACTCCTACATGCATGACATCACAGTTAACATGGAGCGTTTTATTGCCTCAGTCATTGTGAAAAATGACCTGAAGATCATGGAGGTTAACTTTGTGAATGATGCCCAGTTCAAGGCTCAACCCTACAACATGGAGCTGACTGGAATGATGATGGGAGTTTTCTCAGAGGAAGAGCTCAAACACACTTATGAAATCAAGTTTGTTGATCTGGTCCTGTCCGCAAAGTGCAATACCAATGGTAAACTCCTGGGATCCCACATGACACATACCACTGATATGGAAGTTGCTGGTCTGATCATGAAGTTCAACAATGTGGCTAACTTCAACTCACCATCTCTTCGTCTGGACAGCACAGTCAAAACTGCTGCTGCGCCCTTCACGCTGAACATCGACGCCCTTTTCAACTCAGATGGTGCAGTGTATCTGTATGGAGACCACAGCGGTGAGCTGTACAGCAAATTCCTCCTGAGAGCAGAACCTGGTCTGTTCACACATTCATTTGACTACAGAGCATCAACCACCCATGACCTGGAAGGCAGACCATCTATCAAGACCACCATGGAGAACAAGGTCAACAGCATGCTCAGCCTACAAGAGCAGAGTATCAGAATGAAGATGGTATCCAAGGTAAATGACCACACTTATGATGAAGAATTTAGTGCCTACAATAATGCAGAGAAAATGGGCATTGAGGTAGCAGGAACAATCTCAACTCCCCTCTTCGGTGAAGACAGTCAAGATTATGCCATCTCTGGATTTGTGAAATATGACAAGAACAGCGACAGCCACTTTATCCAGATCCCATTCATTGAGTACCTACCCACAGTCATTGAAAATGTCAAGACCACAATGATGACGTTGATGGACCAAAGCATTGAGATGCTGAAAGACTTTGACAACAGGTATGAGATCAGCATCAAGTTGCAGAGCAAAGTGTCAGAACTGAAGGAAGTCATTGACAACTTTGACTTCAACCTCTTTGTCCAAGACTTGAAAAAGTTTACCACCTCAATGGAACAAGACCTGATCAACTTTGTAGCCAAGTTCCCAACTGAAGAAATCCTTAACATCCTGAAATCCATCAGGGAATCTATCATGGGTTGGATCCAGAAATACAACCTTATGGAGAGGTTCAATGTATATTATGACAAAATCGAGGAGATCCTCTCTGGCTATAAGATTGAGATGATGATTGGAAACATCATGGATGAGGTTGTTAGACTTCTGAAGCAATTTCAGGTGAGGGAAAAGATTCAGTCTGCTTTTAATGCTCTCAGATCAATTAACATCCAGCCATTGGTCAAAAAGGTTATGTCTCCCATTCAGGAGTTAGTGAATGAACTGTATTCCTTTGACTTCAAACAGCTGATTGACGACATGAGTGATTATTTCATGAGAATGGTGCAGAGAGTCAGGTCTTTTGATTATGATACACTTGCTATGGAGCTGAAGGAGAGGGTGGTAGATATGGCCAAAATTCCTTGCTTTGGAAAACTGTATGGAGAGTTTAGGGTTACATCACCTCATTACAAACTTAGGACCACTGCTGACCTGGAGAACACCACAACTACATCTGTCACACCAGAGTTCAAGGTGAACCTTAATTCACAGGCTACCTCTACTCTGAGAGTCCTTGACTTCACTGTGGATGCCAGTGCACATGTTGCAGTGCCCAAAATGAGCCGTCTGTCCATCTCCGAGAACATCAATGTTGCCCAGTCCAGTTTCACACTTGACCACAAGGGTACAATGACTCTCAATGGTCTTTTGGCCCAGTCTACAGCTGACACCACTGCAAAGATCACAACTGAGCTCTATGTTGCAGAACTTACCAACAATGCACTCTTTAACACAGAAAATGGAGTTTCTGCCAAAGTTGACACTAGCTACAAGCATGACCTCAGGATGCCACCCCTCAATATCTTCACTGACACATCAATGAATCAGAAGACAGCTTTTCTGCTCAAGGATGGTTCTGCCCGTCTGACCTTTAACAATCTTGGCAATGGAAAATATGCAGTTCAGGACTTCTCAAATGAGGCAACCCACAAGAGTGACCTGGAAGTGGTGATGGATCTCCACACAACCAAAGTAACTTTTACCGGTGAGACAGGTTGCAAAAACATGAAAGCAAATCAGAATGTGGATGTTGATATATGCATTTTCCGCCACATAATTGTCGATGCCAAGGCTGAGACAGATACACCTTTCATGAAGGACAGTGTTGCAGAGGTCAAGTTCCAAGCTAAGGTTGAAGACATGAAAATTGATTTCACTGCCTCTCACAAGGCTGACCTGACTGGACAGGTTGAGGGAACTTTGTCAACCTCTGCCGTTGCTTTGATCACACCCAATGAGCTTACATTTGACACCAAGAACAAGGGAAATGTCAAGGTTGCCCTTCCATTCAAGCTGACTGGAAAGGTGGATCTCCAGAATGACATGGCTCTTACCCTTAACTCTGAGGTTCAGCAAGGCAGCTGGACTGGCCTGGCAAGATTCAATCAGTACAAATACTCCCATTACTTCAGCATGGACAATGGCGAGACAGAAATTAATGTATTTTCCCAGATTAAAGGAGAAGCAAACCTTGATGTGCTCACTGAACCTATCACAATTCCTGAAATGACACTGCCATTTGTTGGTATTAGAACACCAAGAGTTGACTACATCTCCCTGTGGCAAGAACTTGGCCTGAGAAGGCTCCTAATCACACCTCAGCAGACATTTGACATGAGCTCCAAACTGAAGTATGTGAAGAACCCTGAGGTGATCACCATTGACATTAATTTGAATCCAGTCATCACTGTCATTAACAACGGCGCCAAGACTCTGCACAAGAGAGTGCTCATCGGAAAGGATGAGTTTGCTGCCATCCTTGCTAGATCTTACAACCAGGCAAAGGCAGAATATGAAAATTATAGCATTGAATTGCCCAAAACCATTGTAGTGCCTGCCTACAGAGTCCCAGTGATGAACGTTGAGATGTCTACATTTACCATTCCTCTGCCCGACTTCAGTCTCATCACAATGCCCTCTCTGCATGTTCCATCTGCCTTGAGCAAGCTGACTCTTCCAAAAATCACACTTCCAAAAATTCAGACTATTCAGATCCCAGTTATGGGCGATCTTACCCATGAGTTCTCTCTGAAAACAGCAATGCTCACACTCAAATCTGATGCCAGTCTCATCAACCAGGAAACCAGCACCACAGCCACACTTGATGCTTCCTCATCCTCTGAATTTGTCATTCTGAATGGCATGATGAAGGGTGACCTCAGCCTGGTCAGAGTTGATGGACTCTCAATGTCCTCCTCCCTTGCTGTAGACCACGCACTGGTAGAGGGAAATCACAAGAGCAGCATCATCTTGGGTGAAAATGTGGAAACCTCCACCACTAATTCAATGAAAGTCAAACTGCCTGAGATGACAATGGAAATCCACCAGGAGATCACTGGAAATCCAGCAGAAGGCCTTGTTGTCTCTATGGCTACACCATCCACAGGACTCATTGCAGTTCAGATGCAGACCAAGAGCCCCGCACAAGTCAAAGCAAGACTCTATGGCCGCTACCCGGTAAGATAACTTTTAGTCACGTATTTGTTTTCTCATTACCTTTAATTTTGATTTCAATTATTAATTTATGTTTTTGTCCTATGTTTACTCTTTTCCACAGTCTGAGCCAACAACAGACATTGATATCTTGGGTGTGAAGATGTCTGTGATGAACTCTGAGAAGCTGAACATTCAGACAACCTGGAACATGGAGATGCCATATGAGGTGATGCTGGGACTGAAGAAACAGGTGCCAACAGTTGTGGAAATGGTGTCTGATCCTGCTGTCATCGCATATAACGAAATGCTTAGGCTTGGGGATTCTATTAAACAGGCAAAAAAGCAGGGCGAAGTGATGTTCAAGAGGGCTATGGACAACCTTCCAGCAGTCGGTCCATCTGCTGTCATGACAACTGTCACAGAGAAGACCATTTTAATCCTCAGAGAATACCAGAAGAAAGTTGAAATTGTTCTTGATGCTGTTGTTAAATTCCTGAGAGAGACCAAGTTCCAGATCCCTGGGTATGAGCAGAGGCTCTCCGGGCTTGAGGTCTACCAGAAATTTAGCACTTTTGTTGCTGATGTAACTGAGGAAGCTGTTCAAAAGATCCCTGAGTATTTTACCAGCATGTTTACAGCAGTCCTTGACTATTTCCAGTCTATTGAATTCACTCTTCCTGGCTCTAACTACATGGTCAATGGAAGAGAAATTATTGATGATTTGTCTGTAGCTCTGCGCAAAATCCAAGACAAAATGATTGAAACTGTGAGGAAACTGGGAGAAATCCAATTGGAAGACATCATTAAGAAATTCTCAGCATTCACACAGTTTATCACAAAACAAAGTGAGACCTTTCTTGAAACTGTAAAATCTCTGAACACTGAAAAACTCACTGAATTTGTCAGTGGTGTGTACAGAGATGCCATCAACTCTCCCATCCTGGTTGATGTTTCTATGCAGATTGAGGAGGTCTACAGAATTGTTATGGAATATCTGAAAACTGTGAGAGCTAAAATCCAGAATATTCTGTCTGATGTATCTAGCGAACAGCTCCAGGTTGACATCCAGTCCTGGATTGACACTATGGTCAAACGTATGAATGCATTCCACAACAATGTCATTAAGACCCTGAAGGAGAAAAGCGAAAGCATTGGACCCTTTGTGAGAGTTAGTGACAGACAGATGGATATTGACATTCCTTTCCCATTTGTTGCCAAATTCAACTAAGATGACCATAGCTAAAAAAGACCTAATCCAGTGTTTGCATCTTTTATATCTGTTGTGTAACAATCATGACAACAGTATATTTGTTCAACCAAAAATGTAAAACTGCATGTTAACAAGTGTTGTCTAACTAGTGTTTGTCTCTCTATCTTGTTTTTCAAACTGGTAATTGTGTTTATTTCACAGTTCTCACAGTGCTCCCTTTGTGTCTTGTACTATTTAAAATGTGTGGGCTTCAATAAAGACAGTTTGTACTGCAATCAACTTTGTGTCTGACTTATGTATGCTAAAATATAAATGTATAAAAATCAACTTCCTATTAGGCTTATAGAGTAACAGTTTTGGCAAAAGTGATATGATTTTTACACACTGGTTATTCCCCCAGGATAGTGTTATGAGGTATAAGTGGCATTTTAGCCTGATTTCACTTTAATAAAGCTGATATTCTCACTCACAAAACATACTGTTTATTTAATTGTTTACATTACAGTCACGAAATGAGGTTATTTTTTTAACTCTGTCATATGTTGATTATTTATAGCCTCAGGTATAAATTTAGCTGAGACAGAAATATCTTCTGTGACACACAAGATCCCTTATCATAACACAATGAGAATACAAAGAATGAAGTCTGAGTCCATTTTTGGCAGCTGCTGCTAACAAATGAAAAGGCTTAATGTTTATCCCACTTTTGGAATAAATTAATTAATTTTCAACTAAATTCATAATGGGTAGGGGAGACTGGGGACAGTTGCAACAAGGGACAGTTGCAACAAGCCTTATTTCTCCAATCAGAAACATGCTAGAGTGATGACACTCACACTGCACATTCACAGTTAGACCCTCTATCCACCAATAATAGAAAAGACATATTCAGCATCTGCTCCTGCTTGTACTGAGACAAAGATGTTTTAAGGGTATGAAAGTAGCTTTTTTCATGAGCTGTATTTTTGTCATACTGTCCTGACCTTTTGTATGAATGAATCCAAACATACCTAGTTTGAATCACTGTTTTGTTGACTATCAAATGATATGGTTAGCATGTGTCAGTGTCATTGTGTCTAGCTGGTACATGATGTTTTGTCATGGCTGACAGGGAGGGGACGGTTGCAACAACTGCCATTTGAATATGGAAGCACTATGCAAATGCAAATGTATAAAATGAAACATTTTTAGCTTAAAATAGGCACAATATATCTATTTTTGTTCCTCATGATGAACAGAACAGCCAATTATATTAAACCATGAGAGACTCAGATTTCAAAATAATTCTCCAGATAACTTCCTATAATGAAATATGCAATTTGTAGTTGTATCTTATTCTATGGGACAGAAGTAGCCACATCTATTTTCCTTTGAAAATTAGAGAAAAGTAAATCTATTTGATGTCATACAGTGAATAAATCATCCAAAAGTAGAGTACATGTTTCTAAAAGTTTTTTTTGTATTGGAAATAGTTCCATTCTTCTTGTCTCACACTGAGCTATTGAGTTTTATTACCACTGTTAACCTCTGCACATTGACTCAAGGCCTATGCTCTATGCAAAACAAAACTCCAACTGTTCTCTGATAAATATTACTAAATAACTAAATAATACTATAGTATTATTGTAAGACAATGCATATTTTAGGAATACTATGCTTATTGAGACAAAAAAATCAAAAGTTAATAAGTGAAATTTTGGGTTTGGGGTCAGTTGCAACGTCTGGATTCTTCCATTCAAATGAATATTGTGATTGATGTGTCATATGTAACCATCTTTAAATGGTATGACTAATTAGCTGACAAATGTAAGTTTAATCTATAAAAGTTTGGTAAGCCTAGTCCAAATAGTCTCTAAGTAACTGAGAAAAATGTAAAAAGTGTTGCAACTGTCCCCAGTCTCCCCTATATTTTAAAAAGAATGTATAAAATTACAAATTAAAGGGATGATGGTCTTTGCAAAGTATATTTGTGAATAAATATGTGTTTATTTCCAGCACAATGAAAGTAATGGTGGCTGCAGGAACAACTGGTCTTCAGTGTGAGAAAATTAGGCAAAAGAATGGAGAAGTAGAGATAGTGGCACACATTGATTTTTTTATTGAGTTTCCAAGAACAGTACCGATTGTTCCCTTACATTCTGCATTATTTTTTCTCACAAATATTTCCATTGTTTGCCATCTACCCTTCAAACTTGGTAAGCATTGTGCGATTACCTTTATGCGATCATAATTTGATAAGTATTTGAAATCTGATAGGTTTGGCACATTTTCAGCATTTTTTACTCTCTGTGTTTCCATTGTTGAAGAAGATGAAAACTGCACTGCCTGATCACTGACTTATGACCTAACAACGCTGGAAATCAGAGGCACATAGGATGGGGGGGGGGGCAATTTGGGGGGAAATTAACCAATCCAGCACAATGCATTCCTGCTCTGTAAGTCAGCAAAAAGCCCAGCAACAGAAGGCAGGCAGGAATGTGACTTTTACACCATCGTAACTCTGGTTGGATTTGTAAAAGATACTCTTTGCTTTGCTTTCTGGAGCACGAAAAAAATATGAGATGTTCAAGGTGAAATCAAGCTTGCTTGTCTTCAGTTGCTGTTAAAAGAGTAACTCAAATTGCACATCCACCAGGGTTTTGCCCTGGATTTTCAGTGTAGCAACATTCTCCTGCAATTGATGATCATAGCTGTCATTTGTACAAGCCCTCCCACTATAATGTAAGAGGACAGTTACACAACACTTCTGGGTAGACACAGATCAAACATGAGCTGAATTCATTTCACAAGAATGGAAAACTCGCTGACATACAAAGCTGCATCAGTGTGTCTGAACACATACATCTGAACTACATTCACAGTCATAAAGGAAGACATTGGGGTGGATCTGTATGGACTTCTTTACTGCCTGCTCAGAGTTCATTTTTACTAATTAAAGGTTCTTACTGCGAAAAAATATGACTTTGCATTTACTATTAGTATAGTGCCTTAGTCAAAGGGACACCCTTTGTTTAAAAGTTTGGTTATGAAAACATAACACAATCAATTCCTATTGAAATGTAAATTTCCATCATCTCTTAATCCCTTACAGGATGTGCTACTGGCTCACAGAGCTCTTATGTTGCCCACTTCGCTTCCCATGGCACTTTCCACAAAAACATATTTCACTGAACAAAGCACTCACATGCTAAACCCTCTCACATGCTCAATCTTCTCATATAAACACCCCAACTGTAGATGAAACTGTACCTAAATATAAAATGCCAGGTGGATCTTCCAAGTCTTTGAGACTGCTGAGATTATGACAGCCTGTGAAACAGCTCAACCTGGATTTCAGAGTTCAAAAGCATGTTGAGAGACTATATGTGCTTAAAATGATTTGGTTTAGGCGAGCTTTAAGAAAAAAAAACTCTCTCCTCCTTCGCCGACATGTACTGTTTGCAGCTGATAATGTCTTATGACCTTATCCATGTTTTTCATTAATGTACCCTCAAAACCAGTCAGCCACAGCTGAGCATGAACTTTAGGGTAAACACATGCTTAGCAAGCCTTAAAAAAAAAAACTTGTGGTAACATTTGGTTAACTGTGTGCTTGCCCGTTTAACTCTAACAAAACACCAACCATTGAAAACTTGCAATACAATGGACAATACGTTTAGCCCTTTCCCAGACAGGAAGTGTACTTTTCTAGACCTGTGATGAATTGGGCCCTGTTGCATAACGATTAAACCAGACATTTAATAGTACTGTGTCACTTTGTGGGTGTTGTTCCAACTAACAAACCTGAGGCAGGTAATTTCATGAACTGTAAACTTAAAGGTTAATGTTTATACCAAAATACCAGGATACAGAGCACCATGGCTATCCTTACTCAGTTTTGAAACGTGTATAAAACTTTCTGTGGATTATAGTTTGCAGATGCTGTGCAATATCTCAAACTTAATACAGCCGTTTTAACAATACAACGTGGACATAAATAACGAGTGCAATTCTTTCATACTGCTTTGCTTATTACAAAGTATAACCTTGGCAGTAAGGCAGTGGCCTAAGCAAACACTGTGAAACACAAAAAAAAAAGTGAGCAAGTTAAGTCTTGGCTCCAAAAGCAGACCCTGTCCACATAAGAGACAGAGGTCTAGGCGTCCATTGAAATGTTCGTGGTTTGTCCTTTTTACCCCCTCCACCCCCCTCCACCAGTCAGACTGGGATCATGTGACCCACAAAGAACATGCTGTAACCAGCGCGTTTCACACACACACACACACACACACGCCCCGATATCAGATGATTACCAAGTGTCTTCAAAACAACTTCTTCACAGTCATTTCGTTCTGGTTCAGCCAAGGTCGTCCGATCCCAAAGGGTAGGGTAGGGTGGGGTGGGGTGGAGGTGGGGTGTGTGTGTGTGTGTGGGTGTAGGTGGGGGGGGGTATCCAAACCATGGGTAGCCTACATGTTCAGGCACAGAACCCAGCGGCGGCGGCGGCGACAACGTCTGGCCTCTCGCCTCACGGTTTCCCCCAGGCTGAAGTGGATTCACATCAACACACAGCATTTGAGACAACGGCCTGGGGGTGTTGTCCGTTTTTGCAACGCCGCCTTTGTTGCAGTCTCGAACACTTCCCAGATCCCCTCCTTGGTTTTGGCAGAGCACTCCAAATAGTCATATGCGCCAATGCGCATGGCCATGGCCCGGCCATCCTCTGCCTTCACTGGCTCCAGCTTCAACCGGGACAGCTCGTTCCTTACGTTCTCGTCGTTGCGTAGATCCTTTTTGTTGGCCACTAAGATAATGGGCACATTGGGACAAAAGTGTTTGACTTCGGGTACCCACTTTTCGGGGATATTTTCCAACGAGTCCGGGCTGTCCACGGAGAAGCACATCAGGATGACATCGGTGTCCGGGTAGGAGAGAGGGCGAAGCCGGTCGTAGTCCTCCTGTCCGGCGGTGTCCCACAGAGCCAGCTGGACCTGCTTGTTGTCCGCTTCAATGTCCGCCACATAAGTCTCAAACACGGTCGGAACATACACCTCGGGAAACTCGTCTTTGCTGAAAACGATCAGCAGACATGTCTTCCCACATGCGCCGTCACCCACCACGACAAGTTTCTTGCGTATGTCTGCCATCCCTGCTTTGTTTCCCCCCTAACTCTCTCTCAGACGTAGCATCCAACACACATCCGTGCCCGCTGTATCCGCTCCCTATTATACACACACACACACACACACACACACACACACACACATATATATATATATAAGCACTAAACAAGGAAGGACTGCCTCATCCAGTAAGTGGTTCCCGTCTCCTAACTCCACAACCTTTACCAGTACCCACTGCTCTTTATAAAGCGCAGGGTGGTTTCCTAAATATAGCAACCCAATCGGAAATAGGGAGGTGAGATCACAGTTTGTAAAGGAAGAGGTGATTGGATCTCATCGCTTTTTCCTTATTCAGAGGAGGGTCATGGGCCACGAGGACCCACCCGATCCAGGATCAGCCAGAGTCGCCCAAATGTACGGCATGATTCATCTATTACGCGACATTTTTATTTTATTTTATTTTATTTTATTATTATTTTTTGAACAGTTATTCTGAATGTAAAAGACTTCTCGCTGCCAAAAACACAACCCCACAACAAATAGCCTATATTATTTTAGGACCAGTGCTGCTTTTTTGTCACCGAGTCCACAAAATTAAATAAGCCAGTATCCAATAAACATCCATTCAAACAACTTCAGCAGCAGCTGTGAGCACATATGGGGGGATTACTAGCTATTATGACCCTTTCTTTTAAGTAGCCTACCTAAATGCTGTCTTATATGTGCTCTATTTGTGTAATATGAAATGTATTTTTAATGGCAGTGGTAATTACTGTAGGCTACAGTTCACTTCTCCCATCCTTTGTCTGTCTTTTAATTTTCTTCACCATGTGTCTGAAATAATAAATTATAGCCTATGATGGGAGAGCTAAATTATTTAAGATAGTAGGCTAAATGGCAGGTTGATAAGTAGCTACATTAATAATAACAACAATAAAAACACAAATGTAGCTATTATCCTTCCATTTAGTGTAGTGTACAAAAGGTACGTTCGCGTTAGGGGAGGCAAATTTACATTGACATTGTTATACGCATGTCTCACGCAGTTCACGCTATTTACAGGGAGGGGGCACTGGCGTAGGCAAACTCTTAGCTTTGACTATCAAGCCCTGCTAATAAAATCACCGCTCTCTCTCCAAGGAAACAAAACAATATAGACTTGGGTTGACGGCGTGCAACAAGCAGAGACCCTCTCTCGACACGACAACGCGTGAGTATCCGCTGCTTTATTTGTGCCACGGCCGAAAGCGAAAAAAAAGAAGCTGCTTCATTTATAAAAGCGACTGGTTTTTGAAGGCGACTGTCGTGGTGTCAGTATTTCCCCCTTTTGTTTAGCGGTTAAGGCCCCTCTGTTTGGGACTTGAAGGGGGGCCATGTTGTTTAGCCACTGAGTGTTTGGTTAATGTTTTAGCTCTCTCTCCCTCACACAGACACACACACTAACGTTACCACCACCAACTTGACAATTAGCGCTTGTAGCTATTCTGTTTTATTTGTCTGGTTGTAACCATCAGCCCCCAATGTTGTATTTCGAGTCAAGAAAACGTGGCGCTTTTCTGGAGTCCCAAAGGAGTTTTTACTGTAAAAATAATGGCAAATTCCGCGATTTTAACTTTGATGTGCAGCAATAATAAACAGCAGGCCCGGTTAGCCTGAGCTAGCTGGTTAGCTACGGATGTTGCTAACGCTCAGTCAAGTCTAACAGCAGCAGCAGCAAATACAATAGCAGTAAATACATTTGCATAAATTATTATAATGGAAAATAAGTGTACGTATTGATATCCATTAACGGTTCAAAATAAATATTTACACCAGTTCCTACTCAGAGCCGCAAAGCTCGTTAGCTGTGTTAGCTCGACAGGTTAGCACAGTGTGCTAACAGGCTAACATGTCGGTTTGCCACAACGACTAATAACTAATATTGAACAGAGCGTCATAGCCGGTTTGATTAGATCAAAAGCCAACCACCACTGTGTGGAGATTGGTAACACCAAATGATAATCTTTAAGTCTCATTTAAAAGGTTGATTTTGTAACGTTATTATTATTATTATTATTATTATTATTAGCCTTACATTAGCTTCATGGCCACACTGGGACAGCGTTAGCCACCTAGCATCTTCGACAGTCACTTGTTTTGTTCTTTCATTTTCCCCGTACGTATATATCAACAAACTGCTATATTTTTCAAGTGTGTGTTTTATACCTATATGTTGAGAGAAATGTATCCCTTTTTGTTATTATAAGATAACGCAACGCTGGCTGTCGGTACAAATCTTTTCTCGTACAACAGCCAAAAGCATGGGAGTTAGCAACACGGGAATTAGCCACGTCCCGGCGAAGACAATTATGCTGTAGTTATTCATACAGTGTTTTTTTGTGGCTGCACCCTTTTCTCATAATGCATGTTTTTTCAGTCGTTGGTTCATCTATAGATATGCATAGCAATGACTGGTGTGAACCATATTATAGACTAATTAGGGTTTTTTTATAACTTGAATCCCAACCAGGATACAGTAACCGTCTCTTTATAGGAGACAGATGCTACATTAATTTTTACATTTATAAAGAGAAACTTGAGTCATATCTGACTTTTTACTGTTACTCAGTTATTCTGCTATGTTATGGAGAGCAGCACAAAAGGTTGTTGTCTTAAAATAAGTTTGCACATCCATGTTGAGAAGATTTTCCAACATTTGCTGCTTGTCTTTACAATTAATACAGGTTACTTTGACCTGTCACTTGAACTTTCACGAACTAAACCATCATTTTGTCATTTGTTTAGGCTTTCCCGTGGAATGAGCGTTCCATGCAGCATCCTAGGTATGAATGACGTGGCCTGGCAGGAGACAAGAGGTGGGATGCTGCATGCAAATGGTGCTCCTGAGACTGGAGGTGTCAGAGTTCATGGTGGAGGACCCCTAGCCTCAGTTGGGGGAGCTGGACAAGTTCCTGGAGGCCCACATTTACAGGGCAACCCTACCCCAGGTACCCCTCAGCCTCCGCTGAGCGGGCGATCTCAGGACGATGCCACAGTTGGATACTTCTTTCAGAGGCAGCCTGGAGAGCAGCTTGGTGGTTGCACACCCAGCAAGCATCGCTGGCCAACTGGAGATGCCAATCATGTTGACCAGGTAAAGATCAATCAATTATGTGTTATTTAGTTTAGTGTTGTATGGATGGCTTTACAGGAGTATTTTGTGTCACCAGAGGCCATGCACTTTCATTTGATACTGTATTTTGCCTTTTTTATGTAGTAGTATACTTTGAATAGGGATTGCAATTATTCACACTGACGGGTCACATATTTTACATGCTCTAATAATCTGTGATGATTAAGACTATGTACCAGCCATTCATTAATTACTCATTCTTCTAAAGTTGTTTTTCAAGTTGACGCACATGAAAAATATCTGTGGCTCTTGTTAGTAGAGTTCAATGCCATGCGGTGCAACAATACAAAGATTTAATAATGGTGTGTCAGTAAAAAACAGACTTCTGGATTTAACAAAGCTTAGTCAAGAAGACAATGTTGGTTGCTATGTAGCTTGTTTGCATACCTAGTTTTGAAAAAATCCACTTAATGATGAGTAAATCATGTAGAAATTGCTTGTGTATTATTTTTTTCTCTAATGAAAGAAATGAAATGACACCACCAGCTCATACTGAGTGGGAGGGTAGAGTATACATTGGACAGATCACCTGTCAGTCACAAGGTGTGTTAAGATAGCAGTAGTACTGTGTTAACAACAGGAACAAAGTCTTTTGATTTGCAGTGGTAAGTGAGGCCGGTGTTTTGGTCACTGATATATTGGTGTTTTTCACAGCAGTCACTGCAGCAACTGTTGTAATATCCTATTCATGAGTTGTAGTATCCTTCCTGGATTAGATGTTATATGTTCTCACTGATGCCTGTAGCGATGCATCCACCTCACCTAACCAGCATTTCTGTAGCCTGTCTGAGAAACAGGGGGAAACTGAACTGAATCCAAAATCTCTTCTGGATTTGAAGTTTGAAGACTTTTTCTCAGAGGCCACAGCGCTGAACTGCTGAGCCCAACATTAACCTCTTGTTTCCCAAACCAGAAAGTTGATATTCTAGTTTTTCCACTTCTGTCAGACTTTTTTCTTCTTAAATTTGAGTGGGTTCACTTTCATGCAACAAATAATCTTTCTAAAAAGACACACACTGTGTACAAAGATGATGATGATGATGATGATTTAGACCTTTTGTTGGTAAAAGAAGGGAGGGGCACACTCTCTGTAGCTGCATTATGTTTTTATTAAGTATCACTTTTAATATCTCTGTATGGTTCAGTTGCCTTTATAGTCTTACAATTCAAAAATGATTTAGTTGAAAAAAATGTTTTAAGTAGACATTCATTAGTTTGTTGTGAACCACAATGAGCTGAAACGACTGTAATATTATGTTTATTTCAACCATCAGTTCCGCTTTTAGCTTTCTGTCTGGTAATTTTATTTGAACAGTGTCAAATTATAAATGCAAATTGTATCTCAAAAAGCCGTCTCATCCCTTTGTCTCAGGTTCGTGCTGTGGATGAAATGAATTATGATTTTCAAGCGCTTGCTTTAGAATCGAGGGGTATGGGCGAGGTAAGTTCATTTTTTTTATTTATTCCTTACATTTTATTCATTATAATGCTACAAATGAAAGTGGAAATCTGTTTGAAACAATACCATCCAGGCTTGAAAGGAGCACAAGTGAGCTTGACAGATTTGTGTGTTAGGATTGAGGCAACAATAGAGCAAATAGCCATATTCTGCATTTGATTATACTGTACATATGAACAGCAATGAAAGAGGTGATTCTTCAGGGGAGAGTGGTTTTAATTAAATCTTAGAAAATAACTGTGTCCTGAAGCTGTTGTAATCTGGATAAAAATGCGGTGTAAAGTTCTCCGTGAACGAACAAACTAGAATCTCTCTACAGCTGCTCTGAAAAATACCAACATTAGAGTTAATGCTCAGGCAGAGAGTGGATTTTTTTACTGCTCACCAAGACTACAGTGAAAACTGATATTTAAACTAAACAAATGTAAACAAACCACCAAAAGCACAACATTTTGAATAAATCATGGCTGTTTGTTGATAGTAATTACTTGGGTATCTCAGTGACATGTACAAACTGTGCAATTTTTTATTTTATTTTTTTTAGCTTTTGCCTGCAAAAAAGCTCTGGGATTCTGATGAATTGGCCAAAGATGGAAGAAAAGGGATGCTTCTTGGAGAGGAGTGGAGGGACAACGCCTGGGGATCATCTCGTGAGTGGCATCTATACCTTTTTTGATTTTTGTCAGTATATGCCCTTGTTTTGCCTTGTTCCAGTTATGTGATTGGCATTGAACTGGCATTGTCTTTGTTCACTGGCCACGCTTTGCATTGTTGCCTTTGTCCAACTAGGTTTTGGTTTTGTATTTACTAAGACTAACACCTTTTTGTAGACACAACTGTTTAGATATTTGATGACGGCTTTTCATTCAGATCATTCAGTGTCTCAGCCAATCATGGTGCAGCGGCGGCCAGGCCAGAGTTTCCATGGGAATGGTGATGCCAATTCTGTGCTTTCACCTCGCTCAGAAGGTGGAGGCCTCGGGGTGAGCATGGTGGAGTACGTCCTGAGCTCTTCTCCTGGCGACAAGATGGATGGTCGCTACAGGAACGGAGGCTATGTAAGTCAACCTACAGTCTAAATTTCTAACCCAAGTTAGATGGACTTGTTTTGCTTTTTCTCCCCTTATTCTGAAAAGTGTCACATAGTCTTATTAAATATATATGTAAATTCAGGGTGGAGGAGATGCTGACCAAGATGGGAGAGAGAAGAGTGACGCCCCAGAGAAAATGTCGCCCTTTGAAGAGGACAAGAGCCCAGAGATGAAAGTAGGAGAGGAGAGTGATCCTGCTAAAGCCAATGGAAGAGGTCTACTAAATGGCATGGACAGAGACTGCAAAGACTTCAAGTAGGTTTTCCTTTTTATGGTAAGGTTAAGCGGACGGGCACCTATTTCTGGATGCACGGATGGTGGGTTTTAAACTGAGACGATGAGCTAGAAATTAATTTAGTTCTTAGTTAGTTCTTCTTTTTAAAGCGATCCAATTTTAGGATCCCCAAAGCTATTTCTGGAGGGGGTTTCTGATGTTTTTGCTTATTTGCAAACTTAAAGCAGAAGTAAGCGATCTGGTCGTTTTGGCTAATTTCCTGTCAGCCGATGGAGTTAGCAGTCCCCGCCCTCGTCCCTACGTCACCACATTCACGCGCATCCCTTGGCTGCACACACAGAGAGGACCGCCCCTTTATGCCGTTCTCTCTCCTCATTGGATAAAGGTTGTAGGATACAAGGAAAGTTTTCTCCTCGGCTTACAGCAGAGCAGAGTGACTGACAGACCCGTGTTTCAGACCAAACACTCTATATAAGTGATTGCTGTCGGAAGATATAACTATTTAAGACTTATATTAACACAAACATTCTGCTTGCTTCTGCTTTAAACATAATGAAAATACCCACATTTACATCATGTTTAAATGAATGAGTGATTGCTCACGTGTGTGGGCAAGGTCTGTATTTACAGCATATGGCATTCCTGTTGATGTTGATTAACTTGTTTGTTAACCAGCCCGACCCCTGGAAGCCGCCAAGCTTCCCCCACGGAGGCTGTGGAGAGGATGGGCCCCAGTCAGACAGGTTTGGAAATGATGGGACAGCATCACCCCCACCCGCACGCGCTCCAACAGCTCCAACAGCACCAACAGCACCAACAGCAGAACCCCGCCCAAAACAAAGCCCCAGCTGAGGACTTCCAGAACCAGGAGGCCCAGAACATGGGAGGTATGGAGCAGCAAGCCGGAGTGGAGTCCCTCCAGTTTGACTACGCTGGGAACCAGATTCAGGTGGACTCCTCAGGGACTCCAGTGGGATTGTTTGACTACAACTCTCAGCAGCAGGTTAGTCGAAACAGAAAAAGTATCCATTAAAAGATCTAACTGCATGTTTGGTCAACAGATTGTGATCCTTTTTGTGTTTGTTTGTTTTCCCCCCTCCCCAGTTGTTCCAGAGATCTAATCCCCTGACTGTTCAACAGCTCACTGCAGCTCAGCAACAACAATATGCTCTGGCTGCAGCCCAGCAGCAGCATCTCGGTGAGTGGGGTTGCTTGTCTTTGTCTTTGGTCTCAAATTGTATAGAGATGCATTTTCACAGTTTCACTGACGTTATGATATGGAAATAAGAATAACATTGCTGTTCCTCCTCATATTACCCAGCTGGCCTTGCACCTGCATTTGTGCCAAACCCTTACATCATTAATGCTGCCCCCCCTGGAGCCGATCCCTACACTGCTGCTGGGTTGGCAGCTGCAGCCACGCTTGCAGGTGATCACACTGCACATTTTCAGATTTTTGTAATCTCATGAGTTTAAGCTCTCTTTTTTTTTTTCAAAGGCAGTCAGATTTCTTTTTGATGAATAATGCAACTGTGCCATGTTAAAAATGTAATAAGTACTTTCTCCGTCCGTTGTCTAAGAGGTGTATGCAACATCAAAAATGTTTTCCTCAGGACCCACGGTGGTTCCACCACAGTACTATGGAGTTCCCTGGGGTGTGTATCCAGCCAATCTTTTCCAACAACAGGCTGCATCTACTGCCAATCACTCAGCTAATCAGCAAGCATCCAATCAGGGACCAGGGCCAGGCCAACAACAGGTATGTTCATATTCTGGCTTGTTTTCACAGATTTTAAGTGTTAATTCCAATTTCTAATTTTCATTAGATTGTATAAGGATGATGTGTTTCAAATGAGCTGATGTAAAGTTTCAATCTCATGTTTAGGTTGACTGAAATCTATTTTTTTCAATGAGTAATGGGCCTTTGATGAACACACAATGACGTTAGATTTGTTAGATTTGTGCCTGTATTTGTCCACAGTGTCACATACCTCTATTCGCCAATCAGTGTTCAGCCACACATGAACAGTTGTTGCTAGGCAGCCATTGTTGTAATCTTTCAGTTCAGACCGAACCGATGGAGTCCTGGTAAAGTAGATGAGCTGTTTCTTTTGCCATAAATATTTTAACACAGAATGGAAACACTCCAAGATCTGAGACGAAGTTGTCAGGGGCCTCGATTACAGAATATGCTTGGAAAGCTTTTGATGCGGTGCTCCGGCAGCCTGTGAGTTTGAAAGTATCATTAACTTTTCCTCCAGGTGATGCGCACAGGAGCCAACCAGAGACCTCTCACGCCCGGACAAGGCCAGCAAAGTCAGCAGGAATCTCTAGCTGCTGCAGCAGCTGCAAACCCAGCGTTGGCATACGCAGGAATGCCTGGTTAGTAAAATACCAACGAACAACAAAACACATGATTTAACAACACTTGAAATGAGCATCTTTTTATAGTTCAGTGCCATAAAAAAAAATATTTGCCCTAAAAAAGTATTTTCCACATTTAAATGTTTAAGATCATCAAATAAATTTTAATGTAAGACGAAGATAACCCAAGTTAATATAAAGGCTCTCACATGGTTTTCTGGAGTCTCTTCATAACACTTTCCAGACTGATAGATGTCAGTGATTTTGTTTTTTCGTCTTTCTTTAATTTCTATAGATGGCAGCATGATGGGTTTGAGATCTCTCAACCTCCTTCAACTCACTCAATCAGGTTCTGTTGAAATTATTTCTTGATTCAGCGGGTCTGGCAGTGATCAGGCCTGGGTGTGGACAGGGAAATTGAACTCAGCTTTCCAAAAAAAATTGGTTTATCACAGTTAGATCATGATTTAAGAAGGCGGGCAATTACTTTGTCACATAGGGCCAGGTAGGTTTGGATAGCTTTTTTTTGCTAATTCTAATTTGCCTTAATAAATGAAATCATCATTTAAAAAACTGCATTTTATATTTACTGGGGTTATCTTTGTCTAAGATTAAAATTTGTTTTAAGATGTGAAACATTTAAATGTGACAAATATGTAGAAAGAAATAAGGAAGTGGGCAGACAGTTTTTCAGGGCACTGTATATTGTATATATTTTGATATATTAAACTATGTCATTGCTCAGCCCCATAATTATCCCTGATTGATAATGGTCTGTCCTCTGATTAAGGATAATCAACATTATGACACTAAAATCCTCTTGTAGTTAAGTACTGTTTTAAATAGCTTTATATTCAGTAATCTGTAATTGCTCACTTTTTGTGTTCCTTATCTCCTCAGGTTATCAGGTGTTGGCTCCTGCAGCTTACTATGACCAGACTGGAGCTTTGGTGATGGGCCCCGGTGCCCGAACTGGTCTTGGTGGGCCAGTTCGTCTGGTCCAGACCCCTCTCCTTATTAACCCTGCGGCTGCACAGGCTGGTAAGAACCGACCCATCTGTCACAATAGATCAGTTTTATTATGAGGCCCAGAGAGCTTTTGTAACTACACTCAAAAGTCAGTGATTGTCTAAACCCATTGGCAGCGATTCCTTTTTATTTTTAAGGCTCTTGTTGTTTTGTTCAATGAGGCTCTGCCAGTATAAATATTTAAGCATTGGGCTTGGACAGAATATTAATCTGAAAACTGCTCTCTGTGCAATTTGCTCAGTCATGGACAAAAAGGACAAGGGTTTTGAATTTTATCACTCTCTTTGACCTGAGTTGTGCCACTTTTTTATTCTAACTCATTGGAAGTAATTGTAGCCACAAACATTTCATCTTGAGGTAAATTGCATATCATGGATGAAACCTTTACATGTGCTCACAATAGGAACGTCAGAGTGTGTCTTTTTTTATGCAGCGGGGAAAATAAGTATTGAACGCATCAACATTTGTCTCAGAAAATATATTTCTAATAGAGCTATTGACATGAAATTTTCACCAGATGTCGGCAACAACCCAAGTAATGCACATATACAAAGAAATCCAAACATTTATGTCCATTGATTAAGTTATGTGTGAAATGACACGGGGAATAAGTATTGAACACATGAAGAAAAGGAGGTTCAAAAAGGTTTGGAAAGCCAAGAAAGCAGCTGGAGTCTGTCAGTATTTAGAAAGTAATCCTGTCCCTTATCAGTGCAAAGTAATATCGGCTGGTTTAGTCCAGTTGACGCCTATAAAATGTTTTCTCATCATCAAGGTGTCACACAAGAGGCGTCTCATGAATGGGAGGGGGGGGCTTCTCAGGACCTTCAGAAACTTATGTTGTAGAACAGACTGATGCATCGGTTACAGACGTATCTGAATGCACCGTTTTATCCGTTAGTGCCGTTAATCTGGAACTAAAAAGAACAACATTTTACTGGCCACGACCAGGTGCTACTCACAAGTCAAAAGAAAACTAAGAGTTGTCCAAGAGCTAAGGATAACTGACCGAGAATTTTAGACAGACCTGCAATTGTTCAGAAAAAACAAAAAACAATAAGTGATGCATTTGACCGCTATGGCCTCTATGCATGCTCACCATGCAAGTCTATTGACGCGTTCAATACGTATTTTCCCCGCTGTGTGTATATACTGTATATAATGACATGTCGCTGGATGAAATTCAGCCCTACACATCATGTTATATGAAGGCCACACATCCACTCCTCCCTGTTACTTAATTTGTACCAAACTGGGCCGTTCTGACCTGAATTCTCCTTTTCACTCTCTCACACTCTCCTCCTCCTCTCCACCAGCAGCTGCGGTGTCTGCATCTGGCTCCGGCAACAACATATCCGGTCCTCCAGCCAACGGCCTGTACCGCTCCATGCCTCAGCCTCAGCCCCAGCCGCAGCAGCAGCAGCAGGCGCCCCCACCCAGCAGCGGCCTGCCCTCCAGCTCTTTCTATGGCTCTGGATCAGTCCCCAACACCTCCCAGAGCAGTTCCCTCTTCTCACACACCTCTGCTGCCCCTCCTCCACAAAGCTCCTCCCTGGGCTTCAGCAGCACCAGCGGCTCTCTCGGTGTCGGCCTGGGCTCTGCTCTCGGAGCGTTCGGCTCCTCCGGTCAGTGTCTTGACTTAACGAGCTGCATTTGCATTATTAAAAGGTTTGTTTTAGGAGCCTGTTTTCTTACACTTTCTGCTTTTTGTTGTTTTCTTTCTTGCAGTATCCAGCTCAACCAGTAGCAGTGTATCACGCAGGGACTCCCTGTTGGCAAATTCTGACTTATACAAACGCGGTGGCAGCAGTTTAACTCCCATCGGCCAGCCGTTTTACAACAGCCTGGGTTACTCCTCCTCACCCAGTCCTATTGGCCTGACACCGGGTCACTCCCCTCTCACTCCTCCTCCTTCTCTGCCCTCCTCTCATGGATCCTCTTCCAGCCTTCACCTAGGTAAGACTAGTGTCTAGCGTCATGAACTACTTTAAAATTCATTTTAACGTCCCAACAACAATAACCTTGTACTTCTTACCATTTCATACTATGACCTACACCACATCAGCATCTGGTCATAGTTTTAATCACTGTGTAATCCTAGGTGGTCTGACGAATGGCAGCGGGCGTTACATTTCTGCAGCACCTGGAGCTGAGGCAAAGTACCGGAGCACCGGTGGTACGTCCAGTCTGTTCAATTCCAGCAGCCAGCTGTTCCCTCCGTCTCGGCCCCGTTACAGTCGCTCCGATGTCATGCCGTCCGGACGCAGCCGCCTGCTGGAAGACTTCAGGAACAACCGCTTCCCGAACCTGCAGCTCCGTGACCTCCCAGGACACATGGTGGAGTTCTCTCAAGACCAACATGGATCCAGGTGGTTAAGATGAGCTTTATTCAGATATTTAACTGGATGCCTTGTAAAGGGGAGCTATGCAAGTCCAGTTGCTTTTCCGCTGTTTTGCTAACCCTCCTCCCGTGCATGTGCATCTGTTTTTAACAAAGCCGGCGACAAAGCAATCAATGATGCGTATATCTGTGTAGTCTTAGGGGTTATGGGCTGCGTTTGTGTCACAGTGCCACAGAGAGCCTCCATTATCTCTGTAACAAGTTACAAGTCATTTATTTAACCATTACAATTACTCTGAAGCTGTTTAATTAAAGCTATGGTCGATGGCGAGAAAGATTTGAAAAAAAGCAACCCGTACATACCTGCCTCCCCTCCGAGCTCGTATCGCCTCCTAACGACATACCCCCTCCCGCAGAGCAACAAGCCAGCCGGCTGAAACCAAACACCAGCTTTGAATGTGGAGTAACAATGTCGGATTCACAAGTCACAACTTCCACAATAAAAACGAAAAAATACCTGTTCAACAAAAACTCTGCTGTATCAGCATCGCTTTTCAGCCTCATATCTTGGCGGAGCTTTCTCCATCGGTCAAACGATGAGTCGATGTTTACTTCCGTTTTGTCGCATCTACTCCGTCTCTGCCTTTTCAGTGGCAGACTTGCACTTTCTTTCGGCCTTTGCCGGTGGGGCAAGCAGAGGCCGCTGAATTCATGTATTCAATGTATATATGTCTATGGCTGAATTAATTAACAAAGGACGTAAAGAATACAAATTGCTCGTACTTTTAAATGCAGAAGTGGGTCGGGCGAGGAGCAGCAGAGTGTCAAATTGAGCGAGGGGATTGGATGGAGGGTACGAGAGAGAGTGACCAGTGTGACTGGCCAATTTCTTTGCAGGCCTGCAGCCGCGAGAGAGAATGGAGTGGGTTGTACTATTGGGCCATAACCACCATCTAAATGATGTTGTTAATAATAATGATCAATCTTTCTGAACGTCGACCATAGCTTCAAGGTATAAATGTATCATAGTTGAGCTAAAAATCTTGCATAGTTCCTCTTTAACAGATGGAGTGGATTTCCAAAGTATGATTGCAATGGTGAAAAAACAATCAGGATTTTTTTTTTTTCATCTCTGCTCTTTGTTCCCATCTTGATGATTTAAATCTTGTATCTAGATTCATCCAGCAGAAGCTAGAGAGGGCCACTCCTGCTGAGAGGCAGATGGTATTTGGAGAAATTCTGCAAGCTGCATACCAGCTGATGACTGATGTATTTGGCAACTACGTCATCCAAAAGTTCTTTGAGGTGAGTTTATCCTGGTGTCACACCAAATTTATTAGAACAGTGATTATGTGCAGTAAATAAACTTGGGCTTTGTTTAATACAGTTTGGAAGTGCAGACCAGAAGCTGGCTTTGGCAACGCGTATCCGTGGCCACGTCCTCCCCCTGGCTTTGCAGATGTATGGTTGCAGGGTGATCCAGAAAGCCTTGGAGTCCATCTCCTCAGACCAGCAGGTAATTGTAAGTGAGATTTTCATTCTTTTGAAGTTTTGCCGACCTTGTTTTATTGTATTTTATCTCCATTAGTTTGATCGGTCCAACATAGTATTTCAATTTTGAATTTTAATATTGTGACATCCATTTAAACTTTCTCCCTGTTTCCTAATTTCTTTATTTCAGAGTGACATTGTCCGTGAGCTGGATGGCCATGTATTGAAGTGTGTGAAGGACCAGAATGGGAACCATGTGGTGCAGAAGTGCATTGAGTGTGTCCAGCCTCAGGCCCTCCAGTTTATTATTGATGCCTTCCAGGGCCAGGTGGGTTTACTGTTATGAGAACAATCATTTTCTGTGTATAATATACAGGTTGAAGTAGACAGGAAAATGTAACTGCTACTCTAGCTTCGATTTGTTCAGCATCAGCAGTTCTTTTTTAGAAAAGCAAGTTCTTTTCTTCATTAAAAGTCTAAATTCAAGGTCATTTAATTAGTGACTTGAATTGATAGCATTGGTTCTGCTTACATGACCTTTTCCCAATGATAGTGCCCTTATTTGGTTTGACTAGCGGCATTGTGTTATGTAAATACGAGAACAGATCAGACGTCAGTGAAACATAATGACCTGCAGAAAATAGAATCAAACATAATCTAAAAGTTAGTCGTTATATGTCTACAAAGGTTAACTAATCAAAACTGATGGGGAAAGGGGGATTTTTTTTTTCTCCATTGGGGACAAACGGACCATTACAGAGACACATCTTTTGGGTGGAGGGGGCGGTACAAAGATGTCATTGTGTGTTAATTCAATTTGTGAATCTGTGAGAGTTAAAAGTCACACAGAGCACAGGGGTTATATGCAAGGCTGAATACAGTATGAGTAAATGAAATGAAGCCTAAAAACACGAAAAGGCAAGACACACATTGTATTTAGAACTGGAAGTTGTCTTGTTAAAAAAAAAGCCTGTTAGTAGTGTTTTTGTATCCTACAATCCAACATAGGTGTCTTGATAAATTAAAGGTTAACACATTCTTTAAAGAAATTAGAAACCGGCTTTGCAGGAAGTAATCTTCTTCCTCCCTGCCTTTGTTTCCGTGACCCACCTTTGAAAGTTTTTCTCCGCCACCACCACAGCGACATGTATATTGATTTTGCTCCTCCTCCTCCTCTTACTTTTTGCAGGTGTTTGTGCTCTCCACACATCCTTATGGCTGCAGAGTGATCCAAAGGATTTTGGAGCACTGCACCCAGGAGCAGACTCTACCCATCCTGGAAGAGCTGCATCAGCACTCTGAACAGCTGGGCCAGGTGAGAACATCTGTTTCCAGTGTGTCTCCATTTTGTGTTTTCTAGATGTGACTGATTGTTGTTGTTGAGATGTGTGCTTGTCTTTTGTATTTGCATGTCTCCTCCATGTTTGAACATTTCATATTTTTTTTTTAGACTGTCATTGTTTCCTGTGTAGTTGTGATCTGCTAAGTGGAAAGTGTAAGGATGAATGTAATTGTGCTGTTAGCTGTCATTACATCTGACGTATATGTGATTATTTAAACATCCACCCTGCCCCCTCACTTATTCCATCTAGAAATATCAAGGCGTTTCATTGGAGATGACACCCAAAACATATTATACAGTGTCCCGCGATGCACTGTTCAAGGTCAGAGCAATTTGCCTCTCTCTCGCGGATGTCCCTGTGCTCCCTTCCTCTTTCCCTTTTTATTTTTATCTTTCTTTTGTAAACGATCTGATTTAACATTTAGATAGCTCTCCAACACCCAACTGTCACAGGCCTTCTCCTAACCCACTGAGCCGCCTTTTTCCTCGCCTTTTTCCTCTCTCTTGCTTTATGCCACAGAGGATTCACGAGGCACATGCTTCCCTGTTGTCTGATCCCTCTCCTGTGCCTACAGCATCTCCTGATCAATCTGTTTTTCTGTTCTCACCTCCTCGATTTCTCTGTAATTGCTTGAGAGTATCAAACTCTTTGGACAAGTAAAGTGGTGCTGAAAACACTCGTAACTTCACTGAGAGCCCTTGAGTTAAAGATGAATTCAAGAACAAAATTATGTTTTTGTTAAATAAAAAAAACAGATTGACAGGAAATGAATTTGAAGGCAAATACTTCCCAATTAAAATTGGAGATCATATTACATACCCAACAAATTGCTACTTTTAACAAGATCAATTTGAGAGTGGTGTTATTTGTTGCTTGGTCAGGTGAGTTTTTGTCTCCATCTTGTCACACTAAAATTACACCCATACCTGTCTATCACCCATTTCCGAAGGGGCAAAGATGCTATTGGTTGTGTTGTCTGGTCACCAACACCCCAAACCAGCAGCATCTGTTTTGTCTGACCTTCCGCAGTGATGACGTAAGGGTATCGTAGGACTACAAATGGGGGTGTCACTCAGTCGTCCACCTATCATTGTAGAGCTGCATGATTTATCTCACCCCAATTACGACCGATTGGTGAAACGTAGTGCATGAGTTATCAATCAAGACTAAAAGGGTGTCGCACTGATTTCTTTTTTATGATTTAGTAAGTATTGAGAAACTCCCTGTCTGCTTTCGATCTTACCCCTCCACTGCCTCCTGCAGGATCAATATGGTAACTACGTCATTCAGCATGTTTTGGAGCACGGCAGGCCAGAGGATAAGAGCAAGATAGTGGCAGAGGTTCGTGGAAAGGTTCTCGTCCTGAGCCAACACAAGTTTGCAAGGTAAGCTCTTTTTCTCTCTCTCTCTTCATGCACTAGGAAAGATTACAACTTTAAATGCATAGTTAAACATTTTGGCAAATTCGCCTATTGCCATAATCCCTATAGGCCCTATAGAAGTTCATTATCTTTATCTTTAATTATCGGTGCATGTTGTTTTGAGATCCGTGGGACAGAGATGCGAGCTGCTCAGTGAACCCAATGGAGGTGAATGGTACAGGTCCCCTGTCCCTCAAAACTCATCAAATACACAATCCAACAACTCCAAAACGCTTTGGTGGACGAGTTGTGACCTGCACTTTTGTAGAGGCACAAGTTTGCTCTGAGGTGAGGGAGTAAAGACAGCAATAAGTCTCACTGAGATTTATAGAATTTATTACAGAATAGCATATCAGATTAGGATGAACAACCAGCAATAGTCAGCAATGTCTCGCTATTCGGTCAAAATAGGGTGCAGTGTCTTTAAACCACGGGGTCTCAAGAGACTGGACCCATATTGATGATAGAATCAGATTTTTATACAGTTATGATCACATACACATGTTTATCCAGACAGTTCAAGGTACAGAGTGTGTCTGAAAATTAATCAGGATGTTAAGCATTATTAGCAAAAGAGGTACATGCTTATTTGTTTAATAGGAACAGTTTGAGCAAAAGGAACTGAATCAATTAGAAAGTTGTTTCACAACACATCAGAGCAAAAACCAAGTTTCCCATTACACACCACGCTATGAAATACAGTAATCATGTAACATTACTAGACAAAGTTGTTTTCGAGGCAAATGCAGCCGGGAACTACATCCCAGACACGGCTGCTGGGCGGAGTGATTTCAAAAGTGCAAATAGTTAGTAGAGTATTTGCTTCGTGTGTCGTAATGTTACTTAACAATACATGATTATCTCATAGCATGGTGAATGTGCAGGTCACAACTTCTCCACCAGAGCATTTTGGAGTTGTTGGATTGTGTATTTGATGAGTTTGATGAGGGACAGGGGACCTGTACAGTTTACCTCCATTGTGTTCGCTGAGCAGCTTGCGTTGTTGCCATGCAGATCTCATAACATGCACCAATAATTAACGGTAATGAACTTCAACGTACTCCTATGACTATAGGGATTATGGTGATTTTTGCCAAAATGTTGAACTTTCCCTGTAATGACCTTTACAACATATTTGGGTTACGCTGCCAGGGTGTCATCTCTTAGCCACTTAATGTTATTTCATCTTGACAGGAGCCACTGCACAGATTTCTTAATTTGCTCATGGGGAAAAATGAGAAGTGGTTAATGCATTAAGAAACATGGCAGAAACCTCAATACAGCAGATTAGCCAACCAACTTCATGTCAACCAATAACATGACAGACTATATGTTGTATGAGTCGGATTTGCATGACACCACATTCCCAAACCTTGTGGAGAGCCACAGTTTTGTAGTATATTAATTTAAAAAGTCTGACGATACATTTTTTGTCTTATTCAGTCCAAAAGAGAGAATGATCTGTTTTAAGTAGTTTTAGCAAAGTCATTGAGTGACATTTTCAGAAATTATTACTAAACAATTGAGAAAAAGTAAATGAGATCAACCAGGGAGTGAGCATTAAAAACCCACGCGTTAACTTGATTCTGTTGGATTAAAGGGCACTGCTTTTGTTTGCACCTCCTGTGGTTTGTCAAGTTAAGTCTCGCCTTGAGGGGGAACAACTTAGTTTCTATCCAGCAGCTTTAATTGAATGGGACAGCTCACGACTGAAGAAGTTAGACTCATAACTGCACATTTCTATCTTCTTCTAAACATAATAAACCAGTTGAACACTTCATCCAGTGTGCTTTACTCACACAAACCTTCTTCTGTTTCATGTCCCGTGTTATTCCACAAATACAAAGCAAACAAAAAACAGATAAAAAAAATGAATCCAACATCTCAGCAAATCCTCAGCTCAGCAGGCTTGAATAATAAATTCTGTCCTTGTTTTTTCTTTCTCCTCAGTAATGTTGTTGAGAAGTGTGTGATCCACTCTTCGCGTGCTGAGAGAGCTCTGCTGATCGATGAAGTATGCTGCCAGAAAGACGGGCCCCACAGCGCCCTGTACACCATGATGAAGGACCAGTACGCTAACTATGTTGTCCAAAGAATGATTGACATGGCAGAACCTGCGCAGCGCAAAATCATCATGCACAAGGTGGGTCAACGACTAAACGTGTGCCTGTTTATATAGATATTTTTTATTTGCATCAGTGGGATACACATCTAGATAAACCTTTGTCTCAGTGGATTCACATTTGGATTAAAAGAAAATTAGGGAGTGGGGAAGTTCTGCACATGAACAAACGTGTCTCATTTAGTTAAGGTGATTAGGTCACTGCTCAGGGTTATTTTAGTACATGAGAGGGCATCGCTATGACTCACACAGACTTTGCTTTACCTGTTAAACAAGGAGGAGCTGTCAATCAACTCATTACACCTCTTCTTGAATTTATGTAACATGTGTTATCAGTCAAATTCACAATGCTGTACTCTAGGGTAAATAAATAAAGATTTACTTGTGAGGGTTTATGAGTCTGCAAAGTCTTTAACAACATCAATTATCATTAATTTGGTTATTTTAACATATCCTGTTTACTCCAGAGAGGCTGAGATGGTGTTGCCTTAGGTCATGACACCTGAAGTGTGATCCAGAAAGACCAGTTACGGCCCTTTCCCGCTATGCAGTTGCAACATTTTCCACTACACCTAAGAGGCCGTCCGAATGAATCCGAATTTAATTAATCCACATAACTTTTTTTAATTTTTTTTATTGTTTTGGCATTTCATCCAGACGGGAACAGGGTTTTCGGGGCGTGACAACAGTATTTTTGGGAAACGGGTCCCAATCTGAAAACGCCGCCCATTGTTTTCTGCCCCAAATGGATCTTTTGTGAACGATGACGCCATACTGCTCTAACCTGTAACCTGAGACACACTGCTAGACGTTACAGTCTGTCATATTTAGACTGACACGACTCCCAGTCAACATTTAATCCATTTACAATGTTTGGAGTTTGAATACAGTGGGAGAAGCTTTCTGTCGTCTTCTTTGTTCTTGGTGTTTAAGTGTGGCAGCGTTACAGCGCCACACACACACTCCGCACAGGCCTGGTGTATGTAGCTGCTATAGCGTTTTGAGTCGTTTTCGGTGGATCCTTGTGTATGCACATCTTTCATTGCTTTTCTATAAACATGGATTTTGTTTTGACACACGATATTGTACAGGGTGAATTCCAATTCCTATCTTAACTCTCAAGCTCAACCCTTAGTAGCCCTCAAAACCAAGTGTTAAGGGCTATTTTGTGACTTAGAAATGGGACACCCCTTAAATGCAGATACGTCTGCGCCGGCTATTGACAAAATATCATAAATGGGCCTAAACTAAGATAATACAATGGTTTTGTGAATGTTTATATCTCTATTAACAAAGAAAATACTGAATTCTGGGTAGCCCTTGCTCCCAAGGGTGGCGTCGGAGAATCTCAATATTGAGGCTATACAGCCCTTGAACTTGTCCCTCAACTTAAAGGGATAGTTCAACATTTTGGCAAATTGGCCCATTGCCATAATCGCTATAGTCATAGCAGTAGGTTCGTTAACTTTATTTGTCGGTGTAAGCTATTTTTAGAACGGCGAAGCGGCAGGCTGCTCAGGGCTATGCTATGGACGCTAAGGGAATTTCTTGGTTTCCCTCATCAAACTCATCAAATACACAACCCAACAACTCAAAAACGCTGTTGTGGACAAGTTGTGAGCTGCACATTCACCACGCTATGAGATAATAATGGAACGTTACGAAACTGAGCCTTTTTCGAGGTAAATACAGGGTAAATACAGAGTCTGCTTGCTGAAAAACTGTCCCTGAACGCAACGCGCATCAGCGGTTTTGCATGAATTTACGTCTAAAACAACTCCGTCTCGTAACGTTCCGTTATTATCTCATAGCGTGGTGATTGTGCAGCTCACAACTTGTCCACAACAGCGTTTTTGAGTTGTTGGGTTGTGTATTTGATGAGTTTGATGAGGGAAACCAAGAAATTCCCTTAGCGTCCATAGCATAGCCCTGAGCAGCCTGCCGCTTCGCTCCGCCGTTCTAAAAACAGCTTGCACCGACAATTAAAGGTAACGAACCTACTGCTATGACTATAGCGATTATGGCAATGGGCCAATTTGCCAAAATGTTGAACTATCCCTTTAACATCCTGAGAATAGGGACAGCACTAGCACTTCGCGGGAGTGTGCATTTTTGAGATTGAGGGTTAACCCATTTAGACCGGGACAGCATTACCGCATTTCTACCATTAAAACCGGGGGCGCTGTTGCGTCATTCTACCTTTCAAACCGGGAAAGCGGATACGTCATTTTGTAGTCTTTGTAGTTTTTTCCGCCTATTTCCGGTCTCTTGGCCAATGAAATGCATCAGAATACACGTAGGAGCGTCGCAATGCCACATGGGACTTTAAAAAAAAAAAAAAAAAAACTTTGAAATCATGGCGGAAGACGGAGGGAGCTCCGAAGTGAGTGAAAAAAGCGATCTTGATGAAAACTATTCACTCAGTTTTATTGCTGATCCGGACTTTGAACCCTTGGAACCAATTGACCGGTATTTATGGACGAAGAATATGTTTTTAGACGACGAAGATGAGGACGATGATTTTGTAGGTTTTGAAACCGAGTAGGACGAATAATTACCACCCTAACGTAATCCTCGAAGGCGATTCAACCGCACCCCAGGGGCGAAAGTCACCTGCAGATGCAACACCGATCACCGATGGAGGTATTTATTATTGTTTATTATTATTACAGTAGGCTAATGAGAGCTACCGTATGTCTTTCTTCCTATGTTGTATCATGTTTACATCTTGCTAATGGGCATGTATTCGTATTATGCATAGGATTTTTATTCAGTCATCATCACATACAGTACTAGTATAAACAGTAACGTTATCTTACAGTCCAATGTAATTTCAATATAGATGGTAGGCCTATTATGCATAGGATTTTTATTCAACTGTAAACAGTAGCTTACAGTCCAATGTAATTTACAATATAGACAGTAGCCTACATGTCACATAGTCACAACACATGAGAATTATGAATATTATGTTTTATTGAATATATAAATATTATGTTTTATATGAATATTATGTTTTATATTATGCTTTCATCCAAGGTAGCTTTGTGTCTATATTTTTTCGGTATCCACCTACAGAACAACCAGGCAGCAGATGTGAACAGAGATGACAAGCTCTGGATGTGTGGTTCCTGAACTACCTCACTGCCCAATCCCAGGCACTTATTCTTGTACTGACACAGAGCCTGAGAAATCAATTAGCGTTTTAGGCCTAAATGGGTTAAGATAGGAATTGGAATTCACCCTGTGTCTCTCAATTCGTTCCAATGTCGGATTGAGTGAACTTGACATTGAACTTCCCGCCCTTTTTGTTTTGTTTTCTCTTCATAGATCCGGCCTCACATTGCCACTTTGCGCAAGTACACCTACGGGAAGCACATTCTGGCCAAGCTAGAAAAGTACTACATGAAGAGCGGCTCTGAACTGGGTCCCATCGGTGGCCCCACAAACGGCCTCATGTAGTCACGTCAACACCCCGGGTCCCCCGAGGAGGAGGAGGAGGAGGAGGAGGAGGAAGAAGAAGAAGAAGAAAAAGAGGAGGAGGAGGAGGAGGAGGAGGAGAAGGAGGAGGAGGAGTCGCCCCAAACCCCCTGTTCTGTGAGAGATGCTCCTTAGCCATAGGGCCTTTGACACCCTCTGACATCCCATGTTTTTGGGAATTACCAAAAAAAGAAAAATAGAGACAAGTTAACTTCACGTAAGAACGCTGTGACAACTGACCCCTGCCACTCTGCCACCCCCTGGTGCAGGTCCCCAGCGTGGCCCCAAGGGCAGTACGCACAGTCAGCAGGCCGATTTTCTTGTTTTTCTGTTCTTTTTTCTTTCTCTTGGGTAAAGCACAAGCCCATTGTTAATGATGTAATTGATGTATTTGACTGGTTTTCATATTATCTTGTACATTTAGTTTTTTACCTTGTAAATTCTCTGTAGAAAAAAAAAACTTATTACACATTTGCTGAAATTTACAATTCTTACAATTAACACCAGCAAGTGACTTTATAAGGCTAAACTGAGAGATCCTTTTAAAAAAAACAATTCCATTTGTTTTTGTAACCAGACTTATTATTATGTCAACTGTTCTAATTAAGTCTAGGCAATTGAATATTATATTTGTATATTATCCCATGCACAGTAAAAAAAAAAAAAGTGTTTTCCCATGCCAAAGCAGCTGATGGATTAGTTTTCAAATAGCACTACATAGTATGGATGGATGTAAACTCCTCCGTCCGCAGGTCAGTACTATGTGTCACGTGCCACAGTCACTCAGAGGTCTTTGAGACCGGTTTGCGAGCTTGGCTTCGGGGATTGGTGCTTTATAGTCTGGAGTAGTGTTTTCCCAGTAGTGGTGGCTTTTTCTTGCCTCCTTTTTCTGGCTAAGTTTGGATGGGAGGAGGAGGAAGAGGAGTAGGAGGAGGAAGAGAAGAGGGGGGGGCGTGTGTGTGTGTGTTTACCCCAGCGGCCTGTAGTCTGCCTGACATTTTCGGTACTAAATATCACAGCCTGACACACCTGAGCTGCTGCATCCACTGAGCCCCATCATTTGAGCCATCTTCCTCTCCCCCCTCTCCACTTCCCCCCACTTCCCCCCTCCCCTCCCCTTTCATCCACTTGGGGGTTTATGCAAGATACAAGCTACCATTAACTTATAGAAGCAGAGCATGAGGTTTGGTTGTACAGCTGGCGTGTAACCTGGTTTAATCTTTACATGAAATGAACCGGAGTAGGGAGCGCTTTTTTTTTTTTTTTTTTCCTTTTCTTTTTTTTTTGTGGGAATAGTGGGGGTGGGAGGTGGGGTATGCGTTGGCATGCTGTGACAGGTTTTAATCCTTGAAATGATTTTTTTTCTTTCATGTTTTGTGTAACATCCTATCTGTCTTGTAGTTTGAGATGAACACTGCCCTAGAAGTCGGTATCTCGATACTGAATAATCATCTCTCTTGCGTAGAAGTAGTTTAGCGGCGTATAGCATCTTTATGTATGAGTAAAATTGTTGCTTTTGGGTTTAGGGGGCTTGCAGCAATGATGGGACCCCCACCGCCTGAAGGTCAGAGTAGCTGGAAGAAGAAAAAAAAGAAATTAAATGTTGTGAAGTGGAGCTTATCAAAGCTTTGTACATCTGAGGTAAAATTAACTAGACTTAGTGGGAGAAGAGGAAGAAAGGGATGTTGAATGAGTTTTTTTTTTTTGTTTTTTTTTTTAAATGGTCCTCTTTTTGTTTTTTAGACTTTTTTTTTTCTTTTTCAAATTTGGTTGGGTATGCAAGTGCTTTGGTGGAGGCTGGTGGGGCCATCAAAAGCTATACAATTCACCTGTAATGCTCGTAGTGATGGCTTCTTTGCTTCATATGAATAATTGTAGAATACATGTAGTATATGTGCAGTTAATAAGTGTAAGAGTATTAGTTTAATTGAAAAAAAAAATGTCTAGTTGTGGTGTTTGACAGGCCTTGCTCTAAAATTTGTAGTGATGCTTTTATTTCGTCTGTACAGTTGTACATTTGTAAACGTTTATGCTGTAAATGGGATGTCTTTTACACTTTTTTGGGGAAAAAGGCAAAATTGTGCATTTTGATGTGTGTATATTCATCACTCCTTTCCCCCTGAATATAATGTATACAGTTTTATTTGATCAAGTGTAATTTTAAAAAAAAAACTTTATGGCTTCACAATCTGGCATGGTTTTTGTTTTTAATCTGTTATGGGAAAGGCCAGCCTCTATTTGTACTGGAGCTGTAACACCCACTGTTGATAGTCTTTATGATGTGTGACAGTTTAAAAAGGAAAAAAAAAAAAAACACACTCTGTACTAAAACTGAGGCTGCATTTAGTCCTCTCTGCTACCATGGAAACTTCACAGGATATGACAAGAATTATTTTTGTACAGAAGAGTGCTGTATTTTGGAACAGCTACTACCTTGTAAGCAAAAGCAATGTAAAATATTGTCAATTATATAAATATGAACATATGAGTTTTGTCACACTGTCAAAGTCATGTACATTTTCAGGTGGCCTTATGTACATTTCCAGATGTTAGATGAAGAAAACAAACTCATTTTTGGAAGCAGAATTGTGACTATGTATGATTAAACTGTTCTTCTAACATTTGACCCACATTGTTGTCGTTTTTCCTCATGTCCCGTTGAGCTGAATGCTGATTTAGAGAAGAATTAATCATTTAATCTGTCTATAATATAACAGGTCTCAAGAAGTTAGAGACCTAGTTAATGAAAATGATTACTTGTCAATCAGGCTATGGATAAATTCAGTGCTGTGTTGAACAAAATGCAATATTTCTGTAGCCAAAAGAGATTTTATAGAAATTGTGACACCCAAATATTATTACCTTCATGCAACTTTATAGTTTACTGTTGCATTTATCTGTCAACCATAATAGTAGTATTGTTTATCAAATACTGTGCACCACATGAAACTGTTCAGCAGAGGAAACCCTTTAACATATAGCAATCAAATCAAATTTGTTGACGTGTACACAAGCAGTAGAGATTAACATTTAAACAAATAACGATTGACTTTGGAGGGGAGGTTGGGGTTCAAATCCCATTTTTGCCGGGATTAACAAGATATGCAGAAGATGGTCTTGTTTTCTTATAATGAATAGAAGTGTCCTTGTGTTTTTGCCCTAGTGTATATCATTTGTAAGAGGTTTTTATGAATTGAGTCGGTGCCAGAAGCTGGTTGGTTGCGCTCTGCCTCCTCCTAGTGGCAGAAGTAGTTTTGACCTGCCTATAGTTTATAGTGGACCTTTATAGAGGTGGTTTGATGTTGTGCTCTTGTAGCAGCTGCCTGGACCGCTGGTTTTGGACCTCCCATATTTTTCAATGAATAACTTATTCCAATAAACCAAACCAACCAAAACCAGACAACCAGGCACACGCTTTATGTAATTAAAGTTAAAGTTAGGGATGTTTTTGTTGTCAACCTGAGTTTAAGAGGTACATACGAACTTCATCTCACTCAGTAATGATAAACTCACCATGGCAACCTCTGAGGGCAAGCTGGCACACTCATGTTCATGTAGTTAATGTTTTCACTCACTCTAAGCTCAATCGATGACTCATAAATGTCACCACTGCCTCCATTATTAGCTAATTAGTTTTTATAAGTTTTCAAAATTGAAACTGAGAGCCAATATTAATGTGAGAAATTTCACTTGTTGTACCCCTGAACAAACATCTCTACCTTTTATTATTTAATAAAGAGATTACCTTGTAGGATGAATAAAATTGTATTTTAATTTAAGTAATCCCCCATAAATAACACTGCCTGTCTGCTACAATACCACCGTACTGAACCCTCTGTGAAGTATTGGTACTTATGAGAAAAATTATAGCACTCTGACAACCATGCTGTTTTCTTTAAAAAGTTTAATTTGCATAATTATTTACAACAGATGGTAGATAGCAGTACTTAGAAGAGGCAAAATATACTGAACCACATTAATAAAGCAGGGAAAAAATAATAATAAAATGATATAAATTGTTGAAACCATTTCGAAACCTTGCATTTTAGAAAAGAAAGTTTACAGTTCATTATAGATAAATAAAACCTAGAAATGAAATATTCAGCTTAAATTAATCTTACAAACACAAACTGATCTGTAGAATGCTGTAATACTGAACAGTAATGAAACACTAAATAATACATTCATTTTCACTATCCTGCATGCTATCTGAAGATCTTATAAAATAATGTTGACAAAGGAACGTTAAACAACGAAAACATGGTCAAGAGCGGAAAATAGTTCCATTTAAATTAGGCATATATTATATATTTATATATGTATATTTCTGTACAAATACTGAATATTTGGCATTATATTTATCCTCATTATTGATATATCTAACAATTCAAAATAGTTTTAAGCTAACCACAAACCTTTTTTTATGCTATCAAATTTTTCTCATGTCACATTCCAAAACCCACAAGAGGCCTTTTTTTTTTTATTTCTACCCACAGCCACAACACAAGACATTTCTCCACCAAAGGCAAACAAAATTGTGACTGCTCTCTCCCCTCATAAAACACTGAGACATTGACCACAGCACAGGTTTAGAAACACTTCTCCTCCCAGTTGTAAAGTAGCAGCGCAAAAATGGACGACACACATCTGTATGTTCTGGCTGAATCGTAAGCCAGATGAGCTGTGGTGTAAAATACTGTAACTACCCTTCTTATTATAACTGTGGCAATGTGAAGTGAATTATACTAACTCATGCCCATAACTCTACGGATGGGCGCTAAGGTCAGGAATGAATAATTATACATACACACAAAAGAAAAGAAATAAAATGTGCCTAAGATACATTATAGGACAAAATGAAATAAAGTCTGAGAAAATGTTGCATGTAAACATATATAACTTTAAACACTCAAGTTGACTGCTTAAAGAATAGAACAAAAAAAAACATTTTGGGAAATCTGCTTATTTCTTTTCATTGTGATTTAAAAAAAAACTGACACTAACCTCATGTCTTATAATAAATATGAAATTACACCCAGAAGGAGAAGGTTAGCTCAAATAGCTTAGTTTAATTTAGCAGGAAGACTGTGGTTCTGCCAAAATCGGCAAAAACCGCCAGCTCTGAAGCAAACAAATGAAAGTTATGTTTGTTTATTACACTTAAAAATCCAGGATGAATATTTATGGTTTAACGCTGGTCTGTTGTGTTATGTGATTGGCTGTTTCCTTTTTCAGCCAAGCTAGGCCAATGTAACTAACTCAGAAACAGATGAGTATAAAACTACCTGTAAAATGAAAACATGTCTCTTTCTATTCATTTATTGTTTGTACAGATTAAACAAACATGTTAATTTAGTGAATGTTTGAGGTGCTTTTGCTAGCCAAGCTCCCTATTTCCAATCTTTATGATAAGCTTAGCTATCTGACCACTGAGTGCAACTTTGTATTTAATATAAAATATCAAAGTGGTGTCAATCAATGTATCTAATATCTTCAAGAAAATTTGTTTGCCTATATAGGCCTATTTCCCAAAATGTTGAATTATTTCTTTAAGCGGCTCAACAACCATCTAAATATCACTTTAATGTCCCTCAGCTTTATTTTTGTCAGAAGTCTAAAGACTGGGATGAAAAGCCAACCTAAATAAATAACTAAGACTTATTGCTTGAGGAGCAAATACACTCGTACAGCTCAGTTTTAATGCAAGCATGACATCAAATCACCTTAATCGCAGACTTGAACTGCTGTTTGACTCATGTGACAACACGCAGAGCTGACGATGAATGTCGTCGACAACCACATGATTTATGAGAAGAGAGAGCAAGTAAATAGAAAGACATCTTTGCAGTGCAACTGTATCAGAAACAAGGAGAAAAGCTTTCAATGAAAATTCAATGGGGTCTCAACTTGTAAAGACTGTAAAGAGATCCGGAAACTCAGGGCGCCGTCTTGAGCATAATACTATGACATTGCTGCTGTGGTGTGTCTGTGTCTGTGTGCGTGTGTGTGATGTTTTTGGTGTGTGCTGATTGTCAGAATAAACCAATAAAAGAAGCAAATTTAGGAAAAGTACAATGAGAGAAGTTGGTTGAATCAGCACCTATACAGACTTCTCTGAGGTTTTAAGGACAACTGTTAAGTTAAATGATGTTAGTTTAAAACATGGTGCTGCGACACGCGTCGTGAAGGCATTAACGGATGTCTTGAGTGGTGACTAAACAGGGAAATGTGACAAAAGAACTCTATGTAGATCGTTTTAGAGTATTACTGAAAGTTAGCTGATATTTTCTTCTACACTACCTACATTATAAATCAAAGCAAATCGTAAAAGTGGTCTGTGTAGGATTGAATGACAATGACAGCACACGTTTTGTTTTATCTTTTTTTTTTTTATAATCTTTTTTTTTTTTTTTTTGCTCCTGCAGTGTAAAGCACGATGGGCATGGTGCTTTCAGTGCTGTGTCTGTATTAAATGAAAGGTGATCTGCACCAGGGCCTGCAGGCTCTGCAGCCCCACAGATGTACTGCTGCATAGTACACAGGCATGACAAAAGTGTTCCTGTGGAGATTACAACTACTCCTAATATATATAGATATCATGTCTGCTAAAACGCTTCACTGTGAGGTAAATAGCTGTAGGTGAGCCTGCCTGTATGTATTGCACTTTTTGGCTGGTCAAGTTTAGTCAGTCTCCAGATTTCTTGTGAATGTAGATGCCGAAAAAAGGCAAAAACATCAAGAGATTACAATATCACAGCTAGGAGGAAAAAATAGAGAAAGACCTTTAGATCTTTTATGCGTTGCTAATATGGATGTGACATGTATTTCTAGATGTTGTGTTTACATTGTCATATCCACTGGTTTTTTTTTTCTCTACAATTACCTGTATTTTTAAATGGACTTTTGTCCACTGCAGATGGACAGATAATGTGACTGCATCGTGGTGAATCATAGCAGAACATTTAACGTGATCTGAACCAAAAGAAAAGAAGAAGAGGATAAGAAATGTTACCAAATCCTCCTTTGCTATCCTCTAGACGGTATTGTGCTGAAGTTTATTACAGTAAGATGTTTGAATTAGTTAGATATAAAGTAAAATTTGTGTTAAATTCTGCAGTCCAACCCAGCCCAGTTTCCAGCCCTTTGTAACGGTATTACAGACAAACTTGCACTCTGAGAGGTGTTGCAGTCCTTTCACGTATACCTCAACCCAAAACATTCACTCACAGAGTCCTATGAGAATCAAACTGTAAGGCACCTGAGGATTTGTCATGTACATAGTTGCCAAACTCCTAAGCCCCTTGTAGCATGGATGGGATCAAATGTGAGACACAGATGCAAAAAAAAAAAAATGTAATTGGAGATGGTGTGCTAAAGACAAGAAATTGGAGAAGACACACTAACAAAGAGGATGGTACCATGATTATAGACTAGCCCCGCATGATACCACAAAAACAGAGTTTCTTAATATCTGATGTTGACGTAATAGTGAAGAGTGAACGTCACTAACAGCAGCTGGTGTCCCTGCAACTTCTGAGGACATCTTTGTGTGTGAAATCAGCCTCATAGGTGGGTGATTGGTGACATTGTGTTTCCTTCACTGTGATCCTCATCATCACTCCCGGTCCACAAGGGTTTGGTCAGGCTCTTTTAAGGTGGCACATGACAAATTCACAAAGCTAATTCATGGATTTTTATGTGCTAAACCAACCACTTAGTCCAATTTGTCTCGTTTCTACTGGGGGAGGAAATTCATATCAACATCTTGAAGCTACTAAAAACAAAGCTTCCTGTCTGGATAGGTGATGATGGTGATGGCGACGATGATGATGATGATGATGATGATGAGTACCACATCACCAAGCAAGCACTACACACGATGGATTCACAGTATACAGTCTGTGGGAAGTAGACTTGATTTTTCATGACTCTCAGTCAGGTGGAAGAGCAGCTGGATTGTTTGAGTGGCCCATCAGCTTTTGTCATAACCCAGAGAAGCTGTTGTTAAGATGGAAACTTAAGAAGGAACTAGGGAAATATATGAGGATTTCAAGACTCCACAGCTGACAATGCTCTCTCTCTTTCTCTCTCTCTCTGTTTCTCTTTCTCTGGCCAGAATATGAATGAAGATGTTGATATTAATAGGCCTGAAAAGAAGATGAAGATGGCACAACAAAGACAGCCAACAAATCTATGTGTGTTCTTGTCCACCAAAAACAGTGACAGTAAGTGTTAAGGAGGGAGGATTAAAAAACCTTTAAATAATACATAAAGACTAATATATTTTTGGATAGAATAGATGTTCAGTGACTTTCATACAAATAACTCGATGGCTAATATCTTTAAATAAAGGTCCTTCCTGTGAAAGACCATCCATAGATTAGATAAAGGAAATAAATTAGAGAGAGTATCAAACTGTGACTAGAGGAGCACCATCAACACATCACACTGTACCACCGACTCTATCTCTGCACCAGACTGGGATGGGGATGTAGCCAGAAATAGACTGAAATACTAAAGGTGAAAATAGTGAAGCATTGCAAATGATAGAAAATGAATTTGTGAACTTCGAAGAGGCATGGGCTCAAACTGAAACTGATATACTGTACATGATTTTTGTTTAAAGAGGGGTAATTAAATGGAGTCAGCTATGGACTATTGGATCCTTTACATTTGAAAGATGATTTGATTTGAGTGGTAAACTTGGATGTTAAGCCCTTTAATGGATATGCTGAATGGATAGTCTGTAAGTATTAGACATAGGGTTTGTTTTTATTGGTGTTTGTACTATAAATATGAGCTGGTGTCTAGAATATATTCACTCTATGACAACTTGACTACAGTTACACTCTGTAAATGTGAGTGTGAATGAAGTAGGAAATGTAGGTCATTGCCAATTTCTTCTGTAGTTGAATTGTGGTCCACAGGGACTTGGAAGATAAATGGGCCAGTGCTGCCTGTTTCTTTATTCTGATCCATTTATTGTATTATTTCTTGGAATCTGTATGTATTTATCCTGGGTTTTTACAGGCACTGATGCAGGAAAAACCCACTGTCAGAGACACATCTTTGTACATTTCATGAAAGATTTTTGCTTCCTGGGAAATCAGGCAGACAAGTAAACATTAAAAGTAATAATGTGCGATATTATGCATCACCTTCGTCGACCCTTTCACATATTATTTCATCAGCAATCAAATGAAGCAAAAAAAAGAAAGGAAATGAGATAAAGAAAGATTCATTATTATAATTTTTTTTTTTTTGCATTGTTAGGGGCTCTACATTCATGAGCATTTTGGTTAAGGCCGTCTGGTAAGGTAAGGGGTTTTAGATTTAGCACTGATGTTCACACCTCACAAGGGGAAAACACTCTGGTTATAGTTCAGACAAACTGATACCTTCAACATCCTAATCCCTCCTTTACAAGTCTCACTGCCTCTCTGAAGTCATTTACAGTACACAGACTGCTCTCCCCTGCTGAGTGCCACACCCTAACTACAATAAAATGGAAAACATTAAACACTGAACTGCAGCATAATTGTAGCGGCCCTATATAGAATAATTTGTTTTAATTAGCTGGGGTTAGATTTGGCGAATGAGGATGAATGAGCATGTCTTGCAAATGTCACAGATTCTTTGCGGGTGAAGTATAAAATATGGACAGGTACAATGATGTACGTTCAGCTAGCTATAGTAGCATGCCCTTGGCTCAGGGTGGGCATATTAGATTTTACTTAAAGGTTGGTGGAATGTCAAAGCCTGTAATCTCTCCCATCTGAACAACCAATATCCCTGACCGCTATCTTTTTCATGCTAGAAAGGAAGTTAAACCACAAAACCTTCTCCTTATTTTTTTTTTATCACCGAGGGCAAAAAGCATTGCAAAGATGATCTTTCCTAGAGTCACAATCTACCACAAGTCATTGGAGAGACAACGGGCACCATATTAATAAATCTCTGTTTAAAAAGTCCTTGAGTGTGTGTGTGCGTGCACATAGGACTGGGTAAAGGACAACAGTTTTAGAGTAAAAAGCAGCACCATTTACTATAGTAACTGAATATTGTTAAAGTGTCATTTGCACCTGTCTTTCCTAGACTACATGAGCAGATCAAAGTAACAACAGATGTGTTTTCATTATGCGCCACTTGGAAACGAAAAAAAAAAGAAAAAGGTTGGATGCAGTGTGTTATGAGAAATGGTCTCTGTTAGCTAAGAAACGCCCCTTAATCAGCAGGACAAATGCACTGTCAAATCAACCCACAACTGTTTTTAACTATATAAATACTAAATGTATACTGTAGATTGTGATGTTGGTCATGTGATAGATATTGTTAAGTAGAATTAAAAGTGTTAGAATCACAATAGTGTAAGTGTGAGAGGCCTGAACGCCACCAGAAAGAAATGAAAAACCGAACAACACAAGGTGCAGGTTATATGACCTATAGAGTAACATGAAATTCTGTAGTAAATTTTCCATATCTGTCCTTGCAATTCAACTGCAACAATATCACATGAGCTTCATAAACTACATTTCCCTTGGAAATACAAACATGTATATTATAAGGTGCAAAATGCATTGTTTGATACAGTTCACCTCTTCCAGGCTGCGCAAAACTGTCTTTTTGTTTATAATTCATATTTGTTCTGCGATGGAAACGTATCCAGCAGCAAATAACGTACATATCTTGATTAAAAAATGTTGACTTCTGAGGGAATTGATGGTTTTATATGAATGGAAATGAAGAAATGTGGAGGAGGTTTAGCCTTATTTTCAGATCTCATTCAGCAACACTGGTCGACAGCTGCAGCACATCTGGTTAGAGATGGAGGGAAGGGGTGATAGAGACATAGCTCGATTGATAGATTGACAGGGAGCACCTCTTTTGTTTTGAGCCCCTCTCTTTCTGTTCTTATAACCACAAACTTGGCAGGACAGTTTTAACCCACTTCCATAAAAAAAAAGACTGGGCAGCATTTTCTATATTTTTTCTTTCTAGGTTTTTCCATCTTTCTAAGTCGGAAAATCAATCTCTGCTGCTGCTGCTGCTGTGGTGCTTTAGCCCAAGACCATTGTTGCTGCTGAGAGCTAAGTTGCACTTTGTGTTTCCCTTTGAATGTGGCAAGTATAGTGTAATAACCCATACTCACAACGGGGGCGATGACAATGAGTTTTAACAGTAAAACACTAAATTGATTTGATGTAGTTGAATTATATCAAGTGAAATGTTTATTTATTTGTGGTATAGCAGCTCATTCTCATGGAGCAGAATCTGTGGTTACAAAAAAAAGTCCCCTGTTTGCTTAAAGCTACACCAGGCAACTTCATGTTAGCAGCTCCAGGTGACAGAGACAAGTAAATTACTTTTATTTACCTTCAGTCACCTCAATAAACTGCATAAAAACACTCATGTTCACCCACCAGGCAGAGCCGGGATCTGTACTAAACCAAAGAATACCAGAGGGACAAGAGGGGAAAGGTCTGATGCTGGTGTGTCCAGTGTTTTACTGTTTTGGAGACAGCCTGGGTTTCAATCAGTATGTTTGATTTTTATCACTTCACTGCAGGAAACGTATTGTTCACCTGACTCCACTGACTCACCTCACGTCTCACTCAGGGAAGATGGGGCGGCGTGCTCCTCCCTATGGCAGTGCCTCATTGTCATTTAGGCTGAATAAGAAGGACGGGTTTTCAGCGGAAATCTTTGCCTAGTGTAGCTTCAGTGGGGACAAACCAGAGAATGGCAAAGGGTGACGATGGCAAAAGTGGACGAGCAGTGACGGATGATAACGGCAGAGGGTTGGAGTGGGGTGGAGGGCGAGGAGGGGGGGCGGGGGGGGCTGGTGTTGGGTGGAGGTGGAACAAGAGAAGAAGCCCAGGGTGAATCTGCGGACCTCAAAGCCGGGTCTGGGCTTCGGGGATGTAGATCTCGATGCTGTCTGCCCTCTCTGTGGCTGAGTTCTGTCTGAAAGAAGCTGCTCGTTTGGCCGCCATGAGGCGTCTGCGGGCTTCCTGACGCTGGCGGTCCTGAAGGTCCAGAGAGCGTTCCCGCGTCACACCGCCACGCCCCTTGGATGGCCGTTTTGGCAGAGGTGGTGGCCACTTCCGCTCCTATGGGAAACAGATTAAAGCAGAAGTAAGCAGAATGTTTGTGTTAATATAAGTCTTAAATAGTTATATCTTCCGACGGCAATCACTTATATAGAGTGTTTGGTCTGAAACACGGGTCTGTCAGTCACTCTGCTCTGCTGTAAGCTGAGGAGAAAACTTTCCTTGTATCCTACAACCTTTATCCAATGAGGAGAGAGAACGGCATAAAGGGGCGGTCCTCTCTGTGTGTGCAGCCAAGGGATGCGCGTGAATGTGGTGACGTAGGGACGAGGACCAATAGATCCATGACGAGGGCGGGGACTGCTAACTCTCTTGTCGGCTGACAAGAAGTAAGCCAAAACGACCGGATCGCTTACTTCTGCTTTAAACCAAAAATGTTTGTTATTATAGAAACATATTGCACAGATTCACAGTTTATCTCAATCAGTGGTCTGCAGCTCAAATATTGTAGATTGTTATTGTTAAATGAAATAAATTAATTATGCACCAGTGCTTTTAAAGGTCCTTCAAACTAAATGGATTATGAATAGGCCAATCAATCTGATTATTATTTAAATACACTAACATAATAGCAATGCTTTTTCACTCTTGATGGGAATTATTTTATTGCTTTCTTTAGTTTAGTTGATGATTATCCCATTATTATTAAAACCAAGGGGGACTATTTATTCTGCTAAGTAAAATAAACCAGTGAGAAGAAACGTTGACCAGCAGATGAAAAACTGCCAGAGCACCGTCATTTACAAAATCAGACATTAAACGATGAATGCTGAGCCAGTGCAGATGAATTAAACAACACTTAGAAAATGTTTTTGCTGTAGCTAAGATATGTCTTATGAGTACAAGCCTTTTACTACATGGACTTTTGGTACCTTGGGTAACATCTATTTTCAATTATTAGCTAAAGCAAAAGACATAACACTAAATACTATAGTAGACTGACTGTTACTATTGATTGTGAATCCAGAACAACACCCATGCAAAACCACATTTACCTGAATGCACTTGAATTTCATCCTTATGACCTACAAAGTTGAACAGACTGACACTCAGTCACTTCTGAATGCGAGGCGAGCTCTTCAGATGGTGATGGAGTAAAATGGCGCCTGCCTTGAAGGAGATAAGCTCAATAAAGAGCATCTGTGCCTCTGTTAGGGCTCAGCTTCATGGAGCTTGCAATGTGTCTATTAACTGCTGGAGGTAAATAACTCCAGCACAACTACAACTGTAGCATGGAGATAATTATCCAAGTGCCCCGAAGGATCTCGTCTATCTTTGAAAACACATTACCATCGAAATGCGCTTCTTACAAACGCTCCTCCCTCGTTTACAAACAACTACTCTGACCGATGTGTTTTCATTTCAGCTGTTGTGTACAGGAGATTTAACTTAACTTGACTGACTTTTCATCTTTTAATAGTTTTGTAGCTTTTATTTTCTGATAATTGAAATTTGTACATCACCATCACACACTTAATAAGTTAACTATGTTTTTAAATCCTGCCCTGTGTAAAGACTTCTGTGACACTCTTTCACATGTCGCTGCTGTCAACAACACTTTTTGTTTTTACATATTACTGTCCCATACAAATACCACTGTTTCTAAAACAGTGTTGCATAACTAACGAGCTGGATCGTGGATTTTATATAGGAGGAAATCAATCATGGTAGTGGAAACACTGAAAGCTAAGTGGAGTGTCTTTGTGTTTAAATGCTGTACACCTGTTCAGTAGTGAATCTCAAAATAAAACAGCTTGTATGAATTTCATTAACATCAGAGGAGGAGAGCTGGAGTGAGCGCTGGCAAGCTACTACACATGACATGTGAATGAGACGATGAGTGATGATAACGTTGTTCTCCAGGGACCACTGATGCTTTTAATGAGGATATAAACTTTTCACACGACACCACTAGATATCTAAACTACACCGGATACTGCTTGTTCCTGCAGTGTTATGATTAAAAATTATTAACCTCCTGCTGGTCACAGGCCTAAAACAGGAACACAAATGTCGTCGGTGTAGTTTCCTCCTAAAACAAGTCTGCCTGGAGTCCATTAGGACTAATTAGAGCGTGGTTCCCTGGGAAAACAGCTACCGGCTCTTTACCTTCTTCTCCGGGCTCTCCACCAGCTGCCACTGGTTGCTCTTGATCTGCTGCAGCTCATCAAACTTGGCAGTGACGTCATCGATGGAAAGCTGCAAGAGGTCCCAGAATCCAGCCAGGTCCTGAGATGTGGGTCTGGGCATGGCACTGGGGTCCTGAAGAGACAGTGGAGTTCACAATTACAAGTTTTTTGTTTGTGTTTTTAAGCATTTAAACTAGGTAACTGAAATATAAATAATAAATAACAACTGCACTGAAAAGGGAGCTGAAGTGTGTTGACTTTTCCTTCTGTTTATTCAAGCATTTAAACTGAAATTATTTTTTTTTATTTTTGATACATAAAAGGTTTCTTTATCCTCTGCATCAAACCAAACTTTGATTAGAAACAAGCTATTACAATAATACTTTATCGAAATACCCAGCTTAAGTAAACCATATCCACATGGGAACCTCACCGTTCCCACCACTGTGTGGCAGTATAGCACAAGCATTGGCCCAAGGCTTGGGAACCTCCTTTAATTGCCTTTAGTGGCATACTTGTCTAATAATAACAGTCAGTATGGTTCATTGTGTGCTGTAGTTAACACAGATTAATGGATATCAAAGGTCATTTTTATGGCCACATGTAGTGGAGAATATTGTGGGGGACGTAAAGAGACGAACTATTCACCGATGGCATTCAAGTCAAATCCAGCACCATATGTAGTGTGTACTTTTTGTTCAAATGAGCGTGCACAAATTACTGTCAGGAAACGTGTGTGTGTGTGTGTGTGTGTGGGTGTGTTTTCCTACAGGAAATCTTTTGCTATACATTCGCTCTATGAAATTTAAATGACAAAAAATGTGGTGCCAAGGGTTGCGGCATTTCTGTGGTGCAAACAACACAATCAGGCAGCTCCATACAGCCATGTGCTCATTATCACTGACAGCAAACAAAGCGTGAGTCTGAGTTCAAACCGAGGAAAATTCTGTCAAGTCAAACTTCAAAGCACATCCAGAGCATCGTGCAGTTCCTCCTCCGTCCACTAGGGAAACAAGAGTCCCTTTCTCATTCAGACATGTCTGAAGGCTCAGGGCAATCTAAGGCTTGTCACTACCAATGTTAGACTTAATTCATCATCCCATTATCTACAGAGAGAGAGAGAGGGAGAGAGAGGGAGCTAGTGCAGCCCAAATACATCCAAAAGAGAGCAACACACCAAGTTAAGACACACACATACTCATACAATATATATATATATATATATATACTAACACAAGGCAGTGAGAGGGCAGACAGATTTCAACCACCTCCACAAGGTTTTGCATTTCATTTAAAAAATTAGCGACGCTTCAGAGAGGTGTGATTAAGTGCCTGTCTGTCTCTGTCCCTGTCTCTCTCTACGGTATCTGCAGAAACATTCCCACTTATGACACCACCATCTTGTAATATATGCTGACTCTATGGATGGTTAGCATTAGAAAAGGTATGAGTTTCCAGTCGACGTGACAAGAGGGCTAAACAGTGAGACAGTGTGACAGTCCATTATTCAAACTCTGAGATCCCATTCAAACCGCTGCCTCTGTGCTTTAATGGATGGCCTCAACACAGGTGCTGCTTCCTATTGGAATTCCCCTTTCGTTTACTGCGGGTTCAATAGCGGCAGAGGGACTGCTTCGCTATCGATCTCCGAGGTCTATTTCTGGAAGGTGCATAATTGCAGAGTCAGGCTCAGCACCTACTCGGAGCTTTGAGAGACAAAAGACCAAGATCAACAAGTTCACCTGTGATCTTTTGTGTTTGCATGATGTGTAACATAATATCAGCATGTAGGTCGATGCAGCGGTCTCATCAATAAACACATGCAGTACTCACCAGATTCTGCTGACACAGCCAGTAAAACTGCTGAAACTTTTGAGACATTAGTAGTTGAGCACTTCCCACCGCACTCCGGATTTTTCCTAGGACTGATGGACACAAACACACGTGCACACACATGGAAAAAAAAAAAAAAAGGGACAAGGCGACAGGGAAACAGAGTTTCTGGTTTTACCCACTGTCAGCTTGGCAAAGGTTGAACATGTTGAGCAAGGATCCAATCTGTTCACAAAAATGCCCATCACGATTCAGTGTTGTCACAGTCAACATGCTACAGCTAACACTGTGAATGCTCTGTGGCTACACAAAAAAATATAAACCGATAAGATAGAGGACATATCAAGAAAGCATTGACCTGATTTAACAAATGCAGCCCTTGCTTTGACAAGAATGTAGTTTTCCTCAGGACACTCACTCTCCTCCGACAGGTCATGTTCCTCCGCCTCTCTCTCCATCTCTTTGCACCATCCCTCCAACCGCTTGGTTTCATTGTGAAGGAGCTGCATAAACCAGCTGCCATCCCTTCGGAGCGGGGACACACGGCCTGTTTCGCTGCTCACCAGGCTGGGTTCAACCAGCCAGGGTTCAGGCTGCGGGCTGGACGGCCCGCTGGAGGGCCGGTAGTCCTCCCTGTAGCTGAACAGGCCCTGTGTGCGCACCGTACGGATGGCGCCATACTGCGTGGGCGTGCTGGGCTCGGAGTGGCGACCGAAGGCGCCGCCGAACTGCAGGCCCTTGTCCTCCATGGAGGGAAAGCCCTCCAGCTCCATGTCTGCTTGCACTGCGGTGGTCACACTGTTTGAGCGCTTGAACCGCCCATGCCTAACAGGGACAGCGACAAAAAATGTACGTGAAGTATATTTACTTGAAAACAAAGAGGAACTTGGTTTGTTTGAGCTACGTACCGCTTTAGATCCTCCACCTGGATCCCTATTGAATGGAACTGAGGAAGGCCTTTACTTTCAGTCTCAGAGTCTGTCACAGTTTCCACCTGGTAGATAGACACAAAACAGCTTCAATCACCATTCACAGCAGAAATACACTGACACACATTGCTACCACCGCAAAGGGCAGCTTGACATTTAGAAATGTGTTATGTGTTCAAATTTATTTCAATTCTGGATTCAGGCTTCCATTTTGTTTTTCAGTTACCAACAAGTGGGTGGGTGGGTGGGTGTACTGGCTATGAAAGGGGCTCTTAACATAACAAAAAGATCTATTCTTTACAAACCAACACCTGAAAACGTCTGTTCAAAGGTTTCCGGAGTCACAAAACAGCTTAGGTGAGAGATTCGGACCTGCAATAATCTTTCTCAGACCTAAACTGGCTGGCAGTCAGGAGTGAATTGACAAGCCCGGCCCACCCTTAGGGGTTTGAATGATAAACCACTCTAAGAAAGAAGCACTTACAGAATGTTTAAAATGGAAACAAAGAAATAATTTTGGTATTTGTGCAACTCTTCATCAGCCAGGAGTGAATTTCTGTTTCACTGTGCCTATTGCTGACAGCTGGACACATTTTCTTGGACGCAGTGCTGCTTGGTATTGCCCACAGGAGCAACATGGTCCACACTGGCAGCTATCTCCAAAGTCGGGGCTAACTACTGAGGACGCCTGCCTTCAGGAGAGGCAGGAGCAGCTTAAGTTATCCAGACAGTGAGCTCACAAAGCAAGCAGAGTGCTGCTTTATCTTTTTTGGTAGAGCTCTTTGTTCGAGTACTGGTGGCAATGTGGTGGCGGCTAGTGTACGCTGCTGGTGAAAAAGCACACAAATCACCAACTGGATCAAAGGGAGGAAGAGAAAAAGAAGATTATCATAATACTGCTCACTGCTGGAGGCTTGGTAAAAATCCTCTCCAGGTGATTGTACATCATGACACGAATAAAGGTCAACAAGACTCCAAACCCTTGCAGAGTGCTTCACACAGATTGGTACATTTGAGGATCGGTAACACCATAAAAAAGTGACAAGACTTACTGTCACAGTTTACTGCTGCCTATTCAACATTTTGCAGCCTGTATGCCTGAAACAAGTCGTCCATAACAAGACCCAGTCCTCTTATCAAACGATAATCAACTGGTGTTTGTCTTCTGTTTCTCATCCACAGTGATCCATTGTGACATTTACAGAAAATCCATTGTATTTGGTTGATTAAAATGTGTATGACTGAGAGGCCGGGGGAGGTTTTTACTCTACTTTTCTGCTGGACAGCTACATATTAATAACAAAGAGGATATCAAAAGGAGAACAAGAGAAGTATCCTTTCAGCTGACAGAAGAAGCTAGAGGAGGTTGGTGTAATTAGGATGAAAGGTTGGGTGATGAGTAGCAGTAAGTATAACACAGTTATCTCTGTTGTTACCTGTATCCCAATAGAGGAACGGGGGGTTTTGAGGTACTCCTCTGCCTTGGACACCAGCACTGCTTTGTCGCAAGTCTGGACGGAGGTGTGGCTGCCCAAAGATGCGTGCCTCTTGCCTGCTGCTGACTCCATGGCCATGGTGACCGCCTTGGTGCTGTCTAGGCTGTCTGTGGAGCTGTAGATGGGACGGCCGAGGCTGTCCGTGGTCCACAGACCGCCCCGTGGATGCCTGCCGTCCTGGTAGGCATCTTGGGTGGACTCTGTGCTGCTCTGAGCTGTCACAGAGATAAGAGGCTTGGTGGTGGTGCGCGGGGGCACAGGAGGTGGAGTCTTCTTGTAACTGGGAGGATATGATACCGCTGGATAGCACAAGCAGGATGAGAGGACGAGGACAAGGCAAAACAAAGGGGCAGGGGATAAAATAAAAACATGAGAATGAAAAATGTGGCCAAAAGCTGACGAGGGCTAAAAGAGCTGCAGTACACCTGTAGCATGATGAGAGGTTAGGCCGTAGAGCGCCTATAAAGCAAGGGGCGACGATGTCAGTATACGCTGGAAAAGCAACAGCAGCTTTGTAACATGTCAGTGTTTATTGCAGGAAGTGCAATGAGGGATTATGGGAAAGATTTGCTCTTTAAAGTGAAAATGAGAATTTGATGATAATCCATCCAAATGGACCACAGAACAGAATTGGACATAACTTCAACTTTGAAAAGCTGTAATAAAACACCGCTTTAGACATTTTCAAAATAGTTGATTAAAATAATGGAAAAATATTCTAGTAAATTCATGGATAAATAAGTAAATAAGTCAGATTTCAGGTGGAGTGTCTTTGTTATTTGAGGCACAAAGCAAGAATGAACTGAACTCGTTCCAGATTGGAGTCTCTTTGTATCTTGTGGGGTTTTTTTTCTCAGCTTTAGAAACAATTACAAAATTGTTCATCTTGTTTGAAGGTGCTATGATGAATAAAAATGAAAGTAAAGTAATTACAGTAAAAGAAAAAAAATCTGCACGAATCTCAGAGTAGAATGAGACTGTGAATCATGGTTTAAAACATTCCTCACAAGTATATAATGACGCTCAGGAGCATTCAGTCATTCATCCCCGCAGTGCTCTCACCAACTCCCTCAGTCATCCACTTATAGGATGTCTCCTATTTATGATTAATATTAACAGTTAAATATTCAAAATCCTGAATGTATCTGTGTTTTGTCTCCCGAAACAGGTACAGTCACAAACCCTCACATACATACACACACAACATTAGATCACAGGTAGTACTAAATGCAGTTAGAAAAAAAAAAACGTCTATTAAGCTAAATCCAGCCACAGACTTGATTTCCCTCCAACTTGAAGGGGCTGCAGTTCTGCAAGACACAGTGGGTGGATACCAGAATGAAAAGAGCACAGTGACTCAGGCTGCACGCAACGTCATACTTTCTATTTTTACACATTTCTACCCATTCGACTAGTTTCTAAACTGAAAATATTTCTAAACTGAGTGATAAACGTCTGTATTTACTGCAGTTACCTTGCAATTACCTTTCCAATACAACACGTTAAAGTTTTAATTTTGTCTGCGTTATTATGTTTAGATGTTAAAAGTAATTATGATTATAATATAAAATCAATTATTCCAGTGACTAAGTTTATATTAATGCCATTGAGCACTATTTTAACAAAGTCTCTCTTCCTCATAAACCTTTTTATTAAAGAGCTGTACTTCACTGTTCAATGAGTAACTTGTTTATAAGATACTCCTACTCGGTTCATATGATATTCAGGGATTGTAGAAACTGCTTCAGATGGGTGTTGATTCAGCTGTGGGATCTTTTTGGATGCTGTGGTTTGTGCTGCTGCTGAATTTATTCATCCCATTTAATAAAAATAAATATCTTGGTTTCGTCTCAACAGCACCACAAACTACATCCTCCAAAAATTATCAGCGGTAGATCAACATCTTCTTAAAACAGTTTCTGTAATAACTGAACAGTATAGCCTGCTAATCTCCTCTGACTATACATCCTAGTCCTTAGTTGAAATTTATATTATAATTTCTATAATATAATGACGTCTTGATATAATTTCCATAATTCCTATATTTGCTCCCCTTGGCAGTCCAAATTAAAGATTTGAACTCAGTTTCTAATTTAGAGAGATCAAACATTATAGAGGTTACCTACTGAGATGGCGAAAACCTACTGTTTTCTATTATCTGTCATGGTGGCATGTAGGCTACAGACCAACTAAATGACCAGGAAATACTAAGATGGCCGATATAAATGTTACGGTGAAGTTCAAATATTTCTAGGTGCTATGTTCTGTAGATCTCCAAACAACTAAGTTTATCCCATTGACAGCACAAATGTGCACAGAGAATGATGTTTACAACGAATCATTCAAGAGATGCATTGTTTCTAAACCACCAATGTGGGCTGTCAGAGTGAAGGTCACAGCGTTTTCATTTGTTATCTTCAGAGTGTGAATGTACACTAAGTCTGTAACAAACAGACAAACAATTGAGCTGTGACATAACCTCCTTTGCAGAACTAATGTGAATGTGACTATACTCCCACAATAGGAAAATGATAAATACTCTAAATTGGCCTATAATCAGACTGTAAGGTGAGTCAGCACTACACAGCTCTTCTGCAGTTCATTCATATACTTTATGCCTGCCTAAATGGACTGACATTTTGGGACATAGTTTGTTGTCTCATACTCCTACATTTATGAGCTACCGGCAAGCATAATTACACAATTCGTTTCCTAAGTCAATGTTGTTTAGTGAGGACATTTAACATGCTGACTCCTGCTGGGCTGTCCTATCACCACATAAAAGGCTTCTGAGAAAGGTGCCCTACTCACACTGAGAAAAAAATAAATAAATCACCATACTGCAATAACATTGAATGGACGCCAGATGTCCTCCTATAGACTATAGACTATTAGGACACACTGGATCCACTACCGTATTTATTTTATAGTTCTAATACATGTGTCTGTGTGTCTGTATGTCATTATCCTCACACAAATTCCTCTACTTCTTATAACATCTGGGGCTCAAGGTAAAACTCCTAGAAGTACTGGAGGAATTGTATGCCACAAAGTGTCAGGTACATTATTTAAGTAATGATTTAACATACATTTAAATAACATAGCCAACTCAAGTGAACTTCACTTACCATATTAACATTTTCATTTTATGCTTCTTTAAATATAGACTTTGCTACATTTCAGAGAAGAGATGTTGCAATTTGTTTGAGCACTACATTAATTTAACAGCACTGGTTACTTTGCAAATCAATTTATTATATACAAAATATAAGTCTGTAGGAAAGCACTGCATTTACGACAACATATAAAATCATCTTCCCCTGTAATATTTCCAACATAAAATGCTGCTCACACACTGATGCATAAATAAAACTAATCTAGAACAATAATGCAAGACTTTGTTTTTGTTGTTGAAATCTTCAAATAGAAAGTTGTGCAAACTGATTTTTCTGCATGTACTGGAATTAATCGCAGGACTTAGCAGTCTAGGACAAAAATGTTGTTTGAGTTGAATAAGAAAACCTCTGCAGATGTCTCCTCTTTTCCCAGAAGGGTCGGGCATAGAGTAAAGAGTGATAGAGCTTCTAAGGAGAATGAAATTAAAATTCAGCTCATACACAGAATCAAAGAATTCAATAGTTGTTGGAGTAATAATTGATTCAAGTGCTGTACTTGTGTTGTCTAAATATCTGGTTTTCAGGCAAGATATTGTGGAATTATATTGCACAAATTTCCATAACAGTTATTGGCCCTTAAGTTGGTGTATGAGTCATTAAGAGCCATGAGGGAACAGTCTAAACCCTTAAACTGCTGTGGTAAACAGCATCATTTCCTCATGTTCAAAGTTCAAGATGTTCTGTCTAGACTTAATATTTTTGCAACGGCACTTAAAGATTCACACAGCAAATGTAAAAAAGGGAGAAAATCCAACCAGTAGCTATAGCTTCAGCATGCAGACACCAGACCAGTTGCATTTTTTGTAAGAGGTCTGACTTGTTTTGTTTTTCCAGCTAGAAATCTGCCCACTTTCTCCACCTCTGTATAAGACCTACAGTTTAACCAAATGCTAAATAATGTTCTATGTTCAGTAGAAAGTGATTGAACACAATAAATCAATAATTGAGATACTGAAATGGCAAGTTGAGGAAAGGTTTTCCAGCGCTGCAGGCTTGGTTTAAGTTTTTGACTATTATTCTCCAGGGAAGTATCATGTCCTCTGTGCAGTCAGTTGTGCTTAGCTGTGTTTGAATATGATTGTTTGGCTTAGCACTGCTGCTGCACTGGGCAGTTCAGTAAACAGACCCACACACAGGGGGTGCAGCCAAAACCAAATGGACTTGAATGTCACGCTATAAAATAGAGGCACTACTCCTGCTCTGCTGAAAAGTGCAGCATTTGTTGTTATTACAGGTAAATAGTAATGACCCTGCAATGCTGAAGATGGGACATGCTTCTTCATCAAAACACAGATTATTCAAGTTTACAATTTATCTGCATTATCCTCCCTCTGTTCACTATCCACCTTGTTTAGCCTGTTTTCTGTGGCGATTTCTTGATGATTACTAATAGCGAATCAATAGTAGGCTATGCTTGTCGTGCCTCCTGAGAATGCCTCGGGAACTATACCAATAAAACAATTAGTCCTATTAGTTGATTGTCGTGAAATCAATGTATGGCTAAAGGTAATCAATTCATTGTTCAGGCTTGAGTAGGGTCAAACATAGACGTATAGAGGCCCAAAGCTCCTGACCTAACTGTTAAAGCAAATTCGCCTATTGCCATAATCCCAATAGTCATAGGGCTAGGTTGCGGTTCGTTACCCTTAATTATCGGTCCATGTTGTTTTGAGATCCGCGGGGCAGAGACTCGAACACAATGGAGGTGAACGGTACAGGTCCCTTGTCCCTCAAAACTCATCAATATGCAATCCAACAACTCCAAAACACTCTCATGGACAAATTGTGACATGCACATTCACGCTACGAAATAATCATGTAACATTAGGAAACAGAGTTGATTTCGAGGCAAATGCGTAGCCGAAACTACATTCCAGACACGGCTGCAGAGCATGAAGTAGCCTAGTTCCGAGTATTTGCGTCATGTGTCGTAATGTTACATAATTATACATGATTATTTCATAGCGTGGCGAATGTGCAGGTAACAACTTGTCCACAAGAGTGTTTTGGAGTTGTTGGATTGTGTATTTGATGAGGGACAGGGGACCTGTACCGTTCACCTCCATTGTGTTCACTGAGCAGCTCGCGTCTCTACCTATGGTCTACTCTCTACCCACTGGATCTCAGAACAACATGCACCAATAATTAAAGGCAATAAACCAACTCCTATGACTATAGAGAGCCTAAGCGGAAGCAGGAAGTAACGGCGCCATGGGACCTCAACTCTGAAAAACTCGCCATAGAAATGAACGGGACTGAAAATTTTATTTCGTGATCCGTTTGAATTGCGCCATGAGAAAAAAATATGTCCTCTACCCATTTAAAACGTCACGTTTCATGCCGAGAAATCAGCCGTTTATCATAAAACGGCAACAGAAGAATGTATTTTGTGTAAAGACCGCTCCACGGACTACACAAAAAATACGTCACCAACTGACACGGGAAAGGGCGGCATTTGGTGTGTGACGTCACCTACGCGACTCTATAGTCACGTCACGTTTCATCCCGAGAAATCAGCAGTTTGTTGTAAAGCTATTGTAGAATAAAATTCAGAAGAATCTGTAAGCAGAAAGACTACAAGTCGCGTAGGTGACGTCACACACCAAATGCCGCCCTTTCCCGTGTCAGTTGGTGACGTATTTTCTGTGGGACACAGATCTGTAGTCCGTAGAGCGGTCTTTACACAAAATACATTCTTCTGTTGCCGTTTTACGATGAACGGCTGATTTCTCTTCATGAAACGTGATGTTTTAAACAGGTAGAGGACATATTTTTTTCTCATGGCGCAATTCAATCGGATCACAAAATAAAATTTTCAGTCTCATTCATTTGACTGGCGAGTTTTTCAGAGTTGAGGTCCCATGGCGCCGTTACTTCCTGCTTCCGCTTAGGCTCTCTATTGGGATTTTGGCAATAGGAGAACTTGCCAAATGTTGAACTATTCCTTTAAATTTACTTCCGCTTGCGCTCTCTCGCGCTGGCACGTTACGTGTTTACGTTACGTCTGGCCATCCAGGCGACGTCAATGTTCGCAGGTGCCAAAATAACACAAACAGGTGGCGGCGGCAACCTGCCAAGATTTAGGGTACCAACCTTACCAAGAGGTCAGAAATGGTGGAAGGAAGGAGTAACGTTACCTCTGGAGCGGTGTACACAAGTACGTACAGACGTTTTACTGGCTACGTATTTTTCGACTGTTAGAAATCTTTACCGACCCAAAAAAAGTAACGTTAGCTTACCCGTTAACAGTGCTAATGACGTTAGCGACGAACAGAAGCAGTTGTAAAATAACGGCGTTACTTAAAAAGCTGTTACCGTTACTGACAATGAAATGCGACGTTAGGCTACTCGCCGTTACTTGAATCAAGAAGTCCCATACAGTGTAGGCCTACTTTTTTTTTCAGTCCATGAACTACTTTGAAAAGCTGTTTGGATCAGCAGCCTGTGGAAGAGGCGGAGTGATGCCGCGCGAAGAGGAGCCTGCGTGTGCGGAGGAATACTGAGTGAGTTGGTTACTTCCAGATGAACGGGGTTAACGTTAGGGGTGAGTCCAAATTTGACATATTTGAGCATTTTAGTTAAAAAAAAAAAAGAAAACGAAATAACGCAATCATTTCCTTTTCTGATAAGTAGCCTAATTAGTTTTATAACTCGGGTACTAACTCAGTTCCTTTTTGGGGAAAATTACTAGTAACTATAATGATTTTTTAAAGTAACTGTAACGTGCCAAACACTGTTAGTTATACACTAGAAAATATAGCGGTGATACGGCTTAATAGTCCAGTCATTTAATGAGAAAAGGTTAAACAAATTGCAACAGAAGCAAACTCATCTGATTTTGTATCCTCAGCATGTCCTGAGTGAGGGAAAAAAAGCCCCGAAGAATCCCATTAGGGGAAAGTTTAGAAAAACACCCAAACATATCCCATTTATACGCATATAAAACATTTTTTTCACATGAATAGGGTAAAATTTTTAACCTTTAGATATCTCCTTGAAAATTACTGAGTTGATTAATTACATTAAGACAAACAAAAAATGTTTTTTGAAATTCTTTGTTAACATGAGCTAATTTGCATAAATGTGCACACATTTGCATAAATTCCACCGTTTTGACGGCACATGTATATATGAAGTTGCTGTGGTGGTACCAGCACGAAAATTGGAATGAGTTGACTCCATCGGTCAACCGACAAGTTGACCACTTTAAATTTCAAGATGACTGCAATTTTTCAAGACAGCCACATCCTTAGTAGCAGGTATGACATGAGCTAACAGTGCATAATCCAATTACGTATGGCTAATTTGCATACATACAGCACCTGATCTAAACATTGGGTAGAGCAGGTGAAAATGTCTTGTTCAATCTTGTTAACATATTACAGTAAAAACATTTAAGGAATGGAACCAATTTAGGCTACCCATGAGCATTAATGCGTGGCAAAAGCTAATGGGGATCTAAATAAACAAAACAAAACAAATAGAGACGGAGCATGTCATACCTGCTCTACTAAGGATGTGGCTGTCTTGAAAAATTGCAGTCATCTTGAAATTTAAAGTGGTCAACTTGTTGGTTGACCGATGGAGTCAACTCATTCCAATTTTCATGCTGGTACCACCACGGCAACTTCATATATACATGTCATGTGCCGTCAAAACGGTGGAATTTATGCAAATTTATGCAAATGTGCTCATGTTAACAAAGAATTTCAAAAAACTTGTAATACATTTTTTGTTTGTCTTAATGTAAGTAATCAACTCAGTAATTTTCATGGAGATATCTAAAGGTCAAAAATTTTACCCTATTCATGTGAAAACATTTTTTTATATGCGTATAAATGGGATATGTTTGGGTGTTTTTCTAAACTTTCCCCTAATGGGATTCTTCGGGGCTTTTTTTCCCTCACTCAGGACATGCTGAGGATACAAAATCAGTTGAGTTTGCTTCTGTTGCAATTTGTTTAACGTTGACCCCTTTCTTTGGCCTAAAATTACTGGACTATAAAGGAGTGGATAGAGAAACGTCACTGTGGTGGTTTAAACATTTCAATGGACGTTTCAATGTAGTCATGCTGCGTTCATAACAACTCGGGGGTCGGAATTCCCAACTCGGAAATTTCCAACTTCCGACATCATTGCGTTCACTTCACGCTGCAGGAACTCGGAAGAAAAAAAAACATGGATGCCTGAAGGAAGTTTGGGGTATTGTGGCTCATAGCTGAATAGGAAAAATAAATGCAGCAGTAAATGATGTTTATTTTGGAGGAGAGGAGACGCTGCAGATGAGTGCACATATAATGTTACAGCCTTGATAACAGTTAAACGTTATTTCCGTCACATACGAGGACCCACAATTTCACACCATACAACAATCACAGCTTAATATAAACGCATTTCATATAGCATACTGCAATAATACACAAAAATATGCATTAAAACCTCAACAAATAACTTAAAATGTCTAAATTCTAACCGTTTAAGACGAGGTCCGCCATGTTTTAATGTTGTCGTGACGTCAAGTCGGAAAGTCGGAGCTCTGATATGATACCCGAGTTTCCGACCTGTAATTTCCGAATTTGATGCCGTTCAATTCATTTTTTACAACTCGGAGCTCGTTTTTTTCCGACTTCCGAGTTTGAACGCAGCATTAGTATGTCAAAGTAAAACTAGCTGGTAAGTGGTAACTCAACTCTGTCACTCCGCAAACAACCTTAAGCTAACTTTTTTATAACCCACACATATTGGGTACATTTAATTTTAAAGCATCTAATTTTATGTGACATGAATAGAAAAAGTTGGGCATAACCATAAAACAAAAGTCACTGTACTAATGTGTAGATATACCTTTATTTACCCATTTCTGTGTTTTTTTTTTAGTTAGCCAAACTAGCCGCCTTCCACCTTTGCAACCCATGGATGTAAAACTGCAACTGAAATGTAGTTTGCGAAGATAAGAGCAAGTATGGAGGAAAGGAGAAGAGATGAAGAGAGACGACGGTACCTGGAGGTGGCTGAGCGCGGTCCACACTGCAGGAAGTAGGGAGACGAAACTGAATCCCTGCAAGGAGCAAGCAGCACCGGTTAGAGCAGGACAGATACAGGTATGACAAACACCAACACACACCAGGTATTAGGCTCATTACTAATATCCATGGGATGTTTTCAATTTGCTTATCCTCTTCTAAGATAAGTCAGTAACAGGCAGAGAGAGAGAGAAACACAGATTTGCTTATTTAATTAACAATTAAAAATGCGTCAAACAAATATTTTTTGGGGTGAGTGTGCAGAGCTAAGTGTGCTTGGAGAAAGCACATTAGGCCTACAATCATTTTATACAACGTTAAGGAGTGACTGACCACTGCTTTTCTGCTTTACCACATAAAGAAAAACAAGAAAAGGTCAAATCTTAGTGCTTGGCTGGACTGCATATGGTCAATATGTGAAACTGAGGATGTAGATGAAACAGCTAGGATTGCTGTAACTGACACGAATGCTTTGCATTTGCATTCTACCTCGTGTCAGCTGGCTTCAGCCCTATGTCTGTTGTTCTCCCCAATTCTCTGTGCTCACACGTACGCTATGAGTGATATAATGCAGCTGAATTCTCAATGAAACTGTTATCATTTACACATTTTCCTAGTTCTGTTGTCAGACAAAGGAACACGTTTGAAATAGTGATTGAAATGCAGCTCATTAATACTATTTGTTTACTTCCAAGTCATTCAGTATCTAAGCTGCTGTTCTGCACTGATAAAATCATGATTTTCTAATCCTAAATCAAACTGTCTGTTTATTTTGAAAAAGCAATAGGCAATGGCGAATCTTCAACTCAGTCACTGACCAATGGTGGAACTATAATCACTCACTGATAGGGTCCAGCCCAAAAGAGTAAAAAAAAAGTGTCACCCAATATCCAGCATTGCTGTGTTTCTGTCTCCAATTACAGACATTTTATGGCACTGACACAACTTGCAAATTGATGGGCAATATTCATAGGCAACACTTTCTCAGGAGATGTTCACATGTCTAATATCAAGGTTATTATTCCCAGAAATATTGTTGTTTTTCATTCTAAAAGTAGCAACAGAATGCTATTTGAAAATGAATGTTTGCCAAGGTTGTTATGAATTTTGCCCATCTGCATTTCTCTAATAAAATGTATAAAATGAGCTAAAGATCAGTCCATAGTAGTCAGGCTTGACAAGTAATTAAGTAATGCACAAAAACATACTGCAGGAGATAACATGCATTATCTGAATCTGCAAACAGACAGCTACACCTTATTATGTTATACATACACAGAGAAGAAATTATTAAAACATAAATATGAGAATCAAGTCATGATCCAATTTTTGAAATTTAGAATTTAATAAAACCAAATTATATAAATAAAATTGACATTTTGAAATGGCAAGTTCTTTTTTTTCATATTTTTCTCTCAATCTGTGGATATCATATAAAGAAATAATCAGTTGATATAATGTGAATATTATTTTTTTATGAGTACAGTTTCCCCTGAAGGGTCACAGAGCACTGCAGTTATTGTAAGGGCAATAAAAAATGCTTTGTACTGATAAAGATTTAGAAGACCAGACAAAGACAAGTCATTATTAAGTCATTATAATCAACTACTAATTAGCCACGCTACTACTGGGAAAATGCCAGAAACATGACCTTGAATTGGAAAATTTGAGTCTGTGAAGTGGCTTTTTTGTGCAGCGCCAATAAAAATGAAGTTACTTGGGAAACAAAGACATCAAATTAGACAAAATGTTTTGAGAGAACAAAACAAAAAACATGTTTTTAAACTAGAAGCAAGCAGCTGCCTCTCGTGATGCAACAATATAAGATTCATTCAGAGCTCACTTTAGCAATCCCCATTTTTCTAATTTGATTTGATTGCGATATATAATCAACCTCTTATTTCTGTTACCAGAAAATGCACTGTACCTCTGTAAAATCCCTTTGTATTTGGTTGCATGAGCTTAAGTCATACTCAACATGAAGTGCAAGTACACGGTTGTACTTAATATGTAATCATAATCATTGGTGGTTCTGAAATATTAAAATTTATTCAGTCAAAATTTCCGATTGATTATCTTAGTATCATTAAAAAAAAACAAAAAACAAAAAAACACTACCGGGCCGTTATATGGACTTCATGTAAAGCATGACCTAACATAGTTACTGTTTTTGGTGCAGAGAAAAACAAACTTTCACAGTTGTGCTTTTTCAGCAAGGTCTTTCAAACCTTTTGCTCCATTGTGGTCAAGACTTAAATTTCAGAAAAATCGTTGCAAATTTTCTGACAGCGTCTTCTCTCCGTCCGATGCCCTCCATTTGTGCCAGAGGCCGTTCTTGCCATAGTTGTGGACTCAGACTGGCAAAGAGGCTGGTGAGATGCTGTTCTTACTCAGATCAGGATGGATTGATGACGTGCAATGACTGACAAGCTGTTTACATGAGCATGGGGGCTGAAGATGTGACAAAGTGAATGTGAAATCTCTCGGCTACACTTTTGTTTTCCTTCACATTGTATTAACAATGGAATCCTTCATGGTTTTATGTGTTATTATAGTGCGAAATCATGATAGTTTTAAAGCGTAAAAACTACAGCCCTCACTTTTGTCTAGTTACACTATGGTCTTTTTTTCCATTATCACTTCCCAGTATGCAGCAACTGCATATAGCATCCATCCTACTCCAACTTTTTTATGAAGAATATAATTTCTGGACACAACTTTCTATCCTTAATATAACACTATGAGAAAAACAACAATACTACAGGAATACTGAAGATCTTTCGTTGCATCAGCAAAAATGCCTGTTCAGCAGTCACAGCAAATCTTACTACTTCTTACATTCAAAGACATTCCTCTTCTAAATTTACCTAAAATGCACCTCTTTAGTCTCTTCATTTTGCCACAGGTGAAATAAATAATTGTCATCATTAAGCATAATCTCTTACAATTACTGTAAAAATCTGTCACTATGCCTGCCTTAAACACTGTGAAGAAATTTCCTCAGGCTTGGATTGAGCTTGATTATGGCTCTGGTGGTTTGAACGGATCAATGGATGGGTAGATAAATTGATTAATGAATGGATGGGTGATTTGACATTGGACAACTAGCAGGACTTGAAGGTGTGTTTAGGTCAAGAATTCCAGCTGATTCTGCTGGATATACAAAATTGAGAAACTAGGTTTGTGTAGCCCATTTTTCAAGAGCTGTACAATACACAAGCATGTTGTTCATAGCCACATACATATATACATACAGTGGTGATGCCCCCATGGATGCAAGGTGGGTTAACCTTTTTATGTATGGTATATCACGACAAACCAATACAAATCAATGGCCTTAAAGTGTCATTTACACAAACCATCTCCCTTCATTTCCTTTGCCCAAATGATAAGGTATTGGTTAGTGTCCCGAAAAATCCAGAAAAAGTGCCCTTTCTCTGGTCTTCACAGATACATATTGAAATAACTAAAAACAGACCCCCGCTGGCAGCCCAAAGTTCACCATTGCCTATAATCTTGGATAAAACAAAGACCATATTGATCAATTTGCCGTTGTTATAGTCTTACTGGTAGCTAAATCAAAAGTTAGTATTCAATGTGGCACTAGTAAACCTTAAGAGTCATTAAGCAAGGGTTTGCTGTCCTGGAAAACTGAATCTGCTTATTTTAAACTGCCTGTTGGATATTTTATGTGTAAAATTAGGACATTTTGGTCTGAGGGGAGCACTAGAATACAACTGTCCAAAAGGCAAACAGTATATCTATTATATATTTAAACACAGACATAACACTTTCCACTATGCTGGGATATACAGCCACGTGATCATTTTAATAAATCCATCACCCACCACCTTTTAAAATGAGCTGCATTGGTAGTATCTTTTTTCCTTGAAGCTAGTAGAAGAATAAATTGAATACAAATACTGTCAGTGTGAAAATCCCAACTTCTAAAAGCAACTAATTTGACAGCAGATGGGAAAGATTTTAAATGTGGCTTGTCCACATTTCTAGCAATTATAACATCACCTAAAAGCAGCATTGATTTGTGGTGGTTTGAAGAACAAAGCTGTTATGTTGGTCATAACCTGCCTTGCTGCATGCCAGCATCTTTAATAAAAAAAAAAAAGACAGACTACTGTGTGCTAATTTGTATTCCCCTCTCTTCGCTTAAAGAAAATGTTAGAATGGTTAAAGCAAGAGGGTGAATCACTACTAATACCAATGAATTTGAACAGAACTGTAATATTAAAACATAACAAATAAAAACAAACCAAATGAATCATTTTATGGATCTTGTAAAAGGCTTTTGCACATCTCAATTAAGATGTGTTCCAGTTGTGTAGATGAGATTTTAAATGGAACATTTACTCTTGTGTTTCACTCTGTTCAAATGCAGTAGATATTGCACAAAAATGCCAGTGTGCTAACACAGGGCTGAGATATGGGACAGTAGTCAACAGTCGTCTGTCTGTCTGACAGTTGTTCGCTTAACTTAGTTTGCATTTGACATAATCCTTAAAAATCAGACAGGTGTAAATGAAAACATTTACATGAAAACATTTACATGTATTAACCATTTACATGTATTAACCATACTTAGTGAATATGACGTCATCTTCTGATATTGTATGATATATACTTATGATATCTCATTTTAACAAGTGAAAAATGTTAATGAGTCAGACAAAATGTATGAAAAATTGTATAACAACACATAAAAAATGTATAATAAAGCGGTTCCCTACCAGACCTACCGTACTCTCTACGCCCCCCAGCTAAGCTACGGCCGCCTAAAATTGGGGGAAAAAAGGAAAAGGAAAAGGAAAAAAAAAAACAAACAAAAAAAACAAAACAAATAAATAAAAAACAAAACAAAAAATATGATAGCTTAGAAGAAAAGCAAGACATACTGAGAGGGTTAAAGTGGAAGACACTGTACCAGACCCATGCTGTGAATTTGCAGTGTGTTAAAGTGTGCAACTATTTACTACGGATGCAAAAAATACTATTTGCTACAAGTCAGTTTCATCTTTGCATGCCAGTGTAAAGCTATGACCCCCATTTTGCCATTTAAATTACCATAAACATAAACATCATAAACATTTTAATCCATTGTTTTATATCAATTTATGAAAAATACATAAGGCCAATAAAAGTTGTAAATGAAAGTTCACAAGAAACACCACAATAAGCGAAATAAAATGAGAACAAAATAATCACATACGGGTTTCATTCATTTAACAAAATAAGCATAAACTAACAAATGCAGGCTAAACTATGGTTTTTAAAAGGATGCTTTTTAACCTTGACAAAATCTAATTCACTAAACAATGCAGTCTGAGATCCCTGAAAATTGCAACATGACTGATGCAAAACAGAGTGGCATGTTTTCTCCAAGAAACCTTGACTCAATGCAGGAAAATAACACATGGGTAGAAAAGGATTTATATTCAAGCAGTGTTACAGGTTCAGGCAAGATCAGATTCCATCCAAAAAACTTTGTCCTCAACTGGACATCACAGAGTTGGCACAGTTGTTGCATCAGATCTCTGGATGACAAAATGTAAACAAAAACTCATGGGGTAACTGACTACATACTTTGACATATTAGATAGACAATTCAGAATTTCTTACAAATAATTATATATTTCATTACACAAAATATGATTACATGGTTAAAAAATAATTGTTAATGTAATTTGTTTCTTCTTCAGTATATTTTTAAATGTATAGCTTTTATGAATATATTTTAAAATAATATTTAGATCGCTATCTGTATTTTTGCTACATTTCAACTTCTCTTAAGGGAAGAGTAATTTCTTTGGGCTAAATGATGAAATGATAATGAAACACTGGATTAAACCTATTTATAGCATGGATGCGTTCCCTGGCATCAATCAGTCACTAGTTTGCAGTTCAATTGGATATAAATCAAGGGTAACTTTAAGCATTTGTACAGCATATCCAATTATATTATCACAGGCTTTGTTTTCTAATTTTGCTGTAGTCAGTAAATAAATGTTCAATGAGTGTTACACTTATGATTTCTTTGTGTATGATGTCAAAGCACACAAATGCTACTACACAGCAGGAATCTCAGGAATCTCACCAACATACTCTCGGTTTTAACTATAAGCTCAAATGATAGGAATGGGAATGCAACACCTGTTTTTTAGACAACCCCGTGTGTTGCCTATGGCTCATGCAAAAATAACAAAAATAAAAGTTGTTTTTTTTTAATAAAGAGCCGCCAGTATTTTCTGAGAACATCATTCCATTCCTGACATTGATGACTTGCATGAAGACTTAACATAAACACCTAATATCTATAACTGCAAATATTTAGATGACATAAAAATACAACAAAGAACAAAGGACTTGCATAGAATGAATGAATGTAGATTGGAGACATCATGGTTGGCCAGTCTTCAGCACCTTTAAATTACTTTGCATTCCCCAAATAATGGGAATACATGTAAGCAAGGAATGCCATTGCAATCCCCTCGTAATCATTCAAAAAGAGAAAATATGAATACAAGCCTTTCCAAAAAGATTTTTTTCACATATGCTATGTATTTATATATTAAAATGATTATAGGCTAAATGTTGTCACAGTCATATGCCTTTCACTGAAATAATTTATGATTTATGCTCACCTAGCCTTTGGCTGGTCTGTAATGAACAAGTCAATGTTATTTTTATGGTGTTTAACACGATAATAAGTAAGTTAGAAGCTTTTTAAAAAACGTTATTCTCTATTGCAAATAGTGGAGAATGGTGATAATACATTTGAGCTTATTCCTTAACATTGTACCAAACCCTCAAGTTCAGTGTGATGGAGTTGCTGTCAAAAATTACCAGCACATCATGCCTTTTTATAGTGTTCTTCTGTAACACATTAGATTATCAAGGCAAATGAGTGATTTAGCAAGGAATTTCAGCTCAGGTTTAATGAATTACTGTCACAGGTGTGTGAGGTGGAGCCCCTGCAATAATTGAAAAGGAAATGTCTGCCTTTTTTCTTTTGTGGCTTTAATTTTGATCTCACCTATAGTACAACCCTTTTATAAATATCATCTTTTCAAAATGACACTTTTTTCTGCAAGAATTGTCTTTTGGTCGTGCAAAGGGGGAAGTAGATCCGCTCTCTTTACAAAGTGAAAGATGTGGCCTCTCCTTTACTAAAAGTCCTTTTTCAAGGTTCACATTTCAGTCAGACATCTGAAACGTACAGGCGTCCCATGGTCCTGTACTGCAGTGATCATCCAGAGATAAGTGCTGTCAAACTTGAAGATGTTTGTTGTTGGCCTCAGTTCCATGGGCCTCATTATTAACTTTGGTACGCCATGTTTGTACAATGGGAAAATGGAGTGGATGAATGGTTCTGGGGAATGCCAGTAGCTAATGAGCAACTATTATTTTATGAGTAACAGACAAAATGAGTAATTGGCCAGATATAGCAGATGATTGAGGGCTCCCACCCATTAAGGTTTGACAGGAGCCCAGCTAAGCCATCACTAGTGAGGCGGTGTTAGTACATTCAGTGGTACTGTACTGCACCTCTGGGGACACGTCGGAGAGGTAGAGGCCCTCAGCGGCTCTGATTGTCTACTTATAGGGACCAATGTTTCTCTGTTATCTTTCAGCAGTGATGCACCACCTGGACATGAGAAATTGCTAGAGAAATGGGGCATTTAAAAAATGAATATGGTAGAATTTTGTCAGAATCTCTAAAGATAATCTACCAAAATTGTTCCAAATCAGTATTTGTTGGACTTTATTTTTCTAAAATAAATGTGGTTGAACAATTGAGAACCTCCAGTCACCACTGCACAAAAACAAGAGGCGAAACACTGGTATAAACTACCAACTTCCTTATGAGGTGCACAAACAGCTGGATGATGAACACTGTGAAATCGATGGAGGCAGACCTCAAAGACCGGAAAAAGTGCAGTGTTTGGTTTAGAACCACAACGACTACTTTTACCCCTCTCAGTGCTGTCAACACAGTATGTTTATAACTGCAAACAGTACAAGTATTGAATATAAGTTTCTTTATATACAAAATGGTACATTTATATACATACAGAGTTTGAACATGAATGCAGTTTGTGCAGGAATGAATTTGAAGCCAATACATTCATACTTCATGATCAGTGTGATTCCACTTTACTGTCCCCTCTCCACGTGTTGTTAGACTTAAAATCCAGTCAGAAATGATTAGTCGTAAACAATTTTAGCTAGGGACTAAGTCCATAAAGCCTAGAGACAGTGTCATCCATACAATATTCCAGTAAATTAGGCTTTTTCAAATTTCATAGGTCTTGTTATTGGTTGCTCTTAGTAATTATCTAGTAATTGTTTTCTGGTGTTCATTAAATTATTACAGTTGTCTCTTACTGCTCTGTGGTCTACAAGATCACCATTGAGAAAACATTTGTAAGTTGGAAATTTTCAGAATGCCCATTTCAACTGGAACTGGCTACAAAATGGATGAAGGCCAAGGCAGAGGAATGCTTTGATTAGAATAACTAAAAAGTAAATAATATATCAATATATTCATAAATAATGTATTCATCTTTAATGCATTCATTAAAAAACTAGGGTTATAAAGATATTCACAGTATTTTTTCAGTATACTCAGGTGCTTAAGAGAATGTTTCTACATGAAGAGAAACTGGAATGAACATGAACTTGAGCTATTCAAATTCATGTGCAGAAACAGACCAACTTACACCTCACCTCGCAATGGCTGATTATTGAATTTTATCACTCAATCACCCTCAGATTTCCAATCATATTTACTATAATTGACTTGTCCTCTAAAGGTTGGGTATTAAAGACAGTGGAGGGAAGATAATGCTGCACTTGTTGGCACTTAAGGATCTGAACATCAGCCACGTTCTGTCTCACATTCTTATGTCTCCTCATTCTGATGTAAAACATAATCATTCTCATTTATTTCATGGCTAAGCAAGACACTTGTTTAAAAGATTGCTTGAACAACACTGTAACCTGTTCAAGTGATGACAGACTCCGTGTCTGCATAGAGTAAAGGGACATCTAACAACAGCACTTCCCTGCCTTTCTTGGTAAATGTCAGGTTTTTACCCTGGCTTCCTCGTCTCATTTTACAGTATGTGTAGAATGGGAATGATTAGAATGACATAGACAGATATGACATGGGCCCACTGGTGTACTTTCTGCTCCACAGTTCTAGACTGGCGCTTCTGTGACCACCTGTGTGACCACTCGAGTCCGGCTGCTTATGGACCTTTTGCCTTTTGATGATCTCCCAAGGGAAGTCCTCTATTGGAAGTGGGCTGGCAGGGCTGCCTGACCCCTCTGGCGTACTTTCGGGTGTTCCCTCTATAATTTCAATTCGGGGTGGGTCCATCAGATCCATTATGCTGAAGGGTGCTGGCTCTGGTTGGCACATCACTGACTTGTCCTGCGTATTCTGTCGGACAGACCAACTTGAGCCTGCTTGAATTCCTATGGACACTCTGTCATCCGTTTGCGTGGTGCTGTCACTGCAAGGCTCCCGGCACAAAGTCCACATATTGTAGCACTGAGTAAAGTTGAAGAAATTGCTGTTGAAAGTCTTCAGTTCCCCACAGACATCCCTACGCAGCTCCGCCAGTTCATAGCGCATTGCTGAGATTTCATCCTTCCACTGCAGATTGAAGGCAGCAACCATGTTAGCAGACTCCTTGAAGGCCTGAATGGCCTGAGGAACTGGAGGCTCAGCTATGGGTGAGGCAGAAGGGACCCTGTATGAAGGTGGGGATGCCGGTGGGACCGAGATGGCTGTTACGGTGGAGCTAGTACTGTGCTGGCTGCGAGCAGCAGCAGTCTCTCTCTCCAGCCTTTCCAGCTCAGCATAGGCAGAGGAGCTAGCACCGTCATCATCCTCTATCATGTCGTCATTTAGTAAAGAGGTCCCATCCACAACATCATATCCCTCTGGAAGAAAAATTTGAATATGCAAACAGAAGGACATTCAAAGTGAAAGGAACAGCTGGAGTGCAATTTGATTTGGACTCTGAACTAAAGAATAAACACATATCTATGGAAAACATACAGTATGTGAGTGGTAACGAATTCGAAATATCCAAGATCAGACCTGATAATTTACTATTTGGTTGTAAATGCATAAATTAGGGATGGGCAACCACCATATTCTGGTGTGTTGTATATTTGCACTAGAGTTGTATAAAACCAAGAGGCAACTGAGTAGTGATATAATCATACATTTACAAATGTGAAGAAACCATCCATTCATGCTTATTAAGTATATTGTTACTGAACATCTTTGAGAAGTTTCTTATCATTGTTGAACTTTACTGTATGTGACGTTCAAGTATAACATTTTTTTAAAAAATCCAAAATTGTGTAGAGGGTCAGCTCTGAGTAATACATGCTACTGCTTGAGCCACTACAGAATACTTTTTTTTTAAATAGGTTATTGAGTCAAACCTAGCTTTGTGATGATTGACATTAAACTCACATACTGTAGGCTTTTCGTGTTTCATATGTTTTTACACTGCCTTCTCAGTCATCTCGAGGCTTCTTTCCATCTTTTCACTGCACAGCATAGCAAAGAGTGGAATTAAACATGAAATACATCATACGTCATTATCAAACGATGAATCCATTTTCTGAGAGCCCTTTTCTCAAAACATATCCAAATGTTTTCCAGTGACTTGAAATTTGTGCCATTTTGTGCAAAAGAAAAGATGTAAAGGGAGTAGAGAAATCACAACCCACTGGGCCAAGAAGCAAATATGAACCCTATTGAACATATCAGGTCCAAGGTGGCTGATTAGACCATATGGAGTAAGTAACCCAATGAGGGGAGGGGTCACTCCCCCCTTCAGGGCTGCACCAGGGAGAGGCTGCAATCCCACAGTCAAAGACAGCTGACAAACTCAATGCCAAGGGTTAGACTTTGCCACATGTGGCCTTTTTAAAAGAAGTCAAATTTTCATGGAAAGAAAAAATAAACTTCACACATGTACAGCAGATAGGTGCTGCTCTCACACATGATTGGAGACAGTGGCAATGTGATAACATTCATTACTATTTTATGGTTGCGATATGAAAACATTCTGAAGAGTTTGGGAAGTACATCTCTCAAACATTTACACTTACAATGTGGTCTAAGAACACTTAAAATAGAGACATGGTAAAACAACTCACAAAAGCCAGCATTACATTCATCATAAACAGTATTAAGTTGTAGAATTTTTAGAAAAATCTGAGTTATCTGAGGTTTTGTGAGTTGTTTTGAATCGTGTTTGCTATTACTATAACATAATGAGATATTTCTACCATCTATGGATATAAACTTTATATATCTCTTATTTATACTGAGAAGGCAGTGCAAAAACACACATATACATAGATATATGTATGCGTGTCAACATTAAAATACCTGCAACAATCATCATTGATGCCTCCAGTTGTTCTTTCCCCCTGGTTATCCTTCAAGAGATGGATGGTCAAATGGAGAGGGGTTTGCTGCTCGTCTGCCCTATGGAGCATCATGGGATCCCTTCCCCACTCAAGGGCCCACTAGCCTCACATGGGGTTTGGTTCATAAGCCGCTTACAATTCAATTATTAACTTCAATTGTTATTAATTAGTATTATACTAACATAAAAACATGATTCCAGGAATCAATATCTTTCTTAGACAAGATAGCCTGGAAACGATACTTTATCTAATTTTAAGGCCACTATTCCCTCAGAACACGGCAAAGAGTACATCAAAGGAGAAATAATATTTACAGTATGGCTTGACTGGGAGTTGACAGTACTGTATAACTAATCACCATCCAAGGAACCCTTCTTCTGGGTTGTTATAACCTTATCTGACATATTATAATTAAAGCACCATGCCAATCTTCAAAATACAACTTCACAACATATTGTACAGTCAACTGCTTGTTTTAGCCCATACAGAGCTGACAGATTAGGAGCAGAGAGCTAAATGAATAGAGTTCAGCAAATAAGACGGTGGGATTGGAGAACACTCCTTTATCCTCAGTACTTCTGTCACATCGAAGAAATTGTAGATGGAAACCCAATTGAAGATGAGAGGATTCAAAAAACAAAAGTCCAGATTGAACAAGAAAACAAAGCCCACAAAATGAGTAAAAGTGCAAATGTCTCCAATATTAAATTGACAGAGATGTATACAAAAACAATAAAAATTCAGGTCATAATATTTTAAAATGCACATAATTCAAGAAGTGTTTCAATAGGGTTCATAGCTTTACTCTTGCAGGCAAACACCAAATGCACTTAGTGAGGGAGTTACTTCAAATAATCTGCTTGCACAAAGAACCTGAAATGCTAATTTTAGGGATATATTTCTGGCATTGTGTCACACAAAACCTTCAAATCCTTGTATGTTGTATTTAGTTAGTACTGTAGAACAGTACAGTAGTATAAAAAACTCTTGACTTTAGTCAGTGAAAACTCAAAGTTTAGATCCACTGTCATACACAATGGCACTGGTCACCAATAAAATTATGTTTGCTCAATTGGAAACTTTTTTTTTACGATGACAATGACTTTCAAAAAAACTCTCAAAAGTTACTGAAACCACTGCTCACAAGGTTGAGGTTCATGCAACATAATACAACAATACTGCAAAGGGTTAAGGTTGTACTTGTGCAAATTTTGGGAGTATACAACAGTGGACAGTTCCTTTGTGCAACCAGCATGTGTGAACATGTATTCTAGTCTCTAGAACTTGTTGACTTACCTTCCATTGTTTAAAAGATTTTTGCTTGTTTGTTTGTTTTTTCCTAATCTTATGAGGTCAATTACAAGGTCGATTGCAAGCATAGGCTAATGTGTTGGTGCAACAGAGCAGGGGGAGGACAGGCGGAGGGCTTGTCCTGTGTATCCTCTCAACACAAATATGTCAGAAACCTGCCGCTCCCCTACCCCTGGCCCGTTTTGGACTTCACCCCTTCCTAAGTAACTCGCACGCTTTGCACAACACATATATATATAACACCACAGTTTAACATGCTCAGGGTAGGGCCTATTCCTCTTAGGCATGCCATGTGATGTGGCTGTGCTGTGTTGTGATACTGTGTGCTGTGAGCGTGTGCTGCCTTCAGTGTTTAAGATGCAACCCTCCCACCCTTAATCCTAAACTACAGCAACACCACAAGTGGCCAACCAGAAGCTTGGCTAATGATGCATGAATCGTGCAAAGTAACACACAAGCAAATCCATCTAAACAATTGGGAGTATGCAGAGGCAAAAACAAACACAGACACACCATAGCTTCCAAAGAAAATAACTGGAATCATTCAGCCCGGCATCTCTGAAGCTCAAGGGTTCCCCACTGTACATATGTAGGTATGTCAAGTTTGTGCGCATGTATAGGATGTATGAGGATATGTTGTCTAAGCCCTCTCTCATTTAGGGGGGGAATAGTTTTACCTGTTGTGGATCTGAGAGTTGAAGTGACAGTGGAGGATGTCATTGAAGGCAAGCAGTCGTCATCTTGGGAATAACCAGCCTGAATTGCACGGAGGTAACTGTGGCTTCGAGTGCGGAACGAACCAGGCAGGTCCAAGGCCTCCATGGCCTGGGATTCTACTTCACTAAAAACGGACTCGCAAACTGACTCAAACTGGCCATTGATCTCAGTCTCACTCACCTGAGAGACAAAAACAGGAATAGCAGTCCTTAATTTTTCCTCTTCCTTTCTCTTTCTCACTTTGATTCTTCCCCTTTGCACAGCAAATATGAAGGAGTGTTAGCATAAGGAAATGCCACTGTCACTTCCGACCTTAAACTGAATAAATGTCAAGATCAAATGAGAAAAAGGGCAGATTACAACAAAAACAAGCAGAAAGATATTCAGTTTGTATTATAAAGCATTCCATTTACCACAAACCCCAAAACAAAGACATACTGTGTTGTATTCTGTATTACTACATGGAAAGTAGGAAAAATGCACAGTCTAAGAAGAAGTTCTTCTAGCCACTACAAGATGAATTCATTTGTGGACGTCAAGGAGCTATCTACCCAGTTCTATTCTGTTCTTTCTTGTCCTGTCCTCTTCACAGATCCTATTCACAGTCTAAAGGTATGTTCACACTGGGCAAATTTTGGCCTCGCTTCACTCACACAAGTTTGACCGCAAGAGTATTTGTGTTTGCTTGCGCGAGTACGAACAAATGCGTATATTCACCCAAAAAGGAGATTTGTCGGAAAACCAGACGCTGTCATGTCTGGGTTAATAATGTCATCTGGGGGTGCACACAGTTAATGGCATTTCACCACATTGTCCAGGAGCTGTGTCGGGGTGACGGCCGCTCCCAGCGCTACTTCAGGCACAGTTTGATGATCTGTTAGGTAGGACCAGTCTCTAGACAGGACAAAAACTACAAGCACTTCATTTCAGCTACGTACTGTATATCCACCTGCCTCCGGTGAGTGGCAGTTTTTGGTGTGTGAAATTCAATAAATATATCTACTGATGTCCAGTGTCAGGAGATTCTCAAGGCTATCCACACAGTGCCATGCAATATTTTGCCGGAGTTGAATAGTTTGAACTTGCGTGAAAATGCTAATGAAGCTAAATCTGCCGCACTTGTGTATTCAAATCTTCACATTGACTTTGTACTTAATCTCGTTGCGCGAAAAATTCGCCTCACGCCTGGTGTGAACGTACCATAAACTGTATAATTTTGGTAATAACACATTATGTATGCTTATGTATACCCAACAAAGTTGGTGTAAAGCAGAAAATTACATTAACATAATCTTGCCCTTTTCTTATGACTTCACTGTTTCTAAATTATGTTACTGAAGAGAGCAAAATATCACAATTACATTTTTCTAAAGTTATCATCATCATTATTATTATTAAGCACCAACAGGAGTAAGCTGATTGTATAACTGCTCTTTTGGACAAAATCTCACTTCCTATAAAATCTTCCTCCTTTGTTTTGCTTTGTTGCTAGTTGTCACAAATCTCCTTACTCATGTTGTGCTACCATGGTAGCACAAAAACACACTTGCACTATTGATCCACCTAAATAGTTTAATAGCAGGCTATAAAAACTGAAGATAACTGAAACGGCAGGTGAGTGATGTGAGGTTAAACATTACGTTAGGGTTAGGGCACTACTCTACCGCTACTACCTCTCAACATTAACTTGTCGTTAAAGAAAAATAAGCTCAGTTGACCAAAACAAACTTCTGCATAAAACCTTGTTTTCTAGCTAACTACCTGGTATGACATTACGACACGAGGGTAATGAATCATTTATCATAGCCTAGTCCAACCATCCTTTGGCCAAAGCAGGGTACAGATTGTCTGATGTAAAACTTATATCTTAGTTTCTTAATTGTGTACAATTTCACAAACAAGCAAACTGTCAAAAAAGCAACCCCTTCCAGTTCAATGGCACAAATTGGTTATTTCTATCGACTTCAGTTAAGACAGCAAAGGCTATGACAATGAACAATCAACTGAGCTTCAATATGGACAACTGTGGATGATTTATGACTCTGTAATGCCCTCACATGTAAAAAGTACTACATAAGAATTGGTACAGTATGACATGAGTTGTGTTTAATTTCTTGTGTCTGTGCGATGCATGTGTTTAAGACTCACCTGGCTGACGCAGCTAGCCTGACTGAGGGTGCTGACGGCGCGCATGTAGCTCTGGTTGCGAGATCGGAAGGGTGGGGGATGAAAGGTGGTGGCAGGGTCCAGCGTGACACTATGGTGGGGCCGCATATCTCTCGTGGTTTGCAAGTGGTAGCCCTGGCTGAACAGGGGCAGGGGCAGGGGTGGACACAAGGGCATAATTCAAAAGCCACACATGGAACAACACGGCATAATACTGGTTAGCACCTATGACCATAGTGTATCTTCTTTTTGGTTCATGATGGGATATTGCTGTCGAAAATGAATGATTTTAATCATCATCTTCTCACAACACGTCTGTACAATTGGGATCAACACAGCAATATTTTGATGACTTCAGTTATTAGCATCTCTAGCTGTCCTATAAAAAAACAGTGTCTTTTATTCAAAAGCTACAGAGAGAATGTGTATGAGTTTCCTCTGGTTCTTATTAGAGAAACAATGAGAGCTAGGAGCTGTATTAATAACAGATTATTACATGCTCCACTTGAAGCTAAAAACAAGAGGGCTGATTTGTTTGTCTACAAAAGCAGAAGTGATCAGAACCTCCGCTGAGATGATGATGGTCACAAAAATAGCACTGAGCACTGACTGGCAGTAGGGATGATGGATGCATGACGCTTCCCCCGGTTCACAGAATTTGGCTATATCTGAAAGCCACATGGCTCAAAAACAAACAGCCACTGGGGAAGAGACACATGTCACGGAGAGATGATTAGGAAATTATTATGTAAAGATGGAGCCCTGCAAGCAGTCGAAGTTGTTTTTAAAAAAGCTGTGAAGAATCCATTGATCTACCATATATTTATTCCTACAATAAAGAAAGGCAGTTAACACACAAAATCTATTGCAGAAACTACAGCCACTATGAAAAACAAAGTATTTCTGTGTATAAGTAATAGAGTTAAAACTTAATCATTAAACACATTGTACCTTTTACCTGTCAGTATTTTCCTCAATCCAGTAAGCCGATTAAAGCCTACTCCCTTGTGTCTGACATCATACAAATGTGACAGTTTTGCTCAGGACATGTCAACAACGCTGTGATAAGACGAGGGACATTGCCTGTATAAGATGTTGGGCAAATATTGAACTAACAGATGAAAAAGGTCACAAACACAAAACCCACAGCTACTGAAACGCTCAGCACAGCACTATTTAACTGCTCTCATATACTGAACACTTAGTCAATGCGGTTCCAGAGCATGTTCATAACTTCATAAAAAAAAAGAAGCAATTATAACACAGCTCTAAATAACAGCTGAATACAAATCAGATGGGCATAAATCCATGTAAGATTAAATACCAAAAACAGATCCTTTAATTTTGTTGCCAAGCTACTTTTCTTAGAATCACCAAAAAGTGTTAAAATTCTCCAAATCTCTCCGGAATAGCAGCTGAGCAGAAATCAGCATCAGCAAGCAACACTTTTACTTGACAGCATGTAAACAAAGCAGTGAATCAGTGTTGAATAGTTGGGATTTATAGAAACAAAAAGGCCGAAGCTTTGAATTAAAAAGTCTGTTGATGGCAAGGTTTACAAATTTACAAAGCAATTTGAATGTTCCTGTAGTTTCAATACAGTGGTCCTACTGCAGTCCTGACAAGCACTGTCACAACTCACTTAAATTAAAGGTGCTGATCAAAGGCTTGTAAAATACTGATGTAGCTCTGGCAGTGTTACAAGTTTCCATCTGTACTGAAGCTTGAGAAAGCACCTGAGCCAACCACCTACATGACTACTCTGCCACCATAATAATTTGAGTTTGTGTTCATGGTGTTGGTGCAACACTACGAACCTTAACCGTAACCATTTGTTCTGACCTCACTGTAGAATGTATGTACAATTTACCACGACTTTTGTCAATTAATGAAGATGCAGTTCCTGTCATTATAAGACACACCAACAAAATCTATGCGTGCCACCAATTTCTGATGATATATTTTAAAGAATGCGGGTTTCCTGAGGTACATTTCTCAACTGAAATTGAAATCAACATATAGCTTTAGCATGGATATATTGAGCTAAGCAGCCAGGCCTACCTTTGGGAGTCTAAATGGGATCTTTGCATGGCTGATTTGAGGACAAGAGCATCAGGCCGAATGGCCTTCTGTGGGGAGGTTTTAGGGCTGGCGTCGGAGTCACCACTTTCGTCATCCACCTCTCCCATAGCTTTGACATAGCTACTGCTGCGCATCCTCCGACATGGGATCTCTTCATCCTTGTCGCCTGGGTATCCACTCCATTCATCTTGGGGCACCTGTGGGAGATAATGCACCCGTAGTAATTACTACATGCACACGATAACCATAAGGTTGCATTACTCTTAAGATGTTACTTGTTTAGTTGAGCCAGTGTCTGTGGTGCCTTGTTAAAGGATGTAGTGCAGCTCAGAGAAAATATCAGGCTTGTACAGTGAGCTACACCAGAGATATTATTTGCAAGTACAATGGGACCCAATTAGCCAAATGAGTGTGAGAACTGTATCACACAAGTAGTGGGATAAGCGCTGGCTGGTATTTCCCTAAACAGAAAATTAAGTTGATTCACATCCCAGGTTTCAAGGTTACAGCCTGGACTGTCAAATTAACCAAACACAGCGCTTAACCTCGGTCTACCCACAAGATACAGATGGGTTGGCTTTCTCTGTGGTTCGTTCCTGTCTCTAACCATGAATAGGCACTTTCTTTTAATGTTGAAATGAATAACATTAACGTGAACATTAATGCAGCCATGGAACTGAATGGGTAACTGATCTACAAGAGTCACGATGCACACATGTATCCCAAGAGTAGGAGATAAAGCATAATAAGGTAATATGTAACTATTTAAATTACATTTTGATATACATCTTAAAGATGATATTGGACTCCATATTAACAGGCTAATATGCTTTGTATCTAACAGGAATAGTTAAACAGACGGGCATATTCTCAGTTTGTTTGTCATTATTCCAGTCAATGCTTCCCCCAAAGGACTACATAAACTGCTTCAGTGTGGTCCTCCTAGTTCTGAAAAGCTTCAGTCTCTGTCGCTCTCCAAGGTGCTGAAACATCCACATGCAGCCTTTATTTATACTGTTTGAAACCATTGCTCAAATTTGCTACCTATCTAGTACAAATTCTGAATGTTCAGTGTGTAAAATTTATTCAATTTGAAATAACCTAAAAAATGTATCAGATACTTAACTGAATTGTAGAATTTTTCGTCAGTCGTCAGGTTGTGTATTATTTATTAAATCATAACCAGTATCAGTTATTACACTTAAAAGTTGCATGTCAGTATGACAGCAGGATATCAATATTTCAAAACTTAAAAATCCACCCTTCGATAAATAAATAAAAATTCATTGTAAGGAAAGTGTGAGATTCATCAGCACATTTCTAGAATCAACTCAAATGCTACTTTACATTTATAGGATCAACAAACTATCTCAATGAGCAGTGTAAAACAACCTCTGAGAAGACCACTCATATTGCAAATGAAAGCATGAGCGTACTTAATTCCAGGATTTCTAGAAAACCATTAATAGAATTTACCTCATTATTGGCATAGATTGTGCAATTTTATGTGTGCACAGCAAAAGTTTCCAATCATATCCCTAAAGATAGAGTTGTAACTTTTTTTTTTTTTTTTAAAGTATATTTTTTGGCTTTTTCATGCCTTTATTTGATAGGACAGTTGAGAGTGCGACAGGAAATGGGAGGCAGAGATGGGGGGAATGACATGCAGGATAGGGCCGTCCGACGCGGGACTCGAACCGGGGCCGCCTGCAGCGAGGACTATAGCCTCAACACATGGGGCGGGTGCTCTACCAACTGAGCTAAACTCCGCCAAGAGTTGTAACTTTTAAATCAGCAACATCATTGCTAATATAAAATATACAAGCTCTAAAATTGGGTTTACAACAAAAGGAGCGCAACATGTTTCTGATATAGCCTACTGTAAGCTAAAATCTGTTCTATAGATCGTAAGATGAAAAACTAGAAAAGTAATCACTACCATAACATCATGTAGGAATAGCTTTGTTCATTGTGCTCATAAGTCTAATATCTGTCCACAGTCATTGTTGGTAATATAACAGCATCAGGATTAAATGATTATTAGCCAGTTATTATACACTGAAATGTCTACACGTAACCAGCTGTTGGTGTATTTAAAATAAGTAGGTTTTAATTAAGATTCTGATGTCATAGAAATCAAAGAAGTATACCCTCAAAAGCTTTGATTGTCATGTTCACTACTCAGTGTATGTTTAAGCTCACCTGCTTTTACTGAGATTGAACTGTGACTAATACTGACATTGCCCCGTAATTCATGGGATCAATGCCACTCCCAAACACACTGTGGTCTCCCTGTCTTAATGATGGAGATTTACAATGGCAATGTGTCACACACTACATGGTCTGGCACCATATTGATCAGGCATGTAGTGAGTGCCACACTGTATCAGTGTGTGGTTCAGCAGTAGCAGCTGTCCCAGTGGAGAGGGTAGCCTTAGCTCTTGAAACAACAGCCTCAGGCACAGGGCTGTCCTTAATGCTCTGCGAGCTACTCACTTTACCCAATCATATAGTTTGGCTGTTTCTCTGTCACAATCCCTGTTCTTTTTCACAGAGAGCAGAGTGGCTGATATTCCCTGTTTTAGCCTAGAGGTAGAATAAGCCTTTCCTTAACACTCCTGCTCTCACTTTTTGTTCTCGTCGGCCATCTCTCCCCCTCTCTCTTCTCTTCAACACCCACTTTGCTCTGTGACTTGACAGCCGGCTCCAGCAGGGCAGACAGGTGAAGGACGAGACAGCATTAGGCACTTACATGAAAACGATGGACATTTTTCTCCTCAATGGGAGTTGGCAAATGGAAAAAGGCAAAAAATATTTAAAGGTGCTAATAATAGCACCAATGCAACTGCTTTCCACCACCATTTATGTCTTGTATTTTACTTAGATGTTTTACCCAAATGTGTTTACGGCCATGATAAAAGCGCTTTTGAAGCATGTAGACCGTTACCATATGTTACTAAATCTATCCTTTCTATCCAAAACAAATTAACTTTTGGGCAGCATGCACATTTCTGCATGCAACAGCAGAGTAGGAAAATGAATGATCATTATTCAGATTGCTAATGTTGTGATATCAGGCTTCATCTTCGTGTCATCTGCTTAAAAAAAAAGAGAACATAGTATCATGTTCCACCCCTGCCCCAGTTGGGAAGGTAACATGAGAATTAGCTGGTTTGCTTATGTCATCTTTCAAAGACCTATCAGTAAAACTGTCACGCTCGCCAATCTGATATGCATACATTTATTCTCTCCCACATGAGTGGAATAAAATGCAGCAATTGTCTGAAAACTAAATTAATCAAGCTTAAAGACAGCAATAAAGTAAAATAATCATTTTCCACCTAATGCACCACCATTGATCATCTGTGGCTACAGTTAACAAGGCAGCCATCACTCAAAGAAGCATTGCACTAGCTCATTAACATTACCTCATTTCTGTTCTCATTTTGAAGCTACACCTGAAAGAACATGTTCAGCAGTGCCTCTGCAGCAGCCTGGCAGACAAGCAGCTTTTCACCATCATTAGTTGCTACTAAACATAGTCTGTGAGTAGTACTGTGTGCAAAAATAACCTTGCAGTTAATGCAGATGTTAAAAATAAAATCGCTGACCTGTAAACACTGGTAGAACAATTTGTGGTTTTTAAATGCGTAAATCCTGTAATTTCCAAAGGACAGTCCCACACAGGACAGATATTGGAAGGTGAAACACTCATACCAAAATTTTGTCAGTCAACTGATGCGTGTATACGGTATGTCAACTGTAGGGTTGTTACAGTAGGACAATCTAATGGAGACATCATGGAGGAAAAAAAATCCTCCCCAGACCCAGATAATCTTTTTAATTCCTTGCCATCGCCCGAGAGATTTCTGTATTACACTAAAAAGAAAACACTGCACTGGCTACATTTCAAACAAGGAAAGAACATATGATTTATTGAGGCAATTTGATTTATGGAATACCGCATAAACCTTGTACAGTTTGCCCGTACGACACACTCAGTACTGTTTCTCACCTCCGAAACATGCTTTGGATTTTTGGGACTACGCCAAACCATGATTTATTTTCAATTTGTTTACCCAGCTTAATCCCATTAAAATCAAGTATGTCTCTTAGACAGGAATCTTAGTTTGCAAAAGAAGATATTACATAATTAGTGAAATTCACAAGAATTGTTTTTTTTAATGCAGATCGATATGATAAAAGAATAAAGAGAAATGTTTCTACAAGTTCACTTTCAAGCCTCACAGTTAGTGATAGCAGAGTTGTTGATTACATTCATTTACCAGGTATATAAATTGTCAGATACCAGAAACAATAAGTTCAAGTAGTAATTTGTAAAATCACCATGACGCATTGACACAATGCACAATATGTCTGGATTCATGCTCATTAAACTCATTGAGAGTTTATGAATCATGCTTTTAGTTGAACAATATTACAGTATTCTCCAAGCTTCACTGCAGGCCTAATTTCAGGTCCTTTTCTGACCTTTTTGATGATTGTTAAAATTTGCAATATCATGTTTGGTTCTTTTTTTCACAATCCTTAACAGTCATTGTGTTTCACATAACCTCCGTACAACAGGGATTGTCAGCTTAGGGGGATAGTCTGAAGACTTGACACCTGCTGAAACAAGATTATTCCAACGCCTTGCCCAAGGAAGACCTGTCCTCCTCATCACAAGTGAACAGAAACCTGAAGGACCCAGACAGATCAAACAGATAAAACCCAATGAGAACACAGAGTGTTGACCACAAGGCCCACAAAAAGACCTTCCCTCACTTATTCCACTGAATAAAGCTCTCAGTGTGGACACGCTGAATGTGTTCATGTGGCAGCTGCAGGGTCTCTGCCTGCTGACACAAGCTTGTCAAATGCCAGTGAAAGAACCTCTGTATTGACAGAGTCTGTCTGTCCCCACGGCACACAAACAACTGCAGCTTCAGTGTCTGTAGCTGCTCTCCACATAGCATAGGAGTGCATGCACTCGACAAAGATTCAACCTCTTCTCCCTCTCAAGCATGGACAGGAATGCACCCAGAAGCAACTGCATGATACTGTATGGTTTCAGTTCAGTCTTACTGAAATTCATTCAAGTATTTGCCAACAAATGTTTGCGTACGCAATATTAAGAAGGCAGAGTGTTAGAGAAGGAATCAAATCAAAGCTGCACAAAACTCCACACGCTTTTGACTGTGGCTAAACTACTAACAGTTTCATGTGTCAGTTATATAGCAAAGACACAGTCCTAAAAACTGTACTGTATATAACATCATCAACTCTGAAATGAGAACTAATAATTTATTGAGCATAAGCATGGCTGCAGCAAGTTTGGCATCAGGCTCTGTCTCAGTTATTTGTTCCCTGAATGATCTTTTTGCAAGACTTTACAGGGAATGAAGCAGACCCCCTCAGGGGATCATAGAGACAGAGCCCACAGGTGGATGCTGGGGAGGTGGTGGGTTTGCAAAACCTCATGGGCAACAGGAGCAGCAGCAGCGTGATGAAGCAGTGGCAGTACCAGAGTAGCAGCCGAGCAGCAGCAGCAGCATAGCTAGGGATGAGCAGGTAAGCATGGGGGTTTAAATAACCCGCCCTGTTTGGATGAGGAGAGCATGTGACTGATCAGCTGATCAGGATGGGCGCAGCTTGAGTTGTCTAGCTTTGCAGGCCATATTCTTTTTTACAACACCAAGTCTGTCTTTTTTGTACATTGCAGTCTAACTCAGGTAAGCCTTTTCTCACAGTGTCTTCCGCCAGACATCAACTCACTCAATCGATCTTTTTGTCTTTATAGACAATAGCTCCCTGAGGTGACTACACAAAAGGCAATCCTGGTTAAATATATTGGCTTCTAACACTCATGGATACTGTAATTATCCTCAAGAGTAACAGAAACAGAATAGAACAGAATATGAAAGGCTTCCCTGGCAGGATTTCTAATGAACATATCAATTACTGCATATTATTCAGAGGGGCTTCTATGAAGATGAGTGGATATTGATCTCATTGTTTGTTATGGTTAGATAAGTGATGCTCGGGGGTTTCTATGAACTTTACTGCCCTTTCAGTCGACCACTAAAATTCAGCCCTTCGTTTGCCTTTTCTAAATCTATGAATATTCAAATGACAAGAATTCCAATAAAGAGCTTGAAATAAGACAACATTTTTAACTTTAAAACAAGCAACAAAGCAACTACTCTACGTTGATACAGTGTGTTAATTAACAATTAAGAACGTGAAGTAACAAAAATAATCATTTTTTAAACTCGCACAAATTAAACAGTTTACATAAACACTTTAGTTCAGTGCTAACCCTGTTAATTCCAAGCAAATGCTGACAGGTGAAACAACTAGGAATAAATGCATCTCATTTTAGTACAAAAATCCTAACTTAACTTAAAAATATGACCAGTATTTTGGCAAATGCACAGATGCACATATGAAGTTTTAGAATGAAGCAGCTGTCATTTTCACACCCAGTAACCACTGGTTTCATCATACATATTGCTGATTGATTGCTATCTTGAGGAAACTTTAAACAATTGTATTATTGACTACCAAAAACCTCAAGTCAGTGCTGCAGTATTTTAAGGGTGCATTATGAAGAAAATAATATGCAGGATGTGTGAAGCACACAAGCAGATTGTGCTGAAAACGCACTTCATATGTTTGGATATGTCAGTAAGAACTTTTCAAACATATTTTTGCCATTTAAAACATGAATAAAGTAAACTACTACCCACCTGCAAATAGTGACATGTCCGTGATGAAGGTTTGAGTTCCATGTGCATCATGGGTTTTTCTAGATTAAGCGATGACTTCCTATAGGCTTCCTTAGCCTGGCTGACAGTCAGTGTTGACCAGGAGCTCCTCTTCATGAATTTGCCTTCAGGTGCCATGGCCATGCTCTCGCAGGCTGAGCACTTGACATCGTTATTACTCTTAGAGGTCTTGAGAGACAGGTCTCCGAAATGGTGGCTGTGCATGGATTCTGGGTAACAGTGGCTGACGTGTTCCCCATGGTGCCGCGACATGACACTGGGCGTGCGGTACGTGCTGTCACTATCCAGATTGTCGTCAGAGCTCCACCAACCACCAGAGCGGTGCTTGCGTTCTTTGCTCTTGCTCCTCTTGCTACCATGTTTGGTGGAGTGGTGCCCATGATGGTGATAACCCCCCACTCCTCCACCTCCAATCATATCACCTTTTGTGCCGTTCATCTTGGATGATCCTTCCAGGGAGTGAGACTTGGTGAAGAGCTTCTGGACAGAATGAACAAGGTGTCTGATGCGGCCAGGACTCTCGCTGCGTTGCTCAGTGGTGGTGGAGGTGCGCTGATACTGTAATGTGTGGAAGCCGTCGCGGTGTAGTGGCATTTGTTTCTCGAATTGGTCTAGTAGGTTAGCAGGAAGGCGGTTGCTTTTGGTGCCGGCGTGGTGGGAGGAGGCGGCAGCCGCGGCCGCAGCAGCAGCAACGGCTGGAGAGGTGGCAGAAGCTGTGATGGCAGCGCAGTCGTCCCGTGTGGCTGAGTCATAATACTGAGAGCTGTAGTGCATTCTGGGGAAGGTGCTGCTGGAGATGTGGTCAGATGCAGCTGCTGGGGGCATCATGACAGGGGACATCATCATGCAGTCAGAGTGGATGGAACTGCGCGGCGAGTAGCGGTGGTGGAAGTCCATGGGGCAGCTCTCTGTGGGGCTGAGCAGGTAGGACGAATGGCGGGAGTCAGAGCCATGGTGTGCATGGAGGTCATGGACGTGGGGGTCATAGTCCAAGCCATGGGGTAAAGGGATCTGGTGCTGGGAACGGCTGCCTGATAAGCCCTTCATGTTCCTGGCCGGAGGGAGACGTCTGCCTTCATTGAACTTTCGAGACGGGGACCAAGGTGAAAACTTCTGGTCTGATACAGAGATAGGGAGAGAAAGAAAAAAATAAACAAAAGATTGAGTCAAAGGGAGAATGGTTTTGAACAAGCAGAAGGAGTTTTTTCTGTTTATTGCCCACAGCCCCATAATTAAAATTGCTATTGTGGTTCTCCTTACAAGTAACATCATTACAGATAAATACTCCCATGTGGATACTCTTTGCAGTCAACCAACCTTCTCAATAACCATACATTTCTTAGTCTTAAGAGACACAGATTTTTTAAATGTATTTTTTGCATTTTATATTAGTGTATGTAAATATTGCAGTTTCAGTTTTCAGCATGGTATACACCAAGGAACCTGTAATGAAGTGAAGACTCTTTTGCAAAGGAGAGACCTTGTAAAGAGACCTAACCCAAAAGGATGACAACTCTTAATCACAGTTCACAGAAATATGAAGTTTACTTAAGTTGTTAAACTCCATAAAGATGCCAGAAATGTGGGTTAACTTGCATTGAAAAAAGACAAGGACACCAATTTATATGTATATTATATACATGCTATTTATTACCAATGCGTCTGTGACCTCTGAACCTCTGCTCAGTCTCGTCACATCAGCTAGCTAGTGGCTGTACCTGATCATTTTCCTGCTCTAGCATCATACAGTACCAACAAAACACAATGACTGAGAAATGAATAGTGCTAATAACTCATCAGGAAAGGAAAATAAGGCAATATCATGACAGTTACCTCAATTTTGGTTTTATGGAAGGACAGGACACATTTCGGCCAGAATGTGTAATTTGTGGGCAGCATGAAGCCAAGCAAACTCAAACAACATCAGGAGACTAAACACCAAGACACTGGTCAAAGTCGGGAATATTTTGAGAGGAAGCAGCTGGCACTGTCAAGAAGATCCACAGACATTAAGAGCTTTTGAAAGAGGAAGTAGTGATTTACACAGAGCCACGGAGGCATCATTTGAGTTTTCGCTGTTAATTTACAGAGGCTAAAAAGTCACACAATATTGCAGAGCAGGTTATCAAACTCATCTGCCTGAAAATTGTGGAGAGGCTGTGTGGACCATAGGTGGTTGATAAAGTAAAAACTGTCTCACTCTCTGACAACACTGTCAAAGACAGAACTGATAAAGACTGATACAGAACTGATTGCCAAAACCAGCTGCATGAGAAGCTTAGAAGTGTTCCCTTTGCCATTCAGCTGGATGAAACGACAACAGTGGTTGATGAGTCCATACTCATCATTTATGTCCAATATTTTAATGATGGTGACTTGAAACAAGACATTCTTAAATCTATAAATCTAGCAACAACGACAAGACGCCAGGATTAGATATATTTTTGGCTGTAGACTCCTATTTCTCATCCCACAGTCTGCCCTATGAAAACCTGGTCACATGTTGCACTGAAGGGGCCGCAGCAATGATGGGCAAAAACAGCCGCCTGAAGAAAAGGGTCCTGGGGTGCGCAGTTTTCCACTGCATGCTGCATTGCAATGCATAGGCCAGTAAAAAAAACACTTTCAGAAGACCTCAGTAACATCCTATCAACTGTTGTTAAAATAGTCAACTTTATTAAAACTCGTCCTTCTAATAAAGGACTTTTTGGCCAGCTGTGCAAGGATAAAGCACATCAAACTATTAACAACTATTACTGCTTCACATGGAGGTACGATGGTTGTTGGGTGGACAAGTGCTTGTGCTTTTTATGGAACTGCAAGAAAAAATAAAAGAATTCCTGCAAGATCACAATCGACCACTGTGTGAACAGCTGTCTGATGCGTTTTGGATCAAAGCGGCCTACCTGGCGGACACATTCACACTCTACAATGAGACGAACAAGCGGATGCAGGGACCTGAATCAAACATCATGCAAACCCCCAGGGTTAACTGGCAACTCTTCTTTTCTTCATAGCAACTTGAATCCTACCTATACTTTTTTGAGGTGTTATTAACCCTCATCATTGTCATGACAAAGACAGAAAAACAATCAGTCATATTTCTATTTGCAAATAAATCAGGTATAATTTTGTAATTCATCAAGGAGCTTGAGGCCTCTCTGGAATCTGTAAAAAAAAAAAAAAAAAGTCTATATTGATAAATCCTCAATCCCTGCAGCAATGCAGCAGTTGTTTGCTATATGCCTAATTATTTTGAGAAAAGATGTACACATCACTGGGCAATGATCACTACGATCAACAAATTTTGCTCAACTTCAAAGAGACTTTTAGATGAGAACATTTTGTAGTTTCTCTATGAGAACTTAAAGAGTTCAGCAGAATCTAGCACATTCTTTCACTCTGCCAGTCTCTCGAATGTCTTGTTCATACTATACATTTCTAAACCATTATGCACATAGGAAGCTCATAGTTTTCTATATTTTTTATACTTGATTATAAACACTGAAAAAGAAGATGCAGTAAAATACATGCATAGAGGAAGTCAGTTCCATCCCATTCATTCCACTCATCATCATATTACAATAACATAACTTCTTATTATGTTGCCTGTAATTATGGAGAATGTGATATTTACCAGAATGCTGCAATTGTCTAATTTCTCACATTGTTACTGTAAGTGCTAAAACAGACCTGTACTTCCTGTGACAAATCTTTGAGGACAAAATGTCTGCATGAAAAACTAGAGTTTTATAATTAATATCTGAGAGATACTGTGAGTCAGTATGAGTCGAGTGTGCCTGCAGCTGGTAATATCCTATCAGTAATGTTCTGAAGCCCAGAAATCACAAATGAGTGTATGTCACGTTTGAAAGAAGTTACCACTTTATTTTATATATTCTTGAAAACTGGATGAAAATAATGTTCCTTTCACAAAATACAAGCTTTTCTCTAAAGTGGAGCATAGTGAAAGTGTGTAATCATAGCTTATGTTTGACTTTATTTATGATAAGCTACTTTAAATCCTAACTTGATGCCACAGTTGCCAGTGTGTCCTGTAATCCCATTATTTTTTAATTCTCTATTGTCAGAGGAACTTTTAACATTATTTTCCACCCTCTCTCACAGGCACAAACATGTCTTTATAATTTAAACTTGACAAATAATTGAGGGCAGGCCCTTATTTACAATGGTGTTGATTAATAGTTGACTTAAAAAGATACAAACTGAAGAAGTGAAGTTGTCAGCTTCACAACGAAGGCCATGTCGACAAGCAAGTTCATATGCTATAGCACCAATTATAAACTTATAAACTACCATTTTCAGCTCCTTGAGTTGACAATTTACAAGTGACTACAGAATTATCCATCAATTTGGATATTGGTCTATAAATATTTGGATCACTCATATCTTCTTCTTCATGCAGGAGATGACATGAGAAGTTTCCCAAGCCCAGAGAACAACATCTGTAGAAATATTGTTGTCAAAAATGTGAGTTACTTGCTCAGTAATTCAGAGCGGAAAGATGAAGGGTATAAAAAGATCCATATTGTCTTCATCACCAGTAGATTTCTTAGGATCAATGGCCTTGAGAACTATATTGAGAGATGCAGGATCAAATGAGGCACGATTGAAGTAGATGCATAATAAAATGATGATCATCATTAGAAACTCTTGATCATTACGTCAGTTTTTCAATGGTCCATTGAGATACAAGACGATATCTAAAACAGACAGCAATGCTCAGCTTGGGGCATGACAGTTACAGTGTATATTGTATCAATATGTGATAAGAGCTGCGAGGTAAACGGGGAAACAATGTCGAAGCGTTTTCAGTGTCTTCCATTCCCCTGTAATTAGTTGCATTAAGTTCTTTTCAGCAGGAAACCCCAGTCTGGAACGGTGCACATCGTCTTACATAACATTTGGGATCTGTGATCTCACACACTATTTCAAAGGAGCCAGAAATAAAATGCACAGTTGTCATGGCAACCACTGCTGAAAACCTAGGAACTGTAATAGGATTTTCAAGGTTGTTTGGGGTGGATCCTTGTCTAAAAAACGGGGGAAAGAGAAACATACAGTATGTAATGTGTCAGAGACACTTGGGCTTATTTACCGTGTGGGCTACTGTGTGCATGTGTTGGTGCACCCTCACAAATTGCACCTCATTTGTACAGTTGGAATAAACAAACAATTAAAGCACAAGCTTGGAGCCCCTAAACGAAACCAGACCTAACTGTAAGATTGATTATTACTTACATAAAATTGATACAGTTATTAACTATATTAGAAGATATTAAAACCACTTACTTAATTACGTTTTTCATTTTCATATTTAACGTTTATTTCTATTTCGTGTTTGTACATTTATTGAAACAGTGTGGCAAAAGGAAGCAGTGAATATAGACTCATAGAGCTTGATTGTAATAATCATTGTAATAAACCCTCTGTGTTCCTCTCTTTATCTCATTTCCACCATCATAGCTCTCTTTTGTCTCCCGAAGTCCCCTCTCGCTATCTCTCCACTTTTAACCACATTTGAGTAGATGACATCGACCGGTTGCTGAGGCAACTAAATGTGTCAAAATTAAAGCCTACAATAGCAATGAATGCACACAGAGATAGTGTGCGCATACACACACCATGCTCTGTTATATACCGTCTAATGCAGTACATGTACCATACAGCATTGCAGTTTTAAGTCAATGTATTAGTATGTCTATGGAAACCCACAACAGCAAGCTGTTTATTAGGACGACTGCTCTAATACTGCGTAATTCCTCCCTTTGCTGTCAAAACTGCCTCAGTTCTTTGTTGCACGAGATGTTGAACCATTCCTTTGAGCGTCTGGTATATGTTGACATGGTTACATTACATCATTTCTGCAGATTTGTCAGCTGCATATTCAGGCTGCGACTCTCCCATTGTAACACATCCCAAAAATCTTCTATTGAATTCAGATCTGCTGACTGGGGAGAGGCCGTTCATTGTCATGTTCATGGACACAGTTTGGGAACAGTTTTGTAAGTGACCATACTGGACATCGTCATTCGAGGACAGCTACATTTTGGCCATAAAGGAACACACATCAATCAAGCAACAATACTCACACAGGCTGTGGCATTCAAACTGTGATTTGTATTGAGGTCTTGAAGTGTGCCATGATTCCTCCACACCATTACACCACCACTGCCAGACTGTTGAAGTGGTGACACAAGGCAGGTTGGGTTGATGAATTCATGCTGTTGACGCCAAATCCTGACAGCACCATCTGCAAGCCTCAGCAGAAATCACGATTTTATCAGACCAGATTGCGTTTTTCCAATATTCAACCATGTAGTTTTGGTGAACCCATTTCCCCTGCAGCCACAGAGTTACTTGAAGTGGCCCGGTGTTATTGTAGCCTATCCGTCTCAAGGTTTGAAATGTTGTGCTTTTGTTTTTCATTCTTTTCTGCATCACAAAGGAGTGGTTATCTGAGTTACCGTAGCCTTTCTGTCATCTCCAGCCAGTCTTGACTGTTCTCCATTGACTTCATTGATCGGCAATGTGCTTCGATCTGTAGAACTGCTGATCACTGGATATTTTTGATTTTTTGCAACCAGAAATACTCAAACCAGCACCAACAATTATGCCATGATTTGATATTAACTGAAGCTCCTGACCTATATTTGCATGCTTTTATGCACAGCATTGTTGCCACATGATTGGCTTCTTGGATAAATGCATGAATAAGGATGTTTTTATCAGGTATTCCTAAGAAGTGTAGGTTGCATTTACCAGAACAGCTGAGTATCCATCAACATGCAGTTTTGCTTTAACAATGAGGCCTGATCCAATTAAATAATTAATCTTGTCGTTCAGTGTAAACAAGAACAATAACTGGAACATGCACGTGGTACTTTTACATTTTATGCTTAGCCTTTTGCATTATCTGGCTTAAGTCGTGCAATTATAATAATTCCCTGTATAGTTAGACATTAGCTTTAAACCTTGGTTTTCTCATTAGAGAATGGCCTTAATATCCCAGTGCATGCTGTCCTTTTCTTTCAAAACAATTATCTGTTTTTCCTTCCTTCCTAAGTATAATCCTATGTGTAGTACTATGTTACTGACTTATAAGAAGCTTGAAATTGTTTTTTAGGCAACTCTCCTCTCAGTCCTTCTCAGCAGTTTCATCTGAATGCCATGGTCGACTCAGTAGTCAATCCGTTCTCTCTGCTGCCATCTCTGCTGCCACTTCTGCTTATCTGCTGTATCTCCACTAATCTTACAAATAGTTACAGTACTGTATATCTGAAGCGTTTTCACATCATTCTCCGACCATAGGCACCTTTAAACTTTGATGTTATCCTCAGCCAGCCAAAGAGCAGATACAATCAGGCTTTATCTGTTTGGGCAACTGCTATAGGCTTAGCCCAGCTGGAGAAAACCTCCACAGTTTAATGTAATTCAATACCATTTTCTTGAAATAGATACTGACATTATCACCCTTTTGTGAAGCATGTTGATATTTTGGAAAGTTTCAGAGATGATGCTGCAACAGTGTAATACGTTCTTATTGGTTTAGTTGGTACTATTTGTTCACATTCTGGTGTTATTGCCCTGTTTATATCAGTGGGTGTCAGTCAAATTCAGCATTATGCATCACTCCATGGCAACAGGAAGTACACATTCAGAAGACGTTAAACATCTGTTTGCTCCCACAGAGAGCTGCCTGTATCGTTGTCAGCCTGATCTGCATTTTCTCTCCACAATCACCCCAGGATTCTGATTATATAAACTCTCTTGAGGTGGTTTGATTACCCCATAATCAGCTGTTTAGAAGCTAATCTTTCAACCCAGATCGGTATCTCCAGCTATCAGCCAATTCATTCCAAAATAGAGCCAGTTTCACATCAATATTTTTCCCAGAGAGACATGGAAGGAATGAACTACCAAGAAGGCACTAAAATGTTTTGGCTTCATCAGTCAATCATTAAGCAAAGATTACTGCTGCTGTGTGATTATCTACAATACCTTTTACCACTGCCTTTATTTACTGTTGCTCATATGTAATAAATCTGTAGTATCACATATGCTGTGTATTACTAATATGTAAGGAGTCTTGAAAATAAGTGTAACTTGGTTAAAATCCAGACTAATGAACAATAAACAACAAAATAATCAAAAATTCTAGAGGGAGCTTATCCTACTTTTACAAGACACTCAAGACACAAATCGTACGAAGCACCCATGTAAATTAGAGCAAGCTCTCCGGACATTATGCAGACTCTTGTCAGAACGGAGAGTTGATTGATGCATTTTGCCTGGGAACATTTGATTGGCAATATCCCCAACATTTTTGGATAACTTTATCCCCAGGGAGTTGTTTTTCCTCCCCAAGGTGAATGTCAATGAGCCTGAGCTGAGCTGACAAGTCCTCTGTAGTGCTAAATCTCTCCACTGTATAGAACACCGATGCACACCATAAAATTTTGTAGTTAGACTCAAGACTCATGTCAGAGGCGATCTTCTCTTCACACTGAATGTTTGTGAAGTGAAGTAGCCTGTCAGATATACTCTGGCAGAGCAAGAGGCCAGTGACACATGCCACCAATCCATAGTGCAGTCGAGTTATGAGAGATCATATCATATAACAACTTGGTCTGGGCTGATAACACACACAAACACTGTCTGCCCGAGTAGGCTCGTGTCATCCAATATTTGCAACAGACTGCTCGGTAACTTCTACTAATACATAGTGGCCAGTGCACTGTTCTCCTAGTGCGGGGGAGGTGACATCAAGGCAGGGGATGCCGGCAGGCTCAACAAACTGGTTTAAAAAAAAAAGTTGGCTGTGTCATAGGCCTGAGTCTGGATAGCCTGCAGGAAGGAGCAGAGGGAAGGGATGAGTTCTCCGCTCTATCTTGGACAATACCACCCACTGTGTACGATTCGATGAGTTGATGCAACTGTGGAGCACCTTTAGCCTCCAGCTCATCCACCTGAGGTGAACCATTGAGAGTTTCGAGTTGTTTATTTGAACAGACTTCCATGTGGCCACGCGGCTCTTCCCTCTCAGTCTGCATTAGTATACTGCAGTTGAAGCTCATACGGGAGGAGAGTGATGTAGCCGGGTCCATGAATCGAATTAATTTGCTCATCTGCCTCGCTTGGGAGAATCTGTACTCTTCACCGATTCTATCTGTAACTGTGAGAAACTGAGGGCCGATTCAAACCCAGGAAAAACAAGTCAGAGGTGAAGCAATGCTTGCTGCAACATCATTAACACCACTAAGGTGCCTACAGCAACTGCTTAGCCCCAAACCGCTCAACAGCCAACACATTGTTGTAGCTGGTAGCTTCCAAGAGCAAAGCAGGGTGTTTGTACATACAGTTGTACATGGATGAATATGTAGTTTCAGAAAACTTAGCATGTACATTTGCATACTGTATGTGTACATGACAGTATAATTAATTTGTGGTATAAGAGGATAACCAGAGGCCCAAAAGTAAAAAAAAAAAAAAAAAAAAAAGAACATGTGAGAGATTGATGAACTTCAGTGGGGGGAGAATTAGGCTACTGAAAAGGCTTTTGAGGAAAGGAAGCCAGTTTGTTTCTATTTCAGTGTGAAGGGAACACTTCAGAAGATTACATTTACAGTTGAGGAGATTACACGCCGACATGACGTGAATGTAAATTCACTGCAAGTTGATAAACTGCAGCTGAAATCGAAAGACTTAACAAGACGTTTTTATTTAAATGACAAAAGTTGTATCTGACATGCGGGGTGAAAATTCTCTTGGTTGTCACGATTGATTGTGATTTTTCTTCAGTGGGACAAAAGCTTCAAAAGATTCAAATCCTCCCCCTTGGCTCTTTAAGAGCTCACACTGCAAGTCCATGAAACATTGATGAGAGTTTTCCTGTATCACAGCTTATGCAACAGCTATTGTGCTGCATGGCGCTACAGTACCTTAAATGTGCTTCTGTCAGCACCTGATGCAGCCTGTAAGATTTTTTTTTTTCTTCCTGACAAAAATGCCACGCTGAGCAGGGAGAGATTAAAATGGACAGGGGGGGAATCTCTCTGCGTGCTCTGCTCTTCGGGAAACCAGTGTAGCGCTAGCTGCTAAGTTGAAGCTCTGCTGCGATGCTACAGTCAGCGCCTGGCCAGCATTTCCCAGGATGGTTGCATAACTTGGAATAAATGAGGCCTTCCTCCTCCACACCAATGCACGGATAGCTAATGCCACAGGGGAGAACAGAGCAACAGGCAGCCAAACTGTAGAGCATGAATCACACTGTTGAAAAATAACATCCTTGAGATAATATATTGATCGGCGTTGAGCAAAAACATCCGTTCTTAATCAATCGTTATTACTCACCCCGATTGTTCCCGAGCCCTGACCTCTAAATCAAAGACTGACCTCAGATGTGCGGTGAGGAAAAACAAGCCACCATCCATTTGGAAACAAAACAAATTAAAGCCGCAAGCGGCGATGGCGGGCCCTCGCTCGCCCATGCCACCGCGGGGCCTGAGGCACGCCGGGGCCGTGGCGCGGAGCAGAAATGGAGAAAAAACCTGGAAGGAGGGCAAAAACGCAATGTTTCGTTCATCCACCAGGGGGCAGTCACCGCATGTGGTGTGGTGCGTTCAGGGGCCGCCCCTCATCACTCGTGTGAAGTTTGGAGTGAATCGGACAAAGCATGAGGGAGTTATGAGCAGTTAAAGGTTCGTCCACTAGGGGGCAGTAATGGGATGCGTGCAGGTGTGTTCAGGGTCAGTCCCTCATCACACATGTGAAGTTTCGTGGAAATCGGACAAAGCATGAGGGAGTTATGAGCAGTTAAAGGTTCGTCCACCAGGGGGCAGTAATGAGATGCGTGCAGGTGTGTTCAGGGTCAGTCCCTCATCACACATGTGAAGCTTCGTGGAAATCGGACAAAGCATGAGGGAGTTATGAGCAGTTAAAGGTTTGTCCACTAGGGGGCAGTAATGGGATGCATGCAGGTGTGTTCAGGGTCAGCCCCTCATCACACATGTGAAGTTTCGTGGAAATCGGACAAAGCATGAGGGAGTTATGAGCAGTTAAAGGTCCGTCCACTAGGGGGCAGTAATGGGATGCATGCAGGTGTGTTCAGGGTCAGCCCCTCATCACACATGTGAAGTTTCGTGGAAATCGGACAATGTTGATGCAAAAAATGGCACTTCCGGTTTCCACTAGGGGGCCACATGAGCGACACCCCTATCAGATGGAAGAGGTCTCCACCCTGGACCTGTGTATAAAGTTTCATGATGATACGAGTTCATTAAAGCCATCAAAAAGCCAAACGTATTTTCATGGCGAGGAATTGATGGTAGCCACGCCCCCACAGGGACGCCATTACTCGTAGCTTCACAGTCTTCATAATGTAGCTTCACCAACTGGTTCTGCATGTTTTAGAAGTGGAATGAAGTTGATGGGGTCAACTATGCATTTTTAATGAATTTTAGTTCACTTCCTGTTACCACCGGGGGGCGCTATGAGCGACGTAGGCAAATAATATGTCAGATCGTTCAGGGTCTCGCCATAGATTTTTGCACCAAGTTTGAAGCGTCTACGATCAAGTATGTGGGCATGAGAGCCGTTCGTATTTACATGGCGAGCACCGAAACAGTCGCCAAACTTGGGGGCACGCCAGAGGCCAAGCCCTTTGAGCTACAGACCTGCGGAGCACAAGATAAGCTCAGCTAGGTATGACGATGTTGCGTACCTAATTTCAACTTGATCGGGCGAACGCTGTGGGAGGAGTTCAGTTTAGGCGGGAAAAATCAAAACCAAAATGGCCGACTTCCTGTTGGGTTGAGGTCATGAGGTCAAGAGGCTTTTTTGCATATCTGGGTATAATACATATGTGTACCGAATTTTGTATGCGTCGGACAAAGTGACCCAACTTCCCTATGGGGATTTTTGGACTTTGTAGGGGGCGCTATTCCGCCATTTAGCGTCGACCATGTGCGACCACCCAAAAATATCGAATTTCGGATCCGGCCGGACGCCCATGCAAAAGTACACGCATTTTCGCCTATGGGAAAGGGGTCAAAATGGCGTTTTAAGAGCGCAAGAATAATAATAATAATAATAATAAACAGCGCGATTTCAATAGGGCTTTCGCTGGGCGACTTGCAGTCGCCGCTCGGGCCCTAATTAAATCAAATCAGGGCATGTTGTCATGCATGGTCATGATTCATGATTCACATTAAATCTTTCTAAATTTTTACAGTGACACTAGAGGGCCAACACAGGCAGGGAGTTGATATGAAAATCTTCTGCAGGCATTTACCACCAACCAAGCAACGTCATACTATACCTGTAAGGTTTGTTTGTAGTGTATAACCAGTGATGACATGAATGAGAAAAAAACCAAAGCTGGCGATAAACCAACCTGAAATGGAGATGTGTAGAAGTGTGACACAGATACGGTGTAGTATTAACATAGTAGTTCGCTACTTTTGTGTTTGGCCTGTGTTGCACCGTATTCCTGCGTACCTGAGGTGTCCTGCCCACGGCTAAGACAACCTGCCAGATAGAAATCGCTAAAGCATGCAGCATGTAACTCTGGCGTCTATTTTTGACAAAATCATAGTGGGTGTTAATTTTCTTTGCCTACTAATTGCTAGCCAGGGTCACAGGAGTGTGTGACTATGCTATCCCAGCATGCACTGGGTGGTAGGCAGACCAGGCTGCCTGTGCAGTGATAATGGATACTCACTTACATTCAAGCTTGTTGTTTGTTTTATTTTGATGATCAAATGTAAAGGTTGACATGACCTGGCAACAATGAAATTCATATTGTGAGATGATAACAGCAGATGGCTACATGAATATTTAATGGCATGAAAAGTATCTTACTGTTAATAAAGGTGTTGCCACTCCAGTACCTACAGCACTGCAGAGACGGACAAAGTTCTTTAATGGAGGGTTTATGTTTCTGCTCATAGACACTGGGACAGCAGTGAACGTTATGTAAGTGGGAAGAGTGGTAGACCTTGCAACTGAGACAAAATCATATTCAACTGAATGTAGCTTTGCAGCAGAAGCTGCATTTCACCTTTTGATATCCACCCACACCCACCCACTGCTGCTGCTCTCTCCTCAGTAGGCAGACACACACTGGCTGATGTTGTAGTGATGCCACACACCCTGGACACAGGCTCAGTCTCTTCTCTACGCCCTTTAACGGAAGAAAGCGCCAAATAGGGAGCTTAGAGTCCATCACTGCTCATTGTGCAGCAGCCTGTAAAGCCTCCCACACTGCTCTGATTTAACACCGAGGATGTGGTCTTGTATAGAGCTGAAACATTCACCCTTCCCTCAGGGTGTATGTGTAATTCTGCTCACATGTATGGATTGTACACACAATGGAGGAACTGTGTTGCATTCAAAAGGAGCGCAAAAAAAACATCGACTTGTTTCTGAAACGCCTAATGATTTTAGGTCAGGTGCGCTGGCAATGTTTCTACGTTGGATCCACATTAATTTCAAAGTGTGCCACATGAATGCTGCCATGTGGGATGAATTGTGTAATCACTTCCCCAGTAAGTAAGTAAGTAGGTAAATAAGTCTGCCCCTTGCCGTCAAATGCTTTACCTAATTTCAGGCAGTGTACCAAAACATCACGGCCAATGATACATCTTGGAAAAAACTTGAGTTTGGCATTTTTCCTTTTCCCTTATTCAGGTCTTGTTGCAAATGTTGACACATCTCCATGGAAACTGTCCATATGTACAGTATTTAGCCTTTGCTGAAGACACGTTGTACGGCTTGTGTGTGTGTGAGTTTGAATACCGAGGCATCTGGTACACTTTAGCAATCTTGCTTGCGTGGGATGTTTAAGCCTCTGCCAACAAAAGCCTTTACCTTAACATATGGCTCTGAGATGTATGACCACACAGACAGTACAACTTTATTCTACATTTATTTACTTGTAGGTTTAAACCGCGGCTACTACAAATGTTAGAGTATAGTGTATAGTTACTGACTCAAGTACATTGCATTCACAGTCAGTGAATAGTATGTGGCAAATATCACAATATGGACTGCACACAAATTTAATTCAAACCAGGTGAGTTTCTGTGTCCATGTCATCCTTTACAGTCACTCAATATACATCCTAAATGAAATACAGCACACACACACACACACACACATACACACACACACACATCTTTTATTAGAGTTACTGTTACCAGAGGAAAGCAAGGATCCATTTCACCAGATTTATCAAGTCAAAAATTTAGTGGCTTTAGTCTGTGTTGTTGAAAATGTAATTAATAATACCAATTGGCCAGACTAACTAGCATTGTTTTCTGCCATTGATCTCCTATTGTATTACGTTTAAGGTCGTGTAACATCTCCTGCACAGAAAGAGAAAAAATACAAGAATGAATGGTATTAAAAGAAAAGCTCATTCCAGATGTATTGTGCTATTTGATGTTTTTTTTTCCACAAGGAAAAAGAATGGAAAATAAGCTTCATCCCCCAAAAAATTGTACCTCATATCTGCAACAAATGCAATATTAAAGCACAAGCCAGCCCCCCCATCCTCCCTGTGTTTTAACAGATGTTTAATTCAGAATTTCTGCTCTGGCCAGATACGTTGTTGAGCTTTACTGCAGCAATACTCTTACAATATATCTCATACGTACACCTTCAATCTGAAGCATCTGTGTAAGTGGTATGTGTGCACAGAAGCATCACTTTCTTGTGTGTGTGTGTGTGCCACATGTAACGGAGGTCTGCAGTCACGAGGTACCAGTAAGGAGAAGTGACAGGTTGTGGCGGTAGCGGTACTGGAAGTAAACTCACTCACCCATAAAAGACGTGCTAACCAATTTGCTAAGCGGTTGTCAACCTCTTGGTGAAGCGGTTAGCATCGGCGCCTCCGGTGCGGGAGGTCGCGGGTTCGATCCTCACCTAGGGCCAGTCCGAACCAAATATCATCGGTCACACACACACTGGCCTTTATAGTCCTATGTAGGGCTGCAACTAATGATTTTAATAATCAGTCAATTATTTTTTTAAATAATCGATAACTGATTAAAAAAAAAAAAATCCATCTCTTCAACATGTTTCATCTCGCTCTCAACAGACTTTTCCTCTTGCGCTGCTACACCAGCACATAATTTGCTCATACTTTTTATAAAGAGACTCTTCCTCCTCTTAAACTAAATGCTGAACAAACATGTAAAATTATGTCCCTAGATTTTCCTACAAGATACAATCACTTTCATGATCGTTGTAAAAACTGATTGATGTAGAAAAAAAAAAAAAAAGTTCCCTGAATCATGAAAAGTTATAAAGAGAAACAGAGGCAGAGCATCACGGTAACCATAGTAACTCGCTCACTCACACACACTCACTCACACACACACCTGTCTGTACAGTCACTTCAGCAAAGAAGCATCAGAATGGGAATAAATGACAATATAGATCTATTGATATTTTACATTTTGCCTCAGATATTTTTCATTTATCAACAATATATACAATACAACAACAACAATTAACTGTAGGAAGTAATTAGTGATATACATGGCATGCATAAATAGTCTTTTGGAGATCATTTCATCTTCCACTTGCTTAACTGTTCACATTAACAGAAATTTTGACCAGGGGTGCCCAAACTTTTGCATGCCACTGTATTAATGTACCTGTTTTTCCTCTAAATTGTGACAGCCAACTCCTAAACACTTGAAGATACATTTGAGTTATTGGGATCAAAGGGTCCTCTAGTCTAGGTTACACATTGCCCTGCATGCAGGAAGCCTTTAGGAAAAGCAGTACTCTGTTTACAGTGTTTGAGCTGCTGATTTTGGCATTGGCATTAAAATGAACCAATCAATTTTAACGTTTTCACTCAAGCTCCTTTTTCCATTGATTGCATGCTCTTGCAACACTCTTATGCTTTAATTAATGAATACTCCTAGTTAATGACTGACTAGTTAGACACACTGTCTGTAAAACATCAGAAAATATAAAATGCTTCATTTTACAAAGCACAAGCACATATGGCTTTGTTTGTCCAACCTCAGCTATATATAATATAATATATATACTGTACACATAGACTCACACTTGGAGAAGGTGAATAGTTATTTTTCGGTTGAGCTGTTACTTCAATTATTCAGTAAATCTTAATATAGTTGCACATTTAATTCAGTAATTAAATGCCTCATTTAAACAGACATTAAGAATAGGCAGAAATAGATAATTCACAGACACATTGTACATTTTCACCTTGTGCAGGCCTTTTGAAATCCAGTCTGCCATTTTCTTTTTTTGTTGCTGATTGAAACCTCTCTCAATGAGCAGGTCCAACAGTTTGCCTCATTTTGATCCATGTCCCATAAATGTACAAATGTATTCAGCCATGTAGCTCATTAGGGTTTTCATGTTATCTTCCTATGTTGACTGTAGGTGATGTGCAATGGAAAGCGAATATTTTAATAGCCTATTTGTTACACAGTCTTTTTGCGCGGCTTCCAGCTAGTAGTAAAAGCCTAGCACTTTGAGGACAAAGATGGATGATGCAAATTGAAAAATGTTTTTCTTCTTTCCTCACTGCCAACATGTTCTGTCACGGTTCTGGAGAGGATTTCCACGTGTGGGAATTCAGAGGTGCACCACTCTCTTAATTAGGCTGTTTTGTCATGTACTGCTCCATCTGTCTCGAGCCTACTGCAGCAGAGAGCAAGAGAAAGGAAGAAAGAGAGAGAGAGAGGGGACGAAGGGTGGGGTGTGATAGGGTGGGGGACGTCGACTCCCTCAATACCTGGGCAGCCTGCACCAGATTGTCAAGCAGCCAGCGTGAAAAGTCGGGCTTTAATGATGGATAAGCAAATGCGATGAAATATGGAGGACAAGCCCACCTCCTGATGGCTGTGCAGAAGACAGATTAAAAGATCCTGCAAGTTGTTCAAGGAGATGCAGAAAGAAACTGTGAGAGGTGTCTTACAATAAGCTGTGTAAAGACATTAACACGTGGATATGCGGTTGCCACACCTATCAATATTAGGAATTATAGGAAAGTAAGTATGTTTTTACAGATAGTAACAGTTTTAAGTGTCTTACGATGCTTGAACTAGGGCATATAGGGCCGGATTTACTAAGATCCCAGATAGCGGGCGCTATATTGTTTGCACCCGCTATAATATTGCGAGTTTGGTTAGTGCACGCAAAACAGGTGATCTACTAGGAGTAACCCGCTAAATGAAAACACGTGCAAACCGCAATATGTAAATGAGGGTTTTGCGCGTGGTAATCGTTTCCGCCATGGAGAGAGTGGACAGAGAGCTGGACGGACGAAGGGACAGAATGACATTTGATCCGATGCATAATGACAGCATGTGTGTTCATCTCTCTCGCGCTCTGTTTAGATAAATAAACACAAATCGCTACAGGGCTCAACTCGTCATTGACGAACAGGCAGCAACTGCAGCGACAATCACACACCTGTAATATGTGTGTGTGTGTGTGTGTGCCGCCCATGATCGAGTGGATTAATAGAGAGCTCAGGTGGGACACACGGATCTAAACACTCTGACCACAGACCAGAGGGATCAAAGACGGGTGAAGACAGCGGTGACGTGTCTCAGTCCGGGACCGGGACTGAGAGACGGAGCTGGGCAGCCAGGTGAGAGGAGAGGAGAGGAGAGGAGAGGAGCGCACTGCAGGACAGACGTGCCCCGTGCGTAACGGCGCGTAAATGACTTTTAACACGGCTGAAAAACTATTACAGAATTACCCAGACGTGAGGAAATGCAGAGATGTAAGATCACGGGGCTCTGACAGGTATCAAATCAATAAACGCATACGTTTTGGCAAAGTTGTATCAGTTAGTACATGGTTTTCAGACGTGGTGAATAAAGACGCAAAAACAGCCACCGCAATCTCTTCCTGGTTTGGTAAATCACATTGCACACGCTAAATAAATCTATTTGCATCTACTCCTCCCAGTATTTTGCACGTTCTGGCTGAAACGCCCATATTTACATATTCATCAAGGCAAACACGCTAAATGGATCGCACGTGCTATTTTGCCCGTGTGAGGGACGCAATCCTCGGTGCGTCCGGTTAGTAGATCAGGTTCCACATGTGTTTGCGCGTGCAATCACGTTTGCACACGTTTTAATACACGCAAACCTTTAGTAAATCCGGCCCATAGTGCAGAGGAAATGGCGACTAAAACAATCTGGTATTCTGTCATCACAGGTGTCAGATGTGTGTGAGGATCATGAATGAAAAGGAAATGTGAATATTTGCTCTGCAGGTTGATTTCCGGTGTGCGCCCCTAAATTTTCAGCTTGCTCTCCTAAAATTAGGAGCCACTGTGGTCCATGTAAAAAAAAGTTAGTCTAGAGCCCTGTAGAGATTTTTACACTCAGGTCATTGAGGTCACAGCAGGATGTCGCTCAGATGTCCGCTCTTGAAAGATTGTAGGATAAAGGCTTGTTGCTGTGGAAACCACCTACCTAATGGCACTGCATGAGTGGCTGCTTTGTGAGGCCAGAGAGAACAACAAAGTGAAGGTAGAGTTTTGATTGACTTGAAAGATTTAAAAGCAGGTCAACATGTCACTGGACGTTGAAAGCTACAGTCTAATCTTTTTATTCTGTATTTTATTTCCATTTCATCTCATTCCATTAATATAGAAACTGTCTCAAAGTCAGGTTCATTTCTTCCATTGACAGAATAAATCTGTTGGCACTTTTCTTTGAAAACAAACTATCAATCAGTTTCAAGCTACGTTTGTTTTTTTGTTTTGCATCTCACTTGGCAACAGTGTTTTGTCACTGGACAAATACTGCTCACAGCGCCATGATAGGTGTTTATTTTTTGAATCCTCATTCGTGTTCATGGGTAAAGTTTTCTATTTTTTGTTGGTTTGTCTTACTAAGCTTGCAAAAGAAAAAGATCAAAGTGGAGAGATTTTACTCGACAGATTTGTGAGTCATTGCCAATGTATTGGGCCGTGCAATACAGTGCAATATCATAAATGTACCAAAATAATTTCATGCAAGACAAATGCTTTTTCTGCTGCATAAGAAGGTTAAGAATTCAGATTTTTTGCTGTTGTCATTTTAATGCTGCGAAATCTGCTAATGCTATTGTGTCCAATTTAAATAGTGTAAAACTGAACATTCGGCATGGCGAGACATGCTCAGATAATATGGTAACCATCAGGATAAGGATTTGAAAAGAACAGCAAAAGATGAGCAGCATGTGAATCACGAGTAAGAAAAAAAATCAAAAGATTCCCAAACTCTAAGGAAACCCCAGCTCTGTATTTCTTTTGACACTCGAACAAACTGACATGCTCATCTTGCAGTATCTCAGCAGTCTGCTGTGTGAGACAACTGTGCTGTGCTGCCGCATCACTCCATCTGTCACTCTGTTGATAGTTTACACTGTCAGAGCGCAGGCTGGAGGGAAACCTGCAACCACCAGGTCCCTGAGTTCATTACTGATGCTGCGCTGTGACCGGAAAAGGTGGACGTACTGTACTTGTACCTTGATTTGCATGAAGTCAAAGACACACATACAGTAGGCAACCAGACCTAAAACACAGACGTGACACATTTTGCTCTGTTGGTGTTGCCCTGACAGAAGAGGTGAGGAAGTCGAGACCTGGACAACTGCAGTATATGCAGCAGGGTAAAGCGCACCTGGTTCACAGGAGAACTCCTAGCGGGGGGGCTCCTTCTGCTCCTTCTGCTCCTGATATACACTAACACATGTTCAGCTTCAGCATGTAGTCCTTAAAGCAGAAGTAAGCGGAATGTTTGTGTTAATATAAGTCTTAAATAGTTATATCTTCCGACAGCAATCACTTATATAGAGTGTTTGGTCCGAAACACGGGTCTGTCAGTCACTCTGCTCTGCTGTAAGCCGAGGAGAAAACTTCTTGTATACTTCCTTGTATCCTACAACCTTTATCCAATGAGGAGAGAGAACGGCATGAAGGGCTGTGTGTGCAGCCAAGGGATGCGCGTGAATGTGGTGACGTAGGGACGAGGACCAATAGATCCATGATGAGGGCGGGGGCTGCTAACTCCATCGGCTGACAAAAAGTTAGCCAAAATGACCAGATCGCTTACTTCTGCTTTAAAAACTCTGCAAAATCCAGACTTTATAGATATTGTTGAAGAAGTCTAACTTGATATTTATTTTTGACCAAACATAGTCCATCATTTCTATTTTTTCCCTTTTTAATGTGCCTGTACAGTATTTGTTGTTTTTCGGGGCTGTGTCTGTTAATTGACATCCATTCCACCTCAACTGCCCCACTTTGTTGTCCAGATTTCCTAACTCCAAGACAAGATGGCAGCAAAAGGTCCCCAAAATCTCCAGACTTTGAAAGTCCCTTCAGAAAAAAATCACAAAAACCGTGTTTTTCTCCAGTCATGGTTCATCACAACCTAAATCTCAAGCAATAAAACAACCAGCGGGATGACAGATGTTACACTTAACTCTGTCAGTATCACGTCGACAGTAACAGCTCCAGGATTTTTGATACAAACTGTGCTAATCTGCAAGAGAATTTATTGCACTGTGTTGTTGTTGTCTATTTATTAATTAATTATTTTGAATTATTCACATACCCATTAATTGATTTGTTAATGAATTGTTCAACATTTACTTTTGAGGGGGAGGAGAGGGCTGACATCTGAGTTCAGTTGGTATTGGTATACTTTATTCTTTGCAAGTAAACTCCCTCAGTACATTATACCTAATGTCTTTGGAAAGTCGGATGTCTCTGATTCTGTTTTATAACTAAATAAGCATGTTAACTTTTGCAGTCTCCAGTATCTTTGTGCACAGCCTGCCAGTAGAGAATCTCATTTATTGATTGGCAGTGTCATCCATAAGACAGGCCAGAGGATAAATATGCATTCTCTGCATGAGGCTGTGCTCATGCATTGATTGAATTTACCTGTGATCTATAAAAATACAGGCTACAGTCCAGAGCACAGATGTAACTAAGTTCATGCCCATCAACAACATGATGCTAAAGTTTCATTTTGTTTCCTTCTGTCTGCTCACGGTAACATTGCTCACACTGACATCTCCTCCTCTACTAATGCTTAAATTTATCCTTCAAGTAGAGTATCTATTGCTTAATTGTGATAAAGTAATTAACAGTTTGGTAACCAACCAGTTTATTGTCTGTTTAAGACCATTTCTCATAAAAGTAATAGTTTTAAAAAGAGAAGTGAAGAACATCCCCAACCTACTATCCAAACAAATCATCTCAAGATTTTAGATTCAGCCTCAAAACATCTTTAAATGTGTCAGTTTCAATACAAATTTCACTGCAGATGAATTACATCCTACTTAGTCATAAATGAGGGTTAATGAGGGTGTTGAAGAACGTCACTTACAATGGCAAGCTGCAAACCTCAGTGCCCGTCTCCTCTGTTATGTAATTGATCATGTTTTTAAAAGCTGAAATCTCAACCTGCCAGTAGCAGGAGAAATATACTATACTACAAGTCCCTTCTGGACTTTCTACTTTTGACTACAGCACACCTGCATGACAGTTACTGTAACAACACAAGAGAGGTCTCTTGTAAGGCTTATATATTATTAAGATGTATTAATTGCAGCTATGAAAAGCATTCAGAACAAATTATTAAAATTAGCAAAATTCACAGATGTCCGAGAGAAGTCAAAATTACACAATTTTAATAAATCACGTATAAAAACCACAAGATTAAACTTAAATGTATAGGTGCAATCAAAAATAGGATACAGTCCTGCCTTCGTTTGTGTGAGATGCATAAAGAAGAAATTGCATGTTAATCACAAATTATCACAACTATTTCTAAGAATATGATTTAATAGTTACTTTTCAAATTAGACTCACAAGGGATTTAAATGCCTAGTAATCTATATATGGTTGTAAATCCCTTAATGTCCCAAGGTCTTATACATCATAATAGGATATTATTTAGACAGAGTAACATGCATATTTCACAATGTTACCCTGCATAAGGCCACTTATGTACTGCAAGACTCCTGAGTGCTGGTAGCTGCCAGAAAGAAAATTGCCTTCTTGTACAGTGCTACTTTTTACTCAATCTCCCAGGGACTCTATAACCAGGAAGGAAGCCATGAACTTCCCCACTGATAACGTACCGTTAGCTCTAATAATCACGAGGGTATATTGTCTTTCCGCTCAACAATGTCATATATATTCTTAGGGATGAGAGAAAAGTGAATTTGTTTTCTTTCTTTCTTTCAACTTTAACTTGTGTGTGCATTTTCATATGTGCGCCTGACTGTGTGTGTGTTTTCCCCATAACCGTTTGGCGTGCAATACATCCAAAACTGTGCAGTGGACAGTACAAAAAGCACAGAAAAGAAAAATACACTGGATGCAGCACAGCATCCATTATTGATTTTTTTTTCATTGCAATCTCTTTCCAGTAAGCTTACAAAGGAAGCCTGTAGATTATTTATTAGCATTGTCTATTTGTCATGACAGTATTCCCAGTTGTGTCTGAAATAAAAGAGACAGGAAAACCGCAGATGTGACAAATGCAAAAAAAAGCTTTAAGAGGGGTTTTTTCACTCTCAGTTCGTTTGATCACAGTTTTCTTTTCTCATCTGTTGACTTCACAATGCAGTGATGCAACAGAGTGGGGGAAAAAAATCAAATCTTTTTTTTCTTTTTCTTTTTTTTGTTGTACCGAGTGGGTGATGGTGTGGTGAATTTTGAGGCAGGTGGAGGGATGAAACATTTCTTCTAGATGCATTATAGGTGATGACATTGTGTTGCTGTAGCTTAACTGCTGGGTGATCCCCTGAATAACAGCTTCACCGCTGCGGAGCAGAGGAGTCAACAAGAGCAGATCCTTGGGGGAAGGTCTTGGGGACCATATTTTACACATACAGTACCTTCATATCTTCTTCAGCATGTTATCCCATAAGAGAAGCCACTTTGTCACTCAAATGTTTAAATTGAAGTAAAACAATATATATAAGTTTATGCTTGAATTAGTATGTATACTGTATCTGCCAACATACTCACTGTCACAGTACAAAATAGCAGAAATAAAATCAGCTCCCTACAACTATTCCATCATTTATGCCAGAAATGTGCATCATGGAGGAGTGCTCAAATCTCAGCACACAAAGGGCATGCCAGCTTGACATTCAGCATTTCAAAAAAGCACCCCAACTATAGATTTATCGCTTCTGATTTTGATATTTTGATCATCATTCCCTTTTACTAGCGACGTACTGAACTCTCCACTGCAGTGTCACGACAGTTTTGTAATGGCTAAGAGAGAGATGATTGGCTTCCGCTAAACATCCCCTTTTTGAAGTGGGATTTTAGGCAAATGAAAGATGACAAGCTTGAGACAGACATGGTGGAAATGGTGGTCCTAGATCACGCTGTGAGTCGATTAGTCGATTGATGGTCAGTTCAGAATTTCAACAACAAAAGACGGGTCGCATCAACATGGACAGCATCAGAAATTTAGGATCAAGATACCACAATAATATCACCCATTTGCCGAGCCTGTGTAACAAAAACAGATATGTCCCAGAATTGGTGCTCAGTTTCAGAATCATTAATCAGTCTGTGTTTCAGTATAAACCCAGTGTTAGTGCTAGTGCTAGTTTGAGATTCACCTAGAGAAACATTTCCCAGGTTCAGAAGGGTCATTTCCTACTGATGAATATTTTCTACCGTTAAAGTGGATTATAGATATATCAGGAGCAGAAATTATCCTGTCCACATTAAGGTCCTGCCTGCAGCTGTGTTATTAAATATGTTTTGATATATATATTACCCTGCCTTGTTTAATTAATACAGAAAATTGTTTTAAATCCCCTGATGTTAGCACGTCCCCCACAGTCTCACACGCTGACCTAAGTCAGCCAGGATCTCATGTTCTGTTAAATGATTAATTGACACCGTAGTGTGAGCCGAGTAGCGACTTAATTACAAAAATAAACAACCTGTAAACTCCTATGTGTCACTGATGCACTGTGCACGAGTCTGTCTGCGAGAGGAAACGCAGCCGCCATAGCCCAGGCACTATCTAGGTTTGTTTTGGGCGCAAGTGTTGTGTGTGCTACTCTTATTGATTTTACCACAGGGAAAGTGATTTGTCAGAATCACTCAAGGATGCTGGACACTGTGTGCATAAATAATGAGAGAGTGTAGCTGCTATTTAATTGGGTAAATCTCCTCTCTCTGCCTTTAAGACTGATACACTCACTTATTCACAGACAAGTATCACTAAGTGATTTCGTTGGTGTCCTCCCCACTTGTCACCTTACTCTTTATTACACGCACACAGACTTGTACTCAGGGGAAGACTGGATATGCCAAAATCCATTAATGATAAAGAACTGGGCAGGAACAAGATGGCTGAAAAATGACTGACGCCACACCTGCCTCGTGCAAGGAACCAAAATGTAGAAAGACGCAGTATTAAAGCATAACACACAGCCAAAAAGTCTAGACAGTGACGAACCTTAGTGTTCAGTTTCTTCATTTCTTAGTTCAAGAACCATTAATGGCTTCATAATTGAGACAAATTAGTTTCCTGCAGTGGCAAAGCCAGGTCCTCCTGGTTCAAGTCTGGACCAACCTCAACTGTTCCACCATAATTACACCATTAGATAAACAATGTCCTTGCAAATGGCGGGTGTTACAGGCTATGACATGTAACCAGCTGCTGGAAAAATGAATGAAAAAATTCACACATTGGAAAAAAAAAAAGTGCCAAATTGTATTAAGTCCAAGTTTGTCCTCTCATGATTCTTAATTAAGCCGCCAACTCAGAGAGATGTTGCATACAGGTTTCAGTGGTATTCAGTTTGCTTCAAGACCATAACAATTAACTATAATGTCTTTATATTCCTAAGCCCAAGTAAAATTCAATTAAACCCGCAACATTAGCTGACATTATATATTTTCTCTTGTCTGTCAATGGCAACACGCAGCACGAAATTCTAGTAAACGCGTCAGATTAAAGGATTCTCATATCTTATCTTTCTCCTCCAGAGAAGTGCCACGCAACACACTTGCACTGTTTTTCTTCACCATTTCAGTTGTTATCATGCTTTTTCCACAATAAGCTGGACATTTTCCTCCAAGAGAGTTGGGACAGTTCCAGAGTCTTATTAATTTGTTCTCATTTGGCCGTCGCACAGTTAGCACACTATGGAGACAGGCTGCTAATGAAAGTAAAAGCAGGATGTGGAGATAATTACAGTTACAGGCAGATCGGCTGCTGTTCTGAATCCATTACCATGTCATTTGGCTGTGATGGTGACTTCTTACAAATTCTCCCCATGACAAATAATGAAGTTATCAATATGGCGGCCATATGTTAGCCACTGTGAAGGTACAGTAGGTGCTCTCACTTTGGTTTGGGAAAATGATATGATGCAGCAGAAGTCTGTGTTTTATTTTGGACCAAATCTCAACTGTTCAAACTGAATAACAAGTTACTTGAATAAAACTAAATAGGGTTTATTATGCTACTTTGATTAAAAAATATATTAATGTGTGAATTATTAAATCTACTTTATCAAAGACTAGATTACTGTGTGTAACTTTTACTGTACTGCACCTTTTATCTCCTCTTTATTAGATAGTGATAGATGCTTCGTTTTAAACTTCACCCCAGTTGATGTATCAGCACTTATTTCCTTATCACAGATATTTATCAGTGTACAGTACTATGCAAAGATTTAAGGTGCTTAAAGTTAAAGGGATATTTCACCCAAAATCGATAATTGACCAATTTTCTACCCACCGTCATGCCAAGAAAGGGCGTGGAGAACTTTGGAGATGTTCGTTTGTCGTTGTAAACCATTGGATGTATGATGTAAACACGGAAGAACATCTCGCAGCAAATCTCACGCATGCGCACAAACATCAACAGAGCCACTGGGAGCAACAGTACTGCTACAACAAGGCTAAAAACAGAGATTAAATAAATTTTTTCTCAACAACTTTTTCATGTTGCAGCTTCAGGACACTTGGGTCAGTACAGACGAGCAGTATGGAGGTATTTGGATGTTTCATAGTGTGTGTTTTGGACGATTCAAAAGTGAGCACTATCCGCCGCCTTTACTGTATATGAAAATCCGTTGCCAGCCGGACCCCCCCTGGAACTCCAAAAGCGTTTTGATGACTCCAAAAGTTCTCCAAACCCTTGGTGTGATGGATAAGAGTAAAAGAAGTGCCTAAAACCTTTGAACGGTATTGAGAAACAAGAATCCTGTATTGTAACCTGCAGCGATACCAACAGGCCAGCAAGGAAAGAAAAGCAAATGACCTTGCAGTTACACAACACCCGTTTGATTTCATTGTATTTTACCCTCAAGACATTATAGCCTATTGATCTCGTAACAAAAAGTTTATCTACAACTGCAACTGTGAGTAATTTTCCTCTGTTCTCTGTCTCAGCAGCCTCGTTGGAAACACCGGGGCACGGATGTTGGCTGAAGAATAGGACTGTGATGCTCCTCCTGGTGTTTGGTGAGAAACACAATGTATTCAGTATTCAAACACCCACAGCAGGAGTTCAAGGAACTTGGCCTTCACTGTGCTTTTTTTTTTTTTTTGAAAAAGGATATAAGGGTATCCTTTGCAAAAATGCTAAGTGGTTGCCAGGCAACACCAGATATGTCAGTGGGAGACGGTTTGCAAGGTAGGGTTCACCGGAGTTCACAACTTAGCACTTTTTCCACTAAGAGATTGAAGCTCCCATAAATTAAGAGGAGAGTAAAAGCGATCAAGATGCAAATATTGAGAGCAATACAATAACTCACATTTTACAGTTTTCACAAATACCAAATCTATACGGCAAAAGGAAGCACATGTCCAAATCAGTCATCTTGACTGATTATGCTGCTCCTCCTGATAATTAAACCACATGCTGCTGCAGTGTTCACTGAGTCGTCTGGCACATTAATGAGCCATAAGAAAATGCTAAATGCGCCATAAAGGGTGACACAGACATTTATGATCAAACACACCTCGCCGTGTGTCATCCCTTCGTTTATTCTCCGCTGCCTCTAACGCTGACCAGCCACTTCCCGTGCATGCTCGTCACCCTGGTATTATGATTCGTCAGAAGAACAAAGCATCGAGTCTTTTTTCCTTGCGGCATCAAACGGCATCTTCTTTAGATTTAAAGTTTCAGATATGATTGACTCTACATCAAACGACACGGGCAGCGGCTGGCGTCCCTGTGTGTGTCTTTTAGCTTCTCACTCTTCTACAGGCCTCATCCACAGGATTTTGAAACGTACAAGCCTGTCACAGCACCAAGCCAGATAAAAAACAAGTGTGATGACCTCGGCTGTCAGATGAACAGCCCTCCGCTCCCCCTTGAGAAGGGAAAAATAGACACTGTGCAAGCTCCGAGACAGCAGTGATGGACACTGGAGTTACACACAGCATGATCAAAAGACCTTAGATGTAACGCAGCTGTTTGCTAAGGTGACGTCTATTGTTCTTAAGGTGTTTCTGCTTGATTGGACGGTATAGTGAAGGGACGGTGCATGACTGCTTGCGTGGGTTCGGTTTATCAGTGCAGCCATGTGTGTGACTCTGTTCACGGCAGAGCTCCCCAAAAATAACCAAAACCATCTCTGCATCTACAATGTGCCTTCAGCCACTGTGTAATGTGAGACTTTTACCCCAGGCAGGAAAATAAATCAAAACACACACACACACACACATACGTATACAGATTTAAAATACAACCAAAGACCTGTACACTCACTTATGAATGCGAGAATACACCGCCACACACCCGTACAGTACTGTATATACTGCGATCTCCTCAAAAAACAAATCTCATCATCAAGTCAAGTCATCAGAAGCAAATGTCACATCTTTGGAGGTGACATTCAGCCGTCTCAAGACACCATTTCCACCATGTGAGATGAAGGCTCAAAAAGAATTAGCGCCCTTTACCACCAATTCCCTTTTACTTGGCTTTTTAACTGCTCAACCAAGACTAAGTGGTCACCATCACAACCCAGTTACAGTGGCTAATAATTCCAGCAAAAACAACATGCAAGGACATTTTATCATTTATTTATTTATTTATTTATTTTCATTCCACTATTTAGGTTGTATTCACACACTTTACAGTTATTAATTAATTATTTATGTCCAGTCCAACGGTTCAATTTTTGCATCTAAACTGCACACTTTGCTGCTATACACCCCCATAAACCCCCCATCTGTGCAATACTGTCTTATGCCTTACAACTACCAACACTGTGTAGGCTATATAATTTTATTCTGTTCCTGTAAATAACTGTATATATTCCTGAAACATTTTGGTATATGTTTGTCTTGTAGTTTTTATATCTCTATATTTGCATATTCTTCTACTTTTTTTACCTTGTACTGTATGTTACAGATGCTACTGTAACAACCAAATTTCCTATGTGTGGGATTAATAAACAGTCTTGTGTTTTATATCTTATGTCTGAATTGAGGATGGTGTTATACTGTATCAGTTGAATCTATGCTGTAATTAGCTTCCTAACTCACGTCTGCTATGCAAATGTGACTTAATTGTTTGTGTCCAGTTCAGGACAGTGTATCTGAAGAGAATAGCAGTGATCGAGACAGAGAGAGAGAGAGAGACTCCTCTGGGGAGTCATTATCTCCTGGTGGTGTTGCAAATACCCGGAGGTCTAATGGAGGTAGCTTAGATTAGTTAAGATCCCTCTAAAGTATGCATCTTTGAAAAACAATCAAGACTTATTTGCACGTCTAGCGTGTCAAGGCAGAATTCAGTCCTTGTGTGGCCAATCAGCTGTAAACACGGTGTGATGTAAATCAATCAATCAGAGCAATGTTATGTGGCATTTTAAGAGCCGTGCAGCCAGTAGAAGGTCGCTTCCTGATTTGAAAACACAGCGATGAAACAAGAGTCCTTAACACTACCCATCTGCTGCGAAACTTCTTTAACCATGGTGGCAGTTTGCAGCCAAGGGTTTGGGTTTTGTATGTGCGGAAAATGAAAACTGGAAGTGTGATAAGTTCCACTTTTAGTTTCAAAACCATCGCTGCTCCTCCTCTCATGACAGTGTCAAAAAATGTCAGACTTTCCTGCTGTCACATAGAAAATGGCAAAATTTAAAAAGTCTACAAGAGACTCAAATGACTAAGCCATCAGCTATCCCTTTTCAATATCAAGTTCAAGTTCAAGTTCATTTTTATTTGTATAGCACAGTTAAAAAGACCTGTGACAGTCGTCCAAAGTGCTTCACAGAGCAGAGACAGAAACAAAGACAAATGCATGTGCAAGAAACAAAAATTACATGCATACTATCACACATTCTCACACACAGATGTATGTACATATACATATACGGACATATGCGCATACATACACATACGCAAATGCAAATGTGCACAGCTACAGTAGTCATAGACAACATTGCACATAGATATTTAAACAAAAAACTCGCCAGGATCAGAAGTCCTTATGGGTCCGAAGGCCAAGGAGAAAAGGTGCGTTTTTAAGGCACACTTAAACCTCTCCATGGATCCCGCATGTCTAACATGTAATGGGAGGCTGTTCCATAGTCTGGGAGCAGCCACAGAGAAGGCACGATCACCCTTGGTTTTTAATTTTGACCTTGGTGCATCCAGCAACAACTCACTGGATGACCGTAGATTTCTGGCTGGATTTCGGATTTGTATAAGGTCTGCTAGATATAGAGGAGCCAGACCAGTTAAAATCTTAAAAACAATTAATAACACTTTAAAATCAATTCTAAAGCGGATAGGGAGCCAGTGGAGGGAGGCCAGAACAGGGGTGATGTGTTGATGTTTTTTAGTGCCGGTCAAAAGGCGAGCAGCAGCGTTTTGCACCAGCTGCAGGCGACGGAGTGAGCTCTGGTCTAGACCAACATATAATGAATTACAAAAATCGAGCCTACATGTTACAAAGGCATGGATAACTCTTTCCAAGTCATTAAAAGATAAATAAGGCTTGACTTTTGATAAAATACGAATTTGGTAAAAAGACCCTTTTACCACTGAGTTGATTTGTTTCTTAAAATCAAGTTTACTATCGAAAGTAACCCCAAGGCTTTTTATAAAAGGAGTGGTGTTAAAAGCAAGGAGATCCTGACCATAAATTGTGTGTAGGCTGCCTTCAGGGAGGCCAAATACGGTGACCTCGGTTTTATTTTCATTGAGGTTAAGATGACTCAGGCTCATCCAGCTCTTGACGTCAGCTAGACAGGCTAGAAAAGATTTCAGAGGATCCTTAGAGGACAGCTGAAGAGGGAGGTAAATCTGTACATCATCTGCATAACAATGGAAGGAGATGTTGTGCTTACGGAAGATAGATCCCAGAGGCAGCATGTACAATGAAAATAACAGAGGGCCTAGAATTGAACCCTGTGGCACTCCGCATGTGAGGGGGGCCATAACAGAGGAGAAAATGCCCAACTGCACAGAAAAACTCCTATCAGTCAAGTATGACCTAATCAGCGTGAGGGCTGACCCTTTTATGCCCACATGGTGCTCCAAACGTGACAGCAAGGTCCTATGATCAACAGTGTCAAATGCTGCAGTTAAATCCAAGGTCATTAGCATTGCTGCACATCCTGAGTCCAGGGTTATACAAATGTCATTAAAAACTTTAAGCAGGGCTGTTTCACAGCTATGACGTGGTCTAAAGCCAGACTGAAATTTTTCAAAAATGTTATTCTCCTCCAAAAATGATAACAGCTGGTTCGCCATTGCCTTCTCCAGTACTTTAGATAAGAATGAAAGTTTGGAGATAGGTCTGAAGTTGGAAAGAACAGTGGGGTCAAGGTTGGGTTTTTTAATGAGTGGCTGGACTATAGCATGCTTTAGAGATACTGGGAAACATCCCGAGGTAAAACAAGCGTGGACTAGCCTTAGAATGAAAGAGCCAGTACAATTGAAAACTGTCTTAAAAAGGCGGGAGGGAATACAGTCAGAAGGGCAGCTTGTGGGGCGAAGCCCTTTGACAATATCTGACAGCTCCGCTAGTGCTATCACCACTAATCTCCTCCATCTCCTGTTCTCTGAGCCGCACTCTGCTTAATACATACAAAAATGCATGATGATAGTCAATCTAGCAGCCAAATCTAGATGCAGCATAGACGAGGCGTCACTGACTCATCACACAGTGTTTCTGCAGATCTAATGGACAGCTGGCAGCCAGAGTCTGTGTCATGCCGACTGGCCCAGCCAGGCCGGCCTCTCCCCAAGGTCACAGCCAGTCTCTCAGAGAGCACTGGCAGCAGATGGTGGCGAAATGATGGCCCATCATTTCTCATCCAGGAGAGAAGATGGCTGTCTTTTGTCACAGAAAGAGCTTGTGGGGATTCTACTGTTTGCTGGTGTGTAAGTTTAAAGGGATTCACCAATTTTCTACTCACTGTCATGCCAAGGAAGGGTTTGGAGAACTTTCAGAGCCATCAAAACACTTTTGGAGTTCCAGGGGGGTCCGGCTGACAACGGGTTTTCATATAATGGCGGCGGATAGTGCTCACTTTTGAATCGTCCAAAACACACACTATGAAACATCCAGATACCTCCATACTGCTCGTCCGTACTGACCCAAGTGTCCTGAAGCCGCAACATGAAAAAGTTGTTGGGAAAAAAATGATTTGATCTCTGTTTTTAGCCTTGTTGTAGCAGTAGCTCCCCGTGGCTGCGTGAGATTTACTGCGAGATGTTCTTCCGTGTTTACATCACACATCCAACGGTTTACAATAACGAACAAATATCTCGCAGCAAATCTCGCGCATGCGCACAAATATCAACAGAGCCACTGGGAGCTGCTGCTACAACAAGACTAAAAACAGAGATTTAATTATTTTTTTCCGAACAACTTTTTCATGTCGCGGCTTCAGGACACTTGGGTCAGTACGGACGAGCAGTATGGAGGTATCTGGATGTTTCATAGTGTGTGTTTTGGACGATTCAAAAGTGAACTCTATCCGCCGCCATTATATGAAACTCCGTTGCCAGCCGGACCCCCCCCTGGAACTCCAACCGCATTTTGATGACTCCTTCCTTGGCATGATGGTGAGTAGAAAATTGGTGAATTATTGATTTTGGGTGAAGTATCCCTTTAACTAGTCCTGGCTGCAACTACAGTACCTGTTATTTCAGGGGTTCCCAAAGTGGGGGTCGCGAGGCACCGAGAGTTGGGTCGCAAGATGATTTCCAGAAATCAAATAATATTTGAAAATTATTAGAAATAGCTCTAATTGTTAAAAAAGATAAAAGTAGTAGTTAAAATTAAAACTAAAACCATGCAAATTAAATGTCCTCCCTTATCTTTAGATGCCTACAGATCGTATCTATTGGGAAGATGATCTCCAAGTGGACGTCTCCAAAACGTAACCATCTCATTAGGAGAGATTAACGCTGAAACATAGTAAGAGTAAGATACATGGATATTGCTTTGACTGAGGTATTCTGCTTTTATCTTCTTTATCTAGCACTTCCTCGTTGTAAGGCTGTTCTGTTCTTTTGTGTCGTTATGCCCGTGTTCGGATACGTCAATTGGTGCGTGGGCTTTGTGCGTATGTCTGTGGTGGCCCTGAAGTGCAAAACACAACGGCAAATCAGACAACAACGGCAAAAGAGAAAACACAACGGCAAAAGAGAAAACACAACGGCAAAAGAGAAAACACAACACAAAAAGAGAAAACACAACGGCAAATCAGAAAACACAACGACAAATTACTAAACAACGGCAAATCAGAAAACACAAAAGCAAAAGAGAAAACACAACACAAACAGAGAAAACACAACGGCAAAAGAGAAAACACAACGGCAAAAGAGAAAACACAACACAAAAAGAGAAAACACAACACAAAAAGAGAAAACACAACACAAAAAGAGAAAACACAACGGCAAATCAGAAAACACAAAAGCAAAAGAGAAAACACAACACAGAAAGAGAAAACACAACGACATTAACCAAACCGGAAAAGGTAGGTACCCTCGGGCTGGTTTAGGCAAAGACGGTTGGTTTAGGCGTGTGAAGGGAGTGGTTAAGGTTAGGGTAAGATGCAGGGATAGGCTTAGCCTTGCAGAGGCAGCCAATCAGAGGCAGAGTAAGGCGGGTCTTGGCGTGGCCATAGTAGGAAAAAAAGTATCGCAAGCGGGACTAGCACAGAGGCCGCTATGTGTTGCCCAAAATGTTTTGCTTTTGTGTTTTCTGATTTGCCGTTGTGTTTTCTGTTTTGTTGTTGTGTTTTCTGATTTGCCGTTGTTTTCTCTTTTTGTGTTGTGTTTTCTCTTTTGCCGTTGTGTTTTCTCTTTTTGTGTTGTGTTTTCTCTTTTTGCCGTTGTTTTCTCTTTTTGTGTTGTGTTTTCTGTTTTGTTGTTGTGTTTTCTGATTTGCCGTTGTGTTTTCTCATTTTGTGTTGTGTTTTCTCTTTTGCCGTTGTGTTTTCTCTTTTTGTGTTGTGTTTTCTCTTTTTGCGTTGTGTTTTCTCTTTTGCCGTTGTGTTTTCTCTTTTTGTGTTGTGTTTTCTCTTTTGTCGTTGTGTTTTCTCTTTTTGTGTTGTGTTTTCTCTTTTTGTGTTGTGTTTTCTCTTTTTGCGTTGTGTTTTCTCTTTTTGCGTTGTGTTTTCTCTTTTTGCTGTTGTGTTTTCTCTTTTTGTGTTGTGTTTTCTCTTTTGCCGTTGTTGTCTGATTTGCCACTTCAGGGCCACCGTATATGTCACCTCAGAGGACAGTGGGGGTCGTCAGTCAATGGCACCATTATTTTGGGGGTCGCAGGATGAAAAGTTTGGGGACCCCTGTGTTATTTTACAGTATCAGGGTGAAAAATGGATTAAAACATTAAAAAAGAAGAACTGTTTTAATCTTAATCTATTACAGTAACACCTCACAACACAAGCCGCTTTTCTGCTGCAAGAGACTCCATCTTCTCGCTGATCAACAAGGCTATCGGCTCATCTTCATGCATCTCAGAGGCACAAAAAGTTTCCCTGTTGAAGTCTTTATCGCTATAGCAACCGGCAGATTGAATTTAGCTCGGCTGAGCTAAAAACAGAACGGAGATGTACTTAATGCAACACTGTAACAGAAACAGAGACTTAGTCACCACCTCTCTCCCCCTGATGGACATGCACACACACAGACACACACACCTTCACCGATTCATACACAGAGACCTGCATAGGAGTTCCCTCTTGAGTTTTCCTTCAGCCCTTCACCGGGAAACTCGAGGAAGTAGAGGAATGCAGAAGCGGAGGTGTCTAAAGGTTTAGTCGGTCTGTTGCTATTGGAGATTTTGTTTCCTCAAAGCACTAATGTTACGTGCGAAGATGAGGCATAACAAGTTTAGACAAAAACACTCCGGGGTGTGTTCAAGAAAATGATATAATGAGAAAATCTCATTTTTGAACAGAGGCGACTATGAATGAGTTTCTAAACTCATTCATCTCACACAACTGACAGCTCCACAAGTAATGCAGCTTTGTCTTTTTTAGATTACCGGTAGTTACATAGATTTTTTTTTTCTAAATTAAAATTATTTGCTTTTAATTTCCTCATTTGGACACGTGGACTCTTGAAAGTGAAGCGCAGTTATCCCCAGACAGTTGCCTCTGATTGATGCAAACGGTCGTCTTGAGGGGTCTCGTTGACAGCAAGAGACGAGCAAGACCTGACTGAGTGTTTTCTCTACTGTCTCTCTGTATCTAGGCAACAGCAGACCACCACGATTATTACATCATCTGGCAATGCCGGCCTCACATGTATTAATCTCAAAGCAACACTTAGCTGAGCTTAGTGAGTGTGAGCAAAGAGTGCTTTACATGTAGAGAGGGGGGGGGATGGAAAACAGGGCAGAGGGATGTGGCATGAGGGAGGTTTGGACAATGTGTGTGTGTCTGTGTGTGTATTATACTTGACATGCTTTTGCAGAGAAGTGACTGCTTCAATACGGTATGACCTCTGATGGGGACCAGAAGTAACTGCAGGCAGCATCGCCGGCCAAACATCGAGTTATTGCTCCAAAAACCCAGTGACTGTGATTTTGAGGGCCAGAAGTCTGAACACCGAGTATGTAATCATTGAGTCAGTGCCGCTGATCAACACTTCAACACTTCAACACTACATCGAGCTATTTCTGTGCTATGTGATAATTAACTCTTAGTAAATGCTGTTTTTAAAGGTTACAATTTCAGCAGGAACCATTAAGCTTTGGTGCCACGGAGAAATTAGGGAAGTCGGAAAGCACTGAAACCCAAACAAATGTATTGTTCGTGTTTTTTTTTGTGTGTGTGTTTTGTTTTTTCATGGTTTGAGCTGACAGTAAGAAAAAATCTAGAATAACACCAAACTTAGCCTTTAAATCTTCATTTTCAAATCAAATCAACCAGTGACCAAGATATCGAGAACACACAGAACTGAAGGAAGTTTGTTATTGTTTCTTTTTTACATAATGACTTAAAGGTGCAATCCATCATTAAATGAGAGTGACATAGTAATTCACTAATGGAAAATATGGAAAAAAAGACTCATAATCAATATTAATGTAAAACAAAAAAAAAGTAAAAGTAGGAATGCAAAGTGTTGAGGAGACAGTGGAAGAACAGGATGCCAGACTCTCTCCTCCTACTTGCTTGCACCCAGCAGCCACACTGTATGAATAATACATTTAATGCATCCAACAGGCTTATTTCTCATCCCGCAAAATGACTGTTACTTTTTATTTACTCACTTCTTAATCAGTTTCCAAAAACAGTGTTGTAACCTGATGTCTGTACCTGTGAGTTTCTGCACATACAGTACACACGTGTAGCCAGTGTTTGAGCTCTGAGGTCTTGTCTTATTAATGCACCTCTGAACCAATAATGATAATCATTAGGTAATAACAACATACTTCTGAGCTGCTGTGAGTCAGCGTCAGTCCCCTTAACTACCACTGTGGGAAAATGAAAAAGGCTCCTATACACTGAAACACATGTAACAGTCACATGTTTATAGTTGATGTGATATTTCTGTACTGTACCTCAGTGTTTATAATAGCAATAATAAGAACAATGTGGGCTCCCATATTGTACAAAATTACCTTGATGAATGTCAACAGGACTACTGATTAACTCTTTGACTGCCAGCCATTCTCACAGCAGCTTCCTCCAGCTTGCCAGGCATTTTCCAGCTTTTTGACTGATTTCCGTAGACCCACCATAATATTATGTACTGTTACTACATACACATTCAACCCATCAAAGGAAAGAAGAGGGTCTCTAGTTTCCAGCAAAAAAACCTGTTTGTTTCTATCTTGTTCCAGTCTTGTGAAATTGACGGTTGAATATAGGTTAGTTTAGCCCAAAATGCCATTTTGGCACCAAAATCTTGAGAAAAAGAGGTTTTTGTGTCGGCTGTCATTTTCAGGTGAACCAGTACAATTGGCTCCTTTATATTTTGCTTTAGTGACGCCTCAACATCTGTACAGTTGTTCTCTTGTAAACAACAACTAAATCAACACTGACAAATGACTTTTGATGACAAAAGACAAAATATTTAGCTACTGACACACACTTCTGCAGCCTTTTTTCCTTCTTTTCTTTGAGTTACAACTTTTTCTTTCCTTTTTTTTAGTGTGTGTGCGTACGTGACGTGTGCGTGTGCATACGTGTGTGCATACGTGTGTGTGTGTGTGTGTGCGTGCGTGTGTGTCTGTGTGTGTGTGTGTGTGTGTGTGTGTGCGCGCGCGCGCGCGCGGATCAGTTCGACAGGTTTTTGTAGCCGAAACACGGCGCTTTAGATCAGATCCAGCTTCCTCTGGTCAGCAGGCAGCGGTCTCACTCACTCTCTCTGTCTCACACACATCTACACACACACAGCCGACAGCTCTGGCTGACGCCCCCTGAACTCACAGCCACAGACATGTGCGCTCACAACAGAGTACAGACACTCCCACCATCTTTAGCTCTCGTCACGTTCGCCGGCGCCGTCCGTTCCTCATCCACACTACTGTAGATCGCGGGGTTTTCAAGCTGCTATCTGAGTGATTTCTCGCAAAATCTGGCGACTTTCCAAACGCTCTTGACGACTAACGACGAGCGATCGACGGGGTTGTTGTTACTAACGTTTGTGCTTTGTATCACGGAGCTGCACGGAGCTTCAACGAGCTGCCGAGCCGCCATGAGCCCCGCCGCCGCCCCCTAAGCTCTCACCGGCGGCCAGAGTGTCACGGAGCGGCGCCGCTGCAGTCAGACACCCGCACCGCTCCGTGAGGGGGGGGGGAATACGCTATATTTTTTACATCTCTCAATCCAAATGTGTTTTTCTGCACTTTATTTTGATGATACAAGTCTGATCTTCACAGAGGAGTAGGGCAAGACATTCAGCATGGCGTTGCCATTAAAAAAACGCTAAGACGAGTTATCTCGTCTTTGGCAGACTACGCTTGGATTCGCTAAGACGAGATAACTCGTCTTTGGCAGTGAAAGAGTTAATACACACTTTGTGCCGTCTCCACTGTTGTGAAGCATGCGCACATGCATTGTCTAGTTTAAGTTCGATTAAGGCGTTTACATGCAGAAAAAACAAAGTTTTCCAATTGCATTATCTGGGTGTTTTAGTTGGATTTACAGGGACTAACGCGTTTACACACACTTCAGTTGTCCAGTTATAGTCGGATTAAAGGGATAGTTCACCCTAGAATGATATTTCGCTCATTATCTACTCACCCTCATGTTGACTAAGGGCTGGAAGAAGTGTCAGATTCCTCCGTGGCTTCTCTGAGTTACAGGGGGTCTCGGCATAGCAGTGCATGTCCATATAACGGTTGCAAAGGGACACCGGAGCTCTTCGTAAAAAAACACACACAAAAAAAACATCCAAATACCTCCATGATGCTCGTATGTAATGTCCGTCTTGTGCTGAAGCCCCAAATTGCGTAATTGTCCCGAAAAAAATTAAATAAGTCTATATTTTAAGCTTGTTTGTAGCGGAAGCTTCTCAAAGCTCTTCTTCCTGGTCCGTCCAAATCTCGCGTGATTCGCAGTAACCGCACTGACGCATGCTGACGCCGGCGCAAATCACGCGAGATTTGGACGGACCAGGAAGAGGAGCTTCGAGAAGCTTCCGCTACAAACAAGCTTAAAATATAGACTTATTTAATTTTTTTCGGGACAATTACGCAATTTGGGGCTTCAGCACAAGACGGACATTACATACGAGCATCATGGAGGTATTTGGATGTTTTTTTGTGTGTGTTTTTTTACGAAGAGCTCCGGTGTCCCTTTGCAACCGTTATATGGACATGCACTGCTATGCCGAGACCCCCTGTAACTCAGAGAAGCCACGGAGGAATCTGAAACTTCTTCCAGCCCTTAGTCAACATGAGGGTGAGTAGATAATGAGCGAAATATCATTCTAGGGTGAACTATCCCTTTAAGGCCATAATTCGATTTTCTCAACTGTCATGTAAACCTACTGAGTGTTTCACTGAATAGTGCTGAGATTTGTAGTTTTCCAAAGTGCGTGAATGTAGTACAAACTGTTAGTAGTAGACACAGGCAGTTAACGAAATCCAGTCACCCGTTTATTTTTAAAATTCAAGTGGCAACAATGACCTAAGTCATATCGGAACAGAGCTTTTTTTTTTTCCTAGACAACATGACACTGAAAACATTTTACAGTTCACCTCTTTCAGGTTCAAGCTGATTTTTTTTTTTACTATCAATAAAGATGAGAAGATTATCATGAAACGTGACACCCCTCCTTCACAGTGAAAGCACAAGTACTTGGGAGTGATTCAAATGCTGATACTGACACAAACAAAATTAAGAGGTCTAATTCATGAGTTTGAAAGCAGATGTGAATCCTTCAAGTTGTGATCAATTTGTAATTTTTGATCTTTAAATTGCAGGCAACACTTTGTGAGATCCTTCTGAATCAAGAGGCCAGATTGTCTGTCGACAGAGACTCCACTGTGAGAGGGTGGACGCATTTTAAAGCGAGCAGGAAAACGCTTGGCAGCCTCTTCTGTCTACGGCTTGGTTGACAAGCAATCCAGATAGTTACTCCAACATTCAGAAAGTCCTTCTGTTGTCCCTTATACTCCCCTTTAGCAGTAATAAAAACAAGTACGCATTCTGGCTGTCAAAATCTCGCCTCTCATCCCTGATGAACAACTACTTGTCTGAGATGTCAGCAGAGCCAGCTGTTGATTTATGGATGCAAACAGCTGATCCCAGTAGGTCTATATCATTATCCACTGTGAGGATAGTAACGGTGCTGTGTGTACAGGGTGTGTACAGCAACGTTTTCAGTCGCTCCCCTGAGAATCAGACCAAAAACGTTTAGTCCAACCCTGGTTATAGAAATTCAGCAAGGAAAACCAAACCTTAGCCTTGCCTTCATAACTAAAATCGTTCCCTCTTTTTTGTCACAGCGAAGAATTTTCTTACAGTACGTGGTGTAGCCAGGTGACTGACAGACTGTTCCCCATTTTACTTTCAGCTAGGTTTGGCTTCAGGGTACATCTCACTACCAGTAACTGAAGGAGATGGTGTTTTGTCATTTGGGTTGCTTTAATTCCCTGGTTGAAGTTCAACTGGCAAAACTGAGTGTTTAAGTTCACTTTAATTGATCATTTATGTTTGTCTGTTAAGGAAGACTCTAGACTTACTCTTTTTACTAAGAGCACAGTGGCCCCTAACTTAAAATTTTAGGAGTTCAAGCATAAAACTTAGGGGCGCACACTGTAAATCGACTTGCACAGTAAATATTTACATTTCTTTTTCAGTCATGATCCCAACACTCCTGTAATAACAGACTCCAGAGTCTTTGAGTCGGCCCTTCCACATGTCACCAGTGAAAAAAACCAGCATATTTTGCAGGTTGCACATACACTAGTAGATGAAAAACGTACTTGCGTTGTCTCAAATTTTAGGGGGAAAATGCTCCCATTTAGGGGCAGTCTGGGGCCCTGCTGTAAAGTATCACTACATTATTTATGTGATGACCAAAATACAGTTATTCCATGTAAGAACACATCTTCAAGCCCCTATCTAGTTGTACTTTGCAGTAGCTTGACCTCTTTTATTTTCTTGCTGGTAACTGATTGCGACCATTTTGATGTCCTTCTGTGGTGATTCAATCAGCTGTGTTTTGCTGCACATAAGCAGAGTGGCTCTCGCTCTGTCGTGTGATTTGTCAAAGCAGTCTGACATTCAACAGAAGCTGTCTCTGCTTAAGACACCAAGAGCACACTGCAGTGACAGAATATTTTAATAAAGATGCTGCTGAGGGAGATTACACAAGCACAAACCGGGTATTTCACACAGCAATATTTCTTATTATGCCCATCTGCAGGCACAATAGCAAGCTTTTGTCCTGGTTTCCGAGTGCCTTGGGTGGTAGCACCGCTGTTGTGGACGGTTTTTGTGCAGGGATAACGGCCTGAATGGATAACGGGTACAGAGGCAAATCAAAATCCTATGGGGCATTAAGAAATTCATCCAAATGACTTCAGCACAAGTACAAGACACAAACTATTTGGCTAATGTGATTTTCAGTAAAAGCATGCAGTGTAATTCCACAGGGGTGTTTGCTTTTCTTTTCTTTTTTTTCTCATGCAAACAAAATTCAGCAGCAGCTCATATGACAGATCCAGATAAGATTTTATTAGGAATCACCTGCTCTTGCATTTTCATTTAATTTCCCCTTTACAAATAAAAGCTACCACAGACATGGAACCTGCACCACAAAAACCAGCAGACAGTCAGAGTATCTGAAATCCATCTGTATCCGCCTGACATACTGCACTTTCAAACCTGTTGACTGGCGGATGATCTTTGAACTAAATCCTGCTGAACTGGTCATGTTACTATCTACACGCATATACACATGTTTCAGTTTACCTACAGCTGCGCACTACAGTACTGTACATGAAAACGATTAATGGAAATTGATTTCAAATGAAAACATTCAGGCTACCACTTAAAGGGATAGTTCAACATTTTGGCAAATTGGCCCATTGCCATAATCGCTATAGTCATAGCCTTAGGTTCATTACCTTTAATTGTAGGTGTAAGCTATTTTCAGTACGGCGGAGCGCAGCAGCAGGCTGCTCAGAGCTACGCTATGGAGGCTAACGGAATTTCTTGGTTTCCCTCATTAAACTCATCAAATTCAACATCCCAAAACTCCACAGCGCTTTTGTAGACAAGTTGTGACCTGCACATTCACCACGCTATGAGATAATGACGGAACGATACGAAACGGAGCCGTTTTCGAGGTAAATACAGGGTAAATACGGAGACTGCTTGCTGAAAAACTGTCCCTGAACGCAACGCGCATCAGCGGTTTTGTATGAATTTACCTCGAAAACGGCTCCGTTTCGTATCGTTCCGTCATTATCTCATAGCGTGGTGAATGTGCAGGTCACAACTTGTCTACAAAAGCGCTGTGGAGTTTTGGGATGTTGAATTTGATGAGTTTAATGAGGGAAACCAAGAAATTCCCTTAGCCTCCATAGCGTAGCTCTGAGCAGCCTGCTGCTGCGCTCCGCCGTACTGAAAATAGCTTACACCTACAATTAAAGGTAATGAACCTACTGCTATGACTATAGCGATTATGGCAATGGGCCAATTTGCCAAAATGTTGAACTATCCCTTTAAAGGGACAACGAGGAGTTTGTATTTGGTTATAAAAAAGTCTCACATTAATGTGGATGAATCTACACTACCCACACTTGTTAATGGCTCCATTTTCGATAAATATATCGTTTTGTCTCTATCGTTATTTTGTTATTTTAATTAATGGTGGAAATGCTGGGCGAGCCGACCAGCGTTTCCTTACTTTCGGTTTCACGGACGCTGCCCGGCGGGTCATGAGAATAACGCTGCCGAATCGCTGTTTATGGTTGGAACTACAACGGAATATGATCGTCTTCGAACCTCTGACTTTAATTCTTGATGAATGAAAACATTCTTGGCACGACCAAGAATTTCACCGTGCGCGCGGAGGCTCATGGTAAATGTACTGTAGTATGAAAACACTTTGCTTTCCAAAACTCCTCGTTGTCCCTTTAAAAAAAAACGAAACCTGTTTTTTTGCCAAAGTTTTGAAAGATTGGATGAATTTTATAAGGACAGATTGTGAAAAAGTTTTGCTCAAAATACTTGAAAACATCTAATTTTAAAACATGGATTGCTTTATAAATGGTATTTTTTTTGTAAACCTTTTTGTTTTTAAACTGTATTTCCCAATACCAAATACCGAGCCAATGCCAGTGCTCTCTTTTTCCAATATAGCTGTTGAAATATTTTTTTAATGTACTATAAGGAAACATGAGGATCAGTCACCTCATGGTTGAGATACCTGACATCAAGTCAGTGTATGTCAGTGTATAATCTCCTCCTGAAAACAACCCTGCTCCTCTGTCTGTGGCCCAACTCTCTGTCAGATCGAGTCTTTCTACACATTTCAAAGGCACAGGAAATGCTTTCAAACGGTCTGGCTGTGTGTGACACTCCCCGACTCGACTTGTCGCACCTGAGAATCCTGAATGGGATCTTGGGATATTGGTAGTCTACTGTATACTTTGCACCAAAACAACTATAATCTCTTCATCCTGAGAAAAAAAGAGGAGCTTTGATTTTTATTTTTTGGCTTTAATGGCCTCAAAGAATAATGACTTAGAGAGGGGGTGCGTGCTGCTTTTACCTCCCCGTCCTTCTCAGCACTCAGCATGACACACAGCACACACATGCCCGATCTCTGAATCAGTCAATCTAAAAGCCCTGTAGACAGACAAATACTCTCTATGACTAAATCTATACTGTTTCCTCAGGGTCAGGTGAGAATTTATTTGAAAATTTGCAGTAAAAGTGAGACAGTTTCCCCTCTGGTGGTTGGACTCTCATCATAGAGGAAAAGTGTGTTTGATTTTTGCCACATAAACTCAATGTTTTTAAAGAACAGTTTTCCGTCACAGACTCTGCTGATACTGCCACTGCATTATTGTATTTGTGAAGTCCAGTCAGTGATAAAGATGACTCTGCAGCATGATCCTAAACACTGAAGGGCATATGTCAAGACGTTTCACCTCGTGCAGCCTCCTCTGAAGACACCAAGACGAGCCTCAGTGTCTCCTATAATTAGTTTTGAATTAAACTGTCACCGCGGCGGGGTGCCCGTCTGTGTTGTCAGTGCCCTCACCTCTGTGTGCCATGACACATCGGAGCCTCTCGTGCTTCTCTGGTGACAAACAGATCTAGCTAGCTAATCCCACGCAATTAAAACGATTACTGGATGCTGAGGCTGCTAAAAAAAAAAAAAGGCCTCAAACTAAATGGTTAGATTTCATTCATCTGCAAGGCTCAGTTTGTGGCTCTGCTGATGGAAAATGTAGAGACCTCTCCAGAAAAGAAAAAACAAAAAAACAATCTCAGTGCTACATGAAATTTGAAATTTAACCAACGGACTCAAAACTAAATCCCAGTCTCACTTGATTGATCTCTATTGAGTGGATTATAACAACATTGTTAATATTCAATACTCAAGTTGTGCTGATGAGCCAAGGGTTTGCTGCTCAGGCCAGGCGGCGAGTGCTGCGTGCCAGCAGTCTGTGAGATTCAAGTTTAAACCTCTTACGTTGGCTCCGTCCAAATGGGCAGAGCCTTCTGATTAGAGGCTAGTTAGGGATTTGCCAAAGTTGAGAGGGTAGTTGATGTGTGGAAAAACAGTTTTTTTGTTTGAATCGGAATACAAAAAAAAGTTGGACGCAGCGTTTAGGCGAGTTTAAAGCTCCACTTTGTCACTGAAGTGGTAAAGTTTGGACAAGAATGTGCAGTTATTCAGATGAAAGCGAGTGTCGGACCAGTTGTTGTTTCTTCTTTTTTTATTTTTTCACAGGCGCTTTGAATGAATGAACACCTGCAGAATGTCTTTCCAGTAATGCATGTCTGCTCACATGATACATGATACAGAAACAGAGCATGACAGAGAGCGTGTGAGCTTTCAGCTGCGGAGGCATCGTGCTGCACGTGGCCTGCCGGTGTTTTACCCCAGCTGTCCGCAGAGCTCAGGCCTGACCCTCGCTTGCCTGACTGGACGCTGGTTTAGCACATTAGTATTAGCACTCTGAATTCCCAGTGTGGACTTGTACCACCTGGCAGGCATCGCCGGCCTGTGTGAGTCATAACACTCTGGCCATTAACACACGGCAGGTACCACAGCACTGGCGGAGGATCAAGCCCGTGTGGTAACGTTAACCTCAATATTATCCCCCCACACACACACACACACACACCTACACACAGACACACACACACACAGAGTTTCTCTCCTGCCTTGACTAGCACTGATCCTATAAGCGCTCCCCAGAGTGCGATAGAGTGAGATGACTGCTGCCACCCTGCTTCTCTGCAGGCCAACCCCGCACCCAGCATATCCCATTATCAGCTATGGAGATGTTCACTATGGATGCTCTTAGGGAGAGAACACACACTCAAATCAATTTCATGCATGATGGCATACCGATTAAAACTACATAGGTCGATAAAGCTGATTCTGATCTTTGTTTTTTCCCTGTGGGATGAATTTCAAATGTAAAATCAGATCCCAAATTGAGGACATATTTGTTTTATGTATCCATTACACGTTTCACCTAGTAGCTGTTTTTTTTATTTAGGGGATCATGTTTGCGCAGCCAGGATTATGGGAACACTGAGTCCTAAAGTCTGAATTCGTCCAGCAGGTGCTGCTATATAAAAATATATAGTGAACATTAAAGTTCAGATAAATACTAATGTCACAGCATGTCAGATGGATTTGTAATGAAGCAGCTGTTTGCAAACATGTAGAGCTGCATTAAGCAATCAAGTTACTTGATTGACAGAAAATTAATGAGGATTTAATACGTACATAAATGCAAAAATTAACTGGCTCCATTTTCCACTGTAGGAAGTTTTGGCTTTCATTCACTATTTCTAAGGTAAAAAAGAGGATTTATTGGTATTAATGGAAATAGTCACGAGTTACAGCGGAATTACTGTATGTAATACAGTACAGCATGATTAGATGGTGTGTTTATTTTTTTTTTTTGGATTGAACTGTAACAGTGAGGCCACACCAATGAACATGAATGTTGTTGGCTGACTGAGTGAAGTTACAACACTCATCAGCTGGACCATTTGAGTTTCCCCACTGGTTGTTGCTTTATTAAAAATGGTTTGGCACGGACAAGCAAATTCAGCGCATCTGATATAAGCACTTTACTGGAGACAGAGCAGCTGAGCGATCATTTTTAAAGTCAATATGGCCAAAGTTGCAGTGCAGACGTTGATTTTAACATCTGTGTGTAGTGATTTTGTCTAAACAATGCTGTAAAATATATACAGCTCTAGAAAAAATAAAGAGACCACTACTCCAAAATGTTCTTAATAAATCAGCTTCTCTACATGAATGGCAGCCATCGATTCCAGTGTCTATTGAACTCCAACACAAGCACACTTCACTCTATTTAGCTGATTGCCTGAACCAAATCATATTTAATGAGGAAGAAAGATTATAAATAATTTTTAAAAACACTGCTGCGATTTTAAATTGGGATTATTCCACCAATGTTGATTTCTAAACTCTTCGTTTAAAAAGTAGTGTTGTGTTGTTTTAAAATGAATATGAACTTGTTTTCTTTGCATTATACAAGGTCTGAAAACACAGAACTTTTTTGTTATTTTGACCTGTTGCCATTTTCAGCAAATAAATGCTCTAAATGACAATATTTTTATTTCCAGTTTGGGATAAATTTTGTCAGTAGGTTATAGAATGAAACAAAAGTGTTCATTTTACTCAAACACATACCTATGAATAGTAAAACCAGAGGAACTGATCATTTTGAAGTGGTCTCTTAATTTTTTCCAGAGCTGTATGATATAAAGTCAGGATTTTAGATTTTGTTGACCACAAGTGATGACAAATTGACTCATATAGTTTTAAAAGTTTGCAAAATAAGAAAGAAAAAAAAAAGCTTCATCTGAGGGGTCGACAGACAGAGTACTTCGCTTAATTACCACGCTCCTTTGACACATCCAGGCAGCAACACCCAAAAAGGTTCAGATCAAAGGGCGGGATCGACCCATCAAACGGGGGCAAACGGCTGCATATTGGCAGGGCAGTGCTTCATGATCAGACGTCCTGTTGCCACGGGGACTACCCCGGCCCCCTACCGCAGGGACTCTCTGCACTGCATCACTCTGCCAAAACAGAAAGGTCCTTTTTTTTTTGCAGCTATTTTCGAGGCGATCCGTCCCCGTGGTGGCCTCTTTGTCTGGGCAGGAGTCACTTGTCACCTTTGTCACCGTGTAAGCAAGAACCACAGGGGTCTGTCTCTGGTTTTAAAGCCTTTTAGGGGAGGGGGGGGGGGCACATATATACAACTACACATATAAAATGGATTGTTTTTTCAATGAGATTACATCACTCAGTTGTTTCCTGCATTCATTAGATCATTGTGTCTTTTTTGTGTCTTTTAACCTCCTCTGCCCTCACTCTGCTCACCTCTCTCTTCCCTTCACTCGCTCTGTCACTCTGACTCACTGCCTCACACACACTGCATTAGCACACACACACACACACACACACACACGCACGCACACACACTGTCAGTGGCCACTCAGAGTATCACACACAGCTGAAAATTCACCCTTCATAGCTTCTCTGTGACACACACAAACACACACACACTCGCTACAGCAGAGCTTCAAGATTAGCAGCTACTACTAGCATGACACACAGGGGGGGAAAGAGACACACACACACACACTGTACAATCACATTACTGGAGATACTGAGCTGCCGACACACACACACACACACACACACACACACTTGCATATCCACTGCCGTAGAGCCTAATACTATTACAATGGCATAAGCATATCCGTCAATGGCACCATACGAGACTGTGTGACTGCTAACACGCCGTTATATCACACACACACACACACACACACACTAGTGCATCCTGGCCCAGATCCCTCCTATGAAGCAGCACTGTTTGGAGGAATGTACAGCAGAAGTAGAGAGAGGGGTGGGTGTGTGGGGGGGGCTGGGAACGCTATAGCTCCTGAGTATCTCCATGGAAACAGGCTGGAGAGCAGCATATCCCGCTCAGTATACCGTCAGACTCTGAGGATGAATCCAGTACTCATTAGGGAAGCCAAACCACACCATACACCAGGCGGTTGATTTCATTATTAATTGCAACAGCTCTTTTTTTTTATGAGAGAAAACACACACACACACACACACACACAGAGACGCAGACACACACACACCTGGATTAGGGGTTTCCTCATGCTCACAGAAGTCGATACCCTCCAACTAGTTTATTGGGCTCGTGTTCGGGTTAGAGATTCTCTTCTGAGTCTGATCAATGTAGATTGTGTGATTTTCATGCGAGCTAATGCAGCCTCATCCCAGCTCACCATTGATTTTGCTGCAGGCACCTCACAGTTCGCATTTTACCTTCTGTATTTATAGATACAGATACCGACAACAGCTGACATGGAGAGTGGACATCAGTCTTGAGTCAAAAATCCAAAGTGCTGTTGAAGCACTGATAGAAAAAATAGATACAAATAAACAATAATAAACAAAAAACACTCGGAGGCAGGGGATTCACTTCTAAAAAAAACAAACGTTTAACTTCTCTTAAACATTTTTAAGAGATCTCACTTGATGCTACTTCACTAAGCCACAGAGCTAAAAGCCTGAGAGTGGGTCAGTCAGAGTGGCTCTCGCTGTGGGTCATGTGCTGCAAGATGCAGCGTAGTGCAGAGAAGCTTCTAACTGAGACTGTCGCAAACTGAGATTTAATGACAGAGAGAGAGAGTAAGAGAGAGAGAAAGAAAGAAGGAGCATTTGCCATGAAATTAACAGTGCAGAGAGAAATTCAAGGTTGAGCCACAGATCTGCTGACGACACTTAAACAGCACTCTTTTACATGAGGTAGGACTTCTTTCTGTTACAGCATTACGTCCCCTCTTGCGATGTTTCTCACTGTTGGTCAGGGTCTTGAGGAAAAGGACGTGCAGTGTTCATGACAAGATATTTGTCGATTAAATATCTACGCAAACAAACAAAAAACAGGTTGTACACACTGACAAAAACTGACAGCTGCACCTGCAAGTGTTGTTTCTCCTGCACCATCGGCGTACAGCGTTTGTTGTGCACGCTATCCACCTTTTTGCTTCATATATACATGTTCATACAAACCATGATTGAGTCTTATATCCCCCAAAACATTCAACTGCATCTCCTGAGATTTGCCTCATTCCTTCTTTGGGTAAAAAGAGGCCGTGTTTGCATTTCTCAGCTGTGCTCTCTTTTGCCAATATCTATCTCACTCCTCTGATGCTCTCTGTATTCAAACTCATATTCACTCCTCTACTCACTCATACACCCACACACCTTCTCTCTCTCTACCTAACATGGTATTGTACTCAGCGCCACTCGGAGGGATCAGAACTAGGAACTAGGTTTCTGGTTATTTCCATCCAACTTCTCTTCATTTTTTAGCCACAGGACTGAATATCAGGTGGCCAGGAAACGTTAAGATAACAGAGCCGAGATGAAACTTTAATGATCCCAGTGGGGGATCCTACGGTCACTGCCGCAGTTAGAGAAATGGTGATATGCACAGGATAAGAATATGCAGGTCAAACACAGTGCTGAATGAAGTTTGACGTCTGATTGAGTCGCCTTTGAAGTCAAAATGCCAAATATCCTGTGGTGCCAACTTCTCAAATGTGAGGATTGGTTTTATATCAATATAGATAAAGTCGTTTTTTTTTACTTATGGACTGGACAAAAAAGGAGACATTTCAATATGATATCTTAAGCTCATGCTATTTAAAAAAAAAAAAAAAAAAGCACTTGGATTTTATTGACCACATGATCAGTCTTGGATTGAAAAAATTATCTGGTAATTAACCGAAAATGAGCAACAATAATCATTAGTCACAGCTCTAATGATTAATTACATAAGACCTTCCACATTTTCACATTTACAGTGAAGGAGAGAAGAGTGTGATGTGTGTGTACTGTGGAAATATGCAGATGTGTGTGTTTTAATTGTTAATGTGAGCCGTCATCTGTCATCTACATTGAAGCAACTCCTATTGGGAGACTGTGTACTTTCTGTTCTGTTGGCCAGTTTATTAGGAACACCTAGCTGAAACTAATGCGGTCTAATAGCCTAATACTATCTCCAACAAATCCTATAGGAAGGCTTTTTGTTGGATGTGTTTTTAGGTGTTGATTCAACTTCATTGTGTTATGTTCACACCTTTGTATTAGGCAACACAGATCAAAAACTGAACGTTATAACCTTCATGAAGGAGGATTTTCTGTATCACAGGACTGTTTTAGTCTCAGCCAGGTGTTCCTAATAAACAGACAAGTGATGAAGTGAGTGTAAATCCGATGGGAGGACGGTAAAGGAAGTGTTTATAATCGTAAACCAGGGCCACCACAGCCCACGGTGTTTATTTTTTGATTTGTTCTTCAAGTCAAAAGCAATGATCCAGAATTGGATCCGACAAAAGTGTTGAATAAAATGCTGTCAGTTTTTACCGTCTGTGTTGTAGACAACAGCGTGAAGTGGGAGAAAATACCAAGGTGTCACTAGCAAGACGGAAAGAAAGAGAAAAGATGTGAAGCTGTAACAGTGTCAGATCTCAACAGACAAGCTAGAAAGAAAAGGAAAACCCCAATCCTCATTAAAATGTGAGCTAATTGCCGGATCCTGGATGCGTGTCATTCCCCGTAGCGGTTGTCATCAACACCCAAACTTTTCGCTGTCATGGAAGGAACTGATTTACTGCCAGTGTTGAGATTGTTTAGTGTAGAGAGGGAAAGTGCAGGACTGAGCAGCTCAGTAGACAGAATAAAGCAATAAATTGCCAATTTTATTTGGAAAAACTGTCCAGATTCTGTGGTCAACCAAAGCCGGTTGAGAAACAGCCCAGATAGGAGGGTTAACCTTCATGATAAATGAAAAAGAGATTGTATGTTATCAGGTTGAATTGAACAGAATTCACTGTTTTTTTCTATTGTTGTCCTGCGCTGCACTGGGCAATGAATCAGCTCATCGGTTAATGGCTGATTAATCATTCCAGCCTGACCTCTAAACCCCGCAGCAAAACAAAGAGAAAAGATGCCATCAACAGCCAGATGTACTGCCGCTCTAATCCTAAAACCAAACACACACACACACACACTCTCTCTGTGAGTAAAACCAAGAGGGTAGATAAACAAATTAGTCATTTTATACACTGTGTCAAACCACCGATTCGCCCATTCCCTAAATAGGACACACAGAACATGCAGAAAATCTCCCATCGCTCCGAAACTGAACCAGCGTCCAATCAACTGTCGCGTGTCAGTTGTCAAAACCAGAGTCGAGCCGCTGATAACAGGACCAGATGATCGGCTCGTATGCTGGTTGAACCATCTGTCTGCTGCTTCAACTGTTCAGGCCACAACCAAACAACTAGACGACCACCTGCTAATGTGGTTTGGATATTCCCACTCCACAGAGAAAGACAAACGATTCTGTTGACCCAATAATAAGACACGTTGCTAAATTAACTTGAAATTTTTGATGTAGATTGATCACCAGTATTGAACTGAATTGAATTGAATTGAAAGTACTTCATCCTAGAGAAGGGAAATTAAACGTCACCGTGTACAGGACAGCCCAACACGCAACATGACAACATGAAATCTCAGGCAATACAAATAAGTGCACTGCAATACAATACAAATACAAATAAGTGCAATGCAAATCATTACTTAGCATTGCACTCAACAAATCAACAACAGTGTTCATTAAAAAACCTCACTGCACCAGGTACAAAGGACAAAGGATAATAAGACACGTTGCTAAATTAACTTGAAATTTTTTGCTGTAGATATTGATTACCTTTTTTGTTTTGCTGTATTCAGCATAAGTGACTACATCTTGTACTGCAACAGGCCACGTTTGATTACATTTTATCAAGTTTAAAGTGGATTAACCCCTTAAAAGCCGGTGACCAAAGTGTAATTTCCTCATCTCAAGACTCCTCTTCAGTTTCTAAAGGAAGAGTCCAACCTTTTGGGAAGTTTACGTTCTTCCTTGTCAGTGAGAGACATGATGATCTGATGTCTCTCGCATTCATGTAGAAGCGAATCTGTCCAAAGGTTTTTTTTATGCATTTATCTGTACAATAACTGAAGTGTTACCAGGCAACCAGCAGAGACCCCAGGAGGCAACTGGTCCTGGCCAAGAAAAAGTCGAGAACATAAAAACGGCACCCTGTTTGTTTTTTACACCTCCAGTTTGCATGCTAAGCTAACCGGCTGCTGGCTCCACCTGCAGTCGTACTGTAGCCGCCTAACCTCTAGCAACAGAAAGCCAATAAGAGCATTTTCCATTCTGCTCTGTGTGATGACTTTATTTGAGAATGATGATACGCCATTCACACAGCGGCTAGTCAGCTTCACGGAGGAGATTACTGACTTTCTTTATTCATTCTCAACAGCGATTTCTGTCACTTTTCATATGTGCAGCCGACTGTGGCAGTATGAATCTCTTCGAGGAGAGACCATTTGAAAATGTGGACGGTTTTTGAATTCTTCCTGTGTCTGCGATGGCCAGGTCTTTACTCCGTCGTCGAGGGTACAGCTACAACTCGACTGGTCGTAGTGACCACATCTGAATGAGTACATCCTTTAGCCTTTAGTCTATATCTTTATCAGTTTCATGTCCATCCCGTACCATTCTGTGTAATAAACACGACAGCCTCTAGGGACTGCTGGTAGCGCTTTACGTTTTTGGTTTTTTTTTCGCTTTGGGCGCTTTGGGCTTTTTACAGGGAGCCGGACAAATGAGGCGTTTCAGGACGTTAGTGTATCCGCTTGAGAATCAGAGCAGTGAAAAGCCAACTGGGAGCTGAGAGGACACTCCACTCCTTTTGAGATTCCTCCTCTGCATCCTTCCCAATGCCACACGTGACAAACGATCACCTCATCCAGGCACCTTGTTGTCACACATGAAAGCAGCCTGGTTCAGTCAACACGGCTGTGTGAGTGTGGCGGTATGTATGTATGCATGCATATAGGCACGCCTTTAGCTCACTCTCTACAGCGCGTTAGAGGATGGAGCTTGTTGCAAGGGCAAATGCTGTATGTACAGTTTGTGTGTGTGTATGTGTGTGATTAATGCTGTCAGTCATAAGAAAAAAAACACCTGTCAGTCCTCAGCTACATATCACAGTGTAAAAAACTCATTTTATTTTAAATAAAATTCCCTAGAATAATATGTGATCTTATCCATAATTGTGATTTTTAGCAAAATCTTGACTTTTTTTTTTTCCTTTTTTAATTTATTTTCAAAATTGGTTATAAATCTATCACCTTAACTTAAATATGTGTGTCACACAGAAAAGCCCTGAAGCCCTGTCAAACGGCAGGATGCAGGATTTTGATATCGCTGCAGCACCACCTAGAATCTGTCTATTATTATGGCATTGGTAAGTGTGTGTGTGTGTGTGTGTGTGTGTGTGTGGGTGTGTGTGTGTGTGTGTGTGTGTGTGTGTGTGTGTGTGTGTGTAGCAGGTGAATGTGATGAACCTGCATTAGGTCACTTACGGGTGTCAGAGCTCATGTGACTGAAACACTGAATGATCTGAGGAGGATCACACTGTTCAGGTTTCCCAAATCAGAGACCGATGGAGTAAGTTCTCCTACACCCCCCCACTGCCCCCCCAGAGCCCCTGCTCCCCCAACAACCCCACCATCCTCATCTATTCGCTGTTGTTATCCTTTTCTCCCCCTTTCTTTCCCCCCGCCTTGTCTTTAATTCTTTCCAACTATGACAAATAAGACCTGAAGACTCACATAGCAGTGGACAGGAAAAGGGTTTTTTCAGCCAAGCCGAATCGATGGGAATGATTACATAATGATTAACTATTGGTACCGCTAAAGAAGACCGCTTGTCAGTTATTTAAAGCCTGAAATTCTGCCGACATTTGTATCCATAACAAGATCGATGGAGAGCTGTTTGGCCACACTGTCAAGATGAAAATCCCCTTGTTGCCCATCGAGAAGCCTGGCTGAGGAGCAATCCCTCCCACCCTGCTGGATTCTGTTACACACACATGCAAACACACACACACACACACACACACACACACACACACATATGAACACAAACTCACACACACACACACACACACACACCTGCCTGGATCTCTGTGATTGAAGGGGAGAAGAGGAGCTGACAGACAGATGTATCTGGCATATCTGTCAAAGATCTGCCTCTTGGTAGCTTTTGATTTTGAACCGTTGCGAGGAATACCAATTACCTAATCTGCTGTGGCAACTTCTCATCTACCTGTTAAATTCACATGCACACACACACACACACACACATACACACAAGCCTGTAACAGTTCCACTAAATATGTCTTGAGGAAAACCAAAAAAGAAAAAAAAAAACTGCAAAGATGATAAACGATGTTCTGGATGAGTCTTCTTACCTTGCAGCGGGTCTATGTTCCAGAGACATTGGAGCACATATGCGGCGCGTCTTCACACGATGACAGGGAAGCGGCGGACAGTCATGCAGAGGTGTTTCACATCTGAGAACGGAGGGGGAAAGCAGGATTTCTCCTCTGTTTTTCTGTTCCTTTCTTGTTATTTTTTTCAAAGCCCTAAGAGGAATGGAGCACTGACAGAGGAGGAGGAGGAGGAGGAGGAGGTAGAGGAGGAAGAGGAGGTGGAGGTGGAGGAGGAAGAGGAGGAGGTGGAGGTGGAGGAGAAGGAGAAGGAGGAGGAGGAGAGGGAAGGCTGAGGAGGGAGCAGTCTGCCGGGCTGGGCTGCTGAGGATCACCTGGAGCAGTGTTGAGCTCCGCATTTACTCCTCCACTGCAGCAGTGCGAGGCAGCAGCGCGAGCTGCATGTTGCTCCCACAGATCGCCGCAAAACAAGGACACGGAGTCTCCATCTGCTGGATTCAGGATTCTGCAGCTCTGTGGCTCCACGCGCTCCTATCCCCATCAGCATGCACACTCATGCTGCCCCTCTTCCCCTCTGGGTTTTCAAAATACATTTCTCAGTCTTCATGCTTTTGCCTCCATCTCAGGGGATTTTTTACCACGAGTCACAAACGTGTTGCCATGTTATTTGGCCTCTCAGTTTTCCTGCTCTGTGTCCTCACATTGACTGGTGCATGTGGTCATACGTCTGGCGCTCTTGGTAATAAAAGTCAAGCTCAATAAAGCCTCAGCCAACCTCACGCTCTCCTTGCGATGACATCACTCCTCTGAATGAAAGGGAGGGAGTTGCTTCCTGGTCTTGTCAGGACCCAGTTGACGTCACCAAGATCAGACACGTTTGACAAACCATGTGCAGGCGTTTTTTAAATGGCATACGATCCTTAGAGAAAGTTAAACAAAGCTGCACAACAGGAGAATACCAAGGAGTTTCCACCTCGGGTTTAATACACTGCAGCAGATCCGAGAAAAAAAACGCAACATCAGACTTGATCAGATTTCCAGCCTCTCGCGGTCCCAAGACGATCTCTCATCCAAACTAGACCCGCCAATTCCACCAACTAGCAGAACACTTGATCTCCGAGCCTGACGCCCTCTCATTCTCCTCACGTCCTCCCTCCTTCATCAGCCTCTTCTCTGTCCTACAGCAGAGCAGAGCTTCTGAGGCTGAAAGACAATCTGAGGGCTGAATAAATACAGATTTGGAAGGGATCATATTGATTTGAGGCCTAACGTGAGACTTATTGGTATTCTGGAGGAGTAGAGGTGCTACTCAAGAGACGTATGAGTGTTCCTCTTCTTGATGAAAAAGACATCAGCAATACGTAGCTGATGCAGATAGAAAAGGAGAGCCGCTTGAATAAAGGGCAAAAGAACAAAAAGCTAAAAGATGAAAAACTCTGTGTATCGAAGAGCTCAATCCTATGATGGTTTGATAAGTGGAAAAAGTAATATCGTCTGATGACTCATTTATTTGTCCAGTTCTCTACACTTCTTCCGTTCAGGTGAACATTTGGAGGGAGGCAAGTTTTCAACCCACAGACCTCCAACAGTTAAAACTTCATGACGCTTTTCGTAACACTTTAAATTCTTGACTTGCGGGAGTCATTAAGTGTGATTATAATGCGGCAGGAACAGGATAAGGCACAATTATCTTTTTCTTCTCAACTCTGCACAAGAATTTAAAGCTAATGTCTTAAATGTTCTCCATAGTCTGTCAAACCAGCTGCTTTTCTGACATTTTACAACATTATGTATGTAGATTCACAGAAAATCAAATTGTACTTCAACTGTATTTGGTCTGTATTATAGGTTGTGGATTACAGTTTATATTGTTAGTTGTTCCAATAGGCTTTAGTTCAAGGTACATTTTGAAGTTTTCAACTAACAAGACCTCTACTTCTATTCTCTAGACTGCCCCTGTCTTAAATAAAACCAAAATGGAAAGGGAAAAAAAGGATTTCACTTTGCTAGCGTGAAAACAAAGCTCTCTAGAGTTATCCAACACTTTGAGCTCTTACCCTCAGGGAGCCATTAGACACAAGTAGGAGCCATCACAAATGTGTTAAGCCAGTCATTATGGCCAAATGCAATTAAAATAGTGAATGCAGCCTTCTTATAATTTGACGAACGCTGTCATTTAGACAGTTGGGTTCCTGCCGACACTCTGCAGTTGTTCCTTACACATCGCACTGATGCACAAGCATCACGGTCATCACATGTGAGCTGTCAACCACCGTTCCCACTGAACCACTGGCCAGTCGAGCAGCGTCTGTGACCAAAGCTCCCGCCATCCACGCTCTAACTCCTCCAGAGTCACTTCAATCTTTCCTTCTTATCATTGTCACACAAAATCTGAATCAGCTGGGCCTGTTCAGCTTTTTTTTTTCATACCGACCACACATCATTGTTCCATGCTGTGTGGAAGCATCTTCATTCATTCATTCATTCATTTATTCAGGTTTTTCCTTCACATTGTCAAGCCTCTTGATGTGATAGCAGCCCTTGGGTATGTTATCAAAGCAAACAGTCCCACCCAGTGGTGAAACACAGAGCTGCAAGTATTAAAGATTCACACATGAGTGCTAAAATCCCATCATCATCAGATCAAAAACTATATAACAAACACTATAAAAGCTCATTGTGCGCGTTAAAAAGAAAAAGAAAAAACGTAACACCATCACTGCTACTTGTCCTGTTTGAATTCTGTTGCTTAAAACCATTTGGTCTTCTCAATCTTCAACATTGTGCCTCAACCTTGAGAAAATGATGAGTAAGGTGTGATCAAGAGCAAGTTTTGTGGATGACTGATAAAGAAACAATTCTTTAGGTTATGCACGTCAAACAAGTAAAGATGTTCACGCACCCACATTCAGTTCATCAGACGCCTTCGTGCTGACAAAGCCTGTAAAATCACAGTACAGTAGGAACCTACACACGATTAACTCACAGATAATCTCCCGATACGTGGTCGGGCTGAAACTCCACCGTCAGCTCGTTCCTGAAGCTTAAAAAGACAGTGATTAACACGTATGATCACTGCTGTCAAACCTGACATCCAACAGTCTTTATCTGAAGATGGTGTTTGAAGATGTAGAGCAGCATTGCAACAAAAAGCTACTGTAAGAATTAATGTCGGGTTTAAACATGCAAAAATCCACCTGAAAAACATAACATATTCTTCAATTTATTCTCATTCAAAGGTTTTTCTGTGGTATTTATAACCCCCCTACCATTAAAATTCATCAAATTAAAATTTAAGATACCTCTGTCATGATTTCGTCTTGAACTTTGGCTTCAAAAGCATCACAGGAACAGCGATAGTATTTGAGGTTTGTGCTGATGCGAGCCAGTTTTTGATCATCTGCTATGCCCAAAAAATGCCAAGAGAAAGGCAGCAGACCCCTGCAGTGCTTTTTTCCTTGGACGGCTTTCTGTGCTCTGACCTCTGCTGAGTGGAGGAGCCGTGCAGAGTTTAACTAATTAACGACTATCTCCTTTTTTATGCTCTGCGCTCAAACTCTCCACATATCAACAACAGCCAACACTTTCACTGCGGTTGATTCACCTTTTTTTTTTTTTTTACCTGCCGATGCATTTAGGGGATAGCAGGGTCGTCCTCAGTCGTATCAAATGCATCACATAAAACATGCTCAGCAAAAATACCCTAAAGCAGAAAAACAGTGTGCGTCGCTCATCATGCGACAGTGCTAACAACTGGGCTTGAACTGTATTGTGGTTCAAAGCTGCACTTGTCAATATTTTTAAATTATCAATGGACCAAATGAGAAATATGCCACGTTTAGAGAACTCAGAAAACCTAAAGTATCTGTGTCTTTCAGCTCCTTGTTTCGGTTTTGGCCGGCGCCACTTTACTGCTTTGGTTCAGTCTCGTAGGCTCACCATCATAGGTTCACACTGAAACAGAACCAGCATATAATTTAACAGAGCTGCAGGAGACGGAAAGAGACAAAGCAAAATAGATAAATAAATAAATAAAATAAAAGCAGCCAAAGTGAGAAGACGCTGAACTTACCTTTGATTGAATGCTTATGTTGCTCTGTGTCTGATGAATGTGTAAATAATCAAATTTCAACTGTATATCAGCTTTATAAGGTTATATTTACAAAAATAAATATTTACAATTCAGATACAGTAAATAGCGTTATATATTTATCTAACACCCTATATGCCATAAAATAACAGTGAGAGCCACTTAAATATGCATGGGTATTAGATGTATTGCTCATGATTTTGTGTTATTTTTTAGTAATGTTAAATTTTTTTGTATAGTTTTACTAAACAGTGAATTAATTATTAAAGGAGTGTGCAAAAAATATGTTCATATTTAGTATTATTATGACATAACATTTTCCTAATATGTAGAGCAAAGTGCAAACTGGGTGATATTGGTCTGATAGCTTTTAATACAGAATATAACATCAAGAACTTGTGCAAGATGCAAATTCTTCTTCTTGATGTATTTTTAATAGTTTTCTTACATGAAATTGAGACATCAGACTTTGGCTACAGGGTAAAACTTAGCTTCTGGGATGAATACGGTCTTATTATGGGATTTATTGATGATGCAAAAATATAGAATAGCCTAAAGTCAACGCTGCCACCACTACAGAGTCGTTGCTTTAGATCCAGTCCTACTGTAAAGCCATTATGCAGCATGTGATGCCGTTCCTCATTATTGTGTATCCTGAATGTATTTTATTTGATGTCCTCCTATGTCTTTTTTTTTTTTTTTGCTCAGCTACATTGTAAATGAGGTTGTTATACCTCTAAATAAAGGTTGATGAATTATGTTTGACACAGCCGCCCCTCCCACCTCTTACCTGGATCCTTCTCAAAGAAAAGACAGCAGTGAGTCTGTAGTAGCCATGGTAACACCTGTGACAGATGAAAAGATGGATGACAGATAGAGTACAATACAGCTGAGTCACTCCAAGCACAAACACACACACACATATACACATTTATACACACATACACATTGACTGAATAGAGGGGAGTAGCACAATGGGAACATGTGGGCATTTTAACAGACAGAAGAAACTTGAGGGAAGGAGCTGTGGGTCACCTCCATCCACAATGACACCCCCAACCCTAACCAACCCACGAGTTCAGCCCACCCTCCACGTCCTCTAAACACATGTAGGTTCCTGGCCACAGTCACTCCACAGCTCACCCACACACCAAACCAAACCAAACCAAACCAAACCACGCCATGCATGCATACAGCTTAGTGCTATTGACTGATATTTGGAGGGAAGACAAGGAGCGGTGAATAATCAATCAGTCAGTCAGTGACTCATTCATGCTGGGGAGAACTTCTTCTGACATTTTCCAGGTGTGATCAGCTGCTTCACATTCAGATCCCCCCACACCACACCACCCCCACTCCCACCATCACAGAAAAAAACCCCACAAAAAAAACAACAACCTTATGAAGGTGCGTTTGATATCTTGTCCACTAAAAAAACAGCAATCACAGGCATCTGCAGGCTCATGTTCATGCACAAACAACACGACAACACTGAGCGTCTTCCTCCTCCGTCCCTGCTGTACCTACCTTTTTCAGCGCTGACATCTTCCGCCTCAGAGAAGGTCACTTCTTCCTCTTCTTCTTCGATAGTGAACGGGCGATAAACAAGCGAAAGGCGATCATGTCCCCTGGCATCCGTGAAGATGTTCATTGCTTCGTTCGCTGGAAACATCTGCAGCAGAGCGGTCGTAGTTTCCCATGTTGTTGATGATGAGGATGATGATGGTGATGGAGGCGGCTCGCGTGTGTTTTCTTGTCCAACAACGCAAGTCCCGATGCAGCTTCAGACTTCATGCTGTAGAGAGATGACTTATATTGCACGGGTGTTGTTGTGGTCACTGATAGCACAGCTCCGCTTATAAAGGCTGCCTATATCAGACGCCATTTTTACAAAGTCTGCACCTACAGGAACAGACACACACATAATCAAATAAAAAATAACGTAACACGTAACTTGTAAATACGAACTTTTACAGTGGGGGAAAAAAAGTGCTGCAAAGTTAAAGCACTCTTTATTGTGGAGGTTGTGGAAGTTATTAGACATTTGGGTAATAAATTAGCCTATAGGATTATATAATTACTTACATTGAAAATTAATATTATGTGATAGATAAAATATGATCATTTAATATGAAAATATTTTTTCTTCTAGTTTCCTAACGTTCATATTTTGATATGCATACACATTTTATGACCTCAGTTGAAAAAAAAAAACGCACTCATTCATTTTCAAATCCTTCACCCTGTCAATTTATTACATTTCCTGTAACATTTAATCAGAACTTAACCTCAGAGTTCAGTAGCAAAGGGCTTTACAGTACAGTGAAGGCCTAAAAAAAGTTAAACAACAGAGTAAAACAATTACAATAAACTGTTTAGTGTTAATGAAGAGAAAAGTGTTTGATAGAAACTTCATTTTGTGCAGCCATGTTATTAGAGCACCAAATATCTGTGAAATTCTCTGCTGAAATAACTTTTCTATTTATGGGATGTGAATGATGAACACCACTCTGTTCTGTCCTTCAAGTGCTGCTGTTAAAAGCGCTCCGGGGGAAAGGCACTTCACTTCATCAGAGCTTCATGACAGGCCGGTGCAGGTAGACTGCTGTGTCACTGGACAGCTCCTGGAGGGAGGGGGGGTCAGCAGTGTACCAGCAAAACACAAGCTCAGCACATACTTCTGTAAAATAATGTAAAAGAATAAAAAAATAAATAAAACGACTGAGATCCAGGGGGTAAAGTCACACCTGAACTGCACCTGCACGTCCAATCTTGACTTATATTCACTGCCATATAGCCTAGATCTGTCGTCTTTTACTTGCACCTATCTAAGACAGAGCCAAATTAACAAATTATAATAAAACTGAACTGTTGTGATGGTGTAGTTTGTTAGTTTATGTTTTTTAAATGGAGACTTGCCTTAGGCTTTGCAGACAATGTTTATTATGGGTGTATATAGCGGGGAGTGGGAAGACGCACGGAGAGATTGATTTCAAAGGAACAGATTTTGCAGTGAGGTGTAAGGTCACCGAGAAATCATGTGGGTACATTTCATAAAATAGCCAGAAGCTGAAAAGCATCTCCAGATCTCTGCAAACACACAAATAGAAACAAATAGATTTGACACTGTCCGAATCAATCTGTGCTAACAATATTACAAAGCAATGATAATATAACCTTGACAACGATAAGAATAACACCCTGGTACTGATCTGTGCAAGTCAATTGTAGTTAAATTAAATCGTCTGGGAGTCTGGGAAGAAGAATTATATCTGTCTGAAAGGTAAAAGAAACACAGTAAAGGGTCTGAAAAAACACTAAAATAACGACATATTTTGCATAATTAGACAAATAAATCACAACAAAAACACAGCTGTGGTACATTATAGCTCACAAAACATAGTGTTACAGGGGCGGCGTTTAGCTCACTGGGTAGAGCTGCCGCCCCATGTTGAGGCTCAGTCCTCGGTGCAGGCGGCCCCGGTTCGAGTCCCGCATCGGACGGCCCTTTCCTGCGTGTCATTCCCCCGCTCTCTGCCTCCTCATTTCCTGTCTCTCTCGACTGCACTATCAATTAAAGGCAATAAAAGCCCAAAAAATATACTTTAAAATAAAAAAAAAAAAAAAAAAACATAGTGTTACAATTTGAACGATTTTCCACAATCAAGAGTTTGTGCTTTTGTTTGTCTCTTTGGTTTTCTTTCTTCCATTTCATTCATGGAAAGCTTTACAAATTGTTACATACTTAAGAATAAATCCAAATTTAATTGTTTCATTAATAGTAATAATCTAGCAGCATCAAATTTGGACAGGAGAGGGCGCCAGATCTTTCTCTCTCTTTCTCTTTCACTGATGCTCTGTCCTTGGTCCTGAAACATTAAACTCTACAGTCAAATCACAAACTACACAACAACAGTAGCTACACAACAGTCGGGTCTCACTCTGCCCCTCTCACTGCTGCTGAGGTCCCTGGTCCCAGATCGCCTGGTTGTATCAATGGTCCTGAAACAGTTAACTCTAGTTTCTTCCCACTGGCGTCTGTCTTCCTCCATCCAATTCGCTGCATATGAATTGCTTAATTTTCTGTCTTTTTCACTGCAGCAATTTTCTTTTTGTTTGTATCCCTGTTTCATTAGTCAGACTATAACACAGCCCAACAGACTAACACAGTGAGCCTCCATCTCTCTTTTTCTTTTTCTTTACTTTCTACCCGACACACAACTTCTGCATCTACCATGTTGATCATAACTCCATTTGAATTAACTGCCTTGTCTGTTAATTTTTTTCATTTCATGTCTTTTTTGTTGTTGTTGTTCCATGCATGGACATTTTCAATTTATACATTATTGACAAAATGATTGATGATTGTAAATGCGGTGTGCATTAGTCAGGAGGTATTATGGGCTGCCCTCGTCAGCCTCCCTGACCGGGAGAGTGTTGGCCTACCAAATCGGAACTGGGTCACCAACAGGAAGCCTAAATCAAAAAATTAAAGCAGAAGCAAGCAGAATGTTTGTGTTAATATAAGTCTTAAATAGTTATATCTTCCGACAGCAATCACTTATATAGAGTGTTTGGTCCGAAACACGGGTCTGTCAGTCACTCTGCTCTGCTGTAAGCCGAGGAGAAAACTTTCCTTGTATCCTACAACCTTTATCCAATGAGGAGAGAGAACGGCATGAAGGGGCGGTCCTCTCTGTGTGTGCAGCCAAGGGATGCGCGTGAATGTGGTGACGTAGGGACGAGGACCAATAGATCCATGACGAGGGCGGGGACTGCTAACTCCATCGGCTGACAAGAAGTTAGCCAAAACGACCGGATCGCTTACTTCTGCTTCAACCCGTGATCATAGAATCCCGTGATCGTCTTTCCCCTTTTCATTGGAAATTGCAACCAAACGCAGCACAATGTGGCATCGTGATGATACTACCGGAAGGTAAACATACGCCGGCGCCAACGGCTCTTCTCCCTAGTGCAAACTTTTTACATCACTGCCCCCAGGGTGCATTGCGGAGGTAGAATAATGGCTGCCTCCGTAGGTAAAAATATGTACTAAACAATGAGGATTTTTAAAGCAATGACAATAGTTTATCTGTTTCTAAAAACATATTCATGTAGAAGAGAACAATCAGATTTATCCAGGCTTATAAGTCATCATAGTCTGGAGTTCCTTTTAAGAAGGTGAATTAAAAAAAAAAAGTATGTAAAAATAGATAAAATGGCCTTAGACCTCAGAGGGTTAACACATAAACATGTCTTGTGTGTCTGTTCATTCAGTTGTAAGCAGCTGTGTGATTTGGTGTTTACGCTTGGAGTGTTTTGGGGGCCACAAACAAAATCTTGATAGGGCCACCAAAATCTCAGGGCCGGCCCTGAATAAGGGGTACCGGAAGCTGGTTGCTTGTTTTGTTTGTTTATTTTTTGCGAAATTGCAGTCCTGAAACTGCAGACCTTGGTGTGCAGTCCTTAAAGTGTGGTCCGAAGAGTAGCTACAATCCTCAAACTGCGGTCCACTTTGACCCACTCGTGCTTTCCTTGGGCGAGTAAATTCACTCCCAACTGTAATAACTCCCTCCTTTTATGGTAACAACTTAGATCCTGTCTGTCACTCCACAGTCAGTGAAACCTGAATAACCAAATAACACAAGTTCATTCATTCATTATAAATACAGAATGCCATACCTTGTCGCCCGGGGCGGGTTTTTTTTTTTTTTGCCTCACTTGTTGTGAGCTGTGACAGATATGCTATGCCGCGTGACAAACCGTCAGACCGTCAGTCCGAGGCGACACGGTAAGTTACCTGGCTGCCAAACACACCTGCAGTTAACTACAGGTAATTACCCTCCAGCTGGTGGTGGGACCGCTTTCCTCCTCGCTGCTTTCCCATCGCTCCCTCTCTCGGCAACAACACACACACTTACACAGTATTTCTATTTCTCTGGCCTTTTAAAACGTGACTTTGTGAAAAACACTGCTTCATACCACTTCTATTTAACAACAGTCATGTCGGTGCTAAAACGTGGAGCTGCTGCGCAACCGGTTTATTTCTGCCTTCGCCCTTTGTCGCATTGGATTTAAAGGAGAAGTGTGCGGTGCTGGGAATTGGACTTAACTTATAGATACTGTAATGGTTGTCGGGATGTGCGAGGGAGGGAAGAAAAAAAATGATTGTCTCTAATCCCAGTCGTGTCCTGCGGTGAATTTTTTGGAGACGGGACTCACAACTCACCCCCCCGGCAGCGGAGGAAGTCTGTGCAGAGACCCGGAGAAGGAGCCCGCCGGACGGCTGAGAAGCGAACTGGAAGTCGTCCAGCTGGCAGGCTGAGCAGGTAGGATGAATGAAACCGTGGGGTAGCACAGCAGCGATGTGCGCAGTGTGTGGGGTGTGCAATTTAAACAGCGTGTGTGATATAAAGCCAGACCAGTTAGTATAAGATAAAAATCTACTTGCCTCTGATAGGGCGGTTTATTATGGGGAGGAAAATGACATAAAAATGACTTGATTCAAAACTTCATTCACCAAATGGGCGGTTTAAAGTTGCGTGGCTCGTTGAAGACAGCAGTGTTTAGTAGCCTATGTTTAAATTTCGATATATACGGCATACCATTCATCAAGCTGCGCATATATCTCTAAATAAATAAATAACAGCTCAGACTGCAGATTTAAGTTATCATCCAGCCCAATCCTCAATACTGAGGAAATCTGCGGTGATGACTCAGTAGTAAAAAATGAAATCATTATGAAACATCATTGTATCATGGGACATCATGGGTATGCCAGATTTGTCTGGGGACAACACCGGCGTCTTATCGGTGGGTTAATTATGACTTTTAATGTTTGTGTGTTATTTATAGCCACGTCAACCTTAAATCACTACATTGTCCAATGGGGTTTGGTGTAGACAATTGATACCTGGGAATCGGCCATGTGTGATAATAACGTCCCAGCTGTACTGCAGGGGAAGTGTCTGCACCTTCCTTCTTTCTCTTTTTTGCATGGATGTCACTATTTTAACACGTCTGCTCTTTTTTAAGACTTATATTTTTGTTACTTAATGTTGTATCTTGTGAAAACTTAAACTGACACTTTGATTTTTGTGTTGTATTTGTTTTTTAATCAGAACATATAGCCAAATCTTATTCCTGCTGTTTTTTCTAGCTTGTTGTCATATCATGGAGCTCATTAAAGACTTCCTGAAAAGAAGTCTTGAGGCTCTTTTCTAGACATGTTGCACTCCTTATTTTCTTCTGGAGCAAAAGTTCAGTGGTGAGTCATACTCACTGAGGATGTATGTTTACCCCCCCCCCCCCCCTCCCCCCTTGTCCAGGCAGCAGTGGGCTTCACAAATCAGAGGACACAGTGAAGGACACTGGGGCAGCCGGTCCACACGTCTCCTCCTGTTGGATCATGGGTAACCACACTGGCAAAGACAGTCATGGCCCCACAGGTACCACAGCAACACAAACCCTCACACAGGTGTTTCTGTTCTGAATGGCAATGATGGATTTAATATTCTTTTATACTTTTTTACTGTAAAAGCTCTTCTTCAAAGTCCAGGTGACTGAAAATATTGTCCTTAGTTTGTTGCACAGCTCCTGCCCAGTTTTCTCTCACGATCTTCAACTGATACATATTTTATATACTGTATAGCTACTCGACTATTTTTAGGCATCGTCTTCCTGGCGGCAAGATAGAAGATAGTTTTTTTGTTTGTTTGCGTGTTTCATTATGTGTAATTCCAAGTGACAACAAACTGACTCACACTTGGATCAAAAGTCCTGTGAAGATTTTATTCTTTTGTGATGTGGAAGAGTAACAGGACATTTTACACTGAGGACGGCATCAGCTGAAACTAGTGACTGCAGTAATATCATCCTAGGCTACTTGTAGATGAGAGGGGGGGAAAAAAACTTCCTCCAGTGAGCTTCTGTAGATTTACCCAGTTTGTCCAAATGAAATCCTGGCATGAGGGGCTGTATGATGACAGAAACATCTCTTGGCACATGGGAAGTGTTGAATCAGAGCTTTCAAAGGATTCAGTGAATGTTGAATCAGCTACGTCATATTTTTTTTTGGCTCCTCTCTTGGTTCAAAGCATCGCAGCCCAGCTGTCACTGGTTTAATGTGTGAAATTGCCGCTGTGCAGCATTAGACGGCCTGTTTTCTAACCGGAGACGTTCAGTCTTCCGGCCGCTCTGGCTAATTCTCACTTACAGCTGTTTAAAATGCTGCTCCTGCCTTTGATCTCGGGGCTGTCAGTGCACAGGAAGTGGGCTCAAACCGGAGGATGAGAATAGCTCCTCTGCCGTAGCTGAACAGACTACATAATGCTGCTGCTGCTGCTGCTGCTGCTGCTGCTGCTGCTGCTACCGGGGAAATGATGAGGCTGCAGAATCCTGCAGCAAAACACAAGGGCAAGGAGGGGAAGCAGGGAAAAGATCAGAGTGGGAGCAGGTGGAGATCCGTGTAGCCCGCCGAAGTCTGCACGAGTTAATCAGTGCACACCGTGAACAGCATCCTGTCGGCAACATACAGGAACCACATCACGCTGACATTAGTTGTCAAGGTGAAACTTTAGAGACTGCATCACCACCTAGAGACCGAGAGAAACTGATAATAATGATAATAAAAATAATGCAGCAACATTACGCTTAATCTTTGAATATATATTTAGAAAGATGATGATGGATGTTTTTGCCTGGTGGAAACAGAGAGAGCAGCTGTTGGATAGTAGATCTGGGTAAATTTGCCTTTCTTCCTGGACCTTGCCACATGGGAGCTGTGTGTGTGTGTGTGTGTGTGTGTGTGCCAAGACATTGGCAGGACAGGAGAGGGTTTTTGCTGCATCAGTCAGCCCAGGACAGTAAATAAGGGAGTGGACACTGAGGGCTTACATCTGCATCGAGGGAAAGAAGAAGGAGGGGGGTGGGGGGCTTTGAACTCAGCACATTTTTCATTTTGTAGTAGATGATTTTTAAAGCTTAGAGCTGTGGTCCTTTTTTTTTTCTTTCACTTTGATGCCTTTTCTCTTTCTCCTGCTCCTCTTCTGTTGTACTATTTTTCCCCCCTCTCAGGTTCTCCTCTAGATTTCTTTCACACGCCTCCCACCACGCCCTCGGAGGCAGAGCTGAATGCCATGGCCTCCTCTAATAAGCCACAGACGCCACCACCGGCCGACAGCAGCACCACCCCCTCCTCCGCCACTCCGGTCGGAGAGTGGACGCAGAAACCGTCCGCTCCCGCAGAATGGGCTGTGATAAGCGTAGACAGCGCCACGTCCTCGGAGGCGAATGTGAGCGATGCAGCAGCAGCAGGGAGGCTGGCGAAGGCGGCGGCGGTCAGCCCGGGCAGCCCAGCATCTCTGCCCCCGTCCAGAGGATCGCCCTCGGAGCAGAGCTGGCAGGAGAGGGACAGCGGACTGGAGCCGCAGCCTGCAGCAGAGAGAGTCGGAGAGGAGATAACTCTGGTGCTACTCAGTCTGATGGAGCACTACAGGGCCTCCGTGGGCCTGACCCCCACCGCCGACGTGACCACCGGAGCTGTCGGTAGGCCGTCTGTTGTCGTTGGTGTCCTCTGCACCTTTTTAAAAAACTATTGACTTCTTCTGTCTGAGGAAATCAAAAGCAGCACCATCTGTGTCCTGCTCCCACTTAAATATAAATGAACGGTCTCCTCAGAGAGACATGCTTTAAAAAAAATGTTAACTTGTACTTACTTAAAGCAGAAGTAAGTGATATTTTTGTGTTAATATAAGTCTTAAATAGTTATATCTTCCGACAGCAATCACTTACATGTGTGTTTGGACTGAAACACGGGTCTGTCAGTCACTCTGCTCTGCTCTGAGCCGAAGAGAAAACATTTATCGTATCCTACAGTTTTTATCCAATGAGGAGAGAGAACGGCATGCAGGGCTGTGTGTGCAGCCAAGGAACGCCGTGAATGTGGCGACGTAGCGACGAGGACTGTTATGGTGCGTTCCAGGAAACTCGTATTTTTCCGACCGTGAAGTGGTACCAGTTCGATCTGGTACGAGTTCACCGGTCGGAAGTTACGAGTGGCCGTTATAGTGACTTTCACCGGTAAAACAGGTCGGAAAAACACGAGTGGGTTGCCTGAAACGCTACAAAGTCGTAAGTTGTGACTTGAAGCTGTAATTTACGATTTCAAAAGCCTGCCTGGAACGCAGCATTAGCGAAAACGACTGGACCACTTACTTCTGCTTTAATGTCCCTTTGCACTCAAAAGTGTATTTAGTTTTTGTCACTTCACTTTGTGTTCGAGCTTCACTGTGCAGAAAGATGTGGAGTTTGACAGTAAAAGGCATTTTTTCATTTATCTACTGAAGAAGAAGGGTTTTCTTTAAAGTGTTTTTTAAGTCGCTATTGAGCCGTTAACCCACAGATGAATTTAAAAGCATTAAAAGTCTTTGAATTTTATAGTTTTTATGAACTGGGTGTGTGTGGTTTGCCTCAAGGGTCACAACAACAATTCAGGTTCAAAAACAAACCTGCTAAACCATTTTACCTCTTAATGTGATGAGAACGTCCTGTCAAAAAAAAAAACTATTTAACCTGTTGTGAAATGGTGCTATATGATAGTAACAGTGATTAATATAGTGATTATAGATGTCAGCCTTTGATTTCACTCAAACTTTCTTGCTGTTTTGTTTGTCAGAGCTGCTCAGGAAGTTGATCACAGAGAGAGATGAGCTGGTTGAGGAAGTGGACACACTGAAGGACACACTGAGGGTGAGATGTTACTCCACATCACATGGTACTTTCACCTCTAGACATAACATTTCTTGAACCTCGTTTTTTTCCCATGTAGCTTAATATTAGCTTTATTTTAACTTTGAAGATAAAGGACAGTAAATTGCTTTTGTGTTGGAGTAATAATGAAATTAATAATAAATGTCTAATTCAGTTTAATTTGCATTTTTAGTCACTGAAGCAGACTTATTCAAGTAGCTGAAAAAAACGTTGATTACTTGCTTGTGCCTTGAGTGTTGCATTTTCACAGTGTATATAGAATAAGAGATCAGAGGTATCAAAAACTACAAAGGACACAGAGAGCCTCTCTGAGAAATATCATCTGTTAAATTCATCTAGCAGTGTTTCTTTTCTCCTCCACAGATGGAGAGGCTGGAGTGGCATCAGTTCCAGTGTGACCTGCAGGTCGCCGTGTCGGTGGCCGACCGGCTGCGGGGGGAGGCGGAGCAGGCTCTGGGTTCGCTCCAGCAGAGCCACAGGGCCGTGGAGGAGCAGCTCGCCCGGGCCCTCGGCAGACAGGAGGAGAGCGACAGAGAGCTGGAGAGTCTGCGAGCCGAGCACGGCGACGTCTGCAGAGAGCTAAGTGAACTCACCCTGCAGCAGCGGCAGGAGCGAGCCGAGCTGGACGCCCTGAGGAACGCACGCGGGGTGAAAGACGCAACAGATGGCGATGGTAAACGGGCGGAGAGACGAGACTCTGTGGAAGAGCAGGGGAAGGAAACAATGTGCAATGTTGTGGAGGAAACTGAAGCAGAGACCGAAACTACAGATGCGGAAACACAAGAGGAGCATGCGGAGAGTACAGACGTGGAAAGTGAAGGTGCAGGTCAGGACGACCCTGAGGACGGATCGGGGAACATGCAGCTGACGGGGAAGGGGGTCGCCGAGGGATACCTTCGTAGTTTAGCTGCACTGGAGAAAAGGAAAGAGGAGGGACGTGGGCAGAGAGATCCCAGGAGGATTGTGATGCTGTCTGAAAGATCTTGGTGAGTCTACTTTTACGTACATGAACGTTCAGCCTCGCCACTTCACAGCAGCATCTTATGAAACAGGCGCTTTTTTTTTTTTTTTTTTTTGTCTTTCAGGAGTTTGTCTCGTCTTCCGCTGCCCACCGACTCCTCCAGTCAAAATGGGACCTTAAGAAACACAAGCACAACACTGCCACTATGCAAGGTGCAACAGCCGCTGATGAACAACATGTTTCATTACATCACCACAATAACACGTCATCTTTATACGTAATCATAATGTATCTTGTTTCTAAATGACTTTACTCCAGAAAGAGGCGCCAACAAAAGGGAGAAGGATGGACCGGATCTTACAGCGGCAGGACAGTTGGTCCAGCTTTTATACAGGTGAGTTTAAGTCAACCAGTGCACTATTGTTTAAATGTATGTCTGTTTGTTTGTTTTTTTTACAGCTGAATAATAATATGTAGATGTATAATATGTATTTGTGTCCTGCAGGAAAACAGGATGAAGACCAAAGTTCAGATTCCTTCAAGTATGTCACTGCTAGCTCCTTTTTATTTATTTATTTACATTTCATCAAGTCACATTCAAACCAAGCCACAATCTTAGCACACTTGAATCTGCAGAAAGTTTTTTTTCTTGCAGTTCTTAAGTTTTGATTTGCATTAAACTAACTTGCATGACTCCTCATCTCCTTATTATCATTTAAAATCTCATTATATCGGGTTTTACAATGTCATTTTACTACTGTTAATTTGTTTTTTTAGGAGTCTGTAGTTGCTGTAAACTGATCCTTAGTTGAAATGTTTTTCTCGACCCTCAGACCTCAGGATGGTTTCAGTGCTCTGCTGCGGCGACACGGCGGCTCCAGAAGAAACTCCCTCCTGCGCTGGTGCCAGAATCGGACACAAGGTTATAAGGTGAGAAAAGTGTAATTTTTTAACATCAGTGGGATCTTATTGAGATAAATGTCAGAAATCCATTTTACACATAAAATCTGATTATCATCATCATCATCAAATGTGTTTTTATAACAGAATATTGACATCACCAACTTCAGTAGCAGCTGGGAAGACGGTTTGGCGTTCTGTGCTGTTTATCACACATATTTACCAAATCACATCCCGTATGACGGCCTCAACCCAGAAGACAAGGTAAAACTGCTGGTGGCTCTCCAAGCAAAAACATGTAATATACAGATCAAAACCATATCAGCAACCCAGGCATAAATATTGATCGCATCTAAAGTTGTGAAATGAGGCATACAAGTGTAACAAGTTCATCAAACCTCATTACCAGATTATATTATTCAAGCCAGTGCAAAACAGGAGTTCAAAACACTGTTAAGGCAGTAGCTTATAATATTTTATGAACTGTGATTGGTTTGTGTGTGACCAAATTATATGAAACACCCTTTTCTTTTTCATTATGAAATACTGTTAACTTGTATTTTCTTATATATTTTCCTGGGTGGATGTATTTGAGAACTTTGTAGGCGAACTATTGTGTCCATTGTATGTTGTGTAAGTGGTTTGTATTGGACCCCAGGAAGAAAATCCACGCCATTGGGCAAGTGTATAAGAAAGATCCAAAAAAATCAATAACTCACTGCAAAACTACTCCAGATGTGTTGGATCCTAAACTCAAAGAATAAAATGAAACATCACACTGTTGATCATTTGTTGAAGACCAAACACTGTTAACAGAGTGAGAACTGATGATTGACTGTGCAGGTTTGTTTGGTTCTTTTACAATAATCCACACCTGAACGGTACGTCTCCAGAAATGTGAATGTGAGTCGATACCAAAGCTGCTTCTGACTTAACGTTAACGTTGTTTCCACAGAAGGAAAATTTGGACCTCGCTTTTAAGACAGGAGAGACTGTGGGAATCACAGCCGCACTGGTGAGACTTCGGATTATCTAAAAATATATACATATTTGGGAAATTACAAATTGTGCAGTTTAGTAAAATGTAACACTAGTCATCCGTTCCGTATGAACAGAATATTTACTCACAGTTTTGTGCGCTCTGTTCTTCTGACCTTTTATCTTTCCGTGTTCACTGTGACAGACAGTGGAGGAGATGCTGAAGGCGGACGGACCGGACTGGCAGCGGGTACTGGGTTATGTTGAAAGCATTTTCCGTCACTTTGAGATGTGAAGTCGACTCCTCTCCTCTTTGCTCTTGGTTCTTTTTTCTTTCTTTTTCTTTTTTTATAATAATGACTGATTTAACTGGAAGGACTAAACCACTGTTGACCACGAGAGGGAGCTCTCTTCATCTCGAGCTCACCAGCCAGGATTTCCACTGTAGCAGCAATATTATTAGACTTTATATGATTTTATGTGTTGATACTGTCTCCTCCTCCACAAACACACAGTAATGGCTGTTGTGTAATACTTAGATGAAGGAAGCTGGACTGTGTTTTGGACTTTAAATAATTTTATATTTCTACAAACTGTACATTACAGTCACACTGGATTCAAATGCTGCTGGGTGAATATCCACAGAGGACAAACAACTGTTTTCACATTTGCTACTGGGTGCTGGGTACACTGGTTTTTGCACTTTGCCTTTAGGGGGAAAAAATAGCACTTTATGATGTATATTTAAGTGAATGATTTCATAATCTGGGACACTTGTGTTGTATTTATCTTGACTAATAAAATACTTAGTTTTAGTCATTAACCTCTCCTGCCATGATGCAGTGCCGTCATATCCGCATGCACCCAAAGTTAAACAAACAAAAACAAAGGGAGGGGGAGGACGTGAAACCATGAATTTTTATATGCTGTAATGATATTTTAACCTTAAAAACTACAGAATGTGTAAAGAAAGTTGCCTTTGAGTAAATGTATATATGTAAATGTGTGTAATCGCTTCAGTATTTTTAAAACATATGACGTTGTTGCTGCCAAAGTCTGATTGCAATAATAAAGTTCTGTATAATGTAAAAATGTTTTTAACTCCATTATTAACACACAGGTTCACAGAAAATCTTTCAATTTTAATATACAACAAAAATGACATTTGACAACATTTGACAGAATATAAAAATGGTATAAAAGAATGATATAAAAGATGGCATTAAAGGAAATGTTTAATGTTCAATGACAAATGTAACCGTGTTACATAACAAATAAATATTGAAACATTTCAAAGGCAATAATTTAACAAGTTTTACAAGGATGCTTTAAATGAAACCATGGTTTAGATAAAGTATGTGTTTAATCCTCGCTGGAACGCATTAGTGTGATGAGTTTTCCTAAATCTCTAAGACACGGTAATGGTCACACAGATCCAACGCAATAAAAGAAAAGTAACCCTGCAATTGAAACAGTGCATGTAAATAGTTTCTATGAAGCTGGAATGGCGCCTCCTATAGGCGGCGTTGACAGAGGAGGCAGGAGGAGAGACTTGAGCTTCACTGACATGGCTGCAATTTCAGGGTCCTGGGTTTCATACATCTTCACCAGTCTGGCAAATTTTAGGACGCCTGGAAGTAAAGCAGAGGCGAGATGATAAACTGTGTGTCATCTGTCTTTAAAGGGATAGTTCACCCAAAATTCAAATTTCACTCATTATCTACTCACCCTCATGTCGACACAGGCCTGGGAGAAGTTTCAGACACAGGCAGAGCACTAAACTGAGATACTGGGAGCTTCCGCTACAAACAAGCTTAAAATATAGACTTATTCAATTTTTTTCGGAACAATTTCTCATGTTGGGGCTTCAATACAAGAGGGACATTACAGACGGGTACTATGGAGGTATTTGGATGTTTTTTGGTGTGTCTTTTTGGACGAAGAAAAGTGAGCCCCGTTCGCTACCATCATATGGACATGCGGTGCTGCACGGAGCCCCGCTGTAACTCAGAGAAGGCACGGAGGACTCTGAAACTTCTCCCAACCCTTAGTCGACATGAGGGTGAGTAGATAATGAGTAGTTCTGGCTTTGCTCTCACACGAAAAAACTATGGGCAGACCTTAGCAAATTTATTATTGACTCTTTTACAATAGATTTTATTTTACTTTGGGAAAATGTTGTTTTTGGTTTCCATAAGTATCCCAAGAAAGAAGGAAAATGTTACTTTTTAATAAATCTGTTTTTATTTTTTGCAAAATTTCATATTCATGAAAGTAAATTTTCTAAGAAAACCCCTTGCTTTTATGTTTTTCAAAAAGAAATGGAACTTTATTTTAAGCTAATCACCAAATCAGCAAATGAAAAGGCTATTAAAACCATAGACCGTTGTAATATGTATAACCTTGTTGTATAATGAACATCACCCCTGGCACATGTTCTTTGTATTTTCATTGTATACTGTTCCCTGTATACTATTTGTACCTGTCAACTTCTTTTAAATAAAGCTAGAAACAAAAAAAAATTGAATTTTGGGTGAACTATCCCTTTAATGCAGTCCATTTATCAATATTGTTTATTTCACTGTGATACACAAGCTCCTAAAGTTATGTGATTGAACTGTACTGCAGTATTTATGACCCACTTCCTAGGAGTAAATAATATCCCCCTTTTCAGAGTGGTGTTTATGCAAAAGGATTTATCTGCATAACACACAGTCGTATAAATTAATGACTTGGCACCAGAATCTACAGGTCAGAGCTGAGAAACTGCTGCTTTACCCTCTCCCTCGTTGTTGAATCCGTAGGCTTTGATGACCTCCTGCTGAATCTGCGTGGCCACAGGAAGCACGAGCTGCAGCATCTTGCCCATGTCGTTGCAGGCGCTCTCTCGAGCCTCCTCCATCCTCGCAGCGTTTTCTGGCACCGAGAAGGCCTGGATCACCTCACTCAGCACCACTGTGAAGCAAGAACAACATCAGGTACTCCGGGTCTACACTGTTTATATATTATACAGTATAACTGTTAGGCTATTTAAAGGGATAGTTCAACATTTTGGGAAAATTTGCCTATTGCCATAATCCGTATTGTCATAGGAGTCATAGTTCATTACCTTTTATTGTTGGTGCAATGGAGGTGAATGGTACAGGTTCCCTTTCCCTCATCAAACTCATCAAATACACAATCCAACAACTCCAAAACACTCTCATGGAGAAGTTGTGACCTGCACATTCGTCACGCTATGAAATAATCATGTATAATTACGTAACATTACGACACGCAAAGCAAATACGCTTTTGAAATCACTCCGCCCAGCAGCCGTGTCTGAAATGTAGTTCCGGCTACGCATTTGCCTTGAAAACAACTCGTAATAAATGTTACATGATTATTTCATAGCTCGGTGAATGTGCGGGTCACAACTTGTCCACAAGAGCGTTTTGGAGTTGTTGGATTGTGTATTTGATGAGTATTGAGCTGCCATTGTGTTCACTGAGCAGCTCACGTCTCTGCCCCGCAGATCTCAAAACAACATGCACTGATAATTGAAGGTAATGAACCTACTGCTATTACTATGGGGATTATGGCAATAGGCGAATTTGCCAAAATGTTGAACTAACTATCCCTTTAATATTACATAAGAAACAGACTTGGTGTGCCTTACAATAAATGCAACCTACACAAAGACAATCATAAGCCCACATCATTGCACAGAGGTCAAACTAAATCATCAACACACACGTTCATTTCAAGCATTAAAAAACTCCAAAGATGTACTGCAACGAATTAAATCTTGACAGTTAAAAACACCAAATGCCTGAACATTTATTCACAATCAAGCACCACCTCAGAGAGAAAGAGAAAAAGGGAAACTTGCTCTTCTTACCTCTGGTCTGCTCAACCGTCAGGGTCGGCTGCTGCGCTGGAGCTGAGGCCATGTCTGTAGAGGAACAAGCGACAAAACAACAAGATATTTATACAGTGATCAAAACAAATGAACCCAATCTGCTGCTGTTGGTGGCCAGCTGGATTAGTAGAAAATCTCAATAATACTGTACAAACATAATACTCGTCATTCTCGGAAAACATTTCCCAAATGTTCACTAGTTCCCGTTTTGCACAAATAATTTGCTGCTGAATTCAAACTTAAATTTCAAAATTATCTGTAGGTCTTGTACTGTTACGGACATTATGTTGAGCTCTGACAAACTGTGACTCACATTTTTCAGCTGACTTGTTGATATCTTTGTTAAATTAAGCGATTGATCTGTCAATCCAGAATATCACTGCAGGTTAATCAATAACAAAAATGACTGTAACAAGCTGTATTTTCTATTTTTCAGATATATAAACAACGCTGGAAACAGTGTGGCACTGGCAACAAGAGTTACATTAGAGTTAAAGATACTTTGTTGTTACAGCAGCAACAAACAAAAGACCACATACACACAACATACACAGAATACACAAACACAAACATATTATACGACTCATTCAAAGCATGAATAAATAGATAAAAGCAGTAATAAAGATTAAAAAAGGGCAGTGCCACAGATAAAAGGAAACACAGGTTACTGTAAGTTAAAAAACCAAGAGGTGAACCTGGATCCAGCTGTTACACAGTGCTGTCAGGTACTGTAATTAAGTAGTAGTACTCCTAGGTTACTTAAGTATATTCATCTTCTTAACCAAACGTGAACTAATGATCCACAATAACGAGGCAGCATAAAGGAGACGTGGTGTCGTTGGTGTCAGACGCTGTTTACGAGCTTTCATCGTTTACTTCCCTTATTTATAGATTACAAACTAATCTAATCTATTGTTCGCTTAAAAAGACAGATACACACATCGATACGATCCACGCCCACGTATATTTATAAGATGAATTATCAGCCACTGACAGATTAAAGTGTGAAGGTGAAGAAACTCACCGGTGATGATGAAAACAACCTAGCTTGTAGCACAGCGGTGGAAACCAAACGACGCCTTTTACGACAGCGGAAAGCGGGTTTACGACAGACGAAACATTTTTTTTTACGACATGACCTCCCTCCTTCCGGTAAACGCTGACGTAGAAGGTAAACAAGCTAGTAGAACGTGGAAGTGGTGTAAAATGTAGTAATTTAAAGTTAAATACAGTCGATATAAGCGTATTGGATGTGTTTTAAATCTCATCTAAAGCGAAGGGGGTTTTATTTTAATGAGCTCTTTTGAACTGACGACAGGGAATATTTATTAGTGTCGATGGAGCAGAAACTTGCAGACTTCAGAGCTCGACGAAAGGCAGAAAATGTTCCTAAAAAGGACGAGGAAGCTGATTCACAGCTCAGTGAACCGACAGGAGCTGCTCAGCCCGAAACAACACCAACAACAACAACAACGACAGCCGAGAGACAAGAGGCAGAAAACAACCGAGCTGCACCTCCGAGCTCCACAAAACAGGTAAGATGAACGACAACACTGTGAATCAAGTAGGAAGTTGGTTATATGATTGATCATTGTAATTTGCTCCAGTGCATCTGTGTGTTCAGATTTTAAACTTGGCAGTGGAGAATCAAGCCATAATTTAAGAACTAATAACTCCACCTACAATATGGTTTTGGAGGCAGCTGTCAATCGTAACAATGTAATGACTCAAAAAGCACAAGGTGTAGTGAAATAGTTAAATATGTGCTCCAAATTTAAAGTGTTTTTATAATCTTAATAACCCCTGGCATTGTATTTGCCCCTTTTTTAATCATTATTTTATTTATGTATTGTTTATTTGTGTTATTTCCCTTTCTAATGTTATTCCAGCACATTACTAATAATGTCATCTCAGCACTGTTATGATATTTGTGTAAATGATGTGCAACAAATAACGTTGAAGTATGTTGGAGAAAAAGTAACTTTGCTGATTGTTTTGTTTTTTTAATTTGTATTTGTATTTTATTTTCATTTGAAGACATACAACAATAAACACAGAATCAACAATAACACATGACAGCAACAAGAACAACAATCACAACGCTGCTGATTCATCAGTTATTCTGATTCATAACTATTTGTTTAACTTTTTTTTTTCTCTATCTCTTTCCTGTCCTCTTAGTTGTTGTTTGTTGTTTTTTTTATACCTTTAATTACACCATACCACTTCATAGGGGTCCTCATCCCAAGTACTGAGCCGGATCATGAACTTTACATTATTTCCCCTCCAGGACGGGACCGACTGGCTGCTGGACAGCGCTCTGGGAAGGTGGCTGGCATCGAAACAATCTGTGATCTCAAACGTTATCTTGCTCAAAGTGCTGCTGTGGCTGGTCCTGCTTGGCCTGTTTGTTGAGCTGGAGTTCGGCCTGCCCTTCTTCGTCATCTCCCTCTTCTACTGGCTCTACGAAGGCCTCCGCAGCCCAGCGGCCCGGGAGCCCGGAGAGCTGAGCGCTTACTCGGTCTTCAACCCAGACTGTCAGCCGCTGCTGGGCGCCCTCACTGCCGAGCAGCTGGAGGGAGAGATGGGATACAGACCTCTGGCAAACAGGAGATGAAGTGCTTGTGATATGGACATTTATATGAAATAATCAGGGATGTTTTTTTCACCTGAATGTTCAACTTGGATTGACTTCAAATGTTAACATCAACTACTCTTTGTATCACATAAAATTTTACACTTACCACTACTCCATGCTTCATCATGAAATATTGGTTTAAATTAAGATTTTTACACTTAACCCTTCACCCATGTTTCTCTTTTGAAGCAGTCTAATAAAGTCTAATTTGAGGCATGAAAGTTGGAGGTGACAAAACACTGATGATAAGATGCTGTTAATTTAAATGAGAAAATACTGTTTACCTGACAATAAGGTAAATGTAAAATGTAAATGGTTAATAAATTATTTTTGAAACTGCCAGCATTTGGCTTCTAGACTGATATGTTTTTTACATCTTGTTTGGCAGTGATATTTTCACTTCTCTACTTGTTGAAATGAGTGTTGTGTTAATTAACATTAATTAAACAAACAGACGTTTCTAAATAAAAATGTAAGGATTTGGGCTTCAGATGAAAGTGTTGTAGTTGCTCTTCATCCTCGCCAGCCAAACACAGCGGGCGCTTGGACCCATTAGCCGCTTTTTCACAAAGAGTAACTGTTGAACTGAACGAAGCGAGATGGTTCCCTCCTCGTACTTCCGCATTTGCTTCAAAGCTGCCAAGCCTAGCTTTCATTATGTAGTCTAAAATTAGCCCACTTAAATGTTAAATGTATCGGTTTTACCAAAGCTAAGACACGAGAATAGCGGTTTAAAGTCTAAGTTTGTGTAAAATGTACAGTGTTTTAGTATTTCTTAATAAATACCAGAAGAAGCGATCTTATGAGCCAACACTTTAGCTTCGGTAGCGGAGTGAGAGAACTATCTTGTCGGTGCATTTATGGTCTTTGGAGGTCGAAGTTTACGTTTCCCACTTCTCCCAATTTCAAGTTGACTGAAGCCGGTGTCTGTGCGTGTGTTTGTTTCTGCCGCTCAGTAAGTAATGACCACTGGTCACCACTTTATATGACTCTGTAGATTATATTTTGACATTTGCTAAGTGATATTTCTGCTTCAGCTAGCTACCATCAGTAGCATGTGAGCTAATTAGCCAGAGTTGTTGAACGGTTTCAGTTCATTCAGTCTTTACAGGCTGTTTATTTTTATTCACCTCTGGCCCCATTGCTGTAAAACACAACAGTATCTACTCCATGCTTATGATGACAATTGCATTAGCGACACATTTAGTTAAGTTAATTAAAAGAGAGAGAGAGAAGCTAAAATTCTTGTTTTATTTGAGTATTTGCAAAAGAGATGATGACATTTGTATGTTCAGCACATGCAGTGGTGTAGTTTATGTGATTAATGTTTCAGTATACCTACTACAGCAAAACTATCTAACTATAGTCTGTGATGTGATACAGGTATGAACAACTACAAAGCAGTAAACCCACTACAACAAATTAGACTACATGATCATATCAGCTTCATTAACAACCATTACATTATAGTGCAAAAGGGTATTAGTGATGTGCTTGAATGTGCTGGTTAAATGTCTGTCTCTCACAGTAATGTCTGGGAGTCCTGCTGCTGTGATGCGGCTGGTGGCCTCTGCCTACTGTGTGGCTGAGAAGGCCGGGGCCATTGTGAGGAGGGTCCTCCACAGTGGAGACCTTGGCATCGTGGAAAAGGTAGTTAAACTCCTCTATGCACACAGCCTGTTGGCCATAATGCTCTCTGCCTTGTATGTTATTGTATTAACCTTTCTTCTTTCACCATGAACCCATGCACAGACAGGAGCTAATGACCTGCAGACACTGGCGGACAGACTCGCACAGCAGAGCATCTGTGCCTCACTGTCCAGACGCTTCCCAAAAATCACCATCATTGGAGAGGAGGTGGGTCGAAAGAGGACACTGGGAATTATTCTGGCTTTTAATGCTGAAGATCAGGGGTGTCGAACTCCTGATGGGCCCAAATCCGCCAACCAATCGGGCCCCGCAGGATGAATGAGACAAGAGACATAATATTATTTAAATTGTACATAAGTTTTCTCAAGGAATTCAAAGTCAAAGTGCCTTTATTGTCATTATATTGTGAACAATACAACAAAATTAAAAGTGCTGCTCCGTTAGGGGCCACAAATAACAGATTCACACATCACAACAATCACACTACTCAAATTTCAGGTTGTTCCCAATGTTTTGTAAAAGGATGGTTCATTAATAATGTACTTGGACTTCTTTGCACTAAAACAAAGGTAAAAATAAAAAGTTCTTGTTATTTATTGGTTAATATGCTGTTGTTTTACTGGTCGGGTGCCAACTGGAGATGAAATTGCACCGTATGAGGCTCCTGAACTAAAAATGAGTTTGACCCCCCATCTTCAGATCGGACAGTGAGGACAATGGCAGGTGGTGATTGAACGTGTCATGTTGTTCATGCAGGAGCTTCCGTTTGAGGAGGTAAAGGAGGACATGATTGAGAGCGGCCAGTCGGAGGAAATCCTCCAGAAGAGCTGTCCAGCAGAATACAGTGGACTGAAAGAGGAGGAGGTACGTACCTGTATATCCTCAGGAACAGTCAGAGGGGATATCTGAATAACTTAATCGAATAAACACATTACAAAATGCAGATTTTAATGTATCAATATGACTGAACTGGTGCAGCACAGTTGTTTAAGGCATATTGTTGTGTTCACTTTCACTGTGTTTGCTTCTGAATCTCAGCTCGTGGTGTGGGTCGATCCCCTCGATGGCACGAAGGAGTATACTGAAGGTAGGCTCTCCAATGTGCTACGTGTGTGTGTGTGTGTGGGCATTACAACTGCTTGCATCTTGTTTTCTGCACTGTGGGCTGAGGCTTCATCGTGAGCTATCCAGATATCTAACTGAACAAGTATATGCAAACATCCAAGTTCCTCCACCTGCTTTTCAACTCTGCTGCATGCCGTCGCTGCCACTCCAACTAAACTAATATTTGACCATGGAAGTTAACACGTAACAGTGTGGTTGTTACAAAGCAATAACCAATGAAAGGTGCATTTACAATCTTTTCCTTAGCATGAATTAAAACCACAAGCAGCTTCTAATTTAACTCTCAGGCAAAAATCTGTCAGAAATGTTATGGCATTGAAACTAGTCTCTATTGCCATGAAAGTATCTTTTCTGGGCAAACTGAATCGTAGGCAACTGGACCTGTATTTGTCCATTTCCCAGACAAATACAGGTCCAGTTGCCTACGATTCAATTTGCCCAGAAAAGAACGATGACCTGGATGAATGAGAATATCCATAGACATGAAAGTATCGTAACATACTTTAATAATGAGTTGATCATTTTTAGTAACATTCTCTGTTTTTTTTTTGCTATTACTCGGTATTATAACAATATATCATGAAAATCAATGATTAAAGGAAGAGTTACGGTAGTTCATTTAGCAAATATGTACTAATGCACAATGGAGCATTAAAGTACACTGTAGATGACCTATGTCATTTTTTTTATTTTATTTTGGAACATCTTGCACATTAATCACTTCTTTGTTTGGCTGATAAAACATAGTTATTATTATAGTTATTCCATGTTGTTATTCAGTTGCAAAAAGCTTCTTGTGCATCAGTTTCTTTCTAGCTCTCGTTGCTTCACTGTCACTTTCACCTTTTTCTTTCCTTTCTTTGTGTGTCCCTGCTTCTGCTGCTTCCCTCTCTCTCTCTCTCTTCCTCTTTCACCCTTTCACTCTCTTTCTCCCTCTCTCTCTCTCTGCTGACCCCAGCGTCGAGGTGTCTCCATCACCAAGCTGCGGTCCAGACACCACACAAAGACTTGACCAGCACAGCTCTGTGTATGGGTGACAGATAAAAGGCAGCAGCAGGAAAATGACAGAAAAAATTGCTCTGTTGAATATTAATTAATCTAAACCACGTTCTCTGCATAAACATTTACACATCAACTCTTGATTAGCCCCAGAGCAGTTTAGTTTTTTTTTTAAGTTTACTTTGTGAATTAACAGTAAAAGATCTGACTGTGTTAAGCTAACATCCTGCTGTTGTATCGGCTTCAGGGCTCCTGGATAACGTGACGGTGCTCATAGGTATTGCATACGGAGGCAGAGCTATCGCAGGAGTCATCAACCAGCCTTTCTACAACTACCAGGTACAGACCAGACTAAGTGATGACGTCATACAGTACATCTGTGTTGTGTTACAGTGGAAATCTCCCGCTCACTGTCTTAACCTGCATGATATTTAATAAGATCACTGGGACCTTCATCAGGTAATGTTACGGTGTGATAGAGGAAGCATGTTAAATACACTCCCACACCATAACACATCACAATCAAAAATACAACTCGATCATATAAATATACATAGATGGGCAATTAAAGCAGAAGTAAGCGATCCGGTCGTTTTCGCTAATGCTGCGTTCCAGGCAGGCTTTTGAAATCGTAAATTACAGCTTCAAGTCACAACTTACGACTTTGTAGCGTTCCAGGCAACCCACTCGTGTTTTTCCGACCTGTTTTACCGGTGAAAGTCACTATAACGGCCACTCGTAACTTCCGACCGGTGAACTCGTACCAGATCGAACTGGTACGACTTTACGGTCGGAAAAATACGAGTTTCCTTGAACGCACCATAACAGTCCTCGTCCCTACGTCACCACATTCACGGCGTCCCTTGGCTGCACACACAGCCCTGCATGCCGTTCTCTCTCCTCATTGGATAAAAACTGTAGGATACGATAAATGTTTTCTCCTCGGCTCAGAGCAGAGCAGAGGGACTGACAGACCCGTGTTTCAGACCAAACACTCTATGTAAGTGATTGCTGTCGGAAGATATAACTATTTAAGACTTATATTAACACAAATATATCACTTACTTCTGCTTTAAGTAAATTAGAGTCCATCAAAACAACTGTAAATACAAGACATGTATATATACAGGTGCATCTCAATAAAATATAATATCATTGAAAAGTGTATTTATGTCAGTAATTCAATTCAAAAGGTGAAACTAATACATTATATAGATCCATTACACACAGCATGAAATAGTTAATATCTTAATTTATTTAATTTCTCTTATTTGTAACGATTATGGCTTACATTTAAAGCAGATATCAGTGGAATGTTTTTGTTAATATAAGTCCTAAATAGTCCTATTTTCCGTCAGCAATCACTTACATGAAGTATTTCAGCCTAAACACGAGTCTCTCCGTCACTCTGCTCTGCTGTAACCCGAGGAGAAAATTTTCCTTGTGGGATACAAGTGTTATCCAATGAGGGGAGAGAACGGCATGAAGGGCTGTGTGTGCAGCCAAGGGATGCGCGTGAATGTGGTGACATAGCACGAGGACCAATTGATGCCTGACAAGGGCGGGGGCTGCTAACTCATGGTGCGTTCAAGGAAACTCGTACTTTGTGTTTTTCCTTCCTGTGAAGTCATACCAGTTCGATCTGGTACGAGTTCACGGGTCGGAAGTTACGAGTGGCCGTTATAGGGAACTTTCACAGACAACAGGACGGTAAAAACACGAGCTACGGGTTACCTGGAACGCTACCAAGTCGTAGTTGTGACTTGAAGCTGTAACTTACGGTTTCAAAAGCCTGCCTTGAACACAGCATTAGCCGAAACGGCCGTGCAGATGATATCTGCTTTAAGGAAGACCTAAAATTTAGTATCTCAAAAAAATTTGAATATTACAAAAAACCAATAAAAAAAAGCATTTTTTAACATGCAAATGTTGGCCTTCTGAAAAGTATGTTCATCTATATGCACTCAATACTTGGGGCTATTTGACTTGAACTACTGGGAATTTACTTTTCCATGATATTCTAATTTATTGAGATGCAGATGCACCAGCAGTACGTCTTGTATTTACAGTTATTTATAGTTCTGTTGCACGTCGTCGGCTGTTCTGGTCCACTCCCACGCACCCGTCTGCCTCTGAGGGTGTGTGCATAAGTTTTGAGTGTTTGATACGTCTGTGTGTTAATGGTCGACGCTCTGGTTAATCCGGTCTTTTTCAGCTCGGAGCGGGAGCGGACTTGGGGAGGACGATGTGGGGGATGCTGGGACTGGGCGCCTTCGGGTTTCAGCTGAAGGAAGTTCCAGGTGACAGACGGATCGTCACCACCACCCGTTCCCATAGCAACAAGGTGGTAACAGACTGCGTGGACGCCATGGAGCCGCATGAAGTTATAAGAGTGGGCGGCGCTGGAAATAAGGTGAGATGGATTTTAGTTTCAGCGCTGCCTGTGAAAACAGCACGTGGGCTGTTGTTGTTGTTGTTGTTGGTCGTCCAAAAGCTGCGTCATGTGTTTTTGTGATTTGTGCATGAAATATTTATCAGATGCATTTGTTTTATCTGATCCTCACACAATCAGACATGTGGACTGTGCTGCTCTTTGTAAAAGTAAATGCTGTGTTTATAGCAACTGACCACGGCATCTTAATGCTTCAAAATAATTCATTTTAGATTGATGGAAAAAAATCTGTTTATTTGTAATCAGCATTTCTATGGTTATCATGTCGAATTTATTCTCTTTTCAAAGCCACGTGAATGCAATTTAATACAAGTTTGACACGACTTCACACTGTATTGATCTTTTCTGTACTGTACAGCAGTTTGTAGCAATAGTTCCTCACAATGTAGTTAATTAAATTAGTGCACATAATGTAGCCATATAAGCAGCAGAAAAAAAGTTTAAAAATAAAAAATTGCAAACATCTTCGTACAGCCCACAACCTGATACAAGTATTTTTACGTGCTATATTGTAATATTACTGTATAGAGCAGGTGAGGTGACCAAATTCAATGTTTTTCAACACCTGCAGATAATCTAAAAATCACTTTATCTTCCTCGAAGTTACACAACACAACATTTTAGAATTTGATGTTAGCAAACTATCAGATGTAAAGTAGTTTTACCGTAACTTAATTATCTCTGTTAATGGTCCAGTCGATTAACTGGAATGATATTGTTTTTAATGGTTTGTTTCAGCAAGTATTTCTGTAGAGAGACGTGTCTTGTGAGCGAAACTGAGCTGGGAACTTAAATTGCAGAACAAGAATGAAGCCATTTTGGCACAAAAACAAGCAGAGGGCCAGTTGATGTGTGAGGAACAGCTGTTCATCCACTCGTCTCTCTGCAGATAATCCAGCTTGTTGAGGGAAAGGCGTCCGCTTATGTGTTCGCTAGTCCAGGATGCAAGAAGTGGGACACCTGTGCACCTGAAGCCATCCTGCACGCAGTTGGAGGTAACAACTGTTCCCTTCATCTTGTTAATAAAACTAGCAGAATATATTTGGTAACCCTTTCATTTACAGGCCGCTAATTGCGTGATAATTACGGGATAATGTCAAGAAATAGCCAAGAAATAACGGTCAATTTCATAGTAATGTCATGTTTTTCATAAAGGCAAAAGATTCACATGCTTTTCATGCTTTGAATTTTTTGGGAAAGGCCAGAAGTTTTCTCCACCAAGTCCTTGCAATTGACCAATTTCTACGCAATCAATCGTTATTACAATTGATGGTTATTTCTGGGCTATTTCTATGAATATATCTTTTCTATGATTTCTATTTCAATCGTTACTTCCCTGTTATTTTTCTCGACATTACGATGAAATTGACCATTATGTCTAGGCTATTTCTAGACATTATGACGCAATTACTTGTTATTTCTTGGCTATTTTTTGACATTATGACGCAATTACTTGTTATTTCCTGCCTATCTTGACATTATCACGTAATTAGCGGCCTGTAAATTAAAGGGTTACTGAATATAAACTGGCTGAACACTTCACCTCACTGCTTTCCTCCTTTTTGTCCTCTACAGGTAAACTGACCGACATGTACGGCAATGCATATTGCTACGATGCCAACGTTAAGCACATGAATTCTGCCGGTGTTCTCGCTACGCTTCGCAACCACGAGTACTACGTCGGCAGGGTGCCTCAGTCGGTGCTGCAAGCCCTCAAGTCTGACTGAGGTCTGTGTGTATCGGGAAACACTAATGCTCCTCCGCACAAAAACCAGCACATATCAGTTTCAGATCCATCCAAAGACAGGGAGGGTCCTGTTTGTCTGAACACGTCATAAAATCAATTTTTTCTTTTTTACATTGAAGCTACTTTTTTGTACTTCCTTAATACAGGGGTGTGTAATTTCAACCGAGGGTAAATGTTATGTTCATAGACTATAATGACACTGTGTTTATTGTCCTGTTGAAGATTGAAGATGGCGATTTGAACACACAACACTTAATTTAGCAGAAAGAGGCAGGAACCAGGCTCAACAGCACTTCCATTTATTTCACTCGTTTGAAACAAGCTCGTACGAATCTCAAAACGTCTTCACACACCGTTTCCAACTCGAAGACCAAAAGATGTACAAGGCAAAAGGCAAGATCCAAAATAAATAAAAAATACATCGGTTAAATGTTCATTAAGTGGAAATGATTTACTGTACTTCATTCAATAACCACTAAGTCAGAACGGTGTGATATAACTAGCATAATGCCAACAACGAACATTACTGTATTGTATTGATGATGAGTTTGACCTCGTTACAAAGTCATGCGACGACTGGAAGAGCAACATGAGAGAGAGGTCCACGATTACTGATGCGAAGAGCTAACGGGTTTCCAAGTTGTAAAAATGAATTTACTGATAATAATTGGTTTTTAGTCTTCATCACTTCATCTCACTTCCCTCTCTTGTATCGGCACATATTCATCTCTACGTTTCTACACAACTACTGAACTCACCAGACTAAAGGACACAAACTCAAAGTTCTCACTGATGTTTGGTTCCCACGTTTCCACATACATTTAATTTACACCAGAACAAAAATAAAAAATAAAAAAGAGGAACCTTTTACACTACTGCATTGTTTTTTTCCCCCTACGTCATACCAATAATGGAAACTCTGCTCTTCAGCAATCACAAATGCCTGTTCGTAGATGTGAGAGGTAAAAATAAACGTTGAGAGCTGAGGCTGGAAACACTTATATAATGCAGATAACCTGTTATCTATGAATGCCCTTGTAAAGAAACAGTAAGAATCGTCAGCTGTGACAAGTTTTTAAAGTTCAAATAGGCTTTAACGGCCTTTACAAATGGTTTTTCTTGCCTTAAGCAAGATGTCTGGTGTTATTTATTGCACTTTTATCATCAAAATCTCAGGATTTTAGTGATATCTCCATGTGGAGGAATAACATTCTTAAGTCGAAGCAAAAGCAAATTAGCTCATTTCCCCAAATGTCAAACTATTCGTTTTCTCGTGCCGGCCAATATAGTAGAGAACAGTGGCAGTAATTAGGTAAATTACATGGATATTAGACGAGTAAATAGCTTGTTTTTTTGGGAGGAATTTACATTAGCTATGGCAGAGAGCCCATCTCAGTCTCATACATGTGCATGCATTCACAAAATCACAATGGAAGTTGTTAATCTAAAAGGCAGAGAATCATCTTTTCTGAACACCGTGTCCACTCCACAAAGGGTTTGGTTTTAATATCATATGAATGGACGAGAGTAGTAGAAATGAGAGCTGAGTTGATACATACCATGGCGTCAAAAAATAGCAGAAAAAAAGAAGAAAAAGAATACCACTTGGTTCATAAAAATACCCACAGAACAAGCAAAATACACTCCTGGAGTTTCTGTTTACATGAACAAGCTTACTGAGAGAAGGCTGGAGTGTTTGAGGCAGCCTGGAGGGACGAGGGCCAGAGACCAGCCAGCAGGGCGGGGGTGCAGGGGGGGGAGAGCAGGAGGGTCTGGCCCAGTCGCTCACCTCTTCTTAGGTGCCTGAGCGGTGCGAGGTGGGGTGACTGGGCGTCCTGAAGTCACCCCTCCGTACTGGTACTTTGCTTTTTTTTCTGACGGCTTCAGAATCTGACAGACAGGAACGACGGCAGTGATAAAATACACTAGACAGACACATAAATCAGAATTAATGCGCCGCAACGACAAATAACCGAGGCGTGTTACCTGAAAGGAGCACATGAGGGACTCGTCCACACTCATCATGCCGCCCGCGTTGTCAAACTCCCCGCAATAGTTTGGGGCAGAAAACAGCGTCACCAGCTGTCGCTTGGCAAAGAACTCGTATCCGTCTTCTACGACCTGTAGCGGGAAAGATTAGAGCTGAAATGATCAGTGTATCTAGAGAGAATTCATTAACAAAAACTTTAATTAACTATATTTTAAAGCAAAAATAAACAGAATATCATAACGATTTGGACTGGATCATAGACCATTTCAGGTCTGGCCTCAGAGCTGACTTCTCTATCTTGTTATTTTATCACAATTTGTCTGGAACAGAACTGTGAAAATGAATTTCCCCTCGAGGACAATAAATCATGAACCTGATTCTGAATCTGAATTCCTCATCCATCTAAGAGAAATGCATGTGTATTTTAAATGAACAGAAGACTGCCTTCATTGATGTTCCTGTTGAAAACCTGCATTAAAATGTGTGTCTTTTTATCACATGTAATCAAATCCATTAAACCAAACTCAGTCATTATGAACACTATTTCTTCTATATGTTTCTGTATGTGCTGTGAATGTATTCTTCAAGTTATTTGCCTTAAAGAAGTAATAATAAAGTTGAATTTTCCACAGTATCATGTTGAAGTCATAGTCATAATAAATCGCGAGGCAGCAGGAGTGTTACCTGATGTGCTCGACAGATGAGATCCAGGTCGTGGCGGTTGAGGAACTTGCTGACCACGTCGGCCCCGAAGGTGAAGGAAACTCCCCGATCGTTCTCCCCCCATCCCTGCACGTCTTTGTCTGGGTCCGACCACAGCAGGTCACACAGCAAGCCTGGAATCAATCAGGCACTGGTGAGCCAAAAACTCAATACTCAATGACCAACTCCAGGTATCCCACTAACACTGATGCATCCAAACAAAAGGCCTCTCAAACTAAAAGGTACCATTTATTGTCATATGCTAGAAACCCCTAATATTAAAGCAGAAGTAAGCAGAATGTTTGTGTTAATACAAGTCTTAAATAGTTATATCTTCCGACGGCAATCACTTATATACAGTAGAGTGTTTGGTCTGAAACACGGGTCTGTCAGTCACTCTGCTCTGCTGTAAGCCGAGGAGAAAACTTTCCTTGTATCCTACAACCTTTATCCAATGAGGAGAGAGAACGGCATAAAGGGGCGGTCCTCTCTGTGTGTGCAGCCAAGGGATGCGCGTGAATGTGGTGACATAGGGACGAGGGCGGGGGCTGCTAACTCCATCGGTTGACAGGAAGTTAGCCAAGACCACCGGATCACTTACTTCTGCTTTAAAAGATATATACCAATTCAAGTAATTCATGTAAAAGAAAGAAACAGAAGAACAGACCTGTGTCAGGAACATCAGTGGGTCTCATAATGCGTCTAATTTGTTCCATGGACTGTAGATCAGGTGAGAGTCCTGAGGAGAACAGTGATATGTATTATTATCAGCGACAACACACTGTAAAATGAAGCAAAGATATAAAATTAAATGGCTTTAAAATACATTTTGACAAGCAAAATGACAATGTAGATGATATAATGTGATAATAACACCTGAAGTACTTTTAACAGATTATGTTTTACCAATGTGGAAAAATAATAAAATATTAATAATTACTAATCATTCTCTTAAATACAAATGATTCAACATTTTTATTACACAAAACATTACACCCTGTTATCAACATTGTAAATGGTGATATGTGCGAAGGTAATATCAGATTTTAATCATCAGATTTTTTGGCAGCACACTTCCATCACATAGATAATATACCACATTTTCTGAGCAGTTATAAAACAGAGAGGTATGTCACAAACCTCCATGGCAACAGAAGATCTTCTCATCAATAATCGCAGCGATGGGCAGGCAGTTAAAACAGTCTGTGAACGTCTTCCAGAGCTTTATGTTGAACCTGCGCTTGCCTGAGGAAAGAGAAATGAAAGGCTATTCAAATATATCAGCAGATTCTCAGTTTCCTAACTAAAGAACATTTTTTAACATTTGCAGATAATCACAGATCTCCCCTTTGTTAAATGCAAAACTAATAAGGACTTCAAGGTGAATTATATACTAAAAAAACAGGCATGGTTTTCAATTTACACTCATCGTAGAAGCCATAGATGCGATTGATGGAGGCACACTCATGGTTCCCCCTGAGCAGGAAGAAGTTTTCTGGGTATTTGATCTTGTAGGCGAGCAGCAGGCAGATGGTCTCCAGCGACTGTTTCCCTCTGTCCACATAATCCCCCAGGAACAGATAGTTGGCCTCTGGAGGGAAACCTCCATACTCGAATAACCTCAGCAAGTCTGTGTACTGTCCATGGATATCACCTGCAATTATATGTGCAGGTATCGTGTTATACTACATGTTCAAGTGTCACCATCATTTCAATAACGACTGTATTGTTGCAAATATGTTCTTACCACAGATTTTGAGTGGAGCCTCCAGTTCTAGCAGGATCGGCTGACTTAGGAAAATCTCTCTGGATTTGATGCAGAGCCCCCGCACCTCCGTCTCTGACATCTGTACAATCTTCCCTGGACGGCATCCTCTCACTGCAAGGTAAAGTACAACGAGGTCGAGGTCAGTACCCATTATGTGTTAATCTTTTAACAGGGATGAGTAAGTATTAACCACCAGATTCATGCATGAAATTCAACACACAGTAACAACAAGTGAATCTTCTGATTGCAGGCTAATTCAGCATCTTTTAGGCTGTATAAAATGTGTAGTCAAATATATAATCAAGGTTTGTGTTCAGCATTTTGGGCATTTCTCAACATACATACATATCGCAATTATTATGAAAGTGATAGCAGTTTCCAATTGTGTTTTGGTGTTAGCTAGCTACCCCTTTGTTTACATTTGCATCACATTCAAGAGAGCTGACTATTGCATCTGCTTTGCTACCGGCCAGACATGTCATTTACTCCAGTCAACACGAGTTGTTGTGAACTGGCAAGTAAAGGAATGGACAGCTTGTTGGCTCAGCTGGAAGTGTGTGAACATGGGCGGTGGGGTCCAGGAAGGACACAAAGTCTAGAGGACAGATCTATGTATAAAGAATAAACAACAAGCTTGTCGAGTCATGTGGTAGCTGTGGGCATAACTTCATGCTGCTTATCTTTTAGATACTTAGAAACAATTAAAGCAGAAGTAAGTGATATATTTGTGTTAATATAAGTCTTAAATAGTTATATCTTCCGACAGCAATCACTTACATAGAGTGTTTGGTCTGAAACACGGGTCTCTCAGTCCCTCTGCTCTGCTCTGAGCCGAAGAGAAAACATTTATCGTATCCTACAGTTTTTATCCAATGAGGAGAGAGAACGGCATGCAGGGCTGTGTGTGCAGCCAAGTGAATGTGGCGACGTAGGTACGAGGACTGTTATGGTGCGTTCAAGGAAACTCGTATTTTTCCGACCGTGAAGTGGTACCAGTTCGATCTGGTACGAGTTTACCGGTCGGAAGTTACGAGTGGCCGTTATAGTGACTTTCACCAGTAAAACAGGTCGGAAAAACACGAGTGGGTTGCCTGGAACGCTACAGAGTCGTAAGTTGTGACTTGAAGCTGTAATTTACGATTTCAAAAGCCTGCCTGGAACGCAGCATTAGCGAAAACGACCGGATCACTCACTTCTGCTTTAATTTTCAAATTGTTAGGGTCATCATCACAACAGCAATGGTTGCAAAGGAAAAGAAATTAGAATTGAACTAACATTTAATAATGAAAAATATTACAAAAAATGTTATAAAATAGATTCATACTATTCTAAAAAAAAAATAGCAACAAATACAGATAAAAAGTCATAATAATGCAAAGTGAATAAAATAACTAGTTCTGCCAAGAGAGCAATGTTTTTTATCCTGTTTGTTTCTAACATGCTATTGATAAAACTATCAATAAGAAAAACATAGAGTACCTCACGTAAAATAAACAGCCCTATTTAAATAAAATGTTTCACGATTCAGTTTGTTCAATACATTCAGATTTTCAACCCATACATTCAGGTTATGAAATGTTTAAATTGCTCTTCCATATAAGGGGGTGTGTCCGGCCGAGGGAATCTACTAGCAACCTGCCATGCCAACGAGAACAGTTAATGTTACTTAGCAACAAACAGCGTTCCAGAATTCTTTCTCGTTTCATTGCATTTCGTCGAGAAGCGAGAGAGAGAAATTAACGAAATTACTCGAAAACTTTCATTGTCACGACGTTACGGTTTTTTTTTAACTACTTAACGTAGTTAGCTCTCTTTGTAGGGAAGCAGTGAGATGATTTTTTTGTTGTTGTAGTTGTTTTCTTCCATTTTTCGACATCATAGGTCGAGAATAACGTTAGAATTCAAGCATAAAAGCCGTGGTCGCTCCTAGTTACACACTGTGACATCACTGTAACGTTTACATCCAGAGTGCAGAGCTTTGAACGCGACGGTTAGCTTCACTGGTCGCTGCTGATAGATAGACACACATACACACACACATAGCTAGCGATGCAAAAATGGCGAGATTATATTTTATTTTCAACACGTCGTAAAGTTACTGGTTACATAGAAAAACGCAAAAGTCGGTCGTTTTCTCTACGAAGCAACACACAACAAGACACAATAACACAAAGCTCTCCAACCTTCAAGTAATCGAGAGATGAGGCTGTCAACGTTCAACTCGCTCTCCGCCATGTTTCTCATACTCGAGCAGGCAGAGACGTTGTTGTGGGCGAAGTTGGCCCCGCTAGTTGACTTGAAGGCTCACAGGAGTGCCAGCCTTCGGGTGTGTGCACCATACATATAGCAGTGATATTACGAACCATCTGGGTAAACGATGGTGGATATATTATTTTTCTCTCTTTTTTTCAATTTAAAAGTATTTTCTTCTTTTTCTTTGCTAACTCCCTAAATTTAAAGAGGAACTAGGGTTTGGAGATCCTATTCTGGAGCATTTTTTTTTGCTTTATTGCTTGAAATCCTCTTAAAGCAGAAGTAAGTGGAATGTTTGTGTTAATAGTTATATCTTCCGACAGCAATCACTTATATAGAGTGTTTGGTCTGAAACACGGGTCTGTCAGTCACTCTGCTCTGCTGTAAGCCGAGGAGAAAACTTTCCTTGTATCCTACAACCTTTATCCAATGAGGAGAGAGAACGGCATAAAGGGGCGGTCCTCTCTGTGTGTGCAGCCAAGGGATGCGCGTGAATGTGGTGACGTAGGGACGAGGGCGGGGACTGCTAACTCCATCGGCTGACAGGAAGTTAGCCAAAACGACCGGATCGCTTACTTCTGCTTTAACACTCCAACTGCAACCAATTAATTGAACCCTTTTTAACAAAAATGATAAAAGTCAGTCACCTGTGGAATGGACATTGGTTCTTGATGTGTCAGTCAAACTGCCATCTCGGTTCCTCCCTCCCTCCTCTGCGTAAACTGCTCTAGAGCACTAATGGCATGAGTGATCAGTGTCTAGAGGAGTTATGACCGCAAAATAGACCATGCCAGTAATCCAATGTACCACACTTAAGTCTGGTGGCAATGTACCTCTAAGATGGATGCTGGGTGGTTTATTATGATGTTAGGTGTTTTCTTTCACGTGAATAAGCCATGAGAAAAAGCTGGCGATGGAAAGTTAGCGATGCTGTGCAGTGACACGCGACAGTATCGCGGATAGCCGCTGAAGTATTATCCTCTTATTTTGAGTATTATTCTCATATCTTGTTTGAGAATGTTATCTTGAGTATATTATCTTCTTATCTCCTTTGAGACTGTTATACCTTCTTTGAACCCATGTTTTAGGGTTACGGTTAGTGTGTATTTTCAGATCTAATTTCTGCGAACCGCGACACAAACTCGCCCCGTAACCCGTAATCTCTGGTTTATGACAGATAAGACTATACAAATATTGTATGATATATAACGTTATGTACCTCTATGGATTGATTTCTCGCCAGCGTCCTTGTAAATAAATGCACATGGCCAGGAGGAGGGTTAGCAAAACAGCGGAAAAGCGACCAGACTTGCATAGTTCCCCTTTAATTGTAAAAAATGTTGTTTTTTACTCTTTGACAGCTATAGTAAACTTTACTATTTTATTTGTAGAAGTTGAAAATGTAAGCAGACTGAAAAAACACACAACCATAATAGTAGAAAAAAATAAAGAATTCATAATAACCATTAAAATATAAATTTATATTTATTTATATTTAGCAATTTTATTTTTTGTTCATAAATAAAAACTGATTGGAGAGAAATGTACATCATCTATGGATTCACAGACATTGACCAATTACACATAGAACATTTCACAATTTTCGCACAGTACAAAAAAGTACAAATATTTTACATAGTTGTGTTGTGTTTTAGAAATATTTTCCTAGAATTTAATTGAGCACCTGCAATGCAGAAAGGTTACTTAGGTTACTGCCAGTCTTGCCAATTATCTCCATCCCAGCCTGAAGCACTTTGCAGATTTTATTATTTCTGTTTTATTGGTGCTTGACCTGGATAATTTAAGTAAGTGCTGGGCTCAAATAAAATTGTGAACAGCTGCTCCTGCTATGCAGACAAGCTGTTTACTGCTTGTCTTGAAACAACAGACAGTCGACAAGCAGCTTGTGAAGAAAGTCAAGCATCAGGCAAAACAAAGAAACCCACATGTGTTTGTTAAGGACTGGTGGACCAAACCCTGGCTACAGAACGACAGAACACCTGCATTCAACAGGTGGCAAGAAAGAGGACTCTGGGTTGGTTGTTACGTACTTCTTGAGCTTTCTGCTCTCTGCCCTCTAGTGTTCAGATTTTGCCAGATGGGGCTTTAAAGCTTAAATATACAGTTGACAATAAGAACAACTGCATTAAAAATGAGTCCCTTTCGTGTTTTCTTCTCCACTCTTTTTCCTACGTTGAGTGCAGGAGAGAAGACACCAGGCGGCGGCAATGCCAACCAGCAGACTGACAACTCCCACAACCACTGGCACCCATACAGGTAAAGGAGTGGGACACTTGGGCACAGGTGTAGGTGTTGTGGGTTTCGTGGTGGAGACTGTGGTGGAGACTGTGGTGGAGACTGTGGTGGAGACTGTGGTGGGGGGAGTGGTTACTGGTGGAGCTGGAAGGCTGTTCCCCTTAGTGAAGATGAAGGGACTGGCCTGTGGAAAAGATAATATAGTTAGAAATCTAAAAATGTTATTAAAGAAAACATGAGAATATAAATGAGACAAATAATATAACATGTTTGATATTAAATAGATAAGATATTCTGAAAAAACTGTATTAAAAAAACTGAAAATATACAACCAGTATTGTTTTAAATATACCCAATATTTATTCATTGTTATATCGTCCTCTTTTTTTATCCACCAAAAAATAATATGGTATATGAGGCAAAGTGGCAAAGCACAAAGCTGGATAGACTAAAGCCTTTGTATTTATTGAAGCAGAAGTAAGCGGAATGTTTGTGTTAACATAAATCTTAAATAGTTATATCTAACGACGGCAATCACTTATATAGAGTGTTTGGTCTGAAACACGGGTCTGTCAGTCACTCTGCTCTGCTGTAAGCCGAGGAGAAAACTTTCCTTGTATCCTACAACCTTTATCCAATGAGGAGAGAGAACGGCATAAAGGGGCGGTCCTCTCTGTGTGTGCAGCCAAGGGATGCGCGTGAATGTGGTGACGTAGGGACGAGGGCGGGGACTGCTAACTCCATTGGCTGACAGGAAGTTAGCCAAAACCACCGGATTGCTTACTTCTGCTTTAATTGTTGTTTAAAAACAAATAGTTCTCGTTGACTGATCTCCATACTTACCTCAGAGGGACAGTGAATTTTGGAGCGATCATAGGTGAAGTTGTTGTAGGCCTGTTTCCTGCCCACAGGCTCCAACTGTTCAGAAAGAAAGAAAAAATATATAAGACCAGAAAAAAACTAACAAACCAAAACAACACTTTTGGTCCACTGTTTCCCATTTCTCACCATGTTATTCCAGAGGGCAATAGCCATCTCTGCATGAGTCCGCTCACTGATGTGGAAACAGTCGACAGAGAAGAAACTCGTGTCAGCTTCACCTTCCTGGTAAAAACATCAGAGTTTCAACTTGGTTACATGTCATTATTTGTATACCGATGCTTGGTGCTTTGATACATTTCTGTCTATAACTTACTCCAGTACGAGGGATAAAAGAGTTGTGTAGAAACGGTTGGAGGACAACAGAAAAATCTTCTTTTCCATCATAACGGTCTCCAGAAATAAGATGCTGGAGCTCAGCCTAAGAAAATAGACCGGATTAAGAAATAAGACAAATGACAAAGGAGGGATCAAAGCATCTTTCCAAGTTGGATATTTAGAAAGTCCTTTACCTGGTACTCAAGATTGACTCGTTTTATTTCTTCAAGTTCTGGGGAGTCTTCCGAGGGGTTGATAACACAGGGGCATCTGGTCCTGCAAATACAGAATCCCATTGTAAAGGTTATTGAAAATGGAAAACTAGAACTCCAAGTATTAAGATTTGTGCTTTGCCAGATATGATTAGTAGTAGAAGTGTGTAAAAGTCCCATTTCGTTTTTTTTTTAAATTACTTAAACGTTGTTTTAAAACATTATAACTATACAATACACAGATATATCCTCAATAAACATGTACATGACAAACCTCTGCAGCAGAGAACAGCCTATTGTGTTCTTCTTAACTGTTTTCAATGGATAGATTTGCATGATCTCCACAACATTGACCAAAACCCGTGGTACCTATAGACACAGAGAAACAGTCAGAAAAATATGATCCACCTCTCACAAAGTCAGATTAGATACATTTTTCATACTTTGTTAATATACTGTAACTCACCTCTTTGTAAAGCATGTCCAAGCTGAGCATAAGATTGTGACTGTAATTCTTTGGTGACAGGTTGTTCTGCAAAGATAAGTAAAGCATGTTTTTTTTATTATAATTCTAGTGCATAGAGAAATGTATGTACCGGTATGAGTACATGGCTTTAGAGAAACACTTACTTGGTCTGTGCAATAATGGCAAAGATCATTTCCTCCTACAAATATCGTCACAAGTTTCCAATCCTTTTCAAAATTCACCTCCTGTGTAACAGGCATAGAAAACAGCATTAAGATTGAATTGCTGTTTCGGTTAGACATGAAGGGAAAAACATAAATCATATAGGCTAGATTTGAGATTGAAGTCTCACCTTATGGTTTCTCATGGCCTCGATGAGAGCCTGCACTTGTGCTGGGATATCTCTGTAGCAGAACAAATCCAGACAGGAGATGTTAGAGAATAAACGGCTGGAGGTTCAAAAGTATTTCTCAGGTGGAGCAACCAAAAAGAAATGTGCACTCACGAGGTCTTAGCTCCAGCTGCAGCCATGTTGAAGCCCTTCTTTTTAAACAGACCATCTTTAGAGAAGCCCTTTAGACCAGAGTTGAACTTCCTCAAGATGTCTGCGGAGGTAGAAATGAGAAACAACCAACTTAGAAAGATCACACTGCAGTGGTCTATTAACGCTTCCTGTTGTGATCAATCTACCCTCAGTGGAAAGGAGTCATCATTTCTGTATTAGTCTCTAATGCCAGAAATCAGTAGTTTAAAACAATGTATTTTAAAGCATAGCAGTCCATGAATTACAAAAGACAGAGACCTTCACACATTATATAATAGTAGTAGTAGCAATTAAAGGGCTGGGGTGAGGGTTGGGTGCAGGAAACAAGGAAGCACTGGGACCATTTTTATGGGTTCTATGATTCCTGTCAGCCCTTTGCTTACTGTAGGGTTAGGGTTATTTTTCCAAAACTAGAGAGGGGCAGACTGTCTTAAAATTATGCAAATTACATGGCTGGATGTTTGTGAACTTGCTTCATGAAAATATGAGGAATTATAGGGACAGTAATGATTCACTAAAGGATTATTCAGCCCCATAAATGGCCCACAATTAAGATAACACATTCCCACAATAGGGTCAAGAACATCTTGCAGATTTCCAGCATCCAATATTAAACTAAACTCTTCTGCAGACTTCAAATGAATATTCTGAGTACTTGGCAGGAGAAATTGTAATTTCTGTGAGATATAATGACTCAGATAAATTAGGTTTTGCCAAACAAGCAGCATGAACTCACTTGGTAGTGTTGTGACCTTCTCAAGAACATTATCCCCTCCGATGCTGCAAGAAAAACCAAGCAAACATTGGTGTCGTTTGCAAAATCTAAGAGTTACTGTAACCTGTACTGATTTCCTCTAAAGGCGTGTTTTACCTCCAGGACACTCCTTTATAGTCGTTGAAAAACAACGGATTATTTGTTTTGGCGCCAGTGCCCGTCTGCAAGCAAAGAACAAACAGGCCACATTAGACTATGAAGAATAATACTTATTACAGATAGTTAGACACAGACCAAGATAACTCTCACATCAAAGACCAAATACCAGAACATAAAAGAGGTGACCATTTATCATGCAACTATCTGGCTGATAACAAATTGATTAGAGAGAGTTCATAGTTCAATGACTTCAAATAACTGATAAAAAAAAAAAAAAAAACAGGTTCACAGTTGGGCCAAATGCCACAAATGTATCATATTATATGAAAATACATAATTATTACTTGTTATTTATTTATTTATAGATATGTGATTTTCCAGTATCATCTGTACCGTTATGGAGTCTCCCAGTGCCGCCACAACCATGATGTCTGCTGGCCTCAGCTTGTGAACTACAGATAAAAGACATAAAACAGACTCAACTCATTGATAAATTAGAATAAATCACAAACATGCATATTTAACTCTATTTCAGGGAGCATATTATGTTTTTGTCTGTAGGAAATTGAGACAATGCAGGTGACAAATGTCTGATGGCGTACTTTATATAGTTGTCTAGACTTTGTGTATTTGTTTCTACTTCTGTCTGTAACATAGGACACAGAATCTCATCTCTCATCTCATTGTCTGTCTGCTGATAATGAAGTGATGACTGTGGTCTCACCTGATGTTGGCACAGTATTGGATGGACCAAGGTTCACACAGGAGAAGTCACTTCCCCAGTTCTGGAGTAAAAGAGAGTAAAGATAGAAATTGGTAATGAATGGGATTAATCCTATTCTTACTGATACTGCTCAGTATGTTTTTTTCTGTCAGTTACTCCCTCATTAGTAATAATATTACAAAGTGGATTAAAAAATTACCTTTGAACCTACTGTTATAGATTTGGGAATTTTTCTGTGATAATTTAAGTTAAATGTGTATTATTATCAGCTGATGATTTCTTTCGGGAGATAAACCTGGATATTAATCACTTTATTAGTAAATCATTTCATTACTTTTTGAGTTTCTATGAAAGTCTTGCTTTATTCAGATCTTCAGTTGTGAAATGTATATTTTACTTCGACTGTCACCTCCCAGCTACACTCACAGACATGAGATACTTACTGTAATAGGTGCCGGTGTTGCAGGGGGACCACCATATATGTAGTCGCTGTTGTTATAAGTGCGGATATATGGTGAAGCCTGTGGAAAAAGAGAAGAACCCACAGCAGTCAGCAACTACACAGCTTCCGTCCATTTTCAATATTTTCTTTCTTCAAAAATTTAGAGACAATAATATAATTTTCATAGCAGTGATTTTCAACAGGCCTATAATTACCTCGGTTGGACATTTCAGATCGATGTCTTTCATAAAATCCTGTGTGGACGTCTTTTTGCCCAGAGGTTCCAACTGGGAAAACAGAAGTCATAGATGCCATCATTATTGGTAATATCATTTACAGTAATAATTTTACACAAGTGTGATGAGTATTTCCATCACATCGTACCAAAACTTTGTCATTGTCATTCAGTAAAAATTGAGCCACTGAGCAAGTTGAACATTCTGTTGCCATAGCAACCACTGCCAGCAAAATTCCACAGCTAACTGACAGCAAAGCTATTACTATCGGTTTCTACGGTTTCTTGCGGTTTCTAAACCGTCTTTGCTGACAGTTACATCCCCATTTTGTCTGATGTTGTGTGACTAAGCAAAAATATCACCCTCATTATGTTATCTGTAGGTCCTCTTTTGTTTCATCCTCTTTTAGTCATTTGCTAATTTAAAAGCTAACAATTATACTAGCCTTTTGAAGCTAATACAACATTCTACTGCTAGCTACTACTACTTTACTAGCTGTTCTGTCCTGTTTTGGTCTTTTTTCATGATACAGACCAGTATTTCCAGGGAGAAAGTAGTTTACCGACAAAACATCAAGTTATGTATCCACAAACGATTAAAAAAAAAACCCCACAGATGCTGAAAACACTGTATAAAATATTCTTTTGTCTGTCAGACACCACGCACCATGTTGTTCCAGAGTGAGCGAGCCATCTGTGTCTGGGCCCTCTGGCTGAGATGGAAGCAGTCAGCACTGAAGAAGGAGCGATCAGGACGGCCATCCTATGGTAAAGATAAAGTAATCAATCAGGGCATTTAGAGAGAGAATTACTATTATCTACTATTTTGACAAATTTGTTATGTTTTAGGCTGCAATAGCTGCCAGAGTGTTATTAATAGGACAGAAAAAGAACAACTGTAGTTTGTCCTTAGTGGTCATCACTACAGCTGTAAAATGCATTTATTCTGATAAATTCCAAATTACACAGTATTAAACCCTATTCTGGTGATAATCCTTTGGATATGAGTAAGATGACTAATGGCACGGTTTCCCATGGAGCCTTTGTGTAGTGTTTTTATTGTTACTGACCGGCAGCTTGGGTACAACGATATCTCTGAAGAAAGGCTGGACTACCACGGTGAAGTCTGAGCGAGTGTCATATCGGCCTGTCTCCACAAGCTCATGCAGTAAACGCTTAAAGAAGAAAGCAGGAAGGGTCAGGTCAATTGATCCGTTACTTTTTATCAGTACTGCGCCTTCTGTCCGTCCTACCTGATAGTTTCTATTGATGTCCTCAACCATCTGAAGAGCTTTAGACCCGCTCTTCGGCAAGACAACACAAGGACACAGGATACTACCAAAGGAGAGATAACATGGTATGAAATCAGTGTTTATGATTATTTATCAGACAGTAACTGGAGGAACATGGAGTGACAATTGCAGCAGCATATGAGCTGGATTTAAACCCATTGACCCCCAATTCCTCTGTAGAAATTACAGCACATGTTTCAAGACAGAGTTTAAAGTGTCACTCACTTCACCAGCCAAGTTGGGCATTTCAATGAAGGGTCCACATGCATCTCTCTCAGGGGGGTAATATGCAGAGGCTCTATTAAGTTTACCAGAGCTCGAGGCACCTGACAGGGAGAAGCTCAGTTAATGCCAACAAAAATCAACCAAATGATCATACATCTGATGTAGCAGCCTCTCTGCAGCAGGTTTATTTACTTTACCTCTTTGTGTAGATAATCCAGGCTTTCACGGACATTACGAACATAATTCGCTTCTGAATAGAGGAGCTGTGAAGAAAATGAAAGGTTTTCATGTTGTATCTCTGATTGTCTCAAAAATGACTTTCAATAACTATGTTTCAGTATTAGTAGACTACTCACAGAGTTGTAGCAGTGGTCACAGATGTCATTTCCACCAATGAACAGTGTGATCATCTTCCAATCTGATTCAAAATTGATTCTCTGCACAAGAAAGACAAATGTTAGAGAATGTGAGAAATCCATAGACTTAAAATATACAGTATGCTTAAAATTTTGAAAGGCCATTTTCACAATCAAAACAAGATGTATCCTAACATATTTAAGTGCTGGAGGTTTTCATAGCTGAATTGGCAGTTTAGAAAATAAATGAAGAACAAATGTCCATAAACTTACAGAGTCGTTCTTCATCCTCGCCACCAGTGCTCGCACCTGTTTTGGTACATTCCTTAAAAGACAGATGAAATTAAAGATGGGTGATTGGAAGCCCACATTTCCAAGTTTGTGAATAAAAACTAGTTTTCAAAACTCACATGCTTTTGGCTCCGGCCACAGCCTGGTTGAGGAAAGCCTGAGGAGTGTGTTCTTTGCCCATACCAACAGAGAAGCCAGTCAGGTTCTGACTGAAATACTTCAAGATGTCTGTGAAAACAAAAACAGGTGTAGTTAGATAATGAAGTGTGTTGTGTTCAAATGTGACCTCACAGTGACAAAAACAACAGTTTTCATTTATATATACATGAAGTTATGAAGAAGGAGACTCACTGGGCACAGTGGTGACAGTGGAGAGGTTTCCATCTCCACCAACACTGGGAAAAAACACACGTTTAAATTACTTCCTGACTAAATTTGACAGTGCTGCATTAATACCAAGACTATAAGATGTTTCAGTGGTATCGAGCAACGTTGTGTAATGATTGTGTTGTGTTGAATGGTGTTGAACTCACCTCCAGGATAAACCTCTGTACTGACTCAGGACGTCCAGGATGTTGCTTTGGCTGGATGCAATACCGTTCCCTGCCTGATACAAATAGGACAGTGTTGTAGTTACATGATAGTTACATGAAGATGCAGCGCTGCAGCTTTGTTACAGTTCATAACATCCCCCCAAATATATAAGTGCTTGTAGTTATTATTCTTAAATGTCCGAGGACAATCCTTCAGCAAACTGAACAAAATATAACATTTTATATTGTACAGTGCGTGTTTTGTTCTAACAGTTATCTCATGTAATCATCTACTTATCTAAAACAAAAAGAAAACAAGGACAAAGTGACTCACTGTCAGAGAGTCTCCCACAGCAGCCACGACTTTGATATCTCCCGGCCTGAGTTCATGGACTGTGAAAATACAGAGGACAGCAGAATTGTATCAGCACCAGACTTCACATCAAAGTCAGAGCAACTAAATAATGATGTTAAACTTAAAATACATGTAAATAGCCTGTAATATAGTAACACAACATATTAGAAAAACTGTAAAGCAAATTTAAAGTCTTTGGAAAGTTTCTGAAATGTGATAAAATGATAAGGTTAATGTAACTTAAACAAAAGTAGGAACAAGAGATTGAGCAGATACCAATTCCAATACCAATAGTGTCATTGATTAGGGGATTTAACAGTTTCAAATCAGTTGTTTTGGATGTAATATGTGGTATGTATTTCATGTGTGCTAATGTGTCTTTTATATTGATATGTGATGTAAATGAGATTTGGGTAACCCTTTAATTTACAGGACGTTAATTACATGATTATGTCAAGAAATAGCCAAGAAATAACAATTAATTGCGTAGTAATGTTAAGAAATAGCCTAGAAATAATGGTCAATATCATAGTAATCTCATGTTTTTCGTAAAGGCAAAAGATTACACATGCTTTTCATCCTTTGAATTTTTTGGGAAAGGCCAGAATTTTTCTCCACCAGTCCTTGAAATTGAAAGATATTTCTGGGCTATTTCTACGCAATCAATCATTATTTCTTGGCTATATTTTTTGTCGATTTTTCTCGACATTACTATGAATTTGACCATTATTTCAACGCTATTTCTGGACATTATGGCACAATTTTTTGTTATTTCTTGGCTATTTCTTGACATTATCACATAAGTAACGTCCTGTAAATTAAAGGGTTACCGAGATTTGCAGTATCTCATCAATCACATTCAACCAGCTGGTGTTGTAACAATTCTTGCAAAAAATGACACATTGATTAAGCGTTATTTGACTGACGAGCCTCGAGTCCTACCTGAGGTGGGTGTGGAGTCGGAGGGGCTGAGGTCCTCGCAGGGCATCTCTGTCCCTGTGAACTGGGTGGACACACAGAGGACATCCACAGTCAGGACTAAACAGGAGGCGAATAAAGCGGCTGCCATCGATCTGACACCAGACAACAATACTCACGAAGGGAAGGGGAGGAGAAACATCGCTGTGGTGATATGATGGAGAGTTTCCCTCTGTCCTGAGGAAGGGCCGGTCCTTAGGGAGGGACACAGACAAACAGAGGAGGAGGAGGAAGAGGAAGAGGAAGAGGAAGATCAATTATTCACTACTGAATATTAGTGTGGCACATGATTATTATAATATTTTCAATTATCGCACTGTCACGCTGACTTATCTGTTGGTTTTTTTAGGAAACTTTCTCACCTCAGTCGGACACGGCAACATGACGGTCTGTCCATTGTCCTGTGTGTTTTCTTGGCCAACTGCGGGCTGCAGCTGAAAGACAGAAACCCCATTGTGTTCATGTTTGCCAGAGAGAGAACAACAACAGCAGCTACTCATGTATGTGCCATGTCTGTGTGTCTGTATTAGAGAGACGGAGAGAAGAGAGCGGGAGCTTGCTGTACTAAGGCCTCACCAGGTTCGTCCACATCTGCACCGTCAGTTCATCCGTTTGCTGCGTAGAGAGAGACTTCCCACTCTGTTAGGAAGAAACGGTAACAATATTGTTGTGTACTGTATGTTAGATACCAGAAAGTACAGTATATCTTCACTTTCCTGCACTGTGATAATAACTAGGACACCGTGTCTGTTACTGTCTTTGGGGATAGCATCATCTCAGGAGAGACAGAAAGCACTAAAACACATAGACTGTCGTTCAGCAGCTCTGCATCTGTGCACTTTTCTCAGATTATCTGTTTGTTTTTTTACTCACAGTCATGTCATGTATGTAGCATGTGGATGTGGAGTACAGGGTTGATTGTGGGAACAGGTTTTCAATTTGATTAGCCACCAACATAACTGCTGTAATCCTGAGTTACCAGTAAATTCAGTATTGCTGCTTTTCTCTGCTGCCCGCTTTATTTTATTTCTAATTGTGTTGTTTTGTATTTGAAATCCAGTCGTCTGCTTCTAAGCAAACCTTTAGTTTTCCTTTCAGCACTGTGCACAGTGGCATCGGCTCCTACAGTACTATACAACCCTTTCCCCTTGAAATGATTGTGTGTAAGTAAACTGCAAGAGTTTTTTAAAAGGAAATATAATTGGGACTGGATCACCATGACAACTCTTGCTCTGAAAAAACATACTCTCTAGTCTGTAGTCATGTTCACCATGGTGATTTCTCATTAACCGGGAGTCGAAGACCGGCTGCAAGACTTTGACTCATGTTTAAAACGTAGGAAAAATAAGTTCCCATCAATGACCGCTGCAGCACTGATGGAAAATAACTGGCTACCTGAGTCCATTGTGAAAAATGATGGAAGTGAAGTGAAGTGAAGTCTGAGAGCTGAATGTAACTCACGGTGAGAGACGACAGGTCTGTGATGAAAGGTTTGTCCTGCAGAGTGACAGTGAAGTCGTCTCTGTCTCCGTACCAGTGTCTCTTCACCATGAGCTCGGTCAAGGACTCCTGGTCCATAAGAAGAAAGAGTTTGAGAGTTAGTGCTCCACCATCACTGGTCAAAATGTCACAGCAGCTGAAGTAATCAATGGAATCAAATGAAGTATCGCACTATGTGTACATGTGCATGTGAGGGTGGATGATAACAAACCTGCAGAGCATGAGTCAGCGTGGCCCTCAGAAGTCTGATTTCTCCTTCGCTGTTTGTTTTCATACACGGGCACATCCTGCCAGGAAAATAAGATTCACTATCTGCACTTTACCAGCCAACACAGTGTGAGGGATGATTTTAGGGACGATGTGAAAGAGGCCAACAGCAGAGAACTGCAGGCAGTTTACAGCCTCATAATACACGTCAATGGTAAAAGGTCATTTGTTAAATGTGACATTATCAAGCATATAAAATGGAATAAAAGATAACTTAAAATGACAGCTGAATCAAAATAGAAGATAAAAGATAACAGAAAATCAAATATGAGTTGGTCATGGTTCTTGATATGAGAATTAAATGTCACATTTGCAGAATAGTATCTGTAAGTTCATAGTTACATTACACAGTATTAGTTAGATGCTATGCTACTAAATCTGAACAGGTTTTTCACACACTTTCCAAATCTTGTTTTCAGTTAACTCTCCTTTCCCCCTTCGTGTTAAACTCGAGACATTGTCGAGTATGAACTTACTTGTGCTGGAAAGCGTTGTGCTCTCCATCCCACAATACAACACTGACAATGGTCCGCTTTAGCTGCAGCACAGAGAAGTGAAACACAGTGTAAAGTTTGTCAGTATACTGCAAAAAAAATAGTTGCGATAGTGAAGGAAGAAAAAATACTGTGCGTTATGTGAATTATACCTGAGAGTGCAGTAACTGAAGAGCATCATCCACCTCTTTAACCGCTGCCTGGATGCCAGAGTGAACCTGCACAAACACATCAATCTGAGGCTGCAAATAACCGTCTATTTATCTCTCTAACAGCAGTGTTTCTTATAACTAAATGTCTCCACAAGCAGATACTAAAACACTCGAGCTCTGTAACTTCATAGAGTTTAGAGAAACATAGAAGAACAAGTGAATTTGAGACATCATACTGTCCGATGTCTTTATCTTTCTATATTTGTGACTTCATAATGACATCACATATTTACCTGCTGTTGATCGCAGGCACAGAGTTGATCCGCCTGAACAAAGAGAAGCACCAGCTTCCAGTCGCTGTCCATACTGAAAACCTGGAGAGGGAGAAACAACTTCATATAACTACCACAACTGTTTATTTGACAGGTTCCTGTTTTATTTTCTGTTAATTCTGTGATTTTGTTTCCTTTAAAGACCTTTTTAATTAAGTACTAATTATAAAGACATTAGAGAGAATTGACTGGTCCAGTTGTAGTTAATTAGGTCCAAGTGTAACATCATCAAGTCTTTTAATCAGTGCACAAGAAATTATTTATTACGTTTAACTGCCCATAATTTAGGGCAGTTAAATGTAATATTAAAGCAGAAGTAAGTGGTCCGGTCGTTTTGGCTAATGCTGCGTTCCAGGCAGGCTTTTGAAATCGTAAATTACAGCTTCAAGTCACAACTTACGACTTTGTAGCGTTTCAGGCAACCCACTCGTGTTTTTCCGACCTGTTTTACCGGTGAAAGTCACTATAACGGCCACTCGTAACTTCCGACCGGTGAACTCGTACCAGATCGAACTGGTACGACTTCACGGTCGGAAAAATACGAGTTTCCTTGAACGCACCATAACAGTCCTCGTCGCTACGTCACCACATTCACTGCGTTCCTTGGCTGCACACACAGCCCTTCATGCCGTTCTCTCTCCTCATTGGATAAAGGTTGTAGGATACGATAAATGTTTTCTCCTCGGCTCAGAGCAGAGCAGAGTGACTGACAGACCCGTGTTTCGGTCCAAACACTCTATGTAAGTGATTGCTGTCGGAAGATATAACTATTTAAGACTTATATTAACACAAATATATCACTTACTTCTGCTTTAAGGCTAAAGTCTCTAGCAATACAATATGGGAATTCGCTGTTGGGTTTAAAAAGAGCAACGATTATTTAGTAGCTACAGGAATGAAGTCAAATATAAAGTGTGATCAAGCTGATTTAAAACCGAAGTTAGTTAGCAGCTGTTTTTCCTAAGTCTCACACATGACACTGCCCTGGCCTCCGTGAGCTATTAATGCAATTTAGAGGTAATTTTAGTTCAATCTCAGCACAGAGTTGGACCCAGATGTTACAGTAAAACACCCACCTGACTGTTCTGGAGATGGAGGGAGATCTCCTCCGCCTGCTCCACCAATGTACTGAGAACAGAGAGAAACATGAAAATCACCGGCTGCAGCCTGAGTCGATCGTCAAAAGAGTGAATTTATGTTACATATTTCTGTCGTTACCTCTGCTGAGGAGTGTACAAGTTGGATTCGACTGACTCAGGACCGAGGAGTGCAGGGTTGAACAGGGACATCAGCTCTGCCAAATGCAGATAAACACAAATTTAACTCTTACTCAGTCTGTACATGTCTTCCAGACGTAACTGATCAACAGTACTTCCCCATCTCATTCAATTCTGTTGACTTTATTAATTACATAATGCAGGAAATGACCAACGAGAGTTATCAAGAATGTGATTTGATATCAGCTGCAGTAATAACAAGTTGGATTAGACCATGAACATTATATTTTTGTGAGCTTCACAATAATTCAGAGCAGTTTCTGCTCATCAAAGCTGCTAATCATCATTAGAAAAATCCAGTTGTTTCTTCCACCATTAGATATGAAATAATTCATCATAAGCCACCACCTATTTTATCAATAAAGAAAACCATCATGTGACGAACTAATCTAGTGAATATCTAGATTTAAATCAAGCCAAAGGGTGAATATTACTGGATATTTCAACAAGGCTACAAACATGGGATTAAAAATGTTTAAACCCTTTAATTTACAGGCTGTTAATTACATGATAATGTCAAGAAATAGCCAATAACGAGTAATTGCGTAGTAATGTCAAAAAATAGCCCGGAAATAACAGTCAATTTCATAGTAATGTCATGTTTTTCATAAAGGCAAAAGATTACAAATGCTTTTCATGCTTTGAATTTTTTGGGAAAAGCCAGAATTTTTCTCCACCAAGTCCTTGCAATTGACCAATTTCTACGCAATCAATCGTTATTTCTTGGCTATCATTCTCGACATTACTATGAAATTGACCGTTATTTCTAGGCTATTTAATAATTCATGTAATTTCTAGACATTATAACGCAATTGTTATTTCTGGGCTATTTCTTGACATTATCACATAATTAGCTGCCTGTAAATTAAAGGCTTACCAAATATTTAATCTGGAGAAAATACAAGGTAAATCTCAACTGATCTCAACGCAACCCTGACCTTCCTGCTCCTTGTCTGTTTGAATCACTGACAGTATTTTTTTTTTATTATTTCATGGATGTCTTTAAAAAGACAACAGACCACAGGCCTGATGTAAGAGAAGTGTATTGGGGTTCATTGTTTCCAATTATCACAGTCGGTTGAGATATCAGCGTAGTAAAGATAGTGCACAGTAGTGTAATAGAAGCTCGTATCAACCTCTTTAGATGATTATTGAGACCCGAGGCCAATTCTAATCAAAGTTAACTTTTTATTAAGCATCAGCAAGGACACTGGAGTTTTTCCCTTTAAGCCTTTTGGAAAAAATTAAGAGGAAGCACAAGGAATATGAGGACACCCCAGGAGTGTAGTATAAAGATCTATTGAAGATAACTAAGCACATTAATTAATAAACATTTCGCTTTGGGTCCTGTGAACAAAATAAAAGTGTAAAAACGTACCTGTGAGTCTTGATACCACGGAGGACAGTTCAGTGCTGCAGGAAAAGATAAAAATACACACGATGTGAGTTTATTTCTGAGCTGTGAAGCTGCATGGCTGAAGCTCACCTGGTGACCATGTGCTCACCTGTGCATGTGGAGTCCAACAGAGGAGAGCACGGCCACGTCGGACGGCCTCACTCTGTGAACTATAGAAAAAATATAGTAAATTTTTCTCCATGTTTTTTGTTCATTTACTGTCTTTAATGTGAATCTGGTCTCCATCCGACTCACCTGTTGAAGGAGGCGGCTGAGAGGGAAACATCTGGGCACAGGGCAGTCCACTCACTGAAACCACAACAAGATGATAAACTGTAAATTATTATTACATAACTATATATAGTTTAGATTCAAAGGATTGTATGTGAAGCTTATTGTAACAAACATCTGCACAGAATATTTACGTATACGTATTGTTTCGTTACTAAACACCCAAAAACATCACGTGCCAAATTAAAAAATTATACAAAAGAATTAACATGAGGATATTGGTATTGGTATTGAGCATCTTGTTTTCCTCTTTCATTCAGTTTGTTCTCATCCAGCTTCATGCTCAAAAACCACCATTAGCTACAATTTCAAGGCTCAGTTTTCAACCCTTTGAATACCTGATCATCAAATAAATAAATAAATATAATAAAATCCCCCCAAAAAACTGCAGCTCTGACAGTGGAGCAGTGAAGGACAGAGACCTGTTGTCCACGTTGTCCCCAGCAGTGTGACGAGAACCAGCCGCAGCAGCATCTTGTCTCTGAATCTGCCTGATTTTGTCGTCCTGAATCTGTTCTTCGTCGCTCCGTGGCCTCTCGTCTGTCTGGCAGTCAGACGTCTGTCCTCATGATTATCAGCTTTACCTGGCCAGTAAACTATCACATCATGAATATTTACGGAGGGGAGGGGTCGGTGTCTTTGTCCAAAGGACACGGCCACAACGTTTTATAATGAATCAATGACACTGATAAGATCATAATGACGGGTTACTCCAGGAGATGCTCTGCCTCTGTTCATACACTGTCTGACGTGTTTCTCCAAGTTTATCCCTTAGAATTAATCATATTAAAATAAATTAGGACAACTACAAGTTGCTCATAGAGTTGGAATAATTTTGTTTTCAGACACACTCCTCTTCTTTATTCCTATTTATACACATGAGTAATCACCTTTGACCAGGTGCAATGAGTCCCAATTACCAGTTTTGAGAATATTTACACTTTATCTATCAAGAATAAATCATATTGTCACAATCATTTCATCATCACATCATCGAAAATACATTATGTCCCAACTTTATGGGCAACAGTGTATTAATGAGGTGGTTAAGTGATTGAAGGTTGTCAATTTCACGTTGTTCATATTATATATCTTTTACTTTGAAATGTTAGAAAATAAACTTTCACTGGGTGGCTGAATAAATAGTTGGACAAGCAATTTCAAAATTTCCAGAGTATCTTATGTTCTGTATCAGTGTTATTTAAGTGCATTATTTAAGTTAATCATGCAACAGACATAGTGTAAAAGCAGTTGTAAACTAATTCACTTTAACTCTAACATGAAATAAGTTATTCCATGTTCTTCAATTGTGAAATAGTAGCCTAACTCTTGTCTTAGTGTAAGGATGAGTACGATGGGTCTCACAATATATATATATATGTATATATAGGATGTCATATAAACGTCAGGGATCACGCCACTTTGTTGACTGACTGACTGACTGACTGACTGACTGGTTATTATCGGTGTGACAGGTCAAAGCACCACAAGTGCAGGGGAGAAAAGTTCATCTCAGTTATTAGCACAAGAAGTTGACGCCATCTTTATCTTTACAATTTATGGGTAAGGTGAAGAAAAATATCAGTTTCCTTATAACTGTGCTCCATGTTAGCGCCACATCAAATGAGCCAGTCGGTGAGTGATGCATTAATGTGAAATACAAGCTTGTTTAGGAAAACAGCAACAGCACACGCCACTTAGAAGAGCAATGACAATGTTAAAACGTTTTGGTGCAATGTTGAGAACAGTGTACGGTCTGTATGTTACTGTACATTTAATATGTTGGATAAATATAAGTGGAAATTGTGCTTTTTGTTTTTTTACTTTTAAATCATAAGGTGAATGAAGAAATATTTAAAATCAGCATTATGTCACCGCTGCACTAACTTACAGCTAAAGAAAGAGGGGCTTCAGTTATAAACCTTATCATCTCTTATCTCTACTGATTACAGAGGTGAGGGTCTTCGCTAACACTGTTAAGAAAACAACTAACCAGATGTTCACTACTGTCTTCACTCTCATGGACATTCATTCTGCCTCTCGTCCTGCGGACACTGCAGAGTCAAACCACGTGGACAGTTTTACACACAATCAAAGATGCTCAAGGTCGATATCCCGAGCTTTTAAAGGAACCGTCCAGCTGACAACAAATATACAGTCATGGTCTCTCCTGAACGCCGCAGAACTGCGAACACTCTCACTAACCACCAATCAAGATTACTGTAACACTGATATGCGGTCGTGCTGCCTTTATAGTCCGTTATCTCACCTCAAGGACATTAACTCTGCATGAACCTCCTGCTGAAGCATGGCTTTTATCTCCCTGATCAACACTAATCTTTGAACAGGCTCAGCTGGGCTGAACAATTTGTTCTGTGGTCACACTCCACCATATGTAACAGCGGAAGGACATTTCCTCCTCTGCACAATTTTAAATTGACTGACCTACTTTGACCTGGGAACTGAAGCACCATCTTCCTTCTTTGTCCCAAGAAATCAGTCTTAAAACACCTTCACCATTTCTTTATGTTAGTTCTCTTACCGAGAGAACAAGATGTTTCAGGTGAAGGTGTTTCAGAAATCTGCACTTGAATAAATGTCGTATTAAACACAGTTTATTTTCCTTTTGCTTCAAAGTCTGTGAATTTCATTTTATTTCAACCCGATTTTCTTATATTTTGGATATATTACTGTTACGTTACAAAATTACAACATAGATGTAATACATTGAACAATATGGCAGGTGATCAAGGTTACTTTTGAATTCAGATAGTAGCCTACATTTATTTTTTAACTAAGTGAAGACTATTTTTCCTTAATAAAATGCCTCGAGGTTTAGTAAAACTGGGCCTTGGGGGCAAAAAAAAAGGCTACACAAAGGAAATAAATAAATATTACTTATAAACTGCAGAACAGAAGGGTGTTGACGTTTTGAATATTGGCTTTGGGATCAAATATGGAGATGAGGTGAAGAACATTTTGGCCACTTTGAGAAAACCAGGAAAATAAGAACTCGTGAAGTTTTTTGTTTGTTTGTTTTTACAAAAAGCACGACAAAACGACTGTCCCTGATTAGTTTCATGGAGAAACAAAGGGAGGGGCCGGAGGAGACGACAAGAAAAAGTGCCTCCACGTATCCCACCAACTGGAGCGACAAACACCAGATGGATGTTACTGATCGCTGCTCCTCTGGCTCCTCGGAGCAGACAAACACGATTTGGCACCAGATGCAGTCAGTCATCCGGGAGGAGAGAGAGAAATCTCTGTGTGGTATTCTGGGAATCTGCTAATGCTCTTGGCCCACCGTCATTACAACTTAAGGTGGAAAGCTTTGGGATTTTTTTTTTTTTGAAAGAATCAGTTGAAACTTACTGAGCTGCTGGTTTATTAATCTGCCGTCTGTACGTTTTCAGGAAGATCACATTATCTTGATTTTGCTGATTGTATAGCCTCAGTTTAATCTGTTACTCGATTGCAGAATTTTTATAATACATGATGATAACTTGTTCAGCCGGCGATGGCCTTGATCAATGCCAGACTGTCATAATTGATAACTGGCACACGACGTGTACTTCCTTAGAAATGGGTAAAAACTTCATCTGTCTGTCTGCACCTGAACTAGACACAAATGAAAGCTGACCAAACATGGACTGATCTGAAGCCTTTCTTAAGATTTCTTTTATCCTCCAGATATAGTTTGTGAATGCAACCATCCAGCTCTGAACTACTTGCACCTGAGTAATGCCATTTTGTGCCACATGTTCCTGTTTGTGGCTTTAGTGGTTCTTCATTACTCCCAAAATTCACATAATAACTGAGTTTATGATGGCTTCAGAAAAGTTATAAAAAAGATTTTTTTTTTAAAACACACAATGTGAGTTTATTTCTGAGCTGTGAAGCTGCATGGCTGAAGCTCACCTGGTGACCATGCATGTGCTCACCTGTATGAAGTGGTTACTGTAAATAGCTCCACCTTATTTTATCGATGAGATATTAAATACTCTGAAAGGGATCGCTCATTTCTTTTAGTTTGTCAGCCTACCTCTGCAGATTAGGACTGCACAAACCCTCTTCTCCTTGGCATTTTAGTTAAGTTTGATACATAGTCACTTTTATTTCATTGTTTTTATTGCATGTTTTTACTGTACATTACCTGTATCCTATTTAGTTTTATGTTTTACTTGTGCAGCACTTTGGTCAACTTGGATTGTTTTTTAAATGTGCTCTATAAATAAATATGTTGTTGTTGTTATTGATACTTTTATTTTATGCAGGGCTTTCACTTATAATGATTTTTTTCTTTTTTTTTTTTACACTTAACCAAATGCAAGTATACATCTTTATAAATGTCTTGGTGTATATCTGCTGCTCCCCTGTGGTCACTACTCTGAACTGCATCAAGCTGCCACAGTTTCATGGGTAACATAGGGAAGGCATGGCTTTCAAAATAAAAGCATAGACCTTGTTATGCAGCAGCGTACCTACTCCACCAAAGACTGTATTCAGATTTTATATTGTATTTGTCAGAGGTTTGTACCACTGATGCGTACAATATCAATCATCGTGGATCCTCTATCCACTGTTTGGGTCTCGTCTGGATTAAAGGCATCATTTGAGTCTAGACTTTTTTATATACAGTCTCTGTTTAAGACCTCCATATTGAGCTTTTAAACATTGTGTCTGGTTATTTTGCTTTTTCTGTGTAAAGCAGTTAACAGAAAAAGAAAAACCCTGGGACAGGCAGCATGACAACACAGTGACTGATCTACAATTATGAAAGTACTAAGGCAGCGACCAAAAATTTCTTAACATAGCTATTATTATTAATTAATCTCTAAATTGGGTCATGATTTATTGAATCTAAATGCCAAAAAGTAATAGAAACTAGATTACCGGTATTATCAAAACCTATGTCACATAATGGGTTCATATCCAGGCTTCAAATGCACTGGCATGTTATCTTGACCCTTTTTGTAAATGCTGTCTCATATGTGCTTTAAATTTATATGTATGATTTGTGACCTCTCCTCTTTATCAACCCCAAAACATCTTCAAACATTCATCCTCATCTCTACAACCATGGACAAAAATATAATTTTAACTCAATTGGAAAGGCAGAACAAAACTATCACCAAAACACTGGGACAATCTGCTGACCAAACACTCAAATTTGGAAAAAAATAACATTCACGAATCACCATTAAAGATAATATCACCTACTACAACAACACCTGGTTGGTCCACATTTATGCAATTTATCCATAGCTGATCTCCCCACACACTACTCCACACTGTTCATCCTTTTTTTTTTGCCTTCTTTTTATTCCCAATGAATTCAACACTCCTCAATATGCCTGCTCCCCGTTCTTTGCTTTGTTCTGTCTTGTCTCATACTGTTCTGTACTTGTCTAACTTGTCTAAGTTCAAATAAATTTGTATTTTTTTATGGCAATGGTAACTTATGGTTAAACAATGTACTTCCTCCCATTCTTTGTGTTGTCTTTTCTTAATTTTCTTAACTATCATATGGACCACAGAAAACAAAACAATGAGAAAACGTCAAATAAATAAAATTCTCCTGTAATGTTTTATTGTTTTCAGTCAGTGGAGGTTTATTTTGAAAGCCCTGAGCGGAAGTCGTCGTCCTCATCTCTTCACATTCACATCAGCTGCTCCGAGTTGGACCACAACAATAACAACAGACGGAAAAAAGCGACTTTTTGTTCAATTATTTCGACAATTAAGACCAAACGACGGATAAAAACACTTTGGTGAGAAACGTCGGTGTTTCTTCGTAAAGATCTTCGACCTCAACAAACGTTTGGTGAGAAAATAAGACCTGATTTTAACCCTTTACTATTTGCCCCCGGTGGTCGTTAGCTGTTGTCCTCTGTGTGCTCGTGGCGAACCTGTTTAACCTTTATTTATTTTTAATAATCTTTATTGAAACCTTTAGTCGTGTTCGTTTATGACGGGAGGTTAAATCACTGTCTGATTTTGTCGAGTAGTTTGTTTTTTTTTTAATCGTTGTTATTAACGCACCAGGCCTGATGATGCGTTCAGGTGCGTCCTAAAGAAAATCCGTTATCCGAGTGCTATCAGTCGTAAATATTTCATTTGCAACCCAGTATAGAAAGAAAATGAGCCCCTTTTAAATTGTTACAGGAGGTTAGTAGGACTGCAACTAATAGCTATTACTTTCAGTATCGATTAACCTGACCCTATGGAAATGTAGCCTAATGATATTGATTATTTTTCTCTCTGAATGACAAACCAAAACCACCACATATTAGGATAATCAATTTATAAACATATCAATCAGAAGAAAAGCAGTAAAAATCTTAACATTGAAGAAGCTACAGTTAGCAAAGGTTGGACACAATTGTTGATGACTTACTGAATGTTATTTATCAATGTTATTTAATATCAACAAAGCTGATTTTACTTATTTTTTGTAGTTGATTGTTATTTTTGTTCAGTGTATGGCCGATTAATTGGCCAGCCTAAATGATTGAGCCCTAATGTTAAATTTTGGTGCAGAGTGAGGAGTAATGCAGAGTCATCCAGCATAGCTTAGCTAGGTGTTAAAAATGTGAACACAAAATACAGTACGTCACTTTGACCACTGATTTTCCACAGAGAGACTGAGACTGAGGTCTCTCATTTTTTCCCATCAAACTCAACCCAAAAATGTCAGAGCTTTTAGAAAATACACTGAAAAAAAAGTCTGAATAAAACTCTCCCTTTTCAAATACAATTTTATATCATCATCATTGTGTTAACAACAAGTGACAGAACAAGTCAGACCTGCTCTTTGATTATGCAACATTACTCTAAATATTAAAGTTGTCACTGCAACACTAAATAGTCCAGCAAAATCTCTCTGACTAATTGATACTGTCTTATTGTGTATAGTGTGATATTTCCCACAGTAATAGAAAATACATCATCAATGCATTATCATCTAACACAGGGGTGTCAAACTCATTTTTAGTTCAGGGGCCACATACAGCGCAATTTGATCTCAAGTGGGCCAGACCACTGAAATAATAGTATAATCACCTATAAACAAGGAGAACTCTAAGTATTTCCTTTGTTTTAGAGCAAATTAACCCTCCTTTTACAAAACATGTTATGATCAACCTAAAATTTCTTGAGAAAAAAACTTGCAATTTCAACAATATTATGCCCCTTCTGGCTTCTATGTGATTTTTAACACGGATTGGACCCTCTGGTGGGCCTTTTGTTTGACACCCCTGATCCAGCAGGATTGCTTCCTTCCTTTCCCTCGCTGCAGGTTGTTTTTACCTGGTGGTCGGTGAAATGGGGCGTATCTTCTTGGATCACATCGGTGGGACTCGCCTCTTCTCCTGCGCCAACTGTGACACCATCCTGACCAACCGAGCTGAGCTCATCTCCACGCGCTTCACCGGGGCCACGGGCCGAGCTTTCCTGTTCAACAAGGTATCTGAACTCCTTAAATCTGGTGGGGGAAAAAAACCTGTCATCATGTAGTAAAACACTTGATTGTAGTTGTTTCCATTGTGGCAGGCTAATCCACAACTTCACCCCAGTCACAGAGATATATGTGCTTTTTAATGTTGTATTTATACTTGGTTGTATTAAGTTAAGTTTCCCTCTTTGCTCATATCTCCCCTCTCATTCCTTAAACATTTTTTTGTATATTGTTAGGGAGAAAATTATTCTTTGTATAGTATCTGTGCAGTTTTAATGTTCTTGCTGGAAATTGTATGGGAAACCTAAAATTTTGACATTAAAATGTTAAGTAACTTAAATTTACAGGCCTCGAATTACGTGATAATGTCAAATAACACTTTATTGCGTAATAATGTCTAGAAATAGCCTAGAAATTACGGTCAGTTTCATAGTAATGTCGAGAAATTTAGCCAAGAAATAACAATTGATTGCTCAGAAATATCAATCAATTGCAAAGACTAACAACAAGCCATGAAAAGCATGTGTAATCTTTTGCTATGAATATGAAATTAAGTGTTATTTCTAGGCTATTTCTTGACATTACGACGCAATTAATTGTTATTTCTTGGCTATTTCTTGACATTATCATGTAATTAGCGGCCTGTAGATTAAAGGGTTACCATGTGCTACCCCCTTCAGGTGGTGAATCTGCAACACAGCGAGGTCCAAGACAGAGTCATGCTGACGGGAAGACACATGGTGCGGGATGTCAGCTGTAAGAACTGCAACAGCAAGCTGGGCTGGATGTATGAGTTCGCCACGGAGGAGAGCCAGCGCTACAAGGAGGGCCGCGTCATCCTGGAGAGGGCGCTGGTGAGGGAGAGCGAAGGCTTTGAGCACGTTCCCTCCGAGAACTCCTGAGTTTCACCTCCGTTGCAGTTGCGATGCTCATTCCATGCAAACTACAGCTTTTCCTCCAGCAGCAGCGCATGGACATGCATAGACAGTGTGCCATTTGTGACTAGAGCTACACCAAAATAATATCACAGGCTGGCTGTTTGTGGGGTATTTAAATTAGAAGTGGTGGATGTTTTTCCCATAAGTTTAAAACGTTTTATCCTAGGAAGGGAAATAACCATTGCTCCTCTACCCATTTAAAACCACCTGCATCTTCCATCTGCGCCCAACAGGCTGTGATGTTTGTTAAATTGTGTTGGCGGCGGGGGGGACTGTGGCCGCTGTCAGAGGGAGAGGATTCGCTCCTGTGTCCCGACAAGAAGCTCAGACAGATAGATGATTATTATGCAAGTTTTAAGTACCCAAAAAACCCCAGCAGTGATGAACGCTGGCGCTGAAGGCGGGAATGTTGGGTGTGACTTAATTAAATGAAATCGTTTTTTTCTTAAAGAGAGAGTGTCTGAGCAAATGTGCTGGAAAATATTCTGTTTCCAGAAAGTGTTAAGTGTGATTTTTTAATTTTTTTTATTATTATTATTATTTCAATACTGTATATTAAGTTACCTTTCTTTAATTTTGGCTGCACCTGAATGAAAGAATAGAGACTAAGAAGGGGGTCATTTGTTTTTTGTCAAAAATAAATACATTCAAACAATATCAATGAAGTGAGTCTGTTTTTTCTTATGTCTGTCCATGTTTACATTATCATACAAATTAACTTTAACAAAGGCAATTTTACTTATGAAATACTTACAAGACTGTTGCTATGGATTATATCACAGCTTCAAGATATTTCTTATTTCTCTGATGAGCTGGAGAGAGTGTTACCTGATTTGACCTCTCTGATACTTCTACACATATGCTTTGTGTCTGTAGGTTTCTAAAGTTTTATTATTGCTCTGTTGCTATTTTCTCCTGAAGGACAGGGTTTTCCTTTTTCTCAGACTGTAGTTGTCATTTTAATAACACTCAACATGAGATTTGTTGTGTGTATCATTAACTACAATAACAGAGAAAGGCTTTCTTGTTAGGGCTGCATGACATGCAAAAATATAATATTGCATACATCGTTATTGGCTAAACTCAACAGTTTAGCCAATAACAATGGCTCCAGTAACAATTTTAGAAAAATTATAAATGTCTGTAAAGGTGATTTTGTAAAATGGTAGCTATTTTATCATTTTAAAGGACAATTTCAGGCAAATTCAACCTGGGGCTATAGCTTCCTAATATTTTAGGTTTAAAAGAATGAATATGAAGATTTTTATTATCTTTTTAATGTCTCCTGTCTGTCCCCGCATCGCCACAGCAGCAGACAGCTGTTACATCCCACAAAATCACTTTTTTTTTTGACAGACAATGTCAGATGTCTATTGAAAAATACACCTTGAGGTTTGTTTACATAAAGAAAGCCGACATGTTTGTAAAAAAAGAGCTGTAACACAAAGTCTCGTGAAGTCTCGCGCAAAAAGTGAGGTTGACGCGATTTCTTGGATGTAAACAACCTAAGCCTAAGATCCGTCCAGTCCCATTATAGCTGCTGTGGCGATGCGGGGACAGACAGAACTACTGCAAAACAGGAGGAATTAAAAAGAAAATCTTCAGATTCCTTCTTTTAGACCTAAAATATTAGGAAACCATAGCTCCAAGTTGAATTTGCCTGGAATTGTCCTTGAAGTACCTATTACACCAAGTACCACTAGGGATGCGAGTAGCCTACTAGTCAGGTGCAAATATGACTTGACCCCAAAAAAATTCTAACAAAAGGTTTCTCTGCTGTTTTTTATAGTATTAGATGAGTACAATTTACATGGAATTTTACCTACATGTTTTCTCAAAATGAGTTTTTCCTCAGACTCTGAGCCCAAAATCTCCACTTCAGCAGCACTTACAGACACCAAACCTTCCAGTTTGATCACTTTCTATATTCTGAAGGTTTTTACAGAGGGGTTTGTTGATATATCATTCATAGCCTGATTTATACAACATTTTACTCCTAAAAACATGGCGATATTTGAATTTTTAAGGCTGGTGACAGTATTTTCTCATTTACAGAGTGATAAAAAGAGATATCCAAAATCCCCTCTGTAAAAACCTCTGGTATGTCAACTAAATAAAACAAGAATTTTGAAAGTAGCTTTATCCATTGCTCAGTTTTCGGTTCTGGAAATGTATGCAAATTAGCGCATATTTAATGAGATATTGCCTAATTTACATATTTAAACATACAATTTGACAAAACTTGTAATACAAAAAATATTTGTCTTAATGTAAGTGATAAACTTGGGAAGTTTCATGGTGATATCTGTTAGTTTAAAATTTTTACCCTATTCACCTCTGGTGTCTCCCCAGGCTTCCTATCCATCTTGGATGCCATCTTGAAAATGACACCTTTGGTAAACTTTTAATATGTTATTAAGGACATCTAATACTATAAAAAACAGCTGAGAAACCTTTTGTTAGAATTTTTTTTGGGTTAGGTGTTTTTTTTTTCATATATGCACCCGCCTATACCCCTGGTTGAGGTGTAGAAAACAAACCCACCACTCTTTGAGTTCATCGATTCCCGCTGCATTGTGGGAAATGGAGGCGGAATGACGGTGGGGAGGAAACTCCAAATCGCACTAGTCGTGTCATTAGTAGTTTCAGGTCCGATCACATTCCTCAGTCATCATCACTAGTGTTTATGCGTGTGTGTGTCTGTGCGTGTGTGTGTGTGTGTGTGTAGGCTTTCATGGCAGATAGCGCTAGCGGAATAACAGACTTCTGTGGGACGCGGACGCAAACAAACCGGAGCAACAATGGCCGGTAAGTATGTCAGTCATCATGGCAACGGCGGCGACACGTTAGCGAGCTAGAAGCGGCTAATAACTGTCCGTTTCTGGCCGTTAAAGAGTCAGATCGAACCGTCAGAAAAGAACGACCGAGCATCGTTCGAGAATGCCGTGCAGCTAGTGACGTGTCATTTACATTCAAAGACAACGGCGTTTGTAACCGTTAGATATGGAATCACGTCGGTCGCGTGCATGCACATGATGATGATCCACCCGTCCAGGCAGGGCCGTTATTATGACTGTTTTTAAGTTTTAACTGTGGTCGCCTTTTTACTTTACTGTACTTGTCTGCACTGTTGCATTATCATTTATAATATGGTTCCAATTTAAATACTATCTATGGAAGAGATAGGTATTTACTCTAAAACAGATAACTTGTAAATACCTGTTCTCAGTGTCATGGCATCTTTGTGTGACAGGATGTACAGTAAATGTTTTGTGATGATTCAATGTAGGAGCTTGATAGATAGATAGATAGATAGATAGATAGATAGATAGATAGATAGATAGATAGATAGATAGATAGATAGATAGATAGATACGTTTATTGTCATTGTCATTTCCACAACAACGAAATTAAAAGTGCATCTCCTGCAGTGCAAAATTTCATAAAAACATTCAGAAAAAAAAAATAAAAAAGCATAAAACACACATTGACCACTCATCATTACTCAGTGTTAAGTGCAGTCACTGCTTTGGGGTAAAAACTGTTCTTAAATCTGTTTGTGGTGGCTTTAATTGTCCTGTATCTCCTGCCAGAGGGGAGTAGCTCAAACCGACAGTGGCCAGGGTGTGTTGTGTCTTTGAGGATTTTCTTTGCCTTTGTGAGGCATCGAGAGCTATACAGTTCATTCAGATATTTAGTGTTCTTCTCAGGTGTGTATTTGTATTTATTAAGTACCGGTATACTGTGTCTTTAGTCACTCATGAAAATGAAAAGACCCCAGGAAGAATAGCTGCTGCTTTGCAAAAGCTAATGGGGGTTTTAATAAACTAATGAAAATGAACTAAACCAAACTTTTTGTCCCCCCGAACAGAAAACGTGAGTGTGTTTTTCAAGCTGTACTGCCTGACAGTGATGACTCTGGTGGCTGCTACCTACACTGTGGCCCTGCGCTACACGAGGACAATCTCATCCGGAGACCTGTACTTCTCCACCACGGCAGTGTGCATCACCGAGGTCATTAAGTTGATACTGAGTCTGGGGATGCTGGCCAAGTAAGTGCTCTGGACTGAACTGAACTGAACTGAACTGCGTTTACTGCCATCCCACCGGAAGCAGTAATGTGTTGATTCATTTGAGGAAGCCACAGGCAGGGACAAATTGTGTGAAATTATCATCTTCATCACTGATTATTCTGCCTGTTATGATGATTTTGTCCCTCAATCATAAAGTGTATTAATTTAATGTCAGAAAGCAGTACCTATTCATCAAATCTCAATGTGGCATCTTCAAATTCTCTTTGTTTAACTAACCAAAAAAGGCCTGTACGTACTCCACAAGAACAGAGAAATGTGTGCAGTCTCCCACGGCTGCAAGAAAAGAATGATGTCTTTCTTTTCTTGCAGCTGGTTCTTGACACAACATCTGGACAGAACTTTTTTCTTGTATGGTGTCTGACAACTATTGTGTGAACTTCTGCACTTGAGTTTCACGTGAAGTATGAAATGTCCTGGCCAGAACTAACTTTGTTCTTGCCACCTTGAGAACATGAACAAATTTCTCTGTTCTTGCAGAGTATGTGCAGGCCTTAAGAATGTGACCAAATTTGTTGATTCATAATATTTTACTTGAGGAAGCTGCAGACAGGGACAGTGTGAAATTATCATCTTCACCACTGATTATTCTGCCTGTTATGATGATTATGTCCCTCAGTCATTAAGTGCATTAAATGTCAGAAACCAGTACCTAATTATAAAATCTCAATGTGACAAATTCAAAAGCTCCAATGGTAAACTTTTAGTTAGTTGTCACCACAGCAAATCCTTATGATTATGAAATATGATAATTGATGAGGACCAAGTTCTGCTCATACTGGAACATTTCAATCAATCACATTTTACTGGCACCTTTCATACACTGTAGTTTATTTACATTTTTATAGCTCAGTGGACTCCCCAGTGTATGAAGTGACTGACAAGCTGACAGCCAAACAATTGCAGATGGAATTTATATCTATCAGCACTTCCTCTTCTTTATCGGTTTGTTTTTATGTCTTCTCTCCCAGAGAAACGGGAAGCCCCACCAGACTGAAGAACGCCATCATGGAACATGTGTTCTTCAGCCCGAAGGAGCTGCTGAAGCTGAGCGTCCCCTCTGTCGTGTATGCCGTGCAAAATAACATGGCCTTTCTTGCCTTGAGTAACCTCGATGCAGCGGTATATCAGGTATGAAACTTGATGCCACGCCCCCACAGACTGTTATGGTGGTGACTGTAAACAGTGTGCATCAGGAAGACAAATTAATACTAGATGTTTCACCAATGAATCATAGAAATAAATAATTTTGACTAAGGAACAATCCAAAAACAATTAATCTCCAATGGAATAAAGTAGACAAGACGTGAAGTCCTCACATTGGAGAAGCTGAAAAAGCTAAAAAACTAGGATACATTCAGTAAAACGCATACCTCCATCATCTGTGTGCTCAGTCCACCTTCTCTTCTCTTCAGAAGTAGGTGAACACATGAGTAGCTGGTAAACCTTTGTTCCCTTGTGTAGGTCACCTACCAGCTGAAGATCCCATGCACGGCCTTGTGCACAGTCCTCATGCTGAGCCGCTCTCTCAGCCGCCTGCAGTGGTTCTCCGTCTTCATGCTCTGCGGGGGAGTGACACTCGTACAGTGGAAGCCTGCAGAGGTCACGAAAGTCCAGGTAGAGATGAGATGAGTTGGATTACGGTGATTACCAATGTCACAGATTTTGCTTTTCAAAGTAGGAGATATTTACCTCTTGTCTTTTTTTCTTTTTCTCCCACAGATTGAGCAAAATCCGTTTGTTGGCTTCGTCGCCATTGCTATTGCAGTTCTTTGCTCTGGATTTGCAGGTAAAATTGTCACTAAAAGTTTCGATCCGTCATTATTTAACTCATTGAGTGCCGCGCTCCTTTCCAAAGTTTTAGTCAAGTGTACCGGCAAATTAGACCATATTTGACTTTTTATTTTAGAGCCATAGTGTATTCTATATTATTGCCACCAACACATACTGTAGCTCATTTGAAAGGTTTAACTTTATCCTTCAAATGGCCACAAACCGTTTGTTTCTACGTGCCTCCGTTCCTGAGAAAAGTCAAGCTAAACATGGCTGGGTTTCACCAAAATCCCTCCTTTTTTTCTAGAAAAGGAGATAGAGCGTCTTTTATGAAAGCTGCGCTGTTTGTGTCTGTCGCTCTTCAGACACTCGCATTTCTGGATCAAAGGGCTCGTATAAGATAAATATACACAACAATTGTTGTTCTATTCACAAAACCACCATCGGGGGGCGGGGGGGGGGCGCCACTAAACAGCAATAACACAGACGCACCGTGCCGTGTCACAGCCTCTCGCCGCGGAACGTGAGGCTCTGCCGGCCACAGCGGCTCGCGAACACCGGTCCCGCCGGTGGTCGCGGTCCGTCTGTGGTACGGGTCGGTGGTGCCGGTCTGCTTTGGCCCAGAGACCATCAGATTTTACCGCGGGAGGACTTTGGGGAGGACACGGTGTTGCTCCAGATGAAGACCGGGCGGGACAGTCGGCTGAGAGCTTCCTGGTTCAGCTCCCAGCTGCTGCAGCCTCGCGGGTGAGAGCGGAGCAGCAGCGGAGCAGCTGCGCTGCATCTGCATGCAGACCTCCGTTTGCAGAAGCTGAGTTATGATAAAAACTTCCAGATCATGAGCTGTCATGTGACTTTGATCGTCATCTATTTCAGTTCTCCTCGTCGTAGAGTCCCCAAATTTACATATAATGTGTATTAAAGTGTCTATTTTCATAATTTAAAAAAAAAGCAAAAAACGAAAAATTTCGTTTTTGGCACTCAACGCATGGGAACGAAAAACGAGAAATTACGTGGTTGGCACTCAATGAGTTAACATACGCAGCAAAACATACTTGTACCTAACGGTTTTGTGTCTATATTCTGGTTAAGGTGTGTACTTTGAAAAGGTACTGAAGAGCTCTGACACATCCCTGTGGGTAAGGAACATACAGATGTACCTGTCCGGCATCGTGGTCACGCTATTGGGTGTTTACGTGACTGATGGTGAAAAAGTCCTGGAAAAAGGCTTCTTTTTTGGGTACACTCCCTGGGTGTGCTTTGTCGTGTGTAAGTACAATACAACCTGGGATTTTTTTTTTTTTCTTCTATATTTAATGTCATTTTTTCCACAATATATCAAATGACATTGACCTTTTTTGTGTTGCCAGTTCTAGCCAGTGTGGGAGGTTTGTACACGTCGGTGGTGGTGAAGTACACAGACAATATCATGAAGGGCTTCTCGGCCGCTGCTGCCATTGTTATCTCGACTGTGGCATCTGTCCTTTTGTTTGGGCTACAGATCAGTAAGTTTCTCATCACCACATTGTTGGTATTGTGTTGTGGCTCATGACTTCCGTGTTTGCGCATTTTAAAGCAGAAGTAAGTGATATATTTGTGTTAATATAAGTCTTAAATAGTTATATCTTCCGACAGCAATCACTTACATAGAGTGTTTGGACTGAAACACGGGTCTGTCAGTCACTCTGCTCTGCTCTGAGCCGAGGAGAAAACATTTATCGTATCCTACAGTTTTTATCCAATGAGGAGAGAGAACGGCATTCAGGGCTGTGTGTGCAGCCAAGGGACGCCGTGAATGTGGTGACGTAGGGACGAGGACTGTTATGGTGCGTTCAAGGCAACTCGTAACTCGTGTTTTTCCGACCTGTGAAGTCGTACCAGTTTGATCTGGTACGAGTTCACGGGTCGGAAGTTACGAGTGGCCGTTATAGTGACTTTCACCGGTAAAACAGGTCGGAAAAACACAAGTGGGTTGCCTGGAACGCTACAGAGTCGTAAGTTGTGACTTGAAGCTGTAATTTACGGTTTCAAAAGCCGGCCTCGAATGCAGCATTAGCCAAAACGACCAGATCGCTTACTTCTGCTTTAAATACAAGAGTCCGTTTACAAATACATAATGAAAGTTTTAGTGAAGTTTTAGAAAATAGCATTATTATTGCTTTTTCACGATAACATTTACATTTAATTCTTTTGTTAGATGCTTTTGTCCAAAGCGACGTACAAGTTGTAAGTGTACCAATTCTGAAAAGGTTTATAGTGATCTGAAATGAAATGTAATGTATATGTAAAGCAAAAGCAAAGGACTAGGTGTTACATTTTCTGTAAAGATTCAAAGCAGAACATGAATGGTACTTTGCATTTCCTGTTGGCTAACCATGATGCTGATGATGATGTTTTGCCTTCTACCCCGTCTGTGCAGCAATCACATTTGCCTCTGGCGCGCTCCTCGTGTGCATCTCCATCTACCTATATGGACTTCCAAAGCAGGACACATCAAAACTGAGCCGACAAGACGCAGATAAGGAGTTGAAACAGAAACTGATCACTGTGTGAGTGGCTGACCTCTTGGACTACTGTAGGTGTACGTTGAGGTTTTCCAGGGACATAAAAAGAGCTCCTGCACTGGAAGGATTAGGGAGCCAATCTTTTTCAAATGAACTCTCGGTTGGGCTGTGTCTGTGGTTAATCAATCTAGCCCACACAAGGGACTGGTGAGATGAATTTTCTGACTTTTTTTTTTTTTTTTTTCCCCATTTAGTAACTGTATGTTTTAAACTGTGCAATGTGAGTGTCTTATATCCATATCACATGCTGATTCTGAATGTGCCCTAATCTCAGAACATATTTTAAAGGATGACAACTTTTTGCACAATGTGATTATGTTAAAAAATATATCTCTTAAGTGTCTTTTATTATTATTATTTGTATCAGATCTGTGCCAGGTATTGCTTTAAAGGTAATTTTAAATATTTTATTAAATTGAATGGAAATGTGTGACAAACAGAAGTCAGGGTTTTTATTTTTTTCTTAGAGTATACACCCAACCCTACCAATGCTGTAGAACGGCTGTTTTATTGAACAGGCTGTCTCCCTCAAAAACAGCCTGTCCAATCATAGTTTACTACTTGTAACTAAGCATAGGCTGTTTTTTGATCAAGTTTTGGATTGTTCCAAATGCTTAAGCAGTTTATATGGGGTGGTAAGTAAAAACAAAAACATTAGAGCTAAATCACTGGACTCACAAGGTTTACTCACTTTGACACCTCATAGTAAAGTACTGTCGTTTTGACTCAATTTATTTGATAATTTTATCAATTGCCCTTAAGATTGAAATGAGTAATAACGTCTCTGGTAATATAACATTAACAAAGTAAGATGGTATATATGCAGTATAGTATATACATACACACATATATTTGTGTATATATAAATAGCTTGTGCTATTGACAGTTTTCACGTGAGTAGTAAGAAACCTGCCTTTGTCTACCTGTGTGTGTGAACTGCAGCTGTTTTAAGCACCTGCTGCTCAAGTTTTTTCTGAACAATGGACCCTTCACGGCCCAGCCCTAACCATGGGGACACGGCTTATCGAACATTCAATCGTTGTGTTGTAAACCACTCGTCACACTGTAGCAACTAAACAATCATCTGACCATTGGCACAGTTGTGTGGTATTGGAAAAATTCAATGTATTTATATTTGACAGCAGTTGAAGTAGCTTCTTGTCCTGTTGTCTTTAAAGTTGAGACTAAAAATGTACCCTCTTTGGTTTGTTTGTTTGGAAAAGGTCAATTTATGATTTTTCATTATTTCTTTGACCTGTTTTTACACAAAAACATATGCCAAATAAATGTTATAGCCTACACTGAAATCGACTAACACGGAGGCGAAAAAAACTGTAGACATTAAAGCAACACGATGTAGTTTCTCTACCTCAAAGTGTTTCTAAACTCATTGAAGTAGTAGAAAAAAGGTTAAAGGGATACTGTATTCAGGCGTAACTTTAACACATGGTCTAACACTGAGTAAACCCACCCCCACCTCGAGAGATCAACTTTGACGACCGCAAACTAATCGACTTCAGAACAGACCACACAAAAGCAAAAATAGTGCTGTCTATTTCTCCACGAGCCAACCACGATCAAAAAAGCCACTCATAGCCACAAATACTGCTCAGAACAGCACCAAACTTTGTCAACAGTACAAATAGGGTCCCAGCACATAATAATACACACATAAAGGAATTGTTGATGGAGCCGTTGCTGTTACTGGTGCCATCGTCGTTGTTGCTGATCCCGGTTTGTAACACACAGGCTGCATTAGGCTCTAGTTATGTGTCATGCAAACAAGGGAGAATGGAGCTGTTGGCCGAAAGAGAAGGCAACAACGGCACACTGATGCGTGTGATGTTGGCCTCAGGCTCGGCTCAATCTAGCGCTACGTTGGCTGTGGAACTATTCCAATAAAACATTTTTAAAAAGAGTTCAGGTGTGTCGCACAGCATCAGGTAAGTTGCACAGCATTAGGGTGTGCCGCACAGCATCGGGTATGCAGCAGGACCAGTGGTACAGCCTGTCCTCCCGCCACATAAAAGTTTGGCTGGCTGCTATAACGGAGCAGGGGCGGACTGCGAAAACAAATCAGACCGGTTACATCGGGTTACATGCCACCATTTAGACATACCACCAATCCGGAATACTGCTATTCCGACATGCCAACATCCCATAAATATAAACAATATCAGCTTTCCTCCACCTACTACGTTATGCTCTGACAATAAAACAAATAGGTCTATTGTAATCTAAATCCCACCAAACCAATGTATAGAACCAAAAACTATGTTTCTATGTTTCATCATGAGTTGTTTCCAGTTAGTTTCATGGCGGCCATCTTGCATGCCCCAGTACAACATTTCACATAGCTGTTATAACAATAACAAAAACAATACTTGTAACAATGTAATGAAAGACCCATGAACTACTTTTGACTTTTGCTGATTTTGGACATATTGGTACAATACCCGGAAGCCATCTTGAAAAATGGCCACCATATTGAATTTTTTGGAGTGGCCAGCGCCTTTTTCCAAAAAGAGTGACCCTTCAAAAGTATTTCATGCTTGTATCACCAAGTGAACGATTCTTGCCATAATCTGCTCCACCACACTGAGTTACACCAAACCAGTCTTGACTCATTTTTAACAATCTGACCATGACAGCACACCTACCACTGTGGTATGTCGTTACCCTTAATATCAACATGCAAAATGAAGAGACGGACAGAAGTAACGTCACACAGTCGCAATCTACGTGAGTGGAAACTACCTGAGATAATAGAAGAAAAGGCAAATACTGAATTCAATTAAGGAAGATTATTTTATTTTATTTAAAAAAATTTAAGGCTCCTTATTTACAATATAAATTAACTATAACTGTATGGTACCTGCAGCAGAGACAAAACAATGATGAACAATCTTTGAGTTTCACATTTTATCAACAGCTGTGATGCCGAGGATCTTCATCCCGTTGGCCAGGACTGAGCAGGCTTTACTGAACAGTCTTAACCTTGCCTGTTGACATTCAGAAAATGAGACAAGTAATTATACATTAGAAAAAAAATATATAAACGTATTTTCACATTGCAAACTAGCTAGTTTACGAACCTTATTAGCAACCTAAATTTTAAATCTGTAGTGAAATTGTAACCTGTGACCATCTCTAAACAGAAATGTTGCCAGCAAATACAATGAGTTGACCTGGACTACAATATTAAAATACTGGCTATGGTCATGCCAGTGTGTGCACCACTATGTATAATAAAATAAACATGCGGGTGTTTTTCTTTTCACCTGTGCGACATCCTGAGGGCTTCCTTTCACTGGCAGCTCCCTGTGCGCCGACGCAATCAGATGGCTGGGAGAGAGATCACCGTTAACACACTGTCAAATTACCACCTCTACCAACAGTTCCTCCTGTGATGTACCAGGTAAACACTGAACCACCCAGTCCCTTAGGACAAACATCCTGTTCCTTACCACAACTTCAACAGAAAGTTGACCAGGTGTTTGGGTTGCAGATCCTGAGCCGACTGGTACAACACCTCATCGTAGCTGCGAACAATTAGGGGGAGGAACATATTTTTCTATCTTGCATGAAAAGCAAACATTGATTTAACATGGACATAGTCTCGCATTTCACAAGGTATAAACGAATCATATGATAACGTGTCTGTATAAATATAAATATTCTGCTTACCGAAGGAGGTGCTGCAGGATGGTGATACTGGACTGCTCAAGAAGAAGGGACGGGTCGAACGCAGCTGCCTCTATGCCCTCGTTCCTCCGCATTAAACTAAAGTAACATTAAGATCTCCATTAACCATTAACTTCCTCATAAGACTTGTTGCCTCTCTTCTTTTAATCTTGTTGTGTAAAGATAAGAGAGAGTAAAATGCATCTAGTTGTGGTATCTTGTTTCATTGACTTTTAATCTTGAACACAAGTAATTCCCACAAGACCTATGCAAATAATAACTGGATTAATGGATGTGTATTCTTTTTTTATTGCAAACAAACACTTAACCAACACTAAAGGAGATTTAGTAACTGAAATCAGTGAAGTGAGGTGTTGAAAATAGACATTGGTGATGTAAGATTGAGTAGTAATTTATAGTTATAACCAGCCCAGCAGCTAACATATTGTATGATAATCTGGTCAACAATAGCTGTGTGGTAATGTGAACGCTGAAGCAGGTTCTGCTTGTTCATTCATTGTTGGTCAACACTGAGAAGAGAGATCATTATCTGGTATGTTTTCTTCTTCCGTTAAAATTCCTGTTCGATGTTACTGTCCCCATCACAGAAACGCCGACTGGGCTTAAACAAAGAGGGAATTTCATCCTAAAAAGACACGTTTGGTAGAAGTAATACCTCACATTAACTCTTGCATTCACTCATTTTGTTCTCAAATTACGGAAACAAGTTGAGGAAACATAATTCATCTCCCAGCAACCAATGTGAACATGAGGAACGAAAAAAAACCTGTTTCAGTTCGAACACAAGCACCTCCTTTTGTGAGAGCTTAGAGGAAACACAGGCCTGTCTGTAAAATACTTTACTTTTATCAGACAGAATCATAACAAGTGAAGAGTTTTTTTTCTTCTTAACTTTGGTATTTCTGCTTTTAGGGAATCTCAGTAACACTTCCATCAGAGATTTAATGTGGCTGCTATGAACTACTCAATATAATTTAACATCTTATAAAATCTGTCTCTGGAAATCAGAGCTGATAAACATCCCTTCCAATAACAAATAGAAAGTTTTGTGCTGTTGTAACATACAAAATAAGACCTTGAGCCATAGAATAATATGCAGAACATTTACCACATTTTTTCCAATCTTTTTTATGAGCTATTGATAATGGAAATAATTTGCTGCCAACATTGCTTAAGTGGCACTACACAACAAAAACACAAACCTGCAGAGTCGAGCGTGTGTGTACTGGAGGAAGACGCCTGTGTCTCCCTGAGCCTGCAGCATCCTGTCCCAGTCAAACTTATAGTCTGATTGCAGAGGACCTTTGAAGTCCTGAAACAAAGTTAGAGGAGAACATGAATGAGAAATGTGAGTGGGTGAATATTAGAGTGTGGCAAAGTTTTTAAAAATTTGTTGTGATCATTTACCTGGACAATTAGGGCACCAATTCCTACTGTCTCTGCTGTGACCTCTGGGTTGTCCATCTCCTTTGTTGCTGTGGAAAGAGTGAGCACTGGTGTCACCTTTTTTCCCCACACATACACACTTATTATTCCCACACTAGGTCTCTAACATCTGTTCTACAATTAATATTTTCTATCATTGTATTTATATCGTCCCTTTTAAAATGCAGGATGTGCAGGATGAATTTGTAATGTTACTCAACTAGCTCACTTGTATGATAAATGCTGCAGTGGGAGAAGAGCGCCATCTTGCTGCGTTGAGGTGTAATTAGAAAATCCCACTTGGCTCCACAGCAGCAGACTGGCACACTCACACTCTAACTGAACATTATAAACTCTTAGAATGACAAATATATCATATATTTGCATATTGCTTACTAATACTTGTGGCTTAAAGAAGGTTTTACACTAAAATGCAAAGGAGAGAGAGGAAAAATCAATGTTTTTGTTCCTTTTACAAACTCGTATAACGTTAAAATGTTGAGGTAACTATATTACACTATAATACAATACTATATCGCTAAATAACTGCCTAATATGTGTGACAGACTGTACTTTTTGACTGTTTCATGTTGTCCAACATCCTGGACCGAGCTTCATCCAGCACGTCCTCCAGAAACACCACCTCACCGGTCCGCGTCTTCATACCCTGCACCAGGCCAAACGGCACATGCCGACACCTGCAACCAGTCAATATATCACTTACTGAAGTAAAAAATGTCAACACCAAAGCATCAAAATATCTCAGGCACAAGAATTTAAATATTTACTTTAAGTTAGCAGCAAATTGTGTATAAAACATTGTGTGTTGTGTTTTTCCTGCTACCTGTCGGCCCAAGAGTGTCCCATAGCGAACAGGATCTGGAACAACTGGCTGAAGTGATTTGATTGACCTTTATCCGTCTGAAAATGAAAAAAACAGATACAGAAACAGGAAACTGATTAAAAAGTGTCATGATGAGCAGTGGGAGAGTGTAAATGGAAAAAAAAAAAAAAACATAAAATGGATTTTATGTTTTCTATGACTGTCTCCAAATTCCCATATAAACAAAAGTCTAAAGAGGGAAAACGAGGATGGCAGGACTGACATCATCATCACCATTGTAAACTCCAATTTAAAGCAATAACACAGACTGTTTTTAAACAGTCTCCACATATCCACTTAGCTTTTGTAAAAAATACAAATATCTCATTTTGTGCCACTAAATTTTCATCATAAAAAATCTTGTTACGTGTTGCAAGATTAGAGCTGACTGCAAATGCTACTACTGCTGTTAAAACTGTTACTATTCTTTGTGTTGTGCTTGAATGCGTCCTTACCACATAAATCATCTCATCAAAGTCGTACGTTTGTTGTCGCTCAATTGCTGCAGCAATATCTCTGGAAAGAGAGAGAAAATTTACAAAGAGGCCGATGTTGCCAAGATCACCTCTAAAAGTGTAGGTGCAGCTGTACATTTCTATGTTTTGTTGCAAATGTTATGACTCTACCAGTGCTAATTATTACTAGTATTGACTAGTAGTGCATATACTGACCTGGTGATGTAGAGAGTCGTGCCGTCGCTGCGTAGCACCGTACAGACGCTGCTCATGTCTCCAGCAGGGGAAAGATCCACCACACCGGTTCCTTTCCTGTCAAAACATCATTGAACTTCAGTGAAGGTAGACTCAGGGTTTTTTTTAAGTATGATATGAAGATTTTTTTATAGCAAAAAAAAAGTTGTATTCTAAAATCTTAACACTTAAAAGATAAAAAATAAATCAAGTCGTCTTATCTTGCAAAAAAAAAAAAAAAAACATCTACACAAATGTAAGTAAACTTCCTAGTCTTGTGAGCTGTAAACTGGGTGTATCTGACTGAACTTCTGGCTGAGCAGAAACCATCTCATACTGTCACATACTCAGAGGTTTTCAACAGGCCTCGACTCTGCAGCTGCTGCACCACTTCTTGGGCTTGATCTTGGTGATTAGACTCCCCGGAGTAAACATCAAAGTGAACTCCTAACCGCTGGAAAGATTAGATTTTCAGTCAATTAAGAGTTCAAATGAAAATTGAAATTATATTTTCTATTTCTCACGTCAAGTTTGCACTTTAGAGATTTTTAAATCTTGACCACAATGCCGTATTTATCTGGTTGTACCTTGTAAACTTGTTGATACTCGTGCACTGTGATGTCTCTGAACTGTTGCCATAACGACATAGCCTGGCTCTCACGCTGTTCCAGCTGTCTAAAGAAGTCTCTGGCAGCCAGCTTCATGTCCTCATTGTGCTCTGCTTCCTTGTTCACTTGAACATAGACCTGCAAGACATAAATGTATGAATCATTCACAAAAAATGCAGGCTGGCCCGTTTACAGCATTTAGACCATTAAAACTCTACTGAAATTGATATGGGCAGGATGGCACTTTTTAGCCAGCTGTTTTTATATGCAAACTCACCTCAAACAAATGCTGTAATGGATTCTGTTTTAATTTCTCCTGACACCCAAACTGGCCAAACCCTGCTCCAAGTAAGCCTGAAATCCAAGAGGAACAACTAGTATTTAGGATTTTGTGAAACTGACATGTGTTGAATATTCTGCATATACGTAATTTACTCACCAAACTGCATACCCCAGTCTCCGAGGTAGTTCATTCGAATTACGTTGTATCCAAGTGACTGCTTTAGGTTGGCAATGAAGTTACCTGGACATCGAGTTTATACTGTTTTAACAAACAAGTGGCGACACTGTTTCAAACAATATATTTAGCATTTCAGTACTTTCTTCTTGTCATTTGAATTATATACCATTGGTGATGTTGGCCTAGTTTATTTATAAATAAGGCTCCAATTCATATTAAATGTAAATTATAAATTTACTCATTGCATAACTCACCAATAATTGTAGACCGCAAGTGTCCAGCGTGGAATTTTTTGGCAATATTTGGAGAGCTGCATCATACAAACACATTAAATCCCTCTTTCAAATATCTGTGTAAAATTATAAGTATAAAGTGATATAACATGAAAAAAATACATAAACAAACCTGTATTCTATGAGTGTTGTTCCTCTCTTGAGAGAATTAAAAAGTTCACTATTTAACCCAAATCTGTCATCCTCCTGCCGTCCAACAGGTTCCAAGAGTTTCTAAAAACAGTCAAAGCAGAAATATTATGAAAAACATCGGAAGCAATTTGGACTTTTAGTTTATCACTGTGGGAGTAAAACTTCACGAACCTGCACAAGAAGCTTCCGATTAACAGTAAAGTTGATCGCTCCACGATCAGCGGATACGTCTTCCACCACACTGTCGAGCTTCAACTGCAAGATTCAACATGAATAACCAATTAAAAACAAAGCTTTTGCCTAATGGGGTCATCTCTTAGTGAGTCAGCAATGTGAACACTTAGCACATCTATAAAAATACACTGCATAACCAAATGTATAGTAGACCTTGAAGTAGTTAGTTACTCAAAAACAGGAGACCAATCTACATAAGCATAGTTTACAATCATTTATTTATCCTCAGTGCAATTTAAGGCTCTGGTATAAGCCTCTCCATTTTGAACAAAACAAGACATTTGATGATGTCTCCCTGTTCCTGAAGTATTTAGATTTAGATAGACCAAGACCGACAGTAGACACATCAAATACTTCAGGAAGGTCCAATGCAGTTTGTATAAGCGTAACCACATGCCAAAGAGTGCATACTTCTACATTATCTGTTGCTGCCTTTATCCATATGTCCAATGTGATCTGTCTCTTACCTGAGAGGCCAGGTTCTCTGTCTGCAGCTGAATGTCCCCACTTGATGGTAAAATCCCTTTGGCTCGTAAAGTGCTGATGGGCAGTTTGAAGTCAGCTGTCTTCCTGAGGAGGAGAACAAGACCAGAGAGCTCTAACAAACTGGTGAAAGACAAACACCAGTGGAGCAATCTGACTCAAAGTAGCAGCAGATTTACTATAAACAAAACACACTTAACTGTTTTTTAAAGACCGGAACCGCTGACAAAGCTGGTATCAAGGCATCCTCAGACTGCTGCAGCGTCTTACCCAACTACACATAAACACACACACACACGATAAAACATGTCAAACAAGACAAGTTGTTTTGACTTATCCCAGGGTCAAAGTGTATTAGCATTATCAGCAGGCGTCTCTTTCATTTTCAAGACTTCACACTTCATTACCATCGCTGCAATTCTTCTTCTGAAAAAACACGCCATGTTTCCTAAAAGTGCAGACCCAACATAATAATTAAAAATTACACAAAACTAGACATTTCTATCCTACATACGTCCATTCAGTCTGATTTTGGCTAACGTGCTTCCTGCTTAGACACGCCGCTTCCGGTCGGTTCGCCCAATCACAGGCCTCATTCCCAAACAACGTCATCGTCCAGAAAAGGGTTCGTTTGATTATGTTGTTGGCGACTCCCGACGGGGAATATTCGACGTGCGGACAATGAATCACCCGGACATGGTCAAACTCTTAAACATTTTCCCCTGATATTGAATATGCACAAATATACAACTAACCATTCGAGTAGATACAGTTACTACCAGTCGAAAAACATCATTGTTTATCATTTATTTAGCTTTAACTCTGAAACCCCGCAGTACAAGTGAATGCCGGTTTATGACGACTGTGACGCGTTTCCCTGGCAACAAGCAGGAACAAAGGGTGCCCCGACAACCGTTGTTAGGCACCAAATCTTAAAGTTCTAATTGTTCCGAAAAGTTTCTAAATTCATTTCATACGTGTTGAACACATTTGTGTTTGTAAAAAAAAAAAAAGAAAAGAAAGAAAAAGAGCTACGAAATACTGAAACACAATTTACTTTTAATGTGCAATGCTAGAACAAGGTTCTAAATTTAAATCTAAATTTAAATCATCCATCATTCATTCCCTGCTGTTGATGTCAGAATATTATTCACGAGGACCTTATTTCTTGAACAAGACTTCTATACTTTATAATAGTTTGTCATTTTTTAACACCACTAATAAAAATAGATATACAATATTAAAATAGCACTGAACTGACAGCATATCTCATTAACAGATGTTATTAGCTAAATGATGGCAACTGTTACTGTGTGTGACTGCAACGATATTACCCCAAAAAAAAGAAAGAAAAGAAAAACATGGCAAACAAACATTTGCTTAAACACTTTATTCGTTTCACTTTTCTTGAATCAAAGCCCCTTGATACCTACAGCAAATAAAAATCAAGAAATTTTGGTACAATAAACAAAAGTCAAGCAAAAAATAAAAAATACAGTGTATACAAATGTAATAGCAGTAATCACCAGTACAGTTTTAAAACAATATTTAAAAAAAAAAAAAAAGAATTTTGTTTCTCAAGTCCAGTCTGAAGTTGGGCTTGGTTTGCCCACCTCTTAATGTCCAATCCCTTTTTCATAATGTACATAAAGAGAAGCTGCACGACTAACAACCCTCTGTGAAATAACTAAATCGGACTTAAAAACAAAATAAAATCAGAAGGCTAACTGTGTGGTAGCAGTCAGCCTTTTATGAAGGCATCAGAACAAAGCCAAATAAATATTGACACGGCGGTTAAGAGGCCACTGGTAGAGTCACAGAAAGTCCTCATACACGTTGGCAGCAGGAAGCTCTCCTAACTCTGGTAGACACAGCAAACGTGGATGCCACTAACTGATGCCTGAGGCAGTAAGTCCACATAGCGGCGATATGGCACAGCTAGGAGAAAAGTCCAACTAGATCCACTCAGTCCTCGGAGTAGCTTGCAGCTAATGGTATTCCCCGACATCCAAAGCCGACACTCAGGAAACATCTGTGAAGGAGAACAAAGAGTTAATATTAACAATAATACCAGGGGTTAGCTTTAAAGTGCCCTCCTAAGAAAATCTTCTTTCATCTCTCCTATGTTAAAGGGAAAGTCAGCGTTGTAGGATCTCAAATTCAAAACAGTGCTCAACTTGATTGGATTAAACAGCTTTATGAATGTGAGTTGGGGCCGCTCTATGAAGATTTCTTCCCAGAGTCCTGAGACATATATTGCACCTTACTTATGCATTTCATAGTATTTAAAAAAAAATACCATATAGTTTGTATTCTATTGCACTTATGTATTTTATGGTATTTTAATAATAGAATATTTTATTGATCTGTACGGCACTTTTGTCAACTTCGGTTGTTTTTAAAGTGCTTTATAAATAAAGTTTGAGTTGAGTTGAGGAAAGGTTAATTGTCAACTTCTTTGTCTGTCCTCTCTCCGTCAGCCATTTGATGGACTAGCAACCTGTTGACAGCCTCATGACAACGACTAGGTAAAGTGAATACACTGAATTCTTACAGCATACTAAAGAAATGTAGTGTCATATCAGACGGTTAAGTGTCCTCCCATCTCTGACAGCCAGCTACAGGTCTGCTGTGCAAAATGTAAATAAACACACTGGCTTCTTCGTAACTGGGGATGTAGCTCGATGAAACACAGGACCCAGCTATGCAAATATTGTCTTTGGCAGTTACTGTGAAAATGTTCCCATGTACATGTGACAACTCATTATTAGGAATGTGTCATAAACCCTGACGACTAAATAGACAAACCTGCGCAGGGTAAATTCATAGACAAAATTAATGGGCAACAAGTGTTTGACATTAATAAATATACTCACAGCTGGCAGGCTGTTCTCCAAACCTTCGCATCAGTTGGTCATGTGTGAACTTGACGAAAGCATCATACTGCTCTGTTGGAAGAAAAACGAATAAGAGTTACTCAGCATGAATTACTTGTTACAAATTGTTTTCTCCAACATGTTTTTTTTTTTGTTTGTTTGTTTAACATACCTGCAAGCTTTGTCGTCAGTATCTCATCGTACTCTTCACGGATTTTGTCCTCTCGCTCCTTCAGTAGTCTTTCACAGATCATTCCAACTTGCTTGAGGGAAAATAAAGGCTGCTCTTTCCTGGTGGGAGAAGAGGCACCTGAGGATGTACCTGTCAGGAAAATAAATACACCATGGTTGATTATTTAAACACAGCAAAAGCAGAGCAAGAAATCTGAATTGCACATGAAGTAGGTTCCTTATGGATGACAGATGGGCTGTGTGTGCTGGAAAATGTCAGTCAAATATTGGAAAGGCAGATGTCTTTGTACTTAAATCTGAACCTAACGTTTTCCCTCTTCACTCTTCAGAGTATTAAATCAAATCTCATATTTATACAACCCAGTACCACAAACATGCCTGGGATCTTTATACTAAAAGCACAGAATACAGTAACCACCGTGGAGAAATCCCTGCAATACCTGACTGTATGAACACGCTCTGCTGGAGCGTCAGCCAATACTACTTTTCCACAAAGTGGGATGAATAAAAAAAAAGCTCTATAATAAAAGAAAGTGAAAGCCCAGGGGGTTTTTCCATGTCTACTATTCTTCCTTTGTGGCGTTTGGCTAAAGCTCTGGGAATTCCTACGGTTGTGCAATTCAAACATTAAAACAGAAAAATCAGAAAGTCAATACCAGCTTATTGACATCAAAGACGATGGACTAACAAATGACATGTCAAATGATAAGTCACCATCAGACTGAATAAATAGTGTGTTAAAATAGCCACTCTGAATGTAAATGTGTCTCTTAAAAACATGCGCCATCGTTGACTTATAGATGTTACACTGAAGTGAACAAGTCAGTCACAATATGCTTGTTACTGATGGTACATGAACCACATTCTCAAGTTTTGTGATGGTAATCCACTATTCCTTATTATAGCAGATAGCATCTTACTTAACCCTTTACATTATTAACTTAAATATGAGGTTGAGGAACATTTAAAAACTAGTTAACATCTTCATTTTATGGCATATGTGATGTTACCTGGATGGACAGATCCACTGTGAATGTTCTGCAGGTCCAGAGGACAGCAGCCGTCCGCCTGCTGGAAAGCACTGTCCAGGTGTCGTCGTTTCTGCAGCCGCTTGTATTCCTGTTTGATGTTGTGTAGAATTTGCTCTGAAACAAAGAAAAACATTTGCTGAATTGAACACCTGACACCTCCAATACAGTTGCTACACTGGTATGAAAAGAAAACCCACTCCACAACTCACAGATTTGATCATTTTTGTTGGCCACGCCAATGTATAGTCATGTACGTCATGACTTGTGGCATTTAACAGGATGCAACAAGTCATCTTCCCATTTAGTGAGCATCAAACTCTACAAGCGGCACGATCTCCTCCCATTAATTGCACAACAGTGTCATTAAAAAAAGGGTAATGGTTCCTACGATTCCAACTCTTCACTTCCCCAAACTACCGTGCCCGAATAAAAGCCAAAAAATTATTTCATTAATATTCAACAGGGCCTAACCCAGAGTCACTGGTCCTGTCCCTCCCTAGTTGATTTCTGGTCCTCCATTTTTGACAAAATCTACAACACATTCATAAAACCCAATCCGCTCACTGCTACATTTGAAGTCTCTACTTCAGCTAGCAAAAATGTGTATTTGTTCTGACACATACAGAAGAATGTGGTTTCCCTTTGTGAAGAAGTTAAATCTGTAATTAATCATAATGTTATCTCAGTGCTTTCTCTAGTCAGCCTGTCTGACTTGCCCATTGATGTTACACTTCCGCAGCATTGAATCTTTTTGGTTGTTTATTTGTTTTGTACTCTTAGTCCCAACGGGGAGGGTTTCTCGCACGGGATTATGTTTACGAGAATTGGTATGTTTGTATATAAGCTTAGGTCTATATAAGGTCAGTTAAGATGCTAAATCAAGTTTTTTTTAAATGCTACAGGGCCTGCCGAGTTCACAATTGGTAGTAATAATATTTCAAATGACCAATAGTATATGAGTATAACTTAGAAAAAACCCATTAACAGCAACATGGCTTATTTAAAGTGGACACATTTTCTATTGATCTTTGTTTGACCCACATGAAAAATTCCAGTACACACTGGGGGGGAGATGCTAATGCTAGCTCACGGATAAGAAAGAAAAACAGCTCATACGATTAAGAAAGACAGGATTTTACACACACATATACATTATTTTCAAATATGGTTTTAAATCCATTACCTGTGGTGAGTCTGGACGACACTTCCCCGAAAGGTGAGGGCTCCATACGCAGGTACTTCTGTGGGGAAGACACCGGAGACATGACCGCGGCGCACCTCCTCCTCTTGGGAGAAGCCTGGCTCATAAGCGGATCAAAGTCCATGGTCCTCTTCAGAGTAGCTCCGCAAGCCATTACGGTACCAAAAAATGTCTTAAAAGAAAATCTAAAAAAAATCAAAACCTTAATAAACTCCCTGTTAAACTGGGAAAGTCACAGACTCGGGGCCCCGGTGCCTGCTGCTAATGCTAATGCTGCTAATGCTATTCCGGGATGTTAACAAATACGCACTTTTTTTCCGTCTCTCGTTGTTTTGTGCCGAGAAATCTCACCGGGATTAAGTTATCGAATATATTGTGAGCTAAATTCAAGGATAAAATGTTAAGTAAAGCCTGTGTAAAATCAGATGATTGCAGATTTCTCCTGCGCTACTTCTTATCGGAAAACCAAACCGCAACGGTTGGAAGGAGTACCTTTAATTCCGACTCGTTACATGTCATCAGTTACTGGGCATGCGCAGCAGAACGATGTCGTGCTGGTAGTTGTAGTTTTTAGTCTCAATCACGTCCATCGTTTTATAAGCTTGAGAAACTACATTTCCCAGAAACCCAGAAAAAGTCCCCTCTTTTTAAATTTGTTTTGTGTACAGTAACAAAACGCCCAAAACAACGGCAAAGTTAGGAAGTCTTTTTTTTTGTAAGCAAACGTATTCGTTTTATGTTAATAGTTTGGTCTTTTGTCTGTTTGGACCAAAAACTACAAAACTTTATTTAAATATTGCACATTGCTAAGGTTTTCATTTTCAGGAATACAACTATTAGGCTACCTACACATATCAGAGTCAGTGACGGCTAAAATGTAAAATACAAAGGGGTGGGGGGGCAGTATTTGGCTAATTAATGTAATTTCTCTGTTGAAATGTTATTGATGAGGCTACAGGATCAATGCTCTACTCCTGTTATGTATTATGTATAACTCTGTGTAGCTACAGCTTGTTTTTGATCTGAATCAACCCCGCCTCACCCCAAGTCTGAAACTAGTAGGCCTAGGCTACCACCCCAGACATATTTTAAACTGTACAAAACTGGAGGAGGATTCACATAATTAATGAAAACTTGTTCTCAAGACAATCAAGCAAAACACCACATATAGCCTATCAATGATAGTACAATAAAAATTGTGTTTTTATGCTCCAGTGTCAAGCTGAACCTATTTGAATTCAGCATAAATAACATGGACATGCTACAGGCTATAGGAAATATCTGCTATCATTAGTGTTATTCATTGATCTATTTGCTGAATATTTTATCAGTTAATAATTTCCATTTTTATCAGAAAATAATTGTTAGCTTTACCAACAGTCCTGAACCCAAAGATCCCATAAGAATGTCTGTAAACAGTTAAATTTTGACGATCAGAAAGTTAGATACTTGGTCTTTTTTGCTTTAAAAAAAATCAATTTTCTGTCAGCTGCCAACCCAGCTTTTTTTCTTTTCTTTTTTTCAAATCTAGGCTCACTCATGTGTAGCTACACTTGAGTATTTGTTAGAAGAAAATCCAGTTGACATCTGTGTGAACAGATGCTGCAATTTTCCCCAATCCCTCTTAGCCAAGGGATGAAAAGAACAGAGCAGATGTTGCTGTGAGAGGATGCTGTGGCCACCGTTTAATCTCACTTTGTCACTTGACGGGTTTACAAGAAATAACCACAGTTATAGTAACAAAGCTAAAGTCTGTGTAGAAATGTCCTCTGCATGCCTCCTAAGAAAGGCTGCCAGTATTAACAGTGTTGGATCTTCCACAAGGGGGCACTAAAACACCACCAATGGCCTTCAGGTTTCCATCATCTTAGGCATTTTGACTCGGCATCTGTTCCTGTTGAATCAGTGATTGTTGGATGAAGTAAGCAAAATGTGCTGTGCCCTTATGTCTCCCTATCTATCATCAAGCAATCAAGCAATCAAATAACTGCAGGCGAAATGACAACCAACTGCAACTTTATTCAAAAGTTTCGATAACAGCAATACTAAAAACACTTGACTGATTGTGATTTTTTAAGTCACAGATTCCTCATTATGCCACCACTGTGCAGAAGCCACTTGACAGTTGACATTTTGATCTTCAATACTCAATAATACAAGAGGCAGCAAAGCATACTGATAAACAGCTGTCTATAGATAACTTTACACCAAGATAAATGATTACAGAACAATTGTGCTGTGAGATTTCTAGATTAAAAGTACTACATCATCATCTATTAGAAAAATCACATCGTCTCAGATTCTTTTGTAAGGTCAGTTGTCGATTCTCCACACGATGCATACCTACACACAGACTTTCACCATTCAGATCGCCAGCCACCGAAAACACCCTTGTGTCTTTGTTTAGGTAAGTAAAATTAACAGCAGACATATTTGTTTTCATTTAGAGTTACGCCAAAAGTACTTCACTATTAGGCCTGTGCATGGGTTGTTTTTTGTTTTCTGAAATGATGCCCCGCTGCAACAGTAGCACTAAAACAACTCACTGCAATGATGAAAAGGCATGATGGGGGTTTGGAAATATATCACCAAGTCACAAGGTATCACACGCACGCACACATACACACACACACACATACACATACACAAGGCTGAATTCAGTTAAACCATACATTTGATAAAAGCAGCTATTGTCAGAAACCACCTCAGTTTGTTACAGTAGTGACCAGCACACTGTGTTCAAATTCAGTTTTATTGGCCAGAAGGTTGTTGTTGTTGTTGGGTTGTCTGTCTGTGTAGCTGAATGACTTGATTTCAACATTTTATTTAGCAAGAAAACACTGTACAGTTTTGTTAGGTATACATTTGAACAAAGACACATTACTCCAAGGTCTAACAGCTAGCGAGTAAAGAAATGGACAATAGGGACGATCGTCATTCTGCCACAGAAAATGCCATTTCTGATTTTACATATCTGTGAATTCATTCACTTCAATCTCACGAGAGTTTATTTTATCATGGTGATTTCTTTTCTTTTTTTTCTTTTTTATCTCGAGCATGAATCACCTCTCGTTTCTCTTCACACATTTGCCACTCACTGAGTGTTGTCAGAAGTACAAAAGTGACACGTTAGATGACGATTTTGGAAATGAACAATCAGAGTCATTTGAGCTTTTTTTTTACCCCCCTCCATCGTTTCCTTATAGAAATGTCTATACGCAACATGTACATTAAGCCTGTAGAAAGTCAAGGCGCAAGGATTTATTATATTTATGGTGCAAGACATACTGTATGTTAAAGTCTAAATGACACAGTAAAACATCTCGAATTAAAAACGTCAGTAGCCCCTTGTCCCATAAATGAAGATATATTCTTTTCAAAACCTGAATTCACAGTACAAAAATATAATATGCCTTCACTAATTGGATATCATGAAGTCTATGGTAAACAGCAGACTTGGGATGGTAGTCTGATAATCCTTTCAAATCATGAGTCCTTTGTATGACCTTGCAATACCATTTGGCACTTTGGCACACTATGTACTTACACACAAACATAAAATAATGCAACCACTTAAGCGTCTATGTGAGGATGTAAGTCGATGCTTTCAGGAGAGCATTTAGCTTTTTTTTCTTTTCTTTTCTTCTCTGGAATATCTAACCTCTGCTTTATTGGATCGAATGGCATTGTTTGGGGAGGATGACATTTACACAGTTCCCTTTGTGATGGCCAATTAGACAGCTTCTGCAGAAGTTTCAGTTGACACAGACATTGTTACTTTGGCTATTTTCACAGTGGTCTTCACGCAGCTCTCTGCAGCCCTGTTGGCAGAAATGTGGGCATTTCTGTTCTGGCAGTCTGACTCGAGGCTATTGTCCAACTGCTGGCCGCTGCCCCTGCAGGCATGGCAGGAGCTGAGGAAAGCATGCCGCAGGTCCTTGCTCCTCAGGGCGTAAATGATTGGGTTGACAGTGGAGTTGAGCAGGCAGAGCATGCTGCAGAATGCAAATATAGTCTTGATGTCATCATCCATCCTCCAGAAGAGGTCGTAGACCATGATGGCGAGCAGTGGGCCCCAGCAGATCACCAGCACCACCAGGATAAGCACCAGGGTCTTGGCCAGCCGGATGTCCATGCGTGCTTGCTCAGGACGTGTGGTCTGCACTTTGGTGCCGTCTGCTGAGTAAACAACGAGGCTCTTCTGGGAGGTCCGGCTCAGCATGCGCACTGCATGGTGGTGCGCTTTCCACAGGATGTATATGTAGGCGTAGAAGATGAAAAGAACCAGCGCACTGGTTACTCCGATCCAGAACATCAGGTAGTTCTCATCAATTAGAGGGAATATGTCTGAGCAAACAGAATTGAGACGTTTACAGTTCCAGCCCAGCAGAGGTAGCACTGCGATGACGATGGAGATGGTCCACATCATGCAAAAGGCTATGACAGCCTTGGTCCGTGTCACAATGCGCCTGTATGCCAGAGGCCGGTGTATGGAGATGTAGCGGTCGATAGCCGTGAGGAAAAGGCTTCCCACAGAAGCCGTGAACGACGCTGTGACTCCACCCAGCTTGAAGAGGAAAACATTGGGACTGTCCTTCCTGTGGAAAACATGGAAGTCCAGAAAGCTGTAGACAAAGATGACGCTGCCCAGCAGGTCAGCTATAGCCAGACTGCCGATGAAGTGGTAGGACGGCCTGCAGCGGAGGGTGCGGGACTGCAGGATGACGCAGAGCACCACCAGGTTCTCCAGCACGGTGAAGGTGCCCAGAGTCAGAGACATCACAGCCACAGCCAGCTGCTGGCCGGGGGTCAGGATCATGAAACACTCCATGTCCATAAAGTTCTCCCCACATTGTATCTCAGTGTCATCTCTGAATGTGCTCCTGTTGCCGAACAAGTCTGTGGCATTGGTGGGGAAGAAGGGGATGCCCTTGAGGATGAGCTCCTCGTCTGCAGGTACTTTGTTTGCGAAGGAGTTGCTGCGGAAAGCAGACAAAGGCTTCTGCAGAGAGAAGCTGCCCTTGAAGTCTACATCATTGAGGGGGTCGTCATAGTTGGCATCGTTGGAGCCCAGATACTGTAAACCAGATGTGATAGTCCGGAAGGTGGTGTCCGCCACACCATCCAGCACAGATTTCATGGCTGTGTCTGAGGGTAATACTGCAGTGTAAGACGCCTGGACAACCTACAAATTAATGAAAAACATTTCAGACATCTTTTCAAATCTGATAAACCTCAACAATCAATCCCATGCAAATTCTCATTAGATATTTCCTAATATAGGTATTTGCTGCAATGCAATATTTGAGTCTATGCCTCTATGTAACAATGCCTTTAACAGGCATTGCAAATTTAACAAATTAATAAAAAATGCAATCTTTAAAAAAAAAAAAATTGCACAATGTCTGATTTTTTTTTCTCACACATTACACTGATTTCCTGGAATGGACACAAACCACATCTGCTCCCTAAGAGCCAGTGTACTTATAAATACTGTATCATACACCCTCTTCCTATCAACACATATGAAATTATTTATCATGAGCTTCCTCTGTTCAGAAACAGGAACATAGAAACAAGAAGCATGAGAGTGAAAATGAACACACCTCTGACTGAAAAACAAAAAGATAAAGGATAAAGGGCAAAAAGGCAAAACACTACAGTTCATCTACACCTGTGACTGGAGCACTGTTGCAAAACGAGCCCACAAGATCATTTCAGATTGGGATGGTCCAATTTGCCTACTGCAACAGATAATATATTTTACATAGGCTAAATAACGATGGGAAAAACTGAAAAATTGGCTATTTCAGCCTATATAGATGTAGAATTTGTAAATTCTAGTATTAGTTTACTGAGAAAGTCTAATCACCCACTATTATGCACAAGTGTAGGTTTTTTTTCCTTTCGCAAGAAATTGGTTCAGCAGTCCGCACATCAACAACGGAGAAAACACTGAGACTTTCATAAGCAAGCAACACAAAGCAAATTAAGAAATGATAACAAAAGTGAGAGGTTAAATGAAACATTTTAAAGAGAAAAAGTGCTTTTTTACCTTACATAATTTTCCCAAGTGCGCAGAACCGCCCTTTATCGCCGCGCGTTAATCCAAGTCAGAAGCGCATCATCCAACCAACAGCTCTTACATAAAAGGAGAGTCAACCAGCGTGCGTGTGTTAGAGTGAAGTCACCACTACTGTCATAATCATCAGTTTCTTTTTCTAAATGTAACATAAGGTTGTGTTTCTTGTTGTTATTGTTGTTGTTTTTCTCAAATAGTCTGTAGAAGTCTCTCCTCTCGTTTGGAGTGCGCTCCTCCTGCTCCGTGGATGCGCTACAGGCTCCTGCTGCTGCTGCTGCTGCTGCTGCTTCTGCTGCTCCAGTGTCTCTCCAGCGTTTTTCTCTCTGTCTTCACACTTATGAAGCGTCGCTCCTACGAGCCCCGTCACGTGTTTCCATATTGCTTTATCTGCCCAACCCATGAGGCCGTCAGTGCGGTGCATAGGAACAAGGCAGACGACAGTGGTGGCGGATCGAGGCTTATAAAAAGGATCTGATTTGAATTCCCAAAGCTCCTCTTAGCAGATGATGTGCTCGGACAAAGCAGCGGCACAAAGCACCAAAAACTAGATTAACTACATCTTAGAATAACCGTCTTATCTTCCAAATTCATGAGGTAAAACTGAATTTCTACATTATGCAGGACAAAAAAAAGGTGCGTTTTTTCCCATTGAAGCTTCCAACCTTTTTAATGGCACTGAATTGGGCTTTTCTATCATTTCCACACATTCAGTTCTGGATATCTGCAGAAATGCCTAAAGGCAGAAAGAGGTTGCTCACTCTGGCTAATTGATAGTCAATGCATGTCTGTTTATTGTGTGAATAATTAACCAAAATTGAAAATCTCAAAGCACAGAAAGCACTCTTCCATCATGTTGATAGTAGTGGAGCTGCCAATGTAGAAGCTGCATCAGATACTTTTTTTTTTTACATGTTGCTTACTAATTGTTTATACTATATGCAAATGAGTCAGTGTTAATGTTGAAAATGAAAGGAAAGGAACATTTCAGGGTAGGCCTATGACATTTCATCAGACATGAAATACATCTATACACAACTGACTGGTGACGTGAAACACCAAATGGTTCCCACACATTTCATTTGCTGTTTGTGCACTTCCCTGTCACACCCTGACCTCCAGACAAACCGACTAGTTATCCACACATCCAATCACATTACACACACACCACCAAATTAACAAGTCTGCTGTGAATCACAATGTCACGATGTGGCCTTTGCTTGGCTGTATTAAAAAACAGATTAAATTCACTGATTATGAATGATCTAATTTCCATTTATTCATTTGGCAAACATTTTAGTTGGTGTTTTATTTCCCCCCTCTCCTTCAGACTGTTTTACACAATGGCAAAATCAGTGGTGCAGGCCACAGGAGGCAGGGGTTGAGTGGCTATATTATCAGATGAAAATCTGAATATTGTGACATTTCGTGGCCACGGATTGCCTCAGCAGACAGAACATTAGAAGTCATTCCTCCCCTACGCCCTGACTGAAATGAAGCCATGGCTCTATAATCAACACAGGTGTAATTATGAATATCACTCAGCCATGGCAGCCATCTATGTCTGAGATGAACAAAATGTTCTCGTTCACAAAATGAGAAGACATTAACGGTCAGGAAATGACTGAAGAATGTGTGGAAGAAAGAAAGAAAAAACCCCACACAGATCTTGTGGAGTTAAAAGTTCATTCTTCTTTGCATTTATTTCTCTTTATTGGCAAAACGGACAGCTGGCAGACTGTCAGTGTGAGCAGTTGATTTGTTTGTAATTCTTAGCCAAGCTGATTCTCATTCATCTTTAAGCAAACGGAGAAGTAACGCTTTGTTTACAATGATGATCTGCTGCACTGGATACAGACAAAAGCCGAGCTCAACGCACTAATTCAGACCTGAGAGCATCCCAAAATAAAAGCTCTCCTCCTCAACTGTTGATAACTGATTAGCTCTAGCAGAGTATAACCGGCAGATAAATGCCTTGTTCAGGGAAACATCAAAGGAAAGAGAGAGAGAGCGAGAGAGAGAGGGTGGAAAAACAGAGCTTCACTTCCTCTGCTCAGGGTTTCTTGGATTGCTCAGAAGCTGGAAGTAATGATCTACCACTCTCCAGTTTGCCTCTTAAACCCTGGGAGGAAAACATAACCCACAGGTGCTCCTTTACTGTCATATCAGGCTGTCACGTTGCAGTGCATTCTGGGGGTTATGGTTTGATCATGTCGTGTAGTTTATTTCTTCTTTGTTTTTGTACTTTCAGTCTTCAGAGTCAACTTCTTCTAGGTTTTGTTTCCTATAGCACTTCTTCCTGTGAACATCTGCCGACAGGTCATGAGGTTGTTTCAGGCAATTAACTTTAAAGGACTCCATCTTATAGTCTCACTAGGAAACCATGCAAATGAGCAGATATGATTACTGCTGTGTTTATTGAGACATTTATTGATTATATTTATTTATGGAAAAAACAAATCCATATCTGCCAGCCACCTACCTATATGATGGATTTCTCTGTGTTGTGAGTTTGTATCCTGAAAAATGTACAAGAAAATATATGTTTGGAAAATCCATAAAGGGACTGTCACCAAAATTTACAATCATAAACAAAGTAGTTATTACTCATGATGATGTTTGGTGGTGAATACTAACAAGACCGAGAGAGCTACAGGTATGTTATGTTGAGCTAAAAGTTAATATCAGCAAACATGTTGGTGTTAAGCAGATATAACAGTTAGCTTAGCATATTATCATATATGCCAATTAGCAGACGAGGATGTGATTAGTGCTGCAGGTATTTGGTCATAAATTATAGCATTGACATATTGACCTGATGACGGCATCAGATGAAAGGTCAGGCAGTCATCCTGTGGGAGACTTTTAAAGTCTGTATCACTGTTCTGTGGCGATTCATCAAGCAGATGTTGACATATTGGCAGGATAAGTGATTTTATTTTTTACTTGATTTCTGTTAAGCTCGATTTAAATTCCTTGGCAGCACATTCAAATGTGCAGGGGTTGTTTGACATCTGGGTTAGCTAGATGTAATTTCTGCAGAATGCACGGTTAAGTAATCACATCCATTTGATGGACAACCAGCAGCAGCAGCTAAATACGTCTCCGTGAGACTGGTGTCCATGCAACATGGATAGCTAAAATCCTCTGTCACCAGGGTGCCGAGCAATTGATTATGTTTTATGTCTTCAACATGCATGCAGCATCTCTAAATATAACACACATCTGCCATAAAACAGTCGCCAGCATGGAGTAGGAAGCACCGGTCCTACTCTCAACATAAAAACACCTGATATAGCCGAAGTACCAAATGTTCCAGCAAAACATGTCGTACATAATTAGAACTTAATCTGCTTTTTATTCTGATTCCAGCAACTTTGTAATATCCACCACATGGAGCATTTAGACTTTAGGCAGCACCGTGGTTTTTTTTGTGGTTTTTTTGCCAAAGTGACTGGTGTACAGTGACAGTTTTCTCTGTCTCGGTTGGCATGCTAACCTGTGAGTGAGCAATGAGTGATGGCTAAAGCAAAGCTCACGGCCATCTGCGTTTCAGTTGTGGCACATAACATTTTGTCCCCCAGTGACTCACACTGAGTCCACGGATCGGAGAAAAGAGCCCAGGGGAACAGAGAGTCTTATGTGAGCTCCATGCCACTTCTTCACAGGCTGTTCGGAGGTTACACTTCACTGCCAGCTGAGCGTAAACAATAGCCTACCCATAAATCAAACAAAACACATTGGAAAACATATCATCATGTCACTGTGTAAGATGTCAACATTAAAAGTTAGGCTATTTAAAAAAGTTTACAAAATGCAGCAGCATTCACGAGGTGTTAGGCTACCTTTAACTAAACGAGCTAAGAGACTAAATTAACGTTAGCCTTCTTTGATCTGTATGTGGCACTAAATGGTCGACATATCTCACCTGACACTTCCCAAGCTAGGAAAACATTACATCACATAGCCATGCAAACTGCTGTATGCAGCTTTTTCAACTTACGGAATAAGCATTTTCTTGAAATAATGTAATAAACAGTGGAACATTTTGTAACTGTAACATACCTGACCTAATACTTGATCAGAACACAGTTTAGTGACTGTATTTCACCACCACCGATCTCAATTAGCTTTTTCTGCTAAATTGACTTGACAGAATCAGCCTTAGCTTGTTAGGCTAACCACATTTAGATTTGGGTGGTAGCCTAATTGCAGTCTGACATTTACTCAAAACAGAAACAGAAAGTTGGAAGACAATAAATTACATCTCTCAAAAAGGAAAAAAAAGAAGAAGGCCTAAAATTATATATAAAGGTAACTTCTCACATTTGTTCACATTGAGTAAACCATTATTTTCATTTCATTGCTAGTCCAAGGTTTTGGAGAGATGTTGGTTGACTGCATGCACACAAACTTGTAGAGAGAGATGAATAAATAGCCGGTGGACTCCAGTCCAGCAGTGCAGCTTAAATCCATGAGGCACTAAGTGCTTCTTAGCTTCACATGGTTCACATTACAGAGGTGCTGGATGAGAAGCAGATAGGAAGTTCACTCAGGACTTGTAATGCATTTTACACCAGTCTAACTGTAATATCCTGACTCCTGCATGTTGTCCCACAGTCAAGGCTTTCTTTAATTTATTTCAGGAAACCAGAATTTCTCAGATACCTCACTAATGCATGAGGAACAACCTCATCAGTATGAGCGGCCAGGTTGAATAAACATGTGTCTAGGATACCTGCATTCAGCCAAGCTTTGTTTCCCACTGGTATTCCCCTCATCTGAAGCTTGAAACCGCCTCTCTCCCGGAGAAAAGTGAGAGATCAGTTGCTCATGCTGTTAATAAATAGGCAAAACCAGTGATTAAGGTTATCACATGGCCAATGTATGAGTCAACTGCTTCTGAAAATAGGCCACATGTAGCTACTGTGAGCAGATACTTTTGCCAGTAAGCAGTTCAGCTAACTTTGAGCTCATTTTTCAAACCTATATAGCACTTGCTCATAATTCTGTGTGAAATGCTGAGAAAACTATCAAGACAAATGAGCCTTTGTGCAGTGCGCCTCTGCAGCTGCACCATCGCTTCATATCAAATTACAGTTTACCCAAGTTCTACACTGAGCCGTGCTGAACTTTTGCTCAATTATATCAAACAATGAATAATCATCAACAATTATGACGCATGGATTTGATTAGTTTCAAAACAGTAGTTAGGCGTTATCTGTCAATGAGTCTCACCTGTGTTTACAGGAGCTGGAGAAGAGGGATTACCATGGTCTGGAGGTTATTGGGTAGATAATGATGTTTCCACTGTCAGCCCTTCTTCCCCCTCGAGGGCATCTGTTATTTCAGAAGGAATCATATTGAAATGATGTCAGTCGAATACTGGATTGTATGCGCTTTTATAGATTTCACTGTGTGTGTACAAATCAAATGACCTCACACCAGAGGCAAAAAAAACCAGACTAAACATAATTGAAGGTTGGCAGAGATGGTAAAAGAAAAGCAGCAGTGAAAGATCAAACAGATAATTTAAATGTTTCCTGAGGGGCAGTTTAATCAGTAGGAACTGCGTCATGCATTCAAACATATTTCTCTTGGTATATGGGTAGATACAACATTGCCTAAGACAGCACTGCAATGCAGAGTTACCATCCTGCAGTGTGTTTTGCAGTATGAACTTACATTATCCTCTCTCCTGAAACAGTATCATCAACTTTTTGTCTTCAAAACTGTCTTATTTTAACCACTTTTGCAGCATATGGCTCAAACAAGTTGTTTTATGTCATAATAATAAAGAAAACTTCAATTGCGTTGACAGAGTCTCTCGATAACCTGATGTTTTCTAACCTGTGGCGTGCAGGCAGCCGATCCCCAACAACACAAATTATGGAAAAAATATACTGTCAACATTTCTGTTGTGTTTTTGTTTTTAAAACAAATGTATTTGCTCTGCCAAGTATCTCCAGATACAAAATGTCAGTACATTCATTGTACGTGTATATATGTCAGTATATGGTATCGGTTTGTGAGTAGTCAAAGTAATAAGTCAGAGTGGAGGACAGGGATGATGGTAGTAAAATAAAAAATATATTTTTCGCTCCTAATGGGAAGAGAAAAAAGCCACATCAGCACTTGTTTATCTCCCTGTTCCTGCTGAACTTATACAAAATGCAATAAAGTCAGAACGTCTCGGTTGAGTGAACACTGCAGCTCTCTGATGATGCTGCTTTCGAAAGCATCCTCATACACTTTTTATGAATCATAAGTCAGGATCACTAATGTGAGTGAACACGCTGAAAATCAGAAATCACCAAAAAATAAATAAATAAGAGATGCACACCTACTTCATTTAATCGAAGAAAAGCTTCCATTGACTGTATGTACATCCTATAATCCTAATGAAAGAATCACATGTTCAACTCATGAACTGCACAGCAAAAGGCAAACAGAGACTGATGCATGTTACAGTACCTCACTTACTTAATTTATCTAAGTTTGCAGCTTTAAGAACAACCGTTTATCTTCTAAGCTGCTTTTTACAAAAGTACATCAATTTCTAGCAGGTTCGGCTTAGAGGCTCAGAGTGGAAAAGGGGTAAATCTGTCTGCAGCACCTTTAAATCCACTTATTCACACATTATGTTTCATTTTTAATACGTTTAACAGCCCAAGTGTAAAAACAAATTACACACTGTACTACTTCAGCAGTGGGTAAGCTGAGCTAACTGTCTCCTGACTACAACTTCATATTTCACTGTCTGTTCCTTCAAAAGGAGACGAATATGGATGCAAACAATAAACTGTACATGTACATGTAATTAATGAACTCATAAACATAAATTTGGATATCCACCTTTATGTGGCATCTTAATTGGAAAAATCCATGTGGTGATTAAGATAATTAAATATGATCAACGCCTCAAATTCACCCATCTTGTTTTATTACAACATTGGAGTCTGCACAATGCAGAAGACTCCCGCTGTGAAAACTGTTTATTGTCATCACAAATACCTGCAATTAAAGACATTGTTTTGCATTTGGAGACTGAAGTGTGCAGCTCTTAATATTTTCGGTCTTCACTCGCCTGCTGTTCAGCGTCTGATTTTATTATTTTCGGTACAGTGCGAGTGCTTTCTCTTCTTTCATGCACTTTCATTTATCCCTGATGTCCTGTCAATAAAATGTAGTAAAGGCTCTTTCTGGCTTCACTGGACCATGATGCTCAGAGTGCACTGAGTCACTAAAGCGTTTTCCAGCTTGATGTAGTGACGGCCACCTCTGAGGCCTGTCCCGTCCAGGTGAGAAACACAGTGAGGATGGCTGCAGGCTGCAGGCTGAGCAGGGCAGCTGGGGAACGATGCCTGCAGAGGGCTGCCTGCTGTTTGGAAGTTCTCCAGGTGAGACTGACTGGGAGGAGACCTGAGGGCAGACGCAGGACACACCGGAGAGACGCATAGCTCATCTGGACTGACGTTGCCTCAGGCTCCAACTCATTTAATCTTACTACTCACAACAATAGCTGCATGTGAATCAGATTTCATGTTGCATTTAGGTTGTTTAATCTATCTATGGATATAACACTAATTAATTAGTAATCAGTGCTTGGTTTTGAATATGCATTTATCTTCAACACACAGTGGGTGTATTGGGATCTTTGCTGTAATATATGAAACTAATATTCATGATGTTTGGGTCCAACAAACAGCACTTACGATCACAGGCTTATACCCAGTGTAATCTCTGAGTGGTGCATTTGCAGGTGATGATAAATCACCCATGAGACTTATCATGGGTCACGACCGACTTTTAATAGCAAAAAAAAAAGAAAAAAGTCAGGCTTGAATTGAGTAATTTGAATTAAATAATGGATGAATATCCAGAGCTGGTCCTCACGAGGTAACCAGCAGTGATTATAACAACTCTTAGTGGTAATATTACACCCAGCAACTTTTATTGATATGGAATAATATCACCACTAAGACGTTTCACGGGACGTTTTGGGACTGTTCAAGAATAAAGCAAACAGAAAATAATCTATTAAATAATCCAATTTAATTACGTCTAATTTGCATTCAATGCCTGTTTGAAAAGTTTTCAAAATGACCAAACTGAAGCTGCACTAAAATTGGACTTTTTGGCTTATCACACCAGGTTGTGTCTCACACTCTCAACTCCTCATCACTAGTTGAACATAAATTTTGAGCATTTCTCAAACAAGTTTGTTTTCTTTCTCTGTTTAATTTTGATTTTAAATTCTACTGAATGTACCAAAGAAAGCAGATACACTGGGCTTTTTTTTGTGAAAAATAATAACAACTCTCTAACCTTTTAAAAGAAAAAAGAAAAAGTTGGAAGCTGCATGCAAAGCAAATATATTTGACTAGATGTCAGTCAAAATAAACTGAATTTTAAATGTTTCCTCTCTGGTTATTCATCTCCTGACCTCTCTGAAGTGCAGCATCGACAGTAACTTGCCAACTTGTTGCACAAAATAACAAAAAGTAGAACTGTGAGGTGAATTACAAACGACCTACTGCGTGCACCTGCCTACTTGTCTGTCTGTCTGTCTGTCTGTCTGTCTCTCTGTCTGTCTGTCTGTCTGTCTGTCTGTGAAAGTGCAAGCATCCCAACCCCTCCACTGAACTGGCACGACCGCCTTTAGATATACTGTTGGCATGACAACCGGTGAGGATTGAAATGACTAGTCACATGACACAGCCAAGGTTGAGCACAGACAAAAGCAAAGAGAGAACATAATCATTTTTTCCATGGGGAGAGACTTAACAACAGAGCGCAACCAAATAAAATGAAAAAAAAAAAGAAGAAGGGGCCAATAACATGATGTTCTGTGCCAATTATCCCAAGGACATCCGGTGGGTGCATGGCTGCCTCCTGTGCAGCTGAAGTGGGTGTATATTCCAGCCCAGCACATCGTGATCTGACAAGTGTTCCTGTGCTGCTCACAACTGGAGCGTTACAGCTCCTTGAGGGGAAGGTGAGGAGACGAAGAACAAAAGAGGAAAAAATGAGTAGAAGACGGTAAACATCTGCTATCTGAGCACAGACTGAGCTATAAGGCTCGGGCCGGGCGTCATGGCAACTGAGCCCCCTCCACCATCATCCACCCCCCGCACCCCTACCTCACCTCAATCTGAATGAGATGTTGTTGGTGCCTGTCGCTGCTGCACCATGCGGCTCGGTGGCAGCGGCCCCTGGACAGATGTGGCCATGTGCAGAGCTGAGAAGAGCTGAGAGGCAACAACAACAACAACAACAACAACAACAACAACAACAACCAGCCAGCCAGCCAGCCGCCGCCGCCGTCCCCTGAGAGCTTCACACGGCCGCAGGAATCGATACTGAAAGACACACAACCTTTAGAACAACACAGACAGACAGACCTGAGGCTTCAGTCGATACAAGGTGCAACTTTGTGCACAGCTTTGTTTTTAAACATGAATATACGAAACACTAGACCACGTCCATCGTAGTGTAATATTGGTTCTCTGGTGGGGAAATAATCATTTTTAAAGCTGTGCAGAAAAGAAGAATGAATTTGATTCCATTCTGGGTCATAAAATTAGTGTAATAACTCGACGATGTAGCCCAAACTTTGTGCAAAATTCTATTTTCGAGTAAATCTGGGATGAAAGTGGGGTAGTTTTTTTCACATTGGATAATGCAGGCACACAAATTATGCGTCACGTTGCTCACGATTCATCAGCCACTGATATTGGATCCGTCAATCAAACGTCTGAGACACACACACACACACACACACACACACACACACACACCGAGCTCGGTCTCGCCCCAAACATTGAATATCCCGCCTGCTCGATAACGACCAATCAAATTTGTTTTCCTTACTCGGGTAAACTCGTGTGGCAACTCGTGGAAACTCGCGACAAACGGGACAAAAGTCCATTTCGGAACACCTTTAAATAGTCTATGCATACATACTGTATAAATTATATGTCTTTATTACATTTACCTGATGGTCATGGTTATATTGTTTGGTTTGTTTTCTGTTGTTTTGTGCTCTTTTGTGTTTCTTTTTCTGTTCAGCCTTATTTGTTATGTGCAGGATAGATACATTTTAGTTTTTCTATGTGTATGTTGGGGTATAGGACTAAATAAACGTTACACTTCCTCCTACTCCTTTCCAGGCTTTTTTGTTATTAGGAATTATGTAGTCTGTTCTTTTATTTGGTTTTCAGTTCATGTTGTCTTTTGTCACATCAAATTTATATATAAGCTCAAAATAAAAACAGCTTACTGCTTTTATTGTCGTGGCTGATTGGTTTATTATATCCATGATCTGTATGAAGATGTAATTCTGAATCATTAGTAATTAGATATGACACTTAATTTGTCGTTGATTATTTTCACAGCATTAAAGCCAGCTATATGTCAGGGCTGATCCGTGCATACGACCCTAGGGACAAAAATCTAATGTTTCAGGTTGTCTTTTCCATTTCCAGAAACCTTGGTGTTCTTATGTTTGGATTTGTGTGCCTTAATTTTGAAGGTCTCTGTGTCATTGAGTTGAGTTACATATTAATTAATTTTTTTTACATTCAACACAGTTCTCTTAACTCTCCTCTTGATGTATATGACATTCGACACTATCACGCCGCGCTTTGCTAAAGTCAGTTGTCCCCTTAAGGTAAAGACAAAGGACACATGACTGTAATGTGGAAGCGGTTGGTTATAACACACACGCACATGAGCTGCAGTGTTTGCTGCTTCGTACGTGATCTTGTCTGAATGTTTAAAGAGAAACACCATCGTCCTGTGCTCATTTTCTTGCCAATATGATTCAACAAACAAACTGACTTCTCTCTCCCTCTAATTCAGCCCCAAGCTGGCACACACTCAAGCTTTCAGGTTTAGCACACAGGTGGACGTGCCGATTATAAAACCCCTGGCTCTAAACTTTGCCAAACACACACACACATATAAAACCTAGCTTCAGACCTGACAGGGTCATTTTTTTTTTTTTTTTTTTGCACTTTGGCAGCTCCAAAATGGTGTAAGAGGGTAATTTTCCCAGAGATCAGTCCCTCTGAACGCTCTCACAGGTCTCTGGAGCTGGAAGACGGTTCGTGTGACTTTTCATTTACCGTCTCTCTCATTGTGCTCCAGAGTCACATTTGAGCAATGTTTAACATGTCAGATATTTGGGATGAGGCGCTTGTCTCTGATGCTGCCCATCTTTGAAGTCAAGGCTGAGTTTTTGTGTTGAATTTTCTTCTTCTTCTTTTTTTTTTGCAAAGAGAGAGAGAACAGCCTTTATATCCCGTCTTTGATCCGCACCGCCAGTAATACAGACAAGAAGAAGCTTATTTCAACACAAGACAAGACGGAGGGACTGGCTGAACCTGGCTCTGCTCAACAGGTCCTCCAAAATAAAAGCCCTTGTCCTTGAGAGCCATGCAAGTGTTTTCTGATCTGAAGCCACTATCCACACACACACACACACACACACACACACACACACACACTAACACACTAACACACACACAGCTCCAAACCAACCCACCATGCCATCGCCCTGTAACATCAACAGATTACTTCCTTTGCTCCAGTTGTAGTTATTACAGCTGTGGGTTACAATATAAACATCTGGTTTAACCACATCCACCTTTCAACCACACTAAAGCTCAATGATTTATCTGTTTTACAGCAGGTGTTTTGTTCCAGGTTGACTCGTTGTCCTGGATTAAACACAGTTGTATAAATTGTATTAGCTACTGAGTTTTAAAGGGATAGTTCACCCAGAATTCAAATTGCACTCATTATCTACTCACCCTCATGTCGACTAAGGGCTGGGAGAAGTTTCAGAGTCCTCCGTGGCTTCTCTGAGTTACAGGGGGTCTCGGCGTAGCAGTGCATGTCCATATAACGGTTGCAAATGGATACCACTTTTCTTCGTAACAAAAAGACACACCAAAAAACATCCAAATACCTCCATACTGCTCGTCTGTAGTGTCCGTCCAAATCTGACACCGGCGCAAATCGCGCGAAATTTGGACGGACCAGGAAGAGGAGCTTCCGCTACAAACAAACTTGAAATATAGACTTAATTAATTTTTTTCGGAACAATTTCGTATTTCGGGGCTTAAATACAAGACAGACATTATATACATGGAGGTATTTGGATGTTTTTTGATGTGTCTTTTTGTTACGAAGAAAAGTGGTATCCATTTGCAACCGTTATATGGACATGCACTGCTACGCCGAGACCCCCTGTAACTCAGAGAAACCACGGAGGACTCTGAAACTTCTCCCAACCCTTAGTCGACATGAGGGTGAGTAGATAATGAGTGAAATTTGAATTTTGGGTGAACTATCCCTTTAAAGGTGCTGGTATTAGACAGAACCAGGCCAGCTGCCCCCCCCCCCCTGTTTAGAAAGTTTATGCTAAACCAGCTTCAGGGTCTATCCTTAATATTTACCATGCAAAAATAAGTGTAACACCACTTTTATTACCTAACGAGGCAATGGAGCCGACAGGTGTATTTCTCAAAAATGTCAAAAACTATTGCTTTAAATTCATAATTTTTTAGAGCAACTGCGGGGAAACTTTTAAAACACCTCTGTGCTGTGGAGCGGATCAAAAACATTTAGCTTTAAGGTGAAATTTTGAACTTCAGTCAGTGGCACAAAGGCTTGTTTTCTCAGCTGTCGTTAGTATTCACTTTGCATTCTCACAGATTGCAGATGGCAGATTGGGTCTGTCCACATAACAGTAAAATCTGATTCTTCTCTGCTGAAATGCAGAAAAAGATAAGGTAGAAATAAATTAGTCTTTTTATGGGGGTCTTGAGGGCAGAGGAGGAGGAGGAGGAGGAGGGGGTCCTATGATGCAGCAGTAGAAACTATCACAATAAAAAAGACACAATAAAGAAGAATCTACATATGAATGGATTTCTGAATTTGGACCAGCAGAGGAAAACTTCAGCTATGGAGCAAGAAGAAGAAACATTTTAAGTAGCAGCAGCAGAAGCTATTGAAAATGAAAGAAAAAGAAAAAAACATAGAAGAAAATAATGTTGCAGTGATGAAAACACTGGTCGGACGTGAACCTGAGCTTCGATTTAAACCTCCATGTTGTACCTGAATGCAACAGAGCAGTGAAACAGTACGTTGGGGCAAACTTAATCTAAAGGATATGAAGAAAAATGTGTGATGGGAGACGGCCAATGAACACAGGATATGAAAAAAATATGTATCGTGCTGAGGTGAAACCATCCATGAATAATCGGAGGTGTCTCCTCCGTGTTTGGACGACGCGTCTTCCACATTAGCAGACACCTTCGCAAGAAGTATATTTACATCAGACATTCAAGACTGTACAAAATGTACAGATCCCCTGTCCATCATTCTTACACCACAGCGGGAAACGGTGCACAGTGTGAGAAAAACCATGACATGCTGCAAAGCTCTTTGTGCATTAGCCTGTTGATAATCAAAATATTAATCAAGCGGGCTACTTTTCACACAGAGACGAGACATAAAACCATAAAAAATCATAGATGAGAGTGAAATAACAGTGAATAACGATTCAACAAATTGAATTAAATCCACAAATCATCTTAGCACCATGTAACACAGTGACACAGATGTTTATAATCCAAGCAATAGAGATTGAGGAGTCTTCTACTGTCAATACAGTTTTACTGTTGGACTGGATTCTGTGTTTTGTTCAGCTTTATGTAAATGATTTAACACATTTTATTAAATCTGCAAATCATTGTACATACAGTATACTTAACATAGAAATTCTGATCTCGCCCCTCCTACTTTACTTTATTTATTTAATTTCTTCCCTTCTTCTTTATCATTCTAATATTTTACTCTGTTTTGTCTATTTACTTATGTTGCTATGTAACAATTTAGTTGTTTACTGTGACTACATCTGACCTTGGCTGTCGGGAGGGATAATGGGATTCATGTCGGTGGTTTTTTTCACTCCAATGCAGACACTCTGACGTAAGGTGAAACTGATGTACTTTTCTCTACTGTCTGCAGAAACCGAATAAAGAAATTTGGAAGAGAGAAAAAAAGGTTAGTAACATTAAAAAAAACATATAATATCAGTGAAACGCACACAGTTTTAGGTTTGCAGTCTGCAGTGACGGTGCAGGTTGGTGCAGCAGGAGAACCTAAACAGACTCGAGGGTGGGAGGTGTCGTCAGTCAGAGACGGAGTTGCAGGCTGAGTGATGCCGGCTGCTGGTGGAGCTGGTGTGGGAAGAAGAAGAAGAAGGCTGAGGATGTGAGTGATGGACGAGCTGGAGGAGGGGAGAAAGGTCTGTCATCTCCCCCCTTGTGCTGCTATATTTACATCTTTTACTGAATTTGTGCGCACATCACACCAGGTTGTCATGGCACAGTCACTTTTTTCAGTCTTTTCTTTTCTTTTTTCTTTTTTTTTAAACTTTACAAAACAGATGAGGAGGAGGTTTGACACAATTTGCAGAAGCCTTGGCTGAGCTGGCAGGGAGTGAAAAAAAAAAAAAAGTTGAAGGGTGCTCATTTGTCAGATTTCATAAAGAAAGAAACACCGAGGTTATTACTGGGGGCGAATATTATAAGTCAAAAGTTTTTCAAGCACCATGGCTTCTCTTAAGGGTTTAGGAAAGATCAGTGAGCAGTGGGAAGCGCCCCAGCATGAGGAGGGTCCTAAAAAACACTGGAAATAAAAGTTTGTTTTTATCTGTAATTTGGGAATTTCACAGTATTATCACTGTAAGTCAACTTTTACTGTTGCTTGACAGACTAATCCTTCCTAAAAACAATATCGGAGGCTCACAGGAGTGAACATGGATTAGTCCACTCCTGCAGTAAAGAGGACAAAAACATTTACATTTCTTTTTGTGTTGAAGCCAGAGACTCTAAGTAAAGTTTAAAAGAACTATGTAATTTAGAAATAAAAGTCAAATTAAGGGCTAATAAAAGGAGATATAAAGACAGGAGGAAAAAAAAAACTGTGAACATAAATTGCTCATAGTGTTTCACATGGATTAACATTAGTGTTGAGCTGATTAAAATCATAATAGCTTGCTGATTAATGAAGCAGAATAACCCTTAGTATGGTACCAACCTTGTTCTATAGATATAAACTGTGTCTTTAAGTTGTATTATGCCACTTTTACTTTCCATTTTCTTGTACTATACATAAAATACAGTGTTCGGCAGACAGTGGGATGGATTCACACCTTTATCTTAATCTCAGGATGAAACGAAGACTTGAAAACTGTGGTGGTAAAGATGTTATATAACACTGTGAAATCCTATCGTAGCTGTAGTAGTAACACTTTGTAACGCAGCCAAATACTTACATGGTCATTTTGTTGTATGAATCAGGTACAAATTAAAGCCAGAAAAAAAAATTGTTCAGGCCCGAACCGCGTCAGCTGCATAACGCATGAACACTCATTAGTATGTAGTTTATAAATACAGTTAGTGCCAATCCATGTTATAAATGATGAATTTTGTATTTAATGCTTAACTAATGCTTACTAGTGTGTACTTATTATAAAGTCTTACCTTATAATGTACAAAAGCCAACTGTATGGTTATTTAGCCTGTAACTGTTGCTCTTGTATCTCTGAACAGAAACATCAGTTGTTACAGGAGAGAAGAGCAAATGTACCACGACCGATTTCTTCTAAAACGCTCTAAAGCTTCTCTCTTGTTCTCTCTCGTCTTGTTGTTTTTCCACTGTGTTAACATTTAAATCCCAGTGGGAAACAGTAAGTATTTACGCAGTACATGATTCATACAGTAAAAATGAAACTGTAAATAGCCATCCCACAAATTCAATTTATATATACGACTTGACTGCGATGGTAAATAACATTTTGTAGAGAATTAAAATGTTGGATAATGCTCATGATCATCTTCTGACTAGATATACTGTTGAATGTATTAATAATAATGAGGCAGAAAATAAACACCATGTTTGATAAGCTCTGTATCAACATATTAACACAATATGTAAATGAACATATACTCATTAGAAAACATAATCAAGTTGCAAATGCAAAAAAAGATATTTGCAATTATAGTGTTCAACACTACAGATGAATGTGTCTGTGGTTTTGTGCTTATTTGTGCCGAGGCTCAGACAAAAGGCAGGAGCGAGCAGTCTGCGTCTCAGGTGGAGCCATATACTTCACTGACAGGTTTTCAGCTTTATGTTGGACTAAACAGCAGCTCTGAGGCGTTTGTTGTCTCAAACAGTGTCCAACTGAGGAGATAAAGTCTGCCACTGCCAATATCTTTAGAGAATGGAGTCTGTGTTTTGCTCAGAGTCGTAGCTTTTAAAACCACTTATAACTCTAAGTAAATGTCTGTCTGGATGTCCCTGAACAAATTCCACCTATTGTTGATTTTTGAAGTGAAAACCTGCAATAATTTAAAAAGTTTTTTCAATTATTTGATTTTTTTTTTTTTTCTAAAGGTTGAGGAAATGGATGTGGCCTGTGCCAATGTTTGTAAAGTGCTACTTTCATTAACAGGCTATAACTGATGCATTAGGTCTTGTTACTGTCATAAAGTAGAGCATTCACATTTTAGGACATTTTAAATCTCTATTAATGCAGTATTTAGTGTTTCTTTGTTATATATATTATAATGACTTTATCCAGGAGGGTCAAACACATCTGTGCTGTTTAGTATTTTTCCCCTTACGCCTTTCCCTCCCTGGGTTGCCCGTCCTTTCACCTTCTTTTTCTTCTTATTCTCTCTCTTTATGGAGCCTCAGGGGGTAAAGATGCTGCTATGACAAGTCTAATCAACAAAATGTTGAACCCACCATGACTCTCAACTCCACAGGTTCCTCACAACTTGACTTTCATCTCTTTCTAGATCCACAATTGATTCCTTCCCTCATGTTCGACCCTTATTTCATCTCGTGTCCGGCCGTTCTTTGATCCCTGCAGTTTCCATAAGCTGATCAATACAATAAGTACATTTAAGATAATTAGCCGACAGACATCTATACCCTTAAAGGACAGATTTACTGTAGAGCTATTCTATAAGTAATCAAGATCAATAAAGTCCATGAAAAGACAACCAACAACTAGCCTGTTACATCTCAGAGCTCCACTGTTATTCATAAAACTATTAAAAACACATCAGTGAGTCACACCCATGCATGTTTGACACGTTCCTTCATTATGACCACGGACTGTGTGGTTAATTATGAGTCAGTCCCACATACTGCACTCTGTCTCACTGGTGTAAATACTCATTAAGCAAAAACTGAAGTATTTATTGCTAAAGTAAATTGTTCATCTTTTTTAAAATTACTTTTAATGAACTTTTGCTGCACAACTCCTTGCAGTTATTATAACAATAAACACCAAGGTCCCGTTTCTCTACGCAAGCTCCAGTGATGCCCCTCACTTTGGGTAAAAGTGTTGAAATAATGAGTAAATGAAAGTGTGAATAAAGTTTAGTGGATGCAACTTTCCCTTTACCTTTGGATGCTTCTGAAGCAGGGTCGGCGTCGGCAGCGTGAGCGCCTCGGATCACATTCTTGATTGTAACTAAACATTAATAATTCGCACAATCATGATGAGTGTAGCTTCTATATTGTTCTTTCTGTTGATTCTGTCCTTTAAAAAAAAAAAAATTTGCAGCTGCAGACCTCTAGACAACAGTCTCAGATGGTGCATTGTATATATTACGCTTGTATTTGTATTTGCAGTACAACATGACCGAGGCCAGTGTTTATTATGTTATCAACTCATGACTGACAGTTCAGGGACACAGCATGTCCTTCGTTGTACCAATGATTAATTAAAATATGTTAGAGCAAATTATGCTGTGCAAGAAAACAAAAGTGACACTATTATATTGTCTAACCTCTCTTGTGGTGCCCAGCCTTGGCATTTTGTCCCTAAAGGCGGCTGTCTATGTGTCTGTCTATAAGAGCGTTTCCACTGCAGGAACTCCAGGGTAATTTTACAATAGATTACGTCGCCTCAAGAGTCCAGTCTGTCCTGCTCTGCAGCGGAGACACGGCAGCCGAGAGTGAACAGTTCCTGTAAAGTTCCTGTTGGGTACTTAAAGCAGTGCTTACCAAATTCAGAATTAACTTTGGGCACGTTTAATAAATAAAACTCGTTGGAACGTAAGCGGTAATTGCTTTGGGATTTGGAGAAATAATTACATAAATAGAGAGTTGGACCTCTGCGCAAAGTCTTCTCCAGCACATCCCAAAGTTTCTCAATGTGACTCTGTGGTCACATTGGACCACATTTCTTCCTTGAAGATGATGGTAGTTAGGTTTAATAAGTTGTTGCCAGCTGAAACATAATCATCCATGCAGTAATCATCCAATGGGAGGCTCTTACCTATTAGCTCAGTTAAATGCAGGTGACTTTGCACTGTTGGTGCTTTGTACCTTTATTTTCCTGTTTCTGTTCTTCTCTGTCTGAATGACCTCTGTGTATGATCACGTGCTCTACACATAAATTTGCTTTGCAGAGCTCCCGCAAATCATATGGGATGAAAACATAGATCCATCATCAACCGCTATGTTTTATCATCAAACAGTGTGCAGCTGCTACGATCTGAGTGTGACAGAGTGTTGTCGGATCCGAGAGCGTCGCTCAGCTGGAAAAAATCAAGCAGCCTGAGCGTGTACTCGCTTCTTCATCTGAAGGATTTAGTTGTTGTTTTAAGAAGGAGGTAATCCCAAGCTGTTCAGATACAGAGAGAGAGACGTTCGTTACTGCTGCCCACTATTAGTTGGAAGCTGTACAACACAGAGCCTGTTATCCCGAGGTAAAAGGGGACTCATTGATGTAGCAGGAGCCAATATTTTCAGGGAATGTCGCCTCTTAAATCCTCACAAAATAACGCCGTAACTCATACTTGGCTGCTTTTTGTGTTGTTGCCTCTGCTTGAAAAGACAAAGAGCCAGTGAGCAGCAGTAGCACAAAAGCTTTTTTCCCCTCTCTTCTGACTGAAGCTCTCATTTCAAAGCTTTTCCCCGAGCTCCATTATATCAATTACATACACCCCCCCTTCATACTAAAATCCTGACTTGATTTTCTGCTCTTGAATTTGAAAAATGCATAATTACAAACAGCAGCTGGGGTGCAATTTCCAACATCAATTTTCTGTGCTGCCTGATGGCCTAATAGGCCGATTTAAGGCAGGGACTTGTCTTTTTGATGCAACAATTTTGAAATGTAATATATTGCTTCTATTGTGTGAGGTTTCTTTTGAATGAATCGTAATTTACAGCAGGAAAAGGGGGCCTATTATTTGCGTCTCCCTCTGTCCGGAGAGATTACAGTATGAGACACTGTTGTATATTTTCCTTCACATGTCAATCACTCCTTTTCAGGCCTTTTGAAAGTGTCAGAGTCGATAAGCAGAGTGCTGAAAACCATAAAAGCTACTGTTGGCTAAATGAAGCTTGCAGTTTGCCCACTCTAAGCGTCTCATCCTCTGGTATCAAATACTTTGCCAATGACACAGTCATGTCATTAGTGTAGCTGGAAGCCAAGGGGAGGAGGAGCTCTCGGAAATCAAATGGATCCCTGTGGTGACAGCTGGAGAGGCTGAGCAGAGCAGCACCAACCTGCAGCACTTCAGCTACTACATTAGGAACGGTTTCTATTAAAGCAGCTGCGAGGACGTGCGACAGACTTAGTTAGCCCCCAAATGATCTACTGCTTTGAGTTATAGGGGCCTGTAATTGACATCGGATACATAGTCATGATTTTAAATTAGAGGTCGACAAGTTAACAAAGAGGATTCAAGGTTCAGGAGGACTTAAGAGGCAAAGTCGGTCCGATTCATCAGAGGTTTAAAGAATAAGACTGATTATACATACTGTGTATTTGAATGGTTTTTTTTCTCTTTTTTGTGTTATTTCTACAGTATGTTACTATTTTTTATTCTTTCTTTTTGTCTTAAGGAAATAAAATTGAAAATATCTAATTACTATGTGCTATAGAGCTACTTCTGTGGTCAAAAACACTTCAGATAGCCACATTAAGTCTTAGCCCTCCACTATGCACATTTCATATCAGGTCTCCCAGTTCCCTTTTGGATGAAGGGTAACACAGCCCTTCACAAAGAGATTTCTCAGGATCACACTATACAAATTAATGGGTATGACAAATTTCCCACCAGAAACACCAACAAGATGGCTTCACAAGCAACTAGAGAGACACATAAATATTTGTGTTTTCACCACTGATATGAATCTTAAAAACCACATCAACCACTGTATAACCCATTCAACCTTATGCCCATATTACACAGCGACCTCATTCTTCATAGAAACACTTTTAAAAAATCCTGCTAAAATGTTGGTTTGTTATGTCAACGGAAATGTTTTTACCAGTGCATTATGATGCACATGTAAAGTGATGGTGTCTTATTAGGGGAATACTACTGGTGCAACAGGTAGGTGAAGGTAAAGGGGCATTTATGAGCAATGGGATTGGACTTTTCTATAGACTTCACAAAATTATCCTGAGCATTTAAATGTGAGAGTAATTAAACAAGAGTAAATGTAGTAATTGCACTGCCTGCAGGTGTTGTTTTCTGAATTTTTTTCATTTTTTTCATCTGGTGCATCAGAAACTAAATGTTATACGTTGGTGGAGAAACAATACTTATGATACTTCAGTCTTACATGAATTTTGTGTGACAGGAAATGCAATAATTAGAAGCAGGGATGGACTAATCAGAGTGACTTTACATGCTGAAACAGAGTAATGAACACATTTAATCTTGCCACAACTGGCAGTTTTATTGAATTACCAATTTTTTGTTGGTAATTTGGTGTCGTCACTTACGCAAAACTACGTCTGTTGTCTTTCACAGCTAAAGCAGAATTAACTCAATGAGACAATTTGTCCCGGAAAACTAGACAAGTAACATGATTCAGTAGTACAAACTCCTCTTTTTTATTGTGCGCCAGTGTAATGACTCTGACAGATCTGCAGACAGGCTGCGTTCGGCATTGTTTTGTTCATAAAAAAGGAAACATAAAGGGAGATTTGCAGACAGAGATCGGAGGGGTGAGATAAGTCTTGAGAGCATAAGAGACGTATCAATAATGTAAAGATATTTCATCAGCGTGAATTTGTCTTAGGTTGGCAGCGAGAGAGCTACTTTACAGGCGGCACTGCAGCCCAGACGGATCTCTGAAGACAACAAAGTCTTTCTCTCGTGTCAGATTTGTCATTATGACTGCAGTCCTGATGGAGGAGCCTCTGCCGGGTCTATTTCCTTTACGGCTCCTCATTGGACACACACAAACATTTTCCCATATACTGCTGCTGCTGCTGCTGCCCCCTGAACATAATGAGGTGTGGCAAAATAAAATTGTACCTTCTGTCGTTTCTTCAATGAAACTTTGTGGTGGAGAAAAGTAAAGTATGTGGTCATGCCCACTGAGTGAGGAACGACGGCATCATTAAAATACAACAGTAGCAGAAGCAGCATATGGTCCTGCAGCTGTGTCACATGAAAAATGACTTTTTTTTGTGACAAAACCTAACCAGTCCTTTTCACTTTCACCAAAATCCAATTTACTCGTCACACACACAAAAACACTCTTCCTGCTCTTTGAGTATGATAATCTGGAGATCTGCAAGAACTGGTCGATGAGATAATGTTTGGGACGATTAGATCTGTAAATTGGGAAAAAAAGCTCCTTGAATGATAAACATGTTTTATTCCTTTACTCTGGCAACAGCAAATTCTGCAGAGATTTAATTAGAGGTAAAAATGAGTCACATCGCTCACAGAAGAACACGACACACTCTTTATATCCAGAGTATCCGTCTTATAACGGTCTGGTCAACATGGAGCCTCCTAACCCCATTAACTAGATATTAAAGCTGCCACTGGCAACTTGATACGTCAGTTAACCCAAAACAGCAGCAGGTGGTGACTGTATGGCCGAATCTAAAAATGCAGACGTCTCCACACTTGCAGAATTAATGGCCGCCCTCCCGGTGAATCATGGATCTGTCCGGATCTACAATTCATACGAGTGCACGCCTCAAGAGCCTCAGGCCACAGGGCCTCGTGTTGGCTTCCTGTCAGTCCGCCTTGGGGTGTAAGCTTTACAAAATTAACCATAATCAACTGCATTGTGGATGTGAGGGTATTAAAAAAGGAACATAAATAATGTTACGCATGAAACAGCGGAGCAACTAATCTGTAGGCTGTAGTCTATTTCTATTCTCGACTGGCTTCAGTAATCTGATTAGTCAGAAATAAGCAGTTATTTGCATCACTGAAGTACAATGACAACGAATGAGGGTCCAACATTATTAGTCAATTATTTCTTCTCCCAGCCTGATGAAAGATCTTTGTGGAAAATCCTAATTTAAAAAGGAACTATGCTACATTTTTACCTTAATTGATGGTTAAATAAATGAGAATGGAGCCTCTCTGCTTTCCACGTAGCGTCTCTTGGCTGGAAACCAACCTTGCAAGATCAGCGTGTCCAACATGGTGTCCCAGATCTCGTCTCGGCGGCACTGCAACACAAATATACACATCAAAACATTGTATACGATAAATAACTTTATCCACTGCTCCATGGATTGATTTCTCGCCGGCTTTGTTGAAAACAAATGCACATGGCCGGGAGGAGGGTTAGCAAAATGGCAGAAAAGCGATGGGACTTGCATATTGTCCTAATGTTGATTACTTCATAAATATGGCAGAACCAACTAATCCTAATGCTACCTGATCCAGGGATGGGCAACTCATTCCACAACAGGCCGTCATGTTGTGGCTGCAGGTTTTTGTTCCAACCAGGCAGCCAGCAGCACATAAAACCTAACTCATTCAATCAACTGATCTCAGTCTTCAGTTGATTGGTCAAACTGTTGAACTCTTGATTGGTTAGAATAAAAACCTGCAGCCACCGCGGCCCTTAGTGAAATGAGTTACCCATCCTTGACCTAATCCAATCAGAGCAGCGTCAGCCTTCTCTGTCTTCAAGAAATTTCTTAAAACTCATCCTGTCGGAGGAGAGCACCTCCTCACCTGAGGTCCTTATTTGTTTTAACTAGCACTTGGCGGCGCACGTCCTTAATGAACCGTTTTGGTTAATTAGGTTGGAGGACTTGTTCACAGAGTACGTCTGAAGCTAGAAACATCAAAATCAAGTTGTGATAAACCACAGTGTGTTGGGTTGAACAGCCTCGAACAGATCAGCAGCTTTATCGGACTAAAGGTATCATCACATACACACACACAGCAGCAACATTAAAAAGCTTTTATGCCAAGGTGCAGGTGCTGGTGCGGCGTCAACGACTCCATCAGATCTGTATAATGTCATTCACAAAATAAAATTAAAATGACACCCAGTGGCTGAACGCGCCGCTCCACCTCTTGTCCTCCAGTGCTTTCATACATTTCTAACACACACTGAAGTTAATGGCGTATAAAGAAAAAGCATGAATCACTTCCCATTCTTTAATTTTCTGGGTTTTTAACTCTCTGGTAGCTAGCGGGCAGGAAAAATCATTGACTTTATACAAACTTGGTGGAAGTGCAGAAAAACTTATTGGAAAAGTGATTTGATGTTGATTACAGCGGTTGGTGTGCTGAAGGAACAGCGCTGTGTGCTATAGTCGCCGGAGACATTGTTGAAGAAGAAAAAAAAGAGGGTAAATTCAATAAAAAAACTGGCCTGACCTTTTCAGTGTAAATGCAGGCAATCGTTGGCGCTTATTTCCCCGCCGCGCCGCATCCAGTCACCGAAGCTTTAATGGAGCCGGCACTGAGTAAATGATCTGAGCAGGGGGAAGCAGCGATGAATAGCCTTTCAAAAATAAATGTGCAGAGGAAAAAATTTACTCCTCAAAGTCAATTTACTAGTCACAGCTCATATTTCACCACAACAAGTTTTTGTTTAGTTATTGTTTTCACCTTGTGTGTGTGGGTGTGTGTGTTTGTGGGTGTCATCATGGTAAAACTGGAGACCAACACACCAGCCGCAGATCCAATCAACATGTTGATGCTCTGACCCAGTAGTGCTCAGTTCTCATTACTACATTATTACCAGCAGCGACAGCCAGGCTGCTAAAGTGTGTGATGACAGTAAAATGTGGTGCTAGAGGCACCAACTGTATCTGGATCTACCCCAGAGACGCCTTTGACAAGTTTGGCATCTATCTATCTATCTATCTATCTATCTATCTATCTATCTATCTATCTATCTATCTATCTATCTATCTATCTATCTATCTATCTATCTATCTATCTATCTATCTATCTATCTATCTATCTATCTATCTATCTATCTATCTATCTATCTATCTCCATTGATCCATAAATCTATCACATAGAGTAATTACCATGCAGCAAAGGACCATTAGTTGGATTTGAACTCATGACTGCCTGAGTCACCATCCGTTTGTTTTCATTTGTTACTGTAATACAGTAAAAAAGTCTACATTTCTTTAAATTTCTTAAAAGTTTTAGAAACGTTGCCTCTTACTTACTTACCTAGTATCAATTACCATTGTTTTTGTTGATGAAACCAGACCGTCTTTGATGAAACTTGATAATTTGCAACATTACAGGTGCTCTCACGTCTTCGTAGGTGTAAAGGAAAACTTCACACATCAAGAAGAGTTAAGAAGTTGTAGTCAGAGAGAAATTACTTCAGTTCTGTACTTTTTCCATGCGTTGGCCAAACCTATTAAAACAAAACCCAATTAGCGTTAACCTTCAACGGTATTTATAAGTCTGATGTTCTTTCTCTGACTCACCTCTGTCACGATCACGGTGTGTGCTGTGCAGCCTCGTCGTTGCTGTGCTGCCGCTACAAACAACCACCTCCTGATTACTACTTGTGATGGAGACAGAGGACCAGCGCTGCGGCTCCATCACCATTCATCCCAAATGGGAGTCATTTGTTGCCACATGGCATCGCGCCTGAGAGGAGCTTATGAGAAGGAGAATCTGCGATAATAGATTTGTGGCGCCGCCATGCCTCCTTGACTCCAGCAGCTGAAAAATTTATGCAATTAAATTTCTAATTTCAGCGGGATAATCAGGTCAGAACTGTCTGACTTCATTATGAAGAGCAAAAGCTTGTTATTAAAACTGGGCTGTGTGAATGATTAAGTCGCCATGTTAGCTCCGTGTACATGTGCAAGAGTCTGTGACTAAAAATCTTTGAAATTAACCAAACTGAGTCATTCAAATCAGTAAAGCGATTAATAATTTCTATAATATTGAGTTTAGAGTCACTTAATGACCTGCACACACTTGTTCTTTCTACAGGATTGGTTCTAAATTTAGCTATTGCTCTATAGCTAGCGTTAGCATTAACAGCTATTGTAAGTAGCCTATGCTATTGCTCCATAGCTAGCGTTAACAGCTGTTTACTTGTTAAAAATAAACTTTTAGTATCAAACTTCATAGTCGCTTTATTTCCTTTTTTCTTTTTTCCTTTTCTCCTTTTCCTCTTCCATTTTTGTAGTTCTTTTCATAGTTGTGAGTGTTGCTAGCAGTAAGTCAGCTGCTTAAGAAGACATGTTGCAAATTTCATATTTTTTCCTTGGCTCCAGCTAAACAACACTAATGTTAGTAGCTACACCCCCGACCTGTCATGTCAATTTGCAATAGCATCAACTTTCAATAAGTAGCACACACTTGGCTATACTGACAAAAAACCATGTTTGGCGGGAAACTATAGCCCTTTAACCTCACTCAGCTCATTTGAACTTTACATTTCTATTACAAGTGAAACGAAGCATCTCTCTCCATTAGTTTTCCTTTTCTCCAATTGATTTCAGTTGTTTAAACAGTTAATAAGAAATGCATCCTATGTTGTATGTTTTTTATCACTATGCAAGTGTAAGAAAAATGGCACATATGGACTATACGCTGGTGACGTCCATTCGTTGTTCTTTTTGCCACTGACAGGCTCTACGGAGAGTGTCCCTTCAGGACTAACAATGTTTTAAACCATAAACAGCTGTTATATTGCTCTGTTCAAAGTCACCACACATTCACAAAAACATCATTTTACTTGTCCCCGCAGTCCTTTGGATTTTCAACGGCTGCTCTGATTCTTACGATTGCTCACTAACCACAATGCCTCGTCTCTCTCCATCTGCTTTTTTACTAGACTTGATTTGAAATCAGCCCGTTTTCTAGCAGCCTACATTTATGTTCGCCAACACAAGACTAGAGCTACTACAGCAGTGTTGCTTGCCAGATTTCTGACACTTTTCTCCCTTTAATTTATTAGCAATATTACAAACTTGTAAAGACCCAAATGCACATGAAAATTGTTGCACATTGTAGCTACCTTGTGATTTTCATGTCACTTCACATGTTTTTACAGCAGCCCATATTTATGTACCTACAACACTTTTGCCAGAGCGCTACTAAACCACAGTGATTAAGAGTAGGTGTAATATTTGTACTGAAAATCTTGTCTAGTAACAACGCAGCCTTTTTGCACATTATGAAATATATGTGTATTAAGGCTTGGTGTGACTTTGATTTCAACTAATGTTTAAAAACATTCAGCACATTGTTTGGTAGAGAGGAATTTCTTGGAGAGCATTTTGTAATTTCTTGCCATTACTGAATTTAAAATGTTGTGTAAGAATGGTATTTACTCAGCTTTAGGAAAGAAATAAAGGGGAATTACACTTGAATGGTTTCAAAATAAAACAACATACTGATGTGCTTAGTGTTATTATGTCTAGTATGAGACTTTTGGCCTTTTTGTTCTTTCAAGACGATAATAAAAATGTGCAATTTAAGTGGGCACAAACAATGTCAGTAGTGCACAGGCCGACTTGAGCTCCACACTTAAAACACATCCTTGCATCTCTGATCGCAGAGACCAAGACCCACCTAACTGCATTATTCAAAATGCAGATAATATTGAGATGATAACGGCCTTCAAGTCGTCTCTGCTGATTTAATATCCTTGTGGAGCTCCGCCGTCTTCCTGCCTCCAACACCTGAACCAAGAGAGATGGGGAGAGAGAGAGAGAGCTTTATAATCGTAGCTGCACCACCTGTGCTCATGCAAAGAAACCAACACATCCAGATCTGTACAGTCACAGTGAACCCCCTCACCCACCCACCCAAACACCCAAACACCACCACCACTTTCTTACCTCCAGCAGTCAGGGGCACAAATGCAAGCAGAGAAAACACATTATTGATGTTCTTGGATGTGTCTTTTCATGTGCTTGTGTGTTTTCTCCAGCATCCATCCCAGCGGACTGATGCAGAAAGAAACCCCTGCACAGAGAAGGTGTTTTGCCAAAGGGGCGGTGGGGGGTGGGAGTGGGGGTGGGTTTCAGTTAATATTAGACCAGGCGGCCACTATGGCTCAGTTTCAGGAGGATGGAGGATGAATTTAAGTGAATGAAATTTTAAGAAGAGGGAGAAAAATAGGTATAAAAGTGTCTTTTTCTGCTGTTGTGGATCCTGCACCTGCAGCACGAGTCTCGGCGGCAACAACCTTCACGACAAAAAGGCGGGAGAGGCTTTGATGAGAATCAGCGCGGCTTTCATGTGCAGCCAGAGGGGAAGAGAGCTCGGGGAGTACAGCTCATCTATCTCTCCTATAAGAACAGTCGCCTCAGGCACCAACAGACAGGAACTTGAAACACACACACACATGCACACACGCACACACACACGTGAACAGGCTTGATTGTTATACTCCACTGACTTACATTTACTGCCTAACTCCTGATCTAAATTCTCCACTCCGTTATGACGAATCACCGCCGTCACCCCAACCTTAAAAATAAGCTCGGATTCTGACTCCCGAGCCTAAAAATAAACCTTTGTGCTGCAGGGGAGGAGCAGAAACGCAGATTTCAAACAAACTTCCACAACACAATTGTTTCTAAAAACGCACACTTTTAGTCGAAGACAGAAAAAGACGGTTGAATCATCTCATAGCATCATCTTCTTCTCTGGGAGCAGAACTGATAGAGACGTAGTTATTGCTCAGTCTAAAGCAAACCAAGAATTTTTATGCACCGGACAACTCACTCTCTCTCTCTCTCTCTACAAAGTCTGTGCTGCATGTGAAAGCAAAGCAGTGAGTAAATAATTTCTACAAACACTGTAGTGGGTGATAAAACCGTGCAGATGGGCAACAGTCCTAGCAACAGGCAGCAACGTGGGCACCAGGATAAGAAGATGGGAGAAAGAAAAAAAGAGCTAATGTTCCCTGGCAACAAGGTTTTCCAATGGGATTTAAAAAAGAAAAAAAAAGAAAGAAAGAAAAGATGATGAGTGTGTTTAGAAAATCAGATGGGAAATTATCTTGGTTTTCTGGCCCTTCACAAGGAGGTCAGTGGTTCACGGCGAGAGAGGTGGTGAAGAACTGTTGAAGAAGAGGATCCTTCAGGAGAGCAGGAGCTCGCTGTGACGCAGGTTCATGTGCAAGACGTTTTTTTTTTTGCAAGTGACACGTTTTCTCCTGCACATTTCTGTCAGGAGCTGCAGCTAAAGATCTGTCTGTGTGTGTGTGTGTGTGTGTGTTTGTGTGTGTGAGTGTGGAGGCTGACAGATATTCCACGGTGAAATTCAATTTTACAGATAAAACTTTTGGAGATATCAGCAGTAAGGCTGGTTTTGGTATCCGCCTCCCCACCCCCCCCCCAAAAAAAAAAGATTTTTGACTTTGACTTTTATCCTATAATCCTATAACACAATATGTATCCTCATGAGATAGTCTCCACTCGCGGGCGTTGAAAGGTCACCGACTGGTTTGATCTGCACCACAGACTGTGAATAAAGACTGACGCAGCCTCTGTGACGTCACCCACTGGTTTTCTGAAGAAAAGCGTGTGATGCTTGTGATAGACATAGGTTCACCCACCTGTCACTCAAAGAGGCCACGCCCCCAATCACATACATTTTAAGCCTTAATAAAATTTCAAAGGGATGAGATATCTAAAAAAAAATCTCACTTGCACAGTTTACATGAAGGCGGAAAGTAGAAACCAGTTTATTTCTGTTAAGTTTATCATTTTAACATGTGCGCCTCCTTCCTACACCCTGACGATTTGCATTTGTTTTCAACGAACCTGATGAGAAGGCAATCTGTGGAGCAGTGGATAACGTTATATAACATATACGATACGTGTTACGACTTGTGTAGTCTCATCTGTCATAAACAAGAGATTATGGGTTACGTGTTGTGGTGCCGCTGAGACGAGAGCTGGGACACCGAAGCGAAGCCTCGGATCTTGCAAGGTTGGATTCGGTCCATTTCCCCCGTAACAAGTCATTTAACCATCACAAATACTCCTAAACTGTTTAATAAATTAATAATTTAAACTTAATAAAGGTAAAAATCTTGCACAGTTCCTCTTTAATTGTTGACTTTCAGCCTTGAAGGTTGTTGCTTGATGATGTTGGACATGGCACTCCACCACCACCATCATCAAACCAATAACATGTCGACACTTTCCCAGAGACGATATCAATCAAGTCATTTTTACGATAATGTGTTTTGTTTTTAATTCGTCACCCATCTGTAGTTTAACTTCACTGCTTTCATGCCTTTGTTTGTTGAGACTGTGTAATCGCATCGGCGTTTTTATCTCCCCACCCACCCATGTGGCTTTTAAAGACACAGTCCACACAGATGGACTTCCTCTGGGATAAACTTGATGTGTTCAATGTGATTCCTGAATATGAAAACATATGGACGCCACTCTGACTGAGCTTTAGAAGAAATATTAAATCTAAACTGACTGGATCCAAAAGCGAAAAAAAACCAAAACAAAACCCATGCAGCTTTGTGCTAATCTAGATGAGATCTCTGATGTTTGAAGTGTTGTTTCCTGTTTTAAAATGCATCACGACAGGAGGACGAGCTTTGATTATGTTTACTCCGTCAGTACAAATTAAGGAAGTATTCAGCAAAAACACAAACAAGGTCGGTTTTGTCAGGTGTTATTTGTAGCCGTAACAGCGTCCCTGTTGATAAATACCAATTAGCTCAGTTTAGAAAACAAATAAATAAATAAAAGATAAATAGGAGGGAAAAAAAAAAAAACTAAGCGTCATGTTTTTCCATTTTAATAAGAACACCAGCAATTAAAGCTACAAAGAAGTCTACATGATAAATCAATGATGTTGAGGTGGTCAATGAAATCTCTCTCAAGTCCTCACATGTACAGGCTGGTAAAGCAAATGTGCTGAGGGGGGAGGAAAAGCCTTGAAATGTCTCTGTTGTCGGATGTGGCTGGTGAGTGTGGATGTACACAGTGACCGTGGAGCAGTCCGGAGGGGAGGGGAGGGGCTGGGGAGGGAGGGGTGGGGGCTACGGGATGGCCCGGTTGGGTCTCTTTGGAGGGGGAGGGGGCATTAGCTCAGAGTCCGGGTCCGGCGGGTGTTTCCGGTTCTGGGCTTGGACGGCCTGAGCGCAGCGGTCCACGTACTCCAGCAGGATTTCCTTCGTGACGGGCTCCTGGATGCTTTTACACACAGCTGGGGAGGGAGAGAAGAGACACACACACACACAGAGGAAGAAGGACGTTACTACGGATACGGACGTGATGGTGAGAGACTCTTTCAGCTGCAGTTTCAACGACACCACGCGTTTCTCCACATTTTTAACTTTTAACACAACAGGGACGAGACTTCAGTTAAGAAGGACAACTTGACTTTACAAGAGTTTCTTCAGACGTCCGCAATCTGCATGACTGACTGACTAGTTTAATCAGAGAGGCTGAGAAAGGAGACGATTCACTTCCAGTTATTTCCTGTATCTGTGTCGCCACTTTAAAGGGATAGTTCAACATTTTGACAAATTGGCCCATTGCCATAATCCCTATAGTTTTAGGAGTAGGTTCGTTACCTTTAATTGTCGGTGCAAGCTGTTTTTAGAACGGTGGAGCAGAGCCAAGGGGCTGCTCAGAGCTACGCTACGGAGGCTCATGGGATTTCTTGGTTTCCCTCATCAAACTCATCAAATACACAATCCAACAACTCCAAAACGCTCTGGTGGACAAGTTGTGACCTGCACGTTCACCACGCTATGAGATAATAACGGAGCGTTACAAGACAGAGTTGTTTTAGAGGTAAATTCATGCAAAACCGCTGATGCGCGTTCCTGTCGGGGGCAGTTTTTTGGCAAGCGGTCTCTGCACCGACAATTAAACAAACAACCTACTCCTAAAACTATAGGGATTATGGCAATGGGCCAATTTGCCAAAATGTTGAACTATCCCTTTAAGAGACCAGCAGCAACAGGTCTGAGTCTGTTCGCTCCAATGGGAGACGTGAACTTGGCCACAGATCATCACTCATTCTTTCGCCCTGTTGTCAATGAAATAAAAATCTTTTTTTTTTTCACTCACAGACCCTACGAACATCCTGACATCAGACATTAAAGCAGATAACAGCGGCACGGCCGTTTCGGCTAATGCTGTGTTCAAGGCAGGCTTTTGAAACCGTAAGTTACAGCTTCAAGTCACAACTACGACTTGGTAGCGTTCCAGGTAACCCGTAGCTCGTGTTTTTACCGTCCTGTTGTCTGTGAAAGTTCCCTATAACGGCCACTCGTAACTTCCGACCCGTGAACTCGTACCAGAACGAACTGGTATGACTTCACAGGAAGGAAAAACACAAAGTACGAGTTTCCTTGAACGCACCATGAGTTAGCAGCCCCCGCCCTTGTCAGGCATCAATTGGTCCTCGTGCTACGTCACCACATTCACGCGCATCCCTTGGCTGCACACACAGCCCTTCATGCCGTTCTCTCCCCTCATTGGATAACACTTGTATCCCACAAGGAAAATTTTCTCCTCGGGTTACAGCAGAGCAGAGTGACGGAGAGACTCGTGTTTAGGCTGAAATACTTCATGTAAGTGATTGCTGACGGAAAATAGGACTATTTAGGACTTATATTAACAAAAACATTCCACTGATATCTGCTTTAAGCAAATGGATAGAAACAAACTGTATCAGTGATGCATTGTGTATTGTTGATATTTTTTTTTACATGAACAGGAAGTGTAAAAACTTTAATTCCACTGGTGCCGTCTGTGATGATGAGTCATCTTCTGTGTAAAGTATATTTAATGTTCACGTTAGTAACCAACAGACTTCACATATGATAACTAAGCGTTTAAAATTGATCACCTGCTGTTTGTGCCTCACATATAAAATAGTTTATTAGTCGTTATTTATTTATTGGATCTCCATTAGCACCGGCACATTAGCTTATACGTTATACGTTATGTCATTATGCAGAGACCTCTCTTTATCCATCTATCCATCCCTTTATCTTATGAAAAGCGTATGAAAGCCTAATAAATTGATTGATTGATTGATTGATTGATTAACTGACAGTGGCTGAAGACCTTGTCACGCTGGCGCTCGGCCCTTCTGGTTCAAATTTTGAGAGAAAGCACTTATTTTTTGTGCCAGTATTGTCGTGGTGGTGAATATTTCAAAGCCCTGTGACGAGAAGCTGGTCGTAGTTCAAATCAGAGCTCAACGGCCAAAATCAAAATGCGCGGTCGCTGCGGTGCCACGGTCGGCGAGAATCCGAAAGCAGAGCGACGTGAGCTTCTGCTGCTTCTTCAGCCCCTCCGACAAATTATCTGTAGCCTCCACCGACTGTTTGCGGAGCATGCAAGAGAATTTTAAACTCAGTAATTGGACGTTTCGTGCTGAAATGCTCACTGGGAGTTGTACTTAACTCATCACTTCATGTTTTTTTATGTACGCAGGCTTGTACCCTTGGAAACGGATGAGATGTGTACACTGATGATGCATCCGGGAGAATTTAACTCTCTCTCTATATATATGAAAGATCAGAGGGACTTTCTGCAGCAGCAGCCCAGACGTGGCTCTTCCCACTGCAGCGGCTCCATCGCTGCATTCATGACCGAACCATGACACCAGCAACATTTCGATGACTATGTATTACTCTCCAAATGGAGCAGGGTGTTGTTATCAGCTCGGGGAGAAATGCGGTCTGTCTAGATTTTTATATAAAGGGCGTTTTTGCCATCTGGGCTCCGAGGCTGCAAACAGCCTGCCTCAGGATCCAAAGCTTAATAATTCAGGACTATCTTCTCTATCTTCTTCTATCAATTCAATTCATTCTTTAAATGTGTTTTCTCTCGCTTTGCGCTTCTTGTTTTTATTGCTTCAATTTGTACTTTTATGTCCTTGTACAGCGCTGGAAAGTCAGCATTTAGGTAACTGCTGCACAAACAGGATTTATTACTGTGGCAAACTATTATTTTTTTCGTGCCATTATTCCTACTCCATCTACTTTTGTTTTTCTCCATTCATCTCGAGAAAGCCGTTACGGCTGCACAATTTTCATAAGGCCGGGGTTCGGGATTGAAAAAGAGTTAATCACTCACTCTTTTTTCTTTTCTTTTATTGAACCAGGGAACTTAAATTACTCTAAGATGAAAAAGCAGCTCGGCAAATACACTATGAACTTTTACAGAAACTTTGGAAAATCAAAACATTTAATCAAAAATACTTCAACTAATTCATATTTAACTGTAATTTAAACTAGTTTTTACAGCACTACAAAGTAAGCACGCCGATTATGTTCCAACAACTCTGCCCTTTTCCCACTTATTTTACAGTATAATTATTATTATTCATATTCAAAGCAGTGTTAATTACACTTTTTGCATCCCTGGGGACAAGTGTAAACAAAACACTGACATATCACCAGTGTGTGTTTGCCAACTCCTCCTTGTTTATGCATTCAGCAGCGATGGAGCAACATCTTCACACATTTGGACTCTCCTTCTCTTTTTATTTTGCTGTTGTTTTGTGTCTGTCTGCTGTTTGGTGCTGGGCAGGTTGTGTGCAGCGGGTTTATTAGAGCAGCTCTTTGCTGGAAACAGCTGCTCGCTGAACTGATTAGAGCAGCATTAAAAATAAAACCATTAGAGCTGCAGGTCACAAAGTCAGAACAATAAACTAGGGAGACTCGGCGCAGCTGAAGGGGAAACGGTGATAACGACACGATAATTATCTCTCACATAGGTGTTATCAATTGATCTATTCTTAATACGAAAATAATAAACAGTGCAGCTTTAAGATATAATAACACATGTACTGTAATGGCTGATGGGAGCTACAGATAAAAACGAGCCATTAATCGCAGGGATTGTTTCGTTGTTTTTTTTTTTAGAGAAGATGCTGCTGCGATCTTTAAGAGATACTGTAGTTTGGCAAATTGCCCATTGCCATAATCCCTATAGTCATAGCAGTACGTTTGTTACCTTTAATTGTCAGTGCAAGCTATTTTTAGAACGGCAGAGCAGAGCCACGAGCTGCTCAGAGCTACGCTACGGAGGCTCATGGGATTTCTTGGTTTCCCTCATCAAACTCATCAAATACACAATCCAACAACTCCAAAACGTGTATTTGATGAGTTTGATGAGGGAAACCAAGAAATCCCATGAGCCTCCGTAGCGTAGCTCTGAGCAGCTCGCCGCTCTGCTCCGCCGTTCTAAAAATAGCTTGCACCGACAATTAAAGGTAACAAACCTACTGCTATGACTATAGGCATTATGGCAATGGGCCAATTTGCCAAAATGTTGAACTATCCCTTTAATAAATAATGTTGGTGGTCTCACCCATGGCCGTTTCGTAGGAGTTGGGGAAGCTCTTGTCCACCCTCTGCCTCATGAACACCCAGGTGTTGTTGGCGAAGGTGCACTCGATGATCTTGTTGTCGTACTGTTTCAGCTCCTTCGTGGCCTGTGCAGACAAAAGATGGAAGGACACAGAGGGTTTTGTGCTTTTCCAACACGGGAGTCAAAGAAAAACTCTTGCGAGGTTTATTATTTTGTTCCTGTTATTGGTAATCATGGAGCTAAAACTGTGGCGGTGCTGGCATGTGTAGCTGCAGCTTCAAAAATGCCACAAATAGTATCATTATCTTCACTGTGCCTTTTATGACTTACCAATGGACACTTTTAGTACCAGATAAAAAGGCAAAATGAAGCTTCAGGCAGCTTGAAAGGAAACATCAGAATCCAATAAATGAAGTTAGGAAAAAAGTGGAAATAGTGCAACAGTGACTGATGTTCAAAATCAAAAAGAATAGGACGAAATACTATAAATGTGAATCCCGTCGTGATGGTTTTTATCGGTTCTGCCAGCAGCTGCAAATACATTTGTTAGTCTTTCATTTTCGCCCCAAAAAGACAAATGTGACTCTGGTATCCCTGTTTAAATCAGCAATAACAATTTTTGTACGTTTTAGGCTCCACATGGAGGCAAGAATTTTCAAAATAAATCAAACTTTGAGGAACCAGAATAGTTTGATTGATTTGTCCCATCAACATGTTCAGATTGAAGATATTAAACGTTATCCGAGAACCTAGAAGCATCAAATACTAAAAAAAAAGGTGATTTATAATCAAAGTTTTATTTTCTGTTGGTAAATTACGTATTTACTACTTATACTTGTGTATAAACTGTTTATAACCTGTTGTTTTAAGCTTCTTTTGTCTGTAGTAGTTGTTCATAAGTCATGTACAGTTCACATCTTTGAACGTCGTACCTCCATTTCTGCTGTTGTGCCACTTGAGCTTCTTTCTGTTTATTTGAAAGTTTATTTGATCAAATGTTTCAGCACTACACTATAACAAAAGGGGTATCGAGTATTTACAAATCATTTTGACTTATTAGCTTTTTCAGAGCTTTCCACCACATCTCAGATTCAGAGCACAGAGGAAAACCATGGGTTTTTACGTGAAAGCCAGTAAGGTGATATTGAGTTAATATGATTATGTACGACATTTTGAAATCAAAATGAAGATTCAATATCACACGGATATGTATGAACACCAACACCCAGAAGTGGCTGTAGTGTGACTTTAAGGAGGAGGAAGAAGAAACGCTGAGATTTCAAGGTTGAAGAAAAAACAACTATTAAAATAAAGATGGGTTATTCAAGCAGTTAAATGTATTTCTTTCTTTGGTGCAGTGCTGCTTAAGGATTTAGGCTGAAAGTGATGAAAAACACAGACAGACACTCGCACAGTGCGAGCATCTTCATCTCTTTGATGTAGCCTCCAACAAAGCAGAGCAACAGAAGTTCCTGCTCATCCCACTGAGCTACACGGGATCACTGACTTATTACATCACGCTCTGCTTTGAAAACAAAATCAACTCGATGCACCGAGCTCGCTGCAGCGCCGAGCTCGAGTGTATGAAAATGGCACATGATACCGAAGATCAAGCATGAGTCAAAGAAGACATTTGAGCATCTGTTGTTTATTTGTCGAGGGACTGTGTCTCACCGAGAGGATTCTCAGGACTTGGAAAATGCAAACCCAAAGGGGGCTGCTGGGAAGCGAAAAGTGCAGCTGAAATAGGGTAATGGTGGGCTTTCAAACGAGTCAAACAAGGGGGAGTCATTATCCAGTCTGTGATTTTCAGAAGGGGACGAGCGTGTAGGCTCTGTGGGATAAAGCCGGCCACCCTCGACGTGGCCATGTCACCTGCTGCAAAGGTCAGAGTGGAAACGCTGCTGCTGCTGCGGCGAGAGAAAGAGGGAGGGAGAGCGTCGGTGTTTGGCATGTTGCAAAAAAAAAAACACCACAAAGTATAAGAGCTTGTCTGATCCTGGAGTGTGGGGCATCTGGGCTCACAGCAGGAGGTTGGAAATCACACAGGAAGCAAGAAAAGTGTGTGAGAAAGGAAGACAAAAAGGGAGAGAGAGAGAGAGAAAAACACGGCAACGAGAGAAAATCTGGACGTTGGATTTCATACGACGACCTTGAGGGTTCAGCGCTCGCATTGTTGACTCGTTGTCATTTGTCAGTTTGATTCGTCTCCAAAACCAACTTCCTTTGATCGTGTTTGCATGTCGATAAAGACGGTGAATCACACGTTTATTTATTTATTTGGGAAGAAGAGCGGACGGACGACGATTGTAAAGCGGCGGCGATGACAGAGTCTCTAAGCAGAAGCTCCACGCCCCCCCCCTCCGCTCGCCGCCACAGAGCCGTGAAAGGGCGGCGCAGGCGGGAGGGACGAGCTGCTACAGTACAGGCTGGGATCTCTTCCTGCTGCCGAGGGCTGACGTGTTGGCTGCCATTTTTCCATCGCCACTCGGTGCTTTAATCCGTCCAAAATCTATCTCATTATGGCGGCGCACATGTGTCACCAGTTATCGGGGACTTTGTCGGTTGAACTCTTCATCAGCCAGTGTTGCACTAAGGCAGCAGAGAATAGTTCAGTCTCTCGGCTTTTCTCTTCCAATACACAAGATTAGAATATATCATAGGGATTACTAATGAGCCGGCTGGTCCGTCAACTTCTTCATTTTCTTTTTCAAAATGCAAAGTGAAACTACTGAAGTGTAACTTTTTGAGAAAAGCCTTTTTATGTCGACAGTGTCGAACAATATTTACTGACGTGCTTCACTTCACACACTTCACTATGCAAGTCTGGACGTTTCTTTTTTGCTGTTTTGGTCGCTTTTTTTCTCTCCCCTACAGTTTTCGCATACCGTATTTTTCGGACTATATGTCCCACCGGAGTATTAGTTGCATCTGTCAAGAAATATGTTGCAAAAAGGAAAAATACATATATAAATCGCATCGGTCTGTAAGTTGCATTTATTTTTGAAACATTTATTTCATAAGAATCCAAAAACAAATGCTTAATCTGGAAAGACTATTCAATTAGTCTACACATGAGCCTGGAACAATTCCGCCAATTTTGATATATACGTAAGTCGCTTCGAAATATAGGTTGCATAACCAGCCAAACTATAAAAAAAGTGTGAGTTTTAGTCCGGAAAATATGGTACACAGTGCATATTTTCACTGTTGTAACTCAGTTAATCCTCCTCCCTCCTTGACCATGTTCATTTGTTTTCAATGCAGTGGCGGAAAGGCAATCCATGGAGCGATGTCTACCGAGGTGGGTAATGTTAACAAGACAGTTTACCAGGCGTGTTTTCGTAGTGCTGTATGCAATAATCGTGACAGGCCTAGACGTTATATACTGTACATTATGAGCAGATTACAGAAAACAGTAGCTGTGCGCACATCCAATCCTGCTTTGGGCCAGGTGCCAGATGATCAGGGGATCCAAACAGAGAAAAGAAGGGGATATATTCATCCCTTGTTAAGCACTTTCAATTGCGAGACCTTGTAAGGTTGGTTTTCTGCAAGCGTCGCCAGGTGGAAGGCAGAGAGCCTCCATTCTCCCTGTAACAAGTCATTTAACCATCACAATTACTAGATGTTTAATTAAGGGGCAAATCTTGTATAGTTCCTCTAATACTATAAAAGGGCACAGGAAACATAAAAAAAAACAACATGTTCTGCAATTAGGGACTTCATTATTGTGCATTAGTTTTGACACACAGGCTCATGTCCCTTCAAACACTAATTGTTCCTGATGTGTTTGTGTCGCTGCAGATGCAGATTCACATTAAAGCACAGACCCACTGATTTATTTCTTCTACTTTAATAATTACCGTCTCTCAGGAAACATTTTTTTTTAGAGCAATTTTAAGCAGAACTGCATAAAATTAATGCTACAACAATGTTTATTCAAATTGTCTACGATTTTTGTGTCACATCTGTCAGATTCTGGGATAAAGTCGACAAAAAAAACCCTGAAAATAACAAACTACATAATCGTCTGGTACTTACTAGTTTTTTAGGTTTTTTTTTTTTTGGCTTCAAACACGTTTGACTCGTCATAGAGGGAAGAGTACAGGTGTAAACAATATCAAGGTCAGACCCTGACGCTGACGCAGCTAAATGCGATTCAGCCGCCATTACTGTTGTTATTATTTACACCAGACCCTTTCTTTTTTTCTCTTTTCTGCTGCTGTCACACGTCAAAGTGTTGTGTGAAAACAGGCCTCGTTGTTGACAGGTTGTTTTTGTGCGCTGACAAACAGGAGGGATGTGACGTTCGCTTGTCAGAGCGCCTCTCGGTACCGACGCTTTTCACACTTTTTCTAAGGAATAAGTCACAACACAGCTGGACGAGAGCTGACATTTAGTTACTGGACGGACAAAATAAGTACATTTACTTAAATAGTGTAGTTAAATACAAATTTGAGGTACTCGTACTTCACTGGAGCATTCCCACTCTACGTATGCGTTTACTTTATAGCTGGAGATACAGGTTTTTGTGTGTAAATATGATTGATCTTCTGAAATATAATGCATTTTCTTTGATTAAACAAAATATTAGTATTGTTCAGATTACGTACCTGTACCTGCTCTGTATATTATATTTATATAACTGTCTGAATCCTTCTTCCACCACCGGTTATATTAGTGTAACAACATCATTTTAAAGTCTGACAATAACTCCAGCTGCAGCGTTAATGATGTTTGGAGGAGGCATCGTTGTCTCAGCAGAAACAACAGTCTGTGGTGCAGGAACGCTGCCACAGACACACACACAAACACAAACACAAACACACACAGACAAACACAGACACACTGGGTTTCTACGAGTGTTTTTAAAGATAAGAGGCGAAAGTTTTTGGCGAGCGTTCTCAGACAGAACCGGCATCCAGACGTTACAATTTACCCGAAGACGAGGACGACGAGACCGGCGTACAAAAATACAGCCGTTATATGGAGCAGTGAAGCAGAAACTGGAGCCAAGAAAAAAACAAAAACAAGCAACAAACAAACAAGTTACTGAGAATTCATGACATCTGACCTTTTTTCACCAGCCGGAGAAACAACGAGGACACTCAACCTGCTTCTTTATCAAATATTAGAATCTGTGCGGGCTGTTGTAGCCTACGAAGACACTTTATTACAGCGCTCTCGCAGAGAGATGGCGACACGGATGAGTAAACATTCAAGAGTTTGCAATTTCCTTGAATAGCTTGATTTGTTTTGGTTTTTTTGCGCGGCCTACTCTTTGTTTCATTCTCGACTTAATCAGAGCCGTCCCCGAGGTCTGCGTCGCTGCAACGCTCGGGTCCATTTTAATAACGAGAAACTAGATGAAAGAATATATAAGCATAGAGGAGAGGATGCAAAAACGTACGAACACGGACAGACAACTCCCCTCAGAGGGAGCTGATGCAAAGTATAAAGACTAATGTTCAATCTTTAATATATGCTTTCAAAGAGAATGCATTAGATGTCCTCTGTCCATCTCCATCAGCTTCAACTGAAACATACACATGTCTGCAGAGTGACTCAGCAAACTGTGTATTATAAAAGTGAAAAATAGTCGCCTCACATGCCGCAATATCCGTTATGTAATTACTCCAGATTACAGCTATACGTGGCCTTCAGTAGCTGTGTCACAAAACAAGCAAGCGTGAAGCCAGGCGACTCAGCGGCTCCTCGTGAACCCATTAAGACTCAGGTCTCTGGCGAATATGTATAATACCGATCATTACCCCCACGCGTTCAGATGGGCTGTCACATCAGAGCCGAGGAGATCTCGCAGGAGAAAAACGAGGTAATAACGTGCGACAGAGATAAACGATGGGAAAGCTGACGTACGTTGTTCAGGTTCTGCCGAGTTTCAAAGTAACAAAGCACAAGAAACAAGCAGAAAAAACAAAACTTCCACCACATGACTCCCTCCAACTTTTAATTGATTTGTTTGTTGTGCAACTCGATTGAGTGTCTTTCTTAAGTTTTCTCTTGGCAGCACATTCAGTTCCTGGCAGGAATTGTAGTGTTTTTCAATCCCACATTTCATTTCATTTCATATAATGGACAAAAAAAAAGCTGGTGGGAGACAAATACCTTAAAAAAAAAAAAAAGGAAGTGAATGAACAGAATGAAAACTCACTTAAATATTTTAATTGAACTTCAACGGAGGAAAGTGTCACGGTTGATTACCCGGGAAAAACACTTGGTCTCGCTATCGCTTAATGATGCGCTCGGAGTCGGACAAATTGGGGGAAATCATTGAAGGTGGAAATCAGTCGGAGGCATTTCAGCGCTCGGGAGGTGGAGCGCACGCTGCCAAACTCTCCCCGCTTCATCAAAGCCGGCGGTCTTTGACAGAGAGCTGCTCTTATCTTCGTCTCTGGTGACTGCATCCGTCAGGCACCATTCAGATTATTTATGATTAATGAGCTCGACTTGCAGGCCACATATAGCTCGGCACAGGAAGCCGACTCCATCAAAGTGTGGGACTAAATCGGCGGGAATCAACAGCCATTACTTAACCCAGGTTAGTCGGTTCAGCTCGTACTCCAAACAGCTGATGACCCCTGTCGTCTGAGCTGGATATGAATGATAATATAAGTTAAGATGATGACTGTTGTTTGGTTAGTGTGAGTACAGCTTTTCAAAAAAATCTATTTAACTGCATCTAAAACTCCTCCTCCTGAATGGAAATCATAAATAAATGTAATTTACAGACCATCATCACTGGTGTAATGTTTGTGTTGTTTTTCCAGTTCTGGAGTAATGGGTAAAAAAAATAAATAATGCTGCTGGTCTGAACAGCCTGTGGGCTACAATGCTAATGTCATTATACAAAAACGCCACCGGGGTTCAGTGGAGGGGAACAAAGTATTGACAAAACACTTTCATTTTTTTGGTGCATCCACAAAACGTAATCAACTCATGTCACAAAAATTGATTTGCAGCGTCTGTGAATGGATTCAGTATTAAAGATGATACGAATCTCGACTCTAATGTGAATCGTTTTTCACCCCACCTCTCATAATGTCTCCAATCTTAATGCACTGTGTTTATATATTTCATTAAGACCCAGCACATCCCTGCAGGTGTCTTGGAGGATGTTACAAAACTCTACGGACCAGTAAGAGAGAGATATTTGTCTTCAGTGCTGCAACTAAACTTACAGAGGTGAAATCGATTGTCAATCAAGACACTCACACACACACTAAGAGGAGATCTCATCGGACACTGAGTGAAAACACAGAGGTGAATGGACTACGGGTTAAACCTTTTGGACTGGGTTACAGATGCACATTAAATACAATCGATACTTTTCCACTTTGTGTGTTTTAATGAGAAATAGTCCTTCACATTACGAGGCTTTTATTATTAAAACTTCAAGTGCTTGTAATGAGTTTCACCATAAGTTAACAAAACTGCACTTTGCAAGACAAAACATTTAAATGCACAATTACAGCTCGACTATAGGCTGTTTGATTGGGCTGCTGCTCTCGTCCCGGTAACAACAAGCAGAGAGAACGGGAATCGAATTATCGACCCAAGTATGTCCGACTCTTTATGTGTCTTTATGTTTACTCTTATGTCTTTTTTTTCCAAGTTCGACCTCATTACATCACAGACTAAACACCTGACAAACAGATTAGTTAGCAGCAAACTGGTAGCATGTGTAACAGTGATATGGACAACATTTCGTACATGCTGCACACTTATGTCATCTTAGTCTTGTTATGCACTTGTTCGGCTGTGGAGCATGCACAGAGTGAGTGCCTTGGTCGTTTTGTGTCCGGTTGAGAGAGGGAAACCACGCTGTCTGGGTGCATTGGTCCATTTTTGAGATACCGATTGAGCACGAGCTCAGTCGAACTACGTAACATGTCCACATGTATTTTAAAAGTCTGGGTTAATCTGAACTAAACACAATGTCATATAAACGTAAGATTTTCAAAACTGAGCACACTTCCATCACATGTTGTGATAAAAGGCAGAAAATGATGATGATTTATCACACAAAGCTCTCGCAAAACTACAGCGGTAACTGTGTGTCAGACAGAGACGTGATGGATTGTGTCATTATTTCATAAACCTTCAACAGGCAAACTGATTCTACATTGTCATAAAAGAGCTTCACTATGAGAAAAAAGACGGAGAGATTGGGCACCAGAAGCAAAACTGTAGGAGAAACAGTCAGATTAGTGAAACGTCGGTCCAACAGCAGCAGAGATCAGACAGGTCTTAAACCCGCTGATCTTTTAGCCAGCGGAGTTCAACGTTTTTTATAGGAGAAAAAGTCTTTAGTGTGTTTGATAATCCATCATCGCAGTGGAAAACCGAGGCGAGGGGTGTTTACAACAGACCGTCTGGGTCGTTATTCGACTCTTCGGAACAAGTCTACCAACTAACCAACTAACCTGGGAGACCTTGTGCGCCCGGTCGGAGCGATACGTAGCGATGCTGCTGCGTTTTTTTCCAGATCTCACTAATTACTTTGGTGATTACAATGTGATTATAGCCGGGGTAAACTATGGCTGAGTAATGCGGCGGCAGAATGTGCTTCAGTTGCAACATAGCCTACATTATTATATCATTAGAAGTGATGAACAAGCAGAAAGAGGCTGCAGCCGCTCACCAGACTCACCACCTTTATACGTTTCTGGAATGGAGATACAATCAGTGAATCTCTACATCATCCAGACATGCTTTTCATAATTAAACCATTTTTTGGGAGGGGGATAAATGCTCATGAAGTCTAGACACTGACCAGACAGCAGAGTCTCACCCGGCCTGCTCTTTCACAATATCTGCTCCCTTTTTCGAAAAAGGCTAAGCCGATAAAGCATCGTGAGAGCTCCCCTGCAAAACTCAGTTTTGCAATTCCCTGTAGGTACCAGCAGTGTAAGAAATGCAACAACACGGAGCTAAACTGGACGGATTGAGCCAATAAAAGAGGTTTTCATGAAGATTACAACATCTTTCTAATTACAGGAAAAAAAGTTGGTTTCATTTCTTTATTTTTTCACAGCAGCTGTGAAGCTTTGAGACGAGGCGGCGGCTGAATGTGCCACAGATTGCATCTAATCGACTTCCAGTGATTTCCAACATGCCCCTGAGCAAGGCAATGAACATCAAAACTCCTCGTGGAGAACTGCAGGCCACAAACACACAAACACACAACACAACAGCCTGTATACAGAGGTGGCACTACACTACATGTCAGATTTATCGAGAACACATTATATACGCAGGCAGCAAAAAAAACGCAGGTCGCCATGTTCGCACTCGGACCGACTGTAAAACACACGTTTCACACCGAAAATAGCAGCACGAGTGATGAGAGAAGACGACGACGACGACCTCGGGGCTGCGGTGTTTCTGCTCCGTCTTCCTCAGATGAGCTCGGAGACCGAAACAATAGAGCCTCCCTCCACCTTGTTCGGTTACGGAGCCCAGGGCTGAAACATGGGAATCTGGCAGCGAGAACGGCACCAGAGGGAACAGAAACTCTTATTCACTGTGACCGTGACGGCTGGGAAGCAGGAGAGTCATTTCGTCCAATGTGCCAGATTTAAACCGCATTAAAAGAAAAGCGCATGAGGACGGAAAGAAGTGAAACAAAGTTCTTCTCATCACTGCCCCCAGACCAGTGGATTTCCATAAACAGCCTCCTGTAATATGTACGAGGTGCTTGTTACTGTGGAGTGTGCTCGACTGTGTATCGCTGTAGGTCAAAAGTCTGAGTAAGTGTGTGTATGACGATCCCAAACAGCACAACTACACACTCAGACAGACAATATGCAGCTCTTAACTCAGTGTCGTTACAGTAAGAGCAGCAGCTGATGACGAATCCCTCTGACGGTGCAGAATACACATTAGCTTGAGGTTAATGTGGTTAATGCATTGATTAGATGCTTGATAGAAAATTACTCGGCTTCTATTTAATAACAAAATAATCATTGTAACCTATTTAAAGCAGAAATTTACTACTAATTTGCTAGTTGAACCTTCTTAAATGCTTTTTTAATAATGTCTGATTATTAACTGAATATTGTTTTTGAAGTCTTCGGGCTGTTTTCTCAAATAAAAACAAGCGACTATCTGAACGCATCATGTATCTTGAGCTGTGGGAAATGACAGCGACACTTTTATAGACAAAGGATTCATCAATTAATCAACGTTGTCATAAAATAATTGTTTTGTGTTTTTAATCAAAGAAAATATTCAATTTAAAACGATATAAAACAAAGAAACTCCTCACTATTTTTGTCTTAAAACTGTTGTTGACCAGCACAAACTTGTTTCTTTTACGTGCTCGGCGTAGAGGAGGCACCAAACACTTTGCTTTGCTCGTCTCTAAAGGGGAACGAACACTTTCCAGTTCAGCAAACATCTGTGTGAGGAGGTGTTGATTTTCACCGACGGAGCCTCAACACCGAACAAAAAAAAAAGATCAAAGTGCGACAGACCGGCGGGAATCAAAAAAATCCTTCACTTCCGAGAGCTGAGCAGCCTGACTGGAATTAATTAGTAAGCAAAGAGGGTGTTTGGCTTAAAGAGATAAATTAAGAGCAGTCGGGTGAAGGGAGGAAGGCTGGGTATGAGGACGGTGTCACGCTGACGTCCATTAATCTGAGTTTACCAAATTAATTTAAGAGAATGGGATAACACAGGAAATAAGGCACCGTGGGGTGTCTCTAATAAAGAGCTGGTTCTCTTGTGTGAGAATTTAGATAAAACAATTAATTGGGAGCACAGCTGTTAAATACTGGATCTACATGTCACAACTACATCTCGTGAACCTGCCTTCCACAAAAGTGAAATCTGGAAACTGGGAAAAGCAGCAGCAGGAGGGAGGGAGGAGGGTGCAGTGGGCCTTCAGCGGCTTGTTGTCATCAGGATGAACTCAACAAAACAACACGTTTAGTTTCTCACCTTCATCTTCGCAAAGGGCCTGTCATAGCTGCCGACGTAGAGCAGGCCGACAGTCTGTGGAAGCAGCCTGCAAAAAGACAAAAAAGACCACGGTTAGTTAACACACACCTCTGCAACGCGGTGTGTAATGTCTGAGTGGTAACGGTGGACAGACATCACTGCGTCACTTCCATTTTTCCATTTTCTATTTTCCAGCTAGTAACAGAACAGCAGAGATGTGAGATTACACCTCCTATATGAGCCCGTCTGTCTCCGCAGGCAGCGTCGTGCTGCTAAACTTACAGCACGGGCGTGTTCAGTGGCCAAGGCAATAATATTAACAACGATAATAACAATGTATAAAGAGACTGAACACAGCGCTGTGGTATTATAAAGGTTATGGAACCAGTTAACATGCTGACAATAATAAAGGTTTTTATATTGGATACACAAATAACTGATGTATGTGCCTTGTGTCTTGTATACTTTTTCATCAGCAATGGGCTGGTGAGACATGGACTGCAAACATTTATGATGATAAAACTTGAATATGGTGCTAAGAAACAAACATATAAACCCAAATATATAGTCTTATGGTTGAAACTGGACACTATGTATTATATTGATACAGATTCAGATTTTCTGATATAGAAAATGAGTTTCATTTTGTTTTCTATCATCCTTTTTACTTGGAAGTGAGCATAGTTTTGTTGGTGAAATAAAAGCAGATATTGTTTCATTACACAAGGAAGACACATCAAGATTAATTTAGCTATTCACATCTGAAATATGTGGACTAGGTAGTTACCTGGAAACATGGCAGATGAGAAAACAAACCTCTTTATCAAGATAATCTGTAGTGTAGACTATTAAAATTCATTTGAAGTGTGTTTTATTTTCTTATTTTCTCTATTTTTAAGAATATTGGTCACCGTTTATCTTGCATCTTAATCTATTTTTGTGAACTAACCAATATACTGTAGCTACCGCATCTCTCTGCACCATGAACATGTGTCTGAGCAGTGGGATCGTGCCCTTGCAGATGTCTTAATCACACACTGTCCGCAGACACGTTGCGAGTGCCAGATAGACCGACGAGCGCTCGCCCCCCCCGGTTTCATATCAGTCCGCCACTTTTAGAGCGGAAATAAGGGGGGCTATTGAGCCAAATTGATGGCTGAGCTGCAGCGCCTCTACGTAGTCTGAGGCCCCTCATTCAGAGATTTCAATTGGAGCTGAAATCAGAGACAGAGATCTTCCCACCACCCCCACCACCCCTCCTGTGTAATGATAGCTAGCAACGAGCAGGAAGGAAGCGGCAGTAGACATTAAGAGAGCCAAATAGCCGTGCAGTGATGGACACTGTTCAGACCTTTACAGCGCCAACTCCGTTCCCGTCACTGCTTCTATTAATACTGCTGATTTGCAACATTGTGGGGTTAAATACTTCTTGAACGTGCAAGAAGATCATTGCAGCACCAGATGATGATGATGACGCCACAAAACAACTGAACTGTCTGCAGCAACATCAGGGAGATTTCACCAGAGGCGGCCGAGCAGATGAGATGAGGAAAGAGACTCGGAGGGATCAGATATCAGGGTGCTTCAGAGCAACGGGCTCTTTTGTTTGTCTCCTTCTCGAGCTGTTTTCAGTTCACGACGCTCCGCTCAAAAGCCTGAACGTTTGAGGTTCATGTGCAATTGAGAGACTCCTGCTGTCTTAAATTACATTGCAATCTTCCCTCAGCATCAAGGTCAGATGAATTGTCTTCAAAAGAGCGCTGATATAAATAAACACTATTTTTTTGGGGTTTGTTTATTTAAAACAATCACGAAGCTGTTAAATGTCACCGTATAGTGTCAGCAGCATCCAGTCAGACCTGTAGCAGCTGTTAAACGATTTGTGAATTCAAAAACATAAAAAAAAAAAAAACACCCCCGTGATGTTAAAAATAGAGAACATGAGGTACTGTCTTTGAAAACGAAATGTTGATTCTCACAGCTTTCATAAAAGTAAGTAGTAAATCACACATTTGTGGAGCTCTAACGTTCACACACTCTCCTGTCAGGCTGGTGACACAAGTCAAAATGATTTTCTCTGGCAGTTAGCAGTCAGACGTGTCTGTCTCTCTGAGCTCCTCATCATCTCTGACAGCGGTAATTCTTCACTGCTCAACTGAAGACTCGGCGGTTCCCCGGCGTGTTTCTGCAGTCGCCGTCCGGGGACGCGTTCAACTCGTCATGAATTTATTCCCTCCACGGCTGTAAAAAGCTTTACACGAGCCATCAGACGTCTGGTTGAGCTGGGATTCACCAGGGGACTGACTAACTTTAAAAGACAGAGGCTGGCGTTGCAACAATACGGCTGCAGCCAACCAGTGGTGGACAGTAACAGAGTAAATTTACTTACTAGTACATATCCAGAGGATTTGTACTTTACTTGAGTATTAGATTTCTTTGGTACTTATTACTCTTACTTGAATACATTTCCAAGACAAATATTTTTACTTTTACTCGAGTTAAAGCAGAAGTAAGCGATCCGGTCGTTTTGGCTAACTTCCTGTCAGCCGATGGAGTTAGCAGTCCCCGCCCTCGTCCCTACGTCACCACATTCACGCGCATCCCTTGGCTGCACACACAGAGAGGACTGCCCCTTTATGCCGTTCTCTCTCCTCATTGGATAAAGATTGTAGGATACAAGGAAAGTTTTCTCCTCGGCTTACAGCAGAGCAGAGTGACTGACAGACCCGTGTTTCAGACCAAACACTCTATATAAGTGATTGCTGTCGGAAGATATAACTATTTAAGACTTATATTAACACAAACATTCTGCTTACTTCTGCTTTAATTTCTAGGAAGGCTGAAAAGTACTCGTTACTTTCAGGTCTGCTCTTTTTTTTTCTAAAATACTATTGGACACGCTGTTTGTCAGAGAAGGAAACCCTAACCCCTAAAAGCAGCACATCAGTGCAGGTGGTTTCAAAGAGTTAACTCTCAGAAACAAGAGTTAAAAGTTCCTTAAATTCATTTAGAAAAAAAAAAAAAGTAATTCATTGATGTGAAAAATAAGAAATTTACTCTTACTCTTACTTTTACTTAAAGTAAAATTAAAAGCAAGTACTTTTTTACTCTTATTCGAGTAACATGTCGACTGAGCTACTTTTACTTGTAACGGAGTAAATTTTAACTAGTAGTATTTGTACTCTTACTCAAGTACTGGGGTCGAGTACTCTGTCCATCTCTGCAGCCAACCCCCATAATGCAACAGTCTTCACTGAAATATGACTGAACTGTACATACAGTACTGCTCAAATACAAAACAACTTCTTTAACAAATTTTCCTGGATATTTTTTTTCTTCTATTAGTGTGGCTTCATGTTTTTTTTTTCTTACACAATCCAAACATGCTACATGAAATTAGTGGCAGAATGATCAGTCTGATTAGGAATTGATGAAGCCGTTACTCGTTCTCTTCCCCAGTGCACTCCAGTTTATTTTGACACAATCACCCACACACTGAGTCTCGATGACGTTCGTGCTCAGTAACGTACCATGTGTGTATTAATCAGCCAGGTCGCCAACATGTTCAAGATTTTCTGCTGTTTCAGTAACGTTTGCCAACACCCACAAGGCCCAGCTGTTTTAGGACATCACTGCCTCTTTCTTTAGAAATAATTGTGAAGTCGTCATCTGCAGAGGGAACAAATGGGCTTGGGGCTACGTTGCCATGGAGCGAAATACAGTAAGGCGCCGTTTCATTAACCCTTTCTGTCCGTTTGGAGGATCAATACGTGGAAGTCTTTACCCATGGAGCTCAAGACGAATCATAAAGCTTTTATAAATGAAAATTAGTTAAGATTTCATGAAGGAACTGGAGCTCTAGGGTTGGTATTTAGTTGTATTGTGTTGTTGGCGATGCTTTTTGCAAGGTTTGGCTGTAACTACTGTGCTGTCGTATCAGTTCATGCTACAAACTTGTAAATGTTCAATAAATATTGAGAGATGGATAAATGGTGGTGGTTGATTTTGGTATTTTTATGCATTTCTTGCATAAAAATATATTTATATACATATATTTTTTACCAAAAATCATCCCCTTTAGATATGCTGGCTACTATTGGCCAGTGAGGCATGTTGTAAAAGATTAACAACATTAATGACCTATAATTATACACGCTGCCAACATGGGTTAAAATAATCATAAGAACCCAGTTTAACAGCAGAAAATTAGACGCTAAGAACCATAAAATGTGAACGCTGGAGTTCAGCCAACACATTCCCTGTGATATGATGCCAGTTCGATACAGCTGGGCCAACTCCAGGAATCTTTCCGTCCATACAGAGGCATTTATTGATGGGGTGGCGGAGGTTCAGCCCAAAGACAGGCTTCATGTTTGTTCTGCAGAATCCTTCATGTTTGTGCTGACGGCAGAAACTCTGCGAGGGCTCACTTGACATCTTTGACCCCCCCCTTATTGTGAACTTCACTACACAAGTGCAGTGAAATGTCTTCCTCACCCTAAATCCTTCTCTGCAGCTTATAAAATCGGTCTGTGCCAACTGTTTGCATTGAACAATTGAAACTGCAGAAATACTCTATCTTCACGCTTTATAAGACGTTTGGAGTTTCACAGCACAATGCACAGAGAATAAAGTTTGTTACTGACATTTCAGATGGTGTTTGGCAAAATGTGGGAAATTAATTCTTTATTTCACCAAATGTGACAAGTAAAAGTGTCCTTATGGATTAATCCTAATTATCATTTACTTTGTGCACTTATATATGTCCTACAGTATATGTACTATGTTAATCTATTTCCATATTGATTTCTATTTTTTTGTCCTTGCCACTTCTTCATTTTGCTTTTTCGTCTTTCGTCTCTTTTCTCTGTTCTAATGGATGAATGGATGAATGGAGTAATGTTGTAATCTTTTCCTTCAAGAGTTAATCAGGATTATGTATATATGTGAAAACAAATTGGGACAAAAAGATGAAATAACAGTTTCACAGACATCAGGAACGATTTTTGAAAATGAAATATAATTTAAGAGATTAAGAAACTGCGATGGAGTGATACTATGATATTTGTTTCTTACTGTCTCTTACTAAAAACCCACCGACAAAGGGTCAATTGATGAAAATGGGAAAAACTAACACATCCATTCACATTATCCAACCTAAAAAAAAAAGAAGATGACATCATAATGGCGCAGTAATCCAACTAACTGCAGGACTGTATGGATGAATGAATTTCCCCCAAAACCTCTGAATCATATGTTGCACTTAATGTCACTTTGGCTCTTTTACATCGGCGATGAGGAGAGTGAGTACCTGAATTGTGAACAACACTTCACACGGAAAAATGGACTGGGATGCCGTAATGACACTCGAGTCAACAGAGTAGAAGGACCGGTAACAAGGAGCGGCCTCCTGGGAGCTAATCCGAGCCAGACGTACAGTATCGTTCTCCGTTCCTGGGCCCTCAAAGTCACTACACACCTAATGAATGATGATGTAACCATTAGTCACCGCCTCTTCAGAGAGATTCGCTGGCTCGAATTATCCCCTGGTTCAAGCGATCCTAGACAATACTCAGGACTGTTCAACCACCAGATTTGGGAGGGGCGCTACTGTATCGTTGCCTTTCTGGGTTTGCGTCAACTTTCCATTTTCATTCTTCTCTCCTCCTCCTCTCCCAGCCTCACGATGATCACTGTCTGCCTCTGTTCTCCGTCTTGGAGAAGGTAATAAGACTTGCAAGGCTGTGTGCCTCGGCGGTACACAAAGACGTGCTCAAGGATTGATTGTGTGGGCTGGTGAATAAACAGTTGTTACCTACTTGTCCATCTCTCTTTCTCTCTTATTCTCCCTCTCTCTCACTCTCTCAGTAACTAAGGAGAGATCTGAAAATCTACATCGAGCGAGATCTGGAGAGAGTGCTCCTCTCCCTCAAATTCATCTTTCAGCGAAACGTCTGAACGTTCTCAAATGGCAACAACAATCGTCTGTGCTCTCCCACACAGCGGGGGGGAGGAAGAGGAGGAGGAGGAGGAGGAGGAAGAGGAGGGAGGAGGAGTCCAAGAGCTGTCTAGCTGGCTGCCTGGCTTTGGAGTAGGATGAGTGGCTGTGCCGTGCCGTTGCTCCTCTCAGCTTAGGCTCGTGGCTAAAAAGCTGGGACAGTCAGTCAGCGAGGTCACCTGGCTCCCGGGGGGGTGAGGGGAGAAGGGGGGTGAGGGTAGAAGCAGAGGCGCTACTTGTGAACAGGCAAGGCAGGCAACTGCTTGGGGCCCCGAGCCATTAGGGGGCCCCCGAGGGACGGGGCCCGAGGGCAGTTTTATCGACAGAAATATTTCAAAATGCGCTACCCGCAGTGACCGCACCCCCCTCCCCGTATCGTCGTATAGCGTCGATTTGCAATGACATCGCAGTAGGAAACCCCCCTGACGGGGCCCCATGTCATTCTCCGGACCTGATCCCATCTAACGTCAACCTGTATGATGCACCTTATCACTGGGAGTTTCTAATGAAGCCGAGGGAAAAGAAGAGTCCACCTGGGAGCAAGACGTGAAGAAAAGAGAGGCTGAAGTAAAAATTAATGCAAGACAGTGGTGGTAAGTGGAGCAGAGTGTAACGTGAACAGTAAATAACTGTTGAACAAATGCTAATAGTCTAATGTTAGCTTCAGACCAGTGGTGACCAGTTAGCGAGTGGGACTGCACTGGACTGAGGGACTCGGTGCGGGCGGTTCTGGTGCTCCACTCGGTTACGGTCGTTAAGTGACAAAAAAAAAAAAAGAGCAAGGTTAACTTAACGTTATCTGCTGGCCTCCTTGGCAGCAAGTAACAACACTATTAACTTGCTAGCTAGCAGGGTGACATAGTAAAGCTATGTTACAGTATTGAAGTGAGTAGCCTATTATTATTATAATAATATGAAAGTGTAATATATTGGTGCTATGAAAGCTATGCCCAAGGAAAACATTTAAAAATCACTCTCTTAACTCTCCTCAGGATTATTATTTAGGTTTCTGACAGCAGCAAATCAGAAGGACAAAGTGCCCCCTCCCAGTGCTGACAGTGAAAACTGTAAGTATATTGTCATAAAGAATCTTTAGAGGGCATGGCATATTATCAATTAAAGTAAAACTGTCTTTTGTTTTTTGTCATATCAGTTGAATGTCCACCTCCAGTGAGACAGCAACACCTGCCCATCATGAAGACGACATGTCACCAGCTTACACCATAACTGGACATTTGGAATAAAAAAAGTTTAAATTTCATACATTTTTTGTTGGTGTTCGATTATTTATAAAATTATGGTGATAAACACTGGTTGGAGGGCCCCCTGGGGATTTTTGCTTAGGGCCCCAGCAGACTCTAAAATCGCCTCTGGGTAGAAGAGGGGGGGCAGCGTGAGCAGAGAGCCGACAGCTGTGGGTCTTGTTTGTTCGCGCCCAGACAATGCGCCCAGTTGAATAGCGGCAAAAGTACACAGATCAAAAAGAAGTGCATTGTGCTGCTGACATAAAGAAACTGAACAAAAAGAAAAACCAAGGACGCTACAGCAGCATCTCTGTGAGTCTGTACTTTAGTGCAATAATCCTGACATCAGCGAGTGAGCAGGTAAATGGATGACTGAGTGCTGCTCTATCTTATAATTTTCCTCTTATTCACTCGATTAACATGACAGCAGTTGATCGACCATGTGAGGCTCTGGCCTCCCCACAGCTCAGTGTCTTGCCCAACAACACTTTGACATGTGGACAGAAGGAGGAAGTCAGTAGTGCATGGGTTGCTCTTCTGTTTTTTTTCTTCTTGAGTTTAGCATATTAACTCATTTGTACTTTGCACTGTCTTTGTGGACACAGTGCTGCTTATTGTGAACTATTGATTGTGGGTTATGTGGCCGGTTTACATGGGGTTTTCTTCCTTTTTTACTCTTTTTCTGTAATGTTTTATCTGTAAAGCACTTTGTGAAATTGCTTGAAAAGTGCTACTGTACATAAATAGAACTTATGATTATTATGATTATATTAGCATGCTAATCAGTAGCCTACAATCACACTATGCACTCAAAAAACTACTTTTTTTAAACCCGATGATGTCATCAAATGAAAATGAACACCAAAGGACATCCTATCACAGGATTTCACCAAGATGTGAAAATATCAACCTGCTACGGGAGGGAAAAACAATCGCTGCTTCTGATGTGACGTTATTATCAAACAACAAACTTAACTCACTTCCACCCGATTCGAAAAGGGAGAAGTGACTCACAAACTTTACCGCACATTAAAAATCGCCAGATATTCCCGTCCCCATGCGATTGTAGAAAACCAGGAGGTTTCGCTCTGTCTTATCAACACTGGAGCCGAGATGCAACATCCCACCTTGTTGTTTCTTTAACGCGACAACACCGATACACCTAAACATGTCACAATGCCCGGACCTCCATCGCCACCGGATCAGACATCACTATTAACGCAGCTATCTGTTTATCCTCATTACTGATCATTACAGATCTGATGTCTTTTACAAACAGCAGGTAGTCACATAAAGAAAAAGCATTTTTGATGCATCAAGACGTATGGATAATCATTAGGATTCATCCCTTCGGGGAACATGTGTATCTGTGGAAAATGGAGATGGTAATCCAGAGCTGGGATGGAAGTGGGAGCATTGCACAACAGGTTTACTATTACATGACTGCATCTGAAACTCTGAATACTCGTGTCCAAGGCCTCTAATTACCAGCAGGAAATCGATTTGTCTTTTCTAGTATAGAACTGTTTTTCTGCGGATTTGTGATGTGATGTCTACCAGGAGGATGAGGACTACTGTACTGTAGGAGGAGCACTGGGAGATGTGAATAATTTATACTACAGAGGGTAGAAAAAACAAAACACAACATAAAACGGGAGAAAATGGGAAGGGTTTGCACATATAGACGCATAGAGCAAGTCAAGATTTTTTTTTTTTTTTTAGGGAGGGGGACTGCAGTCAAAAAACCCCCCCAAAAAAACGCATATGTAGGTGGGATGATGGTGAAAGGGATGAGCTTTTGCAGACTGTAGCAACTTTACTGTTAGAAGAGACTGAACCCCAGAGAGAGAGAAAAAAAAAACATAAAGGTATGAAACAGAGGAAGATGAGTGTCAAAGAAATTCGGTTCATTTCTTTGAAAAACATGCCTCACACAGAAACTGTACGTGAGCATGTGTGTATATGTGTGTCTGCGTGTGTGTGTATCCATGCATCAGAAAATGATAGGTGCTATTAGATTCATGAAGCAGAGCGTTTCCCTGGCAACAGCTACTTACCCCTCTCCTCCGACTTTGGTGATCTTCAGGCGAAAGTCCACAGAGTTGAGATTGGGGGGCTTCCACTTGAGGATTTCATCACACCTCCCGGGTTTGTACCTCTGCAGGGACAATGAGAAAATGACATTACATCACATTAAATGGAGGGAGGTGTTGGGGTAAACGAATACAAACACAAAACGCTTTCATCGGAGCGAGGTTGACAACCCTTGACACGGCAGGTTTTTAATGGCTGGGTAATTTGTGAGTCGAGCAGAACGGCTGAGCAGCAGTTTATGGTCTGAAAAGCCTCGAACAAATTAGGCTCCATTATGATTCACTGTTGGTATCTAAGTGTCTGGAGCAGCAAGACGTGGAAGCGAAGAAGTGATCTTCGGTTAAAAATTAGTCTCTGGGTATCAACCGTGTCGTGAAATGCAAACAAGTTCCCCGACAAAAACAAAAGGGAGCTAATTAACGAATTTGTTCAAGGACTCTGCGTTTGAAATGAAATGATTATAAGTGGAAAATTGCACGGTAGGAGCGTATTAGAACAGACATGTAAATATAATTAGAAGCTGACAAACTCTATGATTCAATGCGATTGCAGTTTTCCCCCCACGCCGTTACTGCCGTGGCTGAGCGAACAGCGACATATGACGCCCGTCACACAAAGAAGAGCAGCAGCTCTCCTTCTCCATCGTTTGGATTATTTATGCCTGTGTGCTTGACATTTAGGAGGACGTGAAACAAGCCGGCGCCGCACGGAGGGAACATGAGAAATGTAAAGGCATGACGGGTGGAGGCGGGAACAGATGACCAGATTCTGTCACTGTCAGGTTGCCCGGTAACAGAAGTCTACACTCCGAGGAAATGTGTGGAAAATGCAAGACAGGATTCCTCGGGAGGACCTGCGCTGTCACAACTCATGACCGGACGAGGAGTTTTCTTTCTGGCTCCACCCACGTGCAGGCCGGTGGCAGGACTTAAAGGAGAAAAAGAAAAAGAAAACTCCTCCACAGACACACGGTCGCTGCTGCTGCTGCTGCTGAGTCGCAGCCTGACACAAAACTTTCCCTAATGGCTTTCAATAAACTTCAGGGTCCGGCCCCGGTATCGCTTTTAATTATTGTCAGTTAGGTCTGTTTTTGTCTGATGATGTCAAAAGTGCTGTGACAAAGTTCTGGGTGTCTGTCGAACCCAATTAAAAAACTGTACTTGTATCTGACAGGTTGAAATAACAGCAGCAGCTGATGTAATCTCAAACCATGACACGACAGTTTCATCCACATCCTGGAATATCCTGGCGGCTCAAAACAAGGAAGTTGCTGTTTTTAAATCACCAATTTAACTGGTAAAATGTTACATGGGAATCATATAGTTTTGGCCCAATTTTATGTGAATCACATGTGAATTCCCATGTGAACCCATTTTCCACATGTGGTTAGACACATGTGCTCTACATGCGCCACAATTAGTTTATCGTAAAGATTCCTAAATACTGTCACTTTCCAAAAAATGATTATGTCTGAACCATATCGGCAGATGTGCGCCAACGTAAAGGTAAATGCACAGATACTGGTCCATTTACGTGACATTGAATTGGTAGGAATTTAAATGTTAGAGTCTCATTTGTAATTTAAAAACATTCATCAGTACAGACACCAGCTTGAAGAGCGTTTAATTTAAATTTAAAGCAGATATCAGTGGAATGTTTTTGTTAATATAAGTCCTAAATAGTCCTATTTTCCGTCAGCAATCACTTACATGAAGTATTTCAGCCTAAACACGAGTCTCTCCGTCACTCTGCTCTGCTGTAACCCGAGGAGAAAATTTTCCTTGTGGGATACAAGTGTTATCCAATGAGGGGAGAGAACGGCATGAAGGGCTGTGTGTGCAGCCAAGGGATGCGCGTGAATGTGGTGACGTAGCACGAGGACCAATTGATGCCTGACAAGGGCGGGGGCTGCTAACTCATGGTGCGTTCAAGGAAACTCGTACTTTGTGTTTTTCCTTCCTGTGAAGTCATACCAGTTCGATCTGGTACGAGTTCACGGGTCGGAAGTTACGAGTGGCCGTTATAGGGAACTTTCACAGACAACAGGACGGTAAAAACACGAGCTACGGGTTACCTGGAACGCTACCAAGTCGTAGTTGTGACTTGAAGCTGTAACTTACGGTTTCAAAAGCCTGCCTTGAACACAGCATTAGCCGAAACGGCCGTGCCGATGATATCTGCTTTAACTTTGGCCTGATCAGCTTAGTCATGGAGCTAATGTTAATTAACAGGTAACGGTGGTTGATTTGTCACCAGCTGAGTGTTTTGTTCACCCATCTTGGCTTCAAAGAGGAGAAATAACAGAGTTGTTAGAAGATCCAGTCTGCCGTTTTGTTTTGTTTTTTCCATTCTAGCTTTCACTCACACTGCACCGTGGAATAATCAATAAGGAGAGCAGCACTGCAACGCTGGATTGCACATCGATACTGATCCCTGTCATCAGTTCAGGACATCTCTAGCAGGTGGAGCAAAGAGCCTGCCATTAAAGCCTCCTCCAGGCCGCCTGCCTCATCTCCATTTCACTTCAAACACCAACAATGAATATGTTAAACGTTTCTTTTCTGGTTAACTTGGTTTAATTGTGGTAAATTTGTCGGGTTAAATTGTGTAATTATCACTTGATCGCCCATTATGGCCTGATGAAACGATCATTCAGTTGACCAAAAGTTCAGCAGATCAATTCAGCTGAGTCATCAAATTAAGTTACATGGAAACAATGTTGGCTTTCTTGCTGATACTTCCCAGCATGCACTGCATTTAAGTTTGAAACCTCTTGTTAAACCTCATATCTATGATATAAAATAGTATCCCAATGCATGCATTTTCATAAACATAAACATGTCTCTGATCAGCATTACAACTATTTTATAGTAAGTTGTCCATAGTTCACTTCACACACCGTCTGCAGCCTTGTTGTGCAACATAAGGAGTCTGGTAACTCTTGTTCGCAATGAAGCAAAAGGTGCAATATGAGAATGAAAACAAGCGTCTACACAATGAAAGATTGGAACGAAAAAGTAATGAAAGATCGATTAGAGAGTATATTCAGTGTCACTGTGTTCATCACTTAGCGTAGCCATAACTGCCACCCTTTATCGCAGGATTTCAGTATTGATGCTTCTAAGTGTAATGGCTGGTGGACTTTGTCGTCTTAGGTGTAGAGTGAACACGTGCGTGGCCGCGGCGTGGCCTTCGGATTTGTCCACGGTGGAGCTCTCGGTGTGGGAGGCGGCCTTGGTTCGCCTTTGAAACCAGCACACTTTACAAAGGCTATTCACTGCAGTTAGCTTGAGAGCAGGAAAGCAGGGCAGATCTCTTTTTTTAAAGAACCTCGACTGAGCACATCTTTTCTTCTGAAACGGTGAGAGTGAAAGGGAACGGTCTTTGATGCACTTAGTTATAGCTATACCGCGCAGCCAGGCATCAAAATAAACTCCTCTAAAAAAGAGACTTACTCCACTTATGCAGCTCTTATGTGAAATAAAGTCACTTCATTAATGATCTGGGTGAGCCAGAGCTTCTGAAGGGGGAGAAAGTCTGTGCAGAAACAACAGCACATGTACAGCTCAATTAGTTAAAGCAGTCTATGCAACAGTCAGCCCTCGGAGAAGCCGATGCTTCAGAGCTGAAATGTGTATGCTACGTTTTAACCCAAAGTAGAATTTGCTTTAAAATGAATCCAAGCCAGTAAAACCATAGCAACAACCCGATGAAAAGCCAATCAGACGGCAGATTAAATAAATAGGCGACCTTCAAATTCACTCCAAAATGAAAATGTGCTGCCAGTTGTACTCTCGCTTTCATTGCTATTGTTAGTCTTGTCAATAAGTGACTGCACATACAAAAACAAGAGCTTCATTATTGAAGTGCAAAGCAGACCTCCAAACCCGACCTTGCATTCAGGAACACATCTCTCATCTATCAAATTCATTTTCATGTAATGATGTTCCATTGCATATAAATTGCCTGCTATTTCAGGTTAGAAATGCAGAGGCTGGGCTGCCACTGTCAGACTGAGGGGAGGAGAAACAGAGGCCGATGCACAGTGAGAGTGCAGCTGCGTAACTTGTTAAATTAAAAAAAACAAAAACAAATAGAGAGAAAATGTAAAAGCAAATATTATATGCAATAGTTATTTCTAGGGAAGGGATAACTAGACAGAGGTTGTCAGCTCTAATAAAAATGAGAAGCACTAAGGGGGCCTAAAAATGGGACCAATGGAAGCTGACACTAATGCTGTTATTTCACATTTTACACCTCAGGAGTTGTTACTCGTTAATTTACACGGATCACTCCACCTCCCTTATGAATGTAGTGTAGTGCTTCGATTGAGTCCAAAAAATCAAACGAGCCCATCCCATTAGCTGTATTTATGAGCCCGAGCCCGATTTAAACCTTACATTTATCAATCAGTTGGCTGCTATTGTTCAAGTTTTACACAACCATTTCTGTTTTTTTCCCCCCGAAATCTGTTCAGATGAGATCTCGATGAGCAACACTGAAGCATGAATAATAGAACAGAGCAGCAGCTTTATTATGATCCTAAAACAGAAAAACTAACTAACAAGAATTAACTTTAGACTTCGTCTAACATAATATAACATGGTTTTATAGCCTCATATAAAATATTCAGTAAAGAAAATGAATGATTAACTTTTATCTGACCTCAGGACCGGACGCCAGGGACCAAAAGGAGGAAGGGAGGAGATCCTGGCCTGAATCAAGCTCCAGGGCAGAGTTGGGGCAGATAATCAAAGCTCTGATTTACATTTCATACACACACACGCAGTGCTGTTTAATAGTAGATGGCACGCAACAATGTAAATAGTTGGTCTGTGCTAATTCCTGAAGGAAACATCTGGCTCTTTAGCTGCTAAATCCTCCGCTATGTTCAGTTTGAGGGAGAAATTTGAGCAGATTACATATTTTGTGTGTTTTGTGTGAGAAGAAGTAAATATAAACCCAGCAGCAAACACACAGAGAGAGAAAATGAGCCTTTCTTCAAACGGCCACTCTTCACTCACTCACTCACCCACTCCTCTTCACAGATCCCTTTAAGTCCTGAGATATTTTTTCGACTGTCCTGGGCACACAGCGTGTTTAAGACCTGCCCTCTCAGATTTTCAAAGATGTCAAAGTCGGCAGCGCTAACAGACCGTTCCCCCAAAGCTTCGGCTTGATTTCAGTTTTAGTGTGTTTGTGTTCACGGTAGACTTTGGGCTCTGCTTTGAATCACTGCTCCTCTTTTTTTTTTGGGTTTCACTTCCCTGGCTGCAGGACATTTGCAGCCAACATTTGTAGACATTTAGTGGAATCAATTCTTCCCTCTATCTGCGTCCATCTCTATCTGAGTATTTTGGTTCACTACATCTAAAGTTGAAGTTGTTATCGAGTTTAAACAAGGTTGCATCAACACATCATCATTTACTCCTGTGTTGCTGAGCAAAGTAGCTTTTTGTCAATTTGTCAGCTGTCTCTGCTGTGTGGAGTCTATACATCTCCACATTTTCTTCTGCTTTGTTCAACCAATGACTCTATAGTTAATAATAACAATCATTTGTATGCAGAGGCTGCAAAGTGTCTAACTGCAATATATTCATTGCTTTCATGCAATTCTCAAGTGGAAATGGTGTATAGGCACTGAAATACCAATGTATACAGACAACATTCCCTTTTACTTCTATTGGAGTAAAATATCTCGTAACAGACTCCATCTCCGCTGATGATGATTAATTGGTAGGTAAACAAATGGCAATGGTTACCTTAAATACGATGAGTACGTTTTATTTACATGCGCCATGCCTTCACATTCAAAAACCTCATACCTGTAACCAAAGCTACACCGCTAGACGTAACGTAACATAACGATGGACTTCCGATGGGTCCCTCAGATACCACGAATGAAATGCATTTACGTGGCATCGCTCTGTACTGGCATGATTTCTTGTGTTTAGTCAACTTATAATGTTTGAAGTTTCTTTACAGCATGCAAGATTTCCACATCGTCTTCTCGGTTTTTTGTGTGGCAGTGTTACAGCGCCACCACAGGCCTGGCCTATGTACTACAGCGATTTGAGTCACTTTCAGTTAGCAGAGTTCCTACTAAAGCAGATGGACACAGCACGCCTGAATATTTGACTATTTATCGCAAGTCTTATCGTCATCGCAATATTGAACAGTGCCATCACACATCAGACATTTTGCTGATATCGTGCAGGACTAATTGTTGGTATCTATCGTCTTCTCTACCTAGTGTATATTTGCAGGTGCAGGCAGCTCCAGCACTGCAGCTACAGCTTTGAAATCCTTCATCTTTATCCATCCATCCTGCTTAAAGAAAACCTCTTTTTTGGTGACTGAGATAAATATTGAAAGTAGTCCACAAAACAATATTTAACTTTCAAGAGAACTGTCAAAGAAGCTCAAACAGACAAGAAATCCACAACACAGAAAACACACCCACAGTGTTTGTCCAAGCATGAATGGTACCATCACAGCTCCTCAAGGAACCAGCAGCTCATGAATAATAACATGTTGCGATTCATCAAAACAACAATGCATTACTCTTTACAGCACTTGACAGGCTATCACACAACCAGCTGTAGGGACGCTATTTAAAAACGGGGCTGCGGCTGACAATCAGTTATAAGTTTGTTGTGATTGATAGAAGAGGTCCAAACTGTAGCCCCCTCTCTGCCGACAGTACAGAGGAATAAATAACCGTGGGTGGGAGGTGGGGAGCACATATGAGAACCAAGGGAAAGAACAGCAAACAGACAATGTGACAAGTTATTGAACGGCGGCAGGTCTAAGATTTGTTACCCTTTTAAAGTCCAGAAATAGCCAGGTTGTGTTTGATCTAACGCAATCCATATTTCCACCAGGAAGAAACGGTTCCCTGTCATTTTCATTGCGCCTCAGAGTATGAGAAGAAATGAAAACGTGGAAAACACAGAAGCTGAATACTGATAGATGAGGCTCTTTTGTACACCAGAGTAAATACACCCCGCCAGAATAAAAGGTCAGTTGTTGGTTATTCTTAAACACATACTCCTAAAGGATTACTATTGATTAAACAATCCTTTTTGTGCTTTTAATACAACATTTGCTTGCACGTACTGATCCCGACTGCATTTTTTTCCCAAGAGCAAACCACACAGAATAGTAGACTTCGTCTTTTAACGAGACAGTCTGCAGCCAAGCCGGCGGCGACTCCGAGTTTAAAAATCCAAAACAAAGTTACGTAAATGACTGTTATCTAGCTATACTATATGTATTCACCATTATGTTTGCTCTTTGCTCCTGTTTTCATATCCTTTGCAAAATATGCAGCACTGTGTCTACAAACCACTGCAGAGATTTTAAAAGTTTACTGTACATACATAGATATAAGTATCAAATCTCCCTCTTGCTATTGTTTTGAAATGTTTTCACTTTTGTGCAAACAGAGAACGAGATAAATTGTATTAAACACCAACATTCATTTTAAGAGCAGTTTCAGTTTTGAACTGATTATTTGGCAAAGATAGGAGAACAACAAATGCTGCAGCTCAATTATTCATAAACCATTATGAGCCTCTTTACCGTAAAATGGACGATTGTCCGTTATTGTACACATATTGTTGCAGTTCACAATTGATACCAGAAGCTGCCCATAATAAACACATGCCTAATGAATGTAGGAAGTGTAATTCCACTGAGGAAAAAGAAGACTCCTTGAGGGTGTGCTTTAAGATAAGTCCTTTGATTACAGTGTTTTTTCCCTCTTTTTCTCTCTCCACCATCTCATTTCAATAACAGCTTTTTGCTCCGAGGCAGACTTATTGTTTGAGTGTGCTGCGGATTACAGACAAAAGGCTGGACAAGTCCAATAAATCTGTTCCCCAGAGAAAAGCTCCCTCTGTTGCAGCTCAGACACACTGGCCCATTTCTTAGAGAGTCACATTGACACTTCCTCTGTGTGTGTGTGTGTGTGTGTGTGTGTGTATATCCTAAAGGGTTGGGTGTAAATGGTGCTGTGGCATAAAAGATTAGTCTGAGAATAAACAGGGTTGAAGGATACAGGGACAAGAGGGCAAATTAAAGAAGGAAATATTGAGTTGACACGCAAACAAAAGAAGAGAATGACCACATATTTGGTGGATATTCTCATTCATGAACGCCACAAAATGCACAGTAACCAATGACCTGCCCTAAACTCCCATATCTGCCTCTGGTAATCTTTCACAATATGATTCAAAAGCTTTTATTTCAAAGCCGATATAAAAAAAAAAGACCTTCTGTACCGACTTGGCTTTTTGAGTGGAGTCAAAAGAAATGACTTGAGATTGCGAAGCGAGAACAGAAACCTCGTCTTTGTAGCCTTTGTGCAGAGATCACCATCTGGAGTGCTCTCTGATTAGCAATTCTGCCATCTGCGGCAACGGTTCTGTAAGAAATCCAAAAAATCTTTCAAATGTTCCCTCACGCAAAGAAAAGCATATTCCAAGGACACCGTGTGTTGGGCGAGATAACACACCCACCCAGAGACTGCGGCGCCGCTGCAGTGGAAACCAAACCTCTGCTGCTCTTATATTAATGGACCTTCACGGCAGCGGGACCCCGACTGAGATTAACCTCGGGAGCAACACCTAATCCCATTCACACGACAAGATCTTAACACCGCGTTGGTCGGTGCAGAGGTCAACCAATATCAATGACTTCTGGAAACCAATCTCAGTGTGAGGCAGTGCTGCTGACCCCCCCCTACACACTTCAGCGTATGCATGTAGTGTTGCTGATGAAATGATTTTTATTCGTCCCCACTGCTGCATCTGCTGCGAACAGACCTTGCGATATAAAAGTGATGAGTTTGCAACAAGAGTTTTGGTTTGATGTTGAAAAAGAGCAAAGATCAGAAGCCTTTCGCCTCCTCCTATCGATTTAAAGTCACAGCGATTTCTGTCTGTCCACTACCTCAACTTCAAGTATCCACAGATACTTACAGATTAGACAACAGTGGTTTCCTTGTCACAGGGTGTGGCTCAATCCTTTTGGTTTTTCTTTTCATTCTTATCTTGTTATCCAACATCCCTTATCTAAAGAACTCAACATGTTTGCTCCCACTGCTCAGCATCCTCCACAAATAATGGCTTAGCTACATGTGCTGGCATATAAAAGGGGATTTCAAACAAAGAGCTCCCAATCAATAATCCAATGACTCAGGCTAAAGGTTGAAAAAACTAAACACATTTTAAAAAGTGAATTAATTCTGTAAGCCACCATTACTTTTATATTCACGGTGTCCGGAACAGCATGGAAACGTGGATGGTTTACAGACACACTGTTTGACTTTGGGTGGAGCATTACGGGTGAGTGGCTTTGAGTGTGCGCTGGAGATAAAGTAGATGAGAAGGGGCTGCAAACATACAGCAAAAAGCATTGCAACATTGACTATTTTCATGATATGAATATGTTATATTTATAACAATGACAATAAAGTAAAGTAAAATCAAATGTTTATGGTCTCTGTTTTCTATAGTGGCAACATGTAGACACTGTAACACTGGATAAGACTTGCAGACTATTTCGTTGGTAAAGTTGCCATACTGTAAATCTGCTGCAGTAACACATTGGCACTGATGACTTTTTAATTACAGTAGATTTACAAAGCAGAAAACTAAAATTATTCCTATTCCCATTTTATGTGTTATGTTGTTTGTGCTAAGTCTGTCAGCCAGTGTTTGCCAGGCCTGCGGTGGTTACGGTTTGTTATTTACTGTTTAAATGAATCTTTTTTTTGCAGTATTTAAGTGTGAGGCTCTTGTTGTGACGATACCCAGACCACTGTCTCTGCTGCTCTCATTAGCAGAGAGAGTGTGGTTAGATGCATGTGAATAAATCTGATATAGTCTAAGTAATAACCGCAGTAGGGGTAACCCTGAATGGTCAAGGATTTGTTGATTCAATACCATTGACGTGTTCTCCGTCTATCAATTGTGCAGCTTGTATATACAAACAGCGCTGTCCATGGTGCTGTGACACTCGACCTCTGAACCGGCTATACAGGCGCTGATGCACATATCATGGCCACACAATAATGGGACAAACTCAAACACTCGTCACTACACTGTCCCCAAAAGAGAGACTGCGATGAATGTCGTGCAGGCAAGCCTTAATGAGTGAGATCAGGAAAAAGATGCCATCTGAAGAATCAAATTTGGTTTATTTGGGTGTTTTAAATCTTTTCTCTGGAGCGGAAAAAGATGAACAAATTAGATCATGAATCAAGACAACATTATTTGACGATTAGACGACTGAAAATCTTTAGCCGGGAACACCCCGCCCTCGTAATAACTGTTGCTTTATCGCAAAAACTGCTTGTTTTTCTTTCATTTCCGTCTTGACTCTTTCTCTTTGTCTAGACTCTAAAGCATATTCATAAAACCCTCATTAACAAGACGTATAATTGTTTAATGTAGACTCTGTAATAGACAAGTAAAAACCAAACACTGTTGCATAACATTTTCTTTGGTAATGTCGTATCAGATGGCTGACTATTTGCATCATCTTTCAGTCACATTAGACGTGCCTGCTTTTCCAGCCCGGCCCATTTGTCAGAGCAGACAGGGACCGGCTGCGAAGCTTCAGGAGTTCAGAGAGATTTCCTTCTGCCAGGTTCATAAAAACTGCTAAAAAAAAAAGAAAAGAAACATCTTCATGAACGATGATTTGATAACAAATCACACTGTCGACAGGCAGCTAAAATGAGACGCATTGAAATTTGTGTCTGCAGTGGTAATTTCTGGAGATTAACTGTATCTTGTGCACAGCCTTGCGGTGCTGTGATGGATTGTTATCTACAAGTCCAGGATTATATAAGAGGGAGGAAAAAAGCACCTGATAACAACGTAGACTCGTCTGAGGAGGGGGGGTGACCTGTCCGTGCAATCGGGTTTCAAATTGACAGGACATTTGCGCATTTTCCCCGGCTGATTGTATTCTTCTACCATTGTTGAACAGCAAGTGTGAAAAGCTGCTGTCAAAACAAATCAAGCCCTGGCTGACGGTGCGGCCCTAATCCATGACTGGGGATGTGGATGTTGCAATTTCCTCAGATGGCTCAATAAGAGCCATATACACCCTAACATCAAGGGGACCTCTGTGCTTTCAAAAGCCTCTCTCCTGCCCAGATTTTCCATCATCAGATTTACCGCGGCAACGTGGCAGAATATGACTCCAAATCGATGACGGGCTGCATCAAAGGCAGCAGCCCTAAATCCCAAAACTATTTCTAGTTAGATAATCTGGAAATTCAATAAAGCCTCCAAAGATATTCTCAAAGGCATCTCTTGCATAATGTGCAACTAAAAAAAGAAACCAATGATCACACCCTCTTTAGATAATTTAGACCCCCCCCCCCCCAAAAAAAAAATAATAAATAAAAAATAATTTCCCTGCAGTTCTACAAATCAGTATCCAATTGTGGAAGTAGGAAAAATTAACATACTAGACTCATCATGTAGATGAGACATGCAGCAAAACAAGCACTGCCTCAAAACCACCAAGACAAGAAAGACACAAAGAAGAGAGTCAGAAACATCTGCAAAAATACAACATTTAAGCCCACGTTTAGGTATTGATCAAGGCGTTGACACTTCAATTAACCAGCCTCGTAGTCACGCTTGTTTGGAAATGCAGATCATCTCTGCTTGTGCTGTGTTGGAGATAAAGTGCAGCTGTGCAAACCTGCCGCCACCAAATTTCATTGCCAGCTCTCCTGAGAGCTGTTGCTACCTGATGGCTGTATGATAATTACTTCACAAATCACAGAGAAGAGCTGATATTGCCCAACAAGAGGGGAAACAAAAACAAGAGCAGCAGCTACTGTATGCTATTTGCTTGAAGCAGGGGCCGACTGTGAAATCACTCCTTCATTCATTTTGCACACTGATGTGACACTTAGTGCCAACTTAAATGAAGACGAAGCATTTCTAATAGGGAAGTACCGAATCCTGATGTTTGAGGTTCTGCCGAATACCGAATCCACTGTTTACGTTTTGGCCGAATCCGAACCGAATACCGATTCTGACTCTCATCATCGACCCTGACAGTAAACATCACACAGTGTGTTTTAGTCTAACTGTAAAAAACAATGGGCAATAACCTTCGCCACTATTTTGCATTTGAATAGAAAGCTCACACTCATCACCGATCATTTAAGCTTCAAGTCATCCAGGATACAGGCTCAAGTATTTTTTCTCATTGAAAACAAGAAAGAAAAAGACCAAAAAGTGAAATTATTCCCACAGAGCAGAGGAAATATATGCCTGTAAGTATACTTATACCATGCTTCTGTTAAAATAACAGCTGTTTGTTGGTTTATAATAACCACAATAGCAGTGCTAATTCCTATTAGCCCGTCTATGATGTTTGCCATTATATGTTAGCATTGAGTTAGCAGACTTTATATTAATTTTGTGATAATGACAGCGATGCTGACTGTGCTGAGAGTGCTTTGAAACTTTGTCATTCAGGGAGGGCAGACTATTGTTCGTAAACCTTCCCGTAATTGTTTCCGGCATCTTTTGAAGGATTTGGTTCGGTTGATGTCCCCATCAAAAAGTCAAAAAATGTCTCATTTCTGATACTTTGCAACCTGGTCAGACTGCTGAAAATACGGCTTTGAATGGTCCAGATTCACCGTACCTCGCCACAGGGCATGAAGTATGGCTCAGCATGCAAACTGTATGGTCAAGTTAAGTCGTTGTGTCCCACAATGCACATACGAAACCAAAGGCCACTACAGTTCTGCTTATGCCCCCGACTGTTTCCTTGATATATGGGCAGCACCATCAAATGTCTGACCCCTTAAATCAGACATGGGAATATAAAAGCCTCAAGGTAACATCTACAGCCACTCAAGCAATCTCCTCCCCGGCCGTCCGTCCCTGAGACCTCCTACAGACCCAACAAATACCTCCTGCGGTAACCAGGTAATTCTCCACATATCTGAAAACATACAGACCGTTCCTCTTTTCCTGAGGTGTCTCGAGTGCCATCTAAAATGACTGGGTACAAAAAACTGGTAGAGACTCAAAGGACAGTGCAATACTTTTGACAGAACAATTTCCTCACAATTGCCAAATCTCATTTTGCACTGGAGGAGAGGAATAGTCATGACAACGGGGCGGCGGACCCAGAGAGCATCAGCTTGTGCTTTGAATTTCAAAAACTATGATAGATCCCCCATCGCGCAGGTCATGGTCTGGCCGTGCTATACTCTGCCTGGTACTGTAGTGAACTTACAACATTTCACAGACTGTAGCATCTAGCACCTACTCATTGTTTTCTCCAGGCACTTAGGGGGCTTTCACACCTACCTCGTTTGGTCCGGACTTTCGGACTTTCCAGATAGTTCGGATCAAATTAACAGGTGTGAAAGCTCCCCCGGACCACGGTCCGGACTAAAGACCGAGTCTTTGGTCCAGCCTCAGAAGGTGGTCTCGGTCCGGACTATCCTGGACCAAGGTCCGCTGCTGCGTAGTGTGAAAGCATTTTTTTGGAAGGTTCGAACTATCAGACCAAATACAGGAAATAACGTCAGATGCGCTCGTGCCGAAAAAAGTAAATAAACAGAAAAAAAGGAAAGAGGAGCCGCGGCAACCGGCGGCAACACTTGGGGAGAGGAGGAGATCATATCCAGATTTGGTCAGAGGGATGGGTGTGTCAGTGTAGGCTACACTTGTAAACATTTATACACGGAATTAAACAGTGGAGTGTTTAATATAAATCCCCAAACGGTATGCATATTTTTATATAGCCTATTTTTTTATATAATGACCCGAATACATATTTTTTCCGCCGAAAAAAGTCTGAAAAAGACGGATCAGCGGGTGACACCAAACAACGTCTGCCCCAGCAAGTCAGAGCTTTTATTTCTCTCACACTCACACACACAAGTGACCTGGAGAGATGCAGCCGCATCTGACAGGAGGATCACGCGCGTGTGCGCATAGCGTGTGTGTCCTCCACTACACAAAACAGCTGATCGCTGATCGCTGCCACTCTGATCAATGAGAGCAGCACAATCCTCTTTTTTTCTCTCCTTTCATCAGCTCTAAACTCACTCTTCTGCACCGCGATTACAAACCACAGCGTGCTTTCCAGCAGTAGGCTATATTTTTTCTTTTTTTTTTACACATATTTTTATTTTATTTTTTTCAGAGCACTTTCTATGCGCTAACGTCAGACGCACGCTCATCCGTCATGACGTCGGTAGATCCTTTAGTCCGCTGTCATAATAGCAGTGTGAAAGCGAACTTTGCTGGACTATATGGAAACAATGTAACAAAAAAAAAAAAATTAAGTCCGGACCTTGGTCCGGACTATTAGGTGTGAAAGCGCCCTTAGTTGAGAAAATATTGGATCTGCCTCTCGAGCACCAAGTGTTGTTGTTAGCAATTACTACGACTATAAGCAGCTTTAAGTGTGTTTAATCTGCTGCTTTCAACCTTCAACTTTTTATGGAGTAATTATATTATGGTTATTAAGTTAAAGTCCTCCTAAAGAGGCTTTGTAAAATTTGTAAAATGCTCAGCTATTACTATTTTTTGATTAAAATTGCTTTCCCACAAAAAAAGTTGTTTAATAAAACTCTCAAAGAGGCTGAAAACACTTCTACTATTTCTCCCTCATTGAAACATCCAGGTTTATTCATGAGTATTCAAATGCGTCAAGACTTGTACCCGTTCACGTCAGCGGGGCAGGGGAGACAGAGGGGCGATGTCAAAACATTAGGCTCGTATTGAGATTCGAATCCTGGTCTCCCGCATTCAAGACGGCACGTCAACCAATGATAGTGATATTGAACATCTAGCTGTATAAGTAGATGTGAAGTGTCACATTCACAGTGAACAACAAACAAAAAAATCAACGGTTACTAGGGATTCTGACGCATTAAACCCGACTGGGTGCTGAAAAATTGAATCCAACTTTTTCAGACTCTGGCTTTGAAACTGCATTTTCAAATCTAAAATGCTCAGTTATGGCGTGCATTAGCGACTTTGTTGCTGAAATGTCTTGTAGCAGAACCCAAACACTACCATTGACATGTTAATAATTTCCAAAAAATCTATTTTTGGTTTAGGGGGACTTTAATAATTGATCAGAGTTCCAAATAAACAGGAACATTAAACATGGTTATCCGTTCCCGTGTGAGGACGGTGGTGCCCCTCCGGATAACTTAGCCAGTAACTGATGAACCACATAGGCCCCAATATAATGGTGCCTCCTGTGAAGCACCAATGCCGAACTAACCCTGTACGATGGTGATATTTGATATTCTGGTGGCGTTCAGTGAGAGCATTCCTCCTCTTATTGTATCCAAAAGGAGCAGACAGACAATGTGCTGTTCTCTACAGAGTAAGCTTTCACACTTGACAATCTTTTTTTTTTTTTATGGTGGTGCTATAGTGAAGCCACAGATACAGTTCATACCAAGTGTTACACTCTACCTGAACTACTACCTGCTGCTACTGACAGAGATGCATGTCATATCAACAGTGAGACAACATGTGCCTATAGTCAAACACACAGTGACAGGCCACTGTGACGGAGCTCACCATCAGCCACACATTTGTCACAACATGGAGTCTCTCCACTAACACACCACCCATCACCGAGCCGTTATCTGACCTCGCCTGCGATGTGGCTGAGTTGCTTCTGTCAGTTGTCAAAATAACACACCGATGCACACCGAATGAGCACAAGGAGAAAACATCCACGACTGTGTTGAGTGTTATTATGACCATTAAGCTTCAATTACCCTCCATTGCTAACACGGAGATAGATACCTACGATCGCCAGATGCTTATTCTGATTTTATTTTACTTCTTTCTAGTCCATTTTGAAGACACTTGATACGTGCAACGAAGCATTTAACACACTATATTTTCAGTGTAGTAGAGTGAGCAACCAATGTTTATTTGTCATTGTCTAGAAGTAGGGATGCAGGATAACTATCGGTACAGATAATTAACGGCCCGATAAGCCAATAACTATTGGCCAGAATACAGATAAGTCTGATAACTACAGTATGTCATAGTTCTCCAGCATTGCATTGTTTATTTTTAGTCCATTTGCCTTCTGAGTTTATTTGAAACAACAAAAAATGTAGATTTTTCTTGTTTTTGTCGTGATTACAGTAGTGATGTTGGTTATATAATGTTAAGTCAGAGGCAGAGCCATAAGGTTAAATCCATCTTTACTCACTACATCTTAACCTTTCTTAACTTCTGGTGTCTATATAAACTATTAAAAATGTTATCGGCTATCGGTGAAAAAAAAACAGTTATCGTGCATCTGTATCTAAAAGCTTTGGTTCTTCTTTGCCAGCTACATCCTCTCATATCTTAGCAATCCTTTTAGCAATACAGGGTTAGGAAAGTGGTTCTCATGGTGGAGAACAAGATCTTAACTGTTAACAGTCTGCGTACTTCAGACATTCACTCGACACTGATGGAAAGCTAGGTGGCAACAACTCAGTAGCAGTTGTACATTGGGAGAAACATGTTCCTACCATCTCTACCAAATCCAACACTGTTGCAAAATGTTCTTTTCAGAATCAACAGTCAGGAGTTCATTGTGATCACGGTACTGATAACCACAAATTGAAATGGTAGTATCTCTTGCGTGCAAATCCTGCAAGCTGTGGCACCTAGTGTATGTTTTTACTGCTGCAACACGGATGTCAGTGAACATAATCAATACACGTTCAATGAATTCCACATCTAACAGTGACATAACATAATGTTTAAAGGGAATTCTTCATATTTTGAATGTAAGATGCTCATTTCATCCAGGGGAATAAGCTGAAAGTTTTTTTTGTAGAAATCCTTGTAAACATCAAGACAGCAACAACCAGTAACTTTTCTTTTCACTACAAACACACAAGGCACGAAATCTCTGTAAGCAACATCTGTGAATTAAAATTAATGTTGTGCTTAAGGAAGCACGGCAACTAGGAAAGTCAAATCCTGTGTGAAAACACCTGATGCCAGCTGTGAACTGATGCCAGATTTGAACTGCAGCCAGATCAGCAATGTGCTTGAACTATATCATATACCTGAGCCGTGAGATAGCAGTTACTCTCCCAGTTGTTTGGCTTTGCTTGAAGAGATACACAACCTTACCAGGGTCAATTTGCAGGTGTGCACATTTTACTGGATTCAATCCAGCCAAACAACAAATTTTCCTGCTTTTGGTGCATTAATAAAATATTACCTCCCCACTCGAAGGTGTGTAAATACAAAAAAGAAGCTTGGATGTAAAAAACAATACTTTAAATAACATCCCATGACACAGAGCGGGATTATTTAGACTGCAGTAAAGTCGAACTTGGCATGTTTTATACTTTGGAAGTCAAAGCTGTAATTGGATGTTGCTGAATGCATTTTCAATAGAACACTGTTTTTTTTATTGTTTGCATATTCTACTTGTGTGTTTCTGCCCTTTTCCTTTCACTGCACTTTATAAACTCTGGTTCTGAAAAGTGTCTTAAAATCTGTGATTTAATTAAAACATGACCTTCTAGTGGCTTTAACAATAACTTGCAATATGTTTATCTATTTGAAAGATGAGTGAACATATTTCCCTGAGATTTTAAGAAGACACAAAGCAAGTAAACAAGTAAAATGAGACAGATGCCTCAAGATAAAAGTAATCTACAGAGATTAGAGACTGACTTTGATACAGATGCTTCACATATGGAGAAGAAACTGGAAGTGCATGTGAAAGCTTAGTTTTATACGGAGAAACCTTCACTCTACGATAATGTGATTACTTTCCCTCAGCAGCATTCAAATCAGCAGCTTTATCCCATATCTCAAATACCTTAAATATGACTTGGCTCTCACATCCACTGCAGATACCCGCCTGTCCTGGTGCAATAGCAGATTTCATATTCTACAAAGTGGAATGTGAGTCCTTGAGTCCATCACAGGAGGAGAGGAGAGGAATAGTAGCACTGTCACAGATAAAAATGATTTTCTGCTCTTCTAACCAAGTAAATTGGTCTTGCAACCAAGGCCGCTTCTGTCGTAACACACACACACACACACACACACACACACACACACACACACGTACAGTGCCATGTGTAGGCTTTAGTGTGCAGCATCTAACACTGAGGTCTGTGTTTACGTGGATTCATGTAGGAGGCTGATTTCCTTTAAAATAACAGAGGGCAAGGCTGATATATGGAGTGACAAACAGCGGGTGGTAGTGACAAGCTGTCTGGTTCTCATGTAGCAGCTCGGTGGAGGAACGGCCGAGCATGACAATCGACTCGTGGCAACGGGGGCTACAGTTTTTTGAGAAAAAGAAAAAAGAAAAAGAAAAAAATCTGATGGCCATACAAAGATGGACGCTTACCCCGCATGGCTGGAAGATAAGCCCGTCGACTTCATGGCTGACTTGTGATGTGAAGCTGCCTTCCAATAGCTGTAAAAAGACAGAAAAGCAAAGGAGAGCAGAGTTTTAGGCAAACCAAACAGGTGACTGACAAGATGCTAGAGTGAAATAATATTGATTCATGAAAGTGGTTAGAGCTATAGAGTGTGTCAACAATACCTGAACCTCCAAAAGTAAAGACAAGTATTGAATTGAAACATCATTGCAAACCTCACCCCTGACAAATCCTGCAGAGTTAGATGCACAAGTCTGATAACTTGTCTTTCATCCACCTAGCCCCGAATCTAAGCGCTTATCTCTTTGATTGATAATGCATGACAGAGAGATCAATATCTGGAACTTGACAGACCAGGTTGAGGACAGGAATAGCTACAAATCATTAGGTTCCTGATGACTGGAAAGAGTGGGTTTCATCTCCTCCATTAACATCAACCATCAAGCACCACGCTCTTGTGGAAAAAAAAAGAAAAAACAGAAGGGAAATCACAGCATCGTATCATATGAGGGATTCCTAGGGGACGTGGCAGAGGTACCGCACAATGAAAGTAGATTTTCCACATCATGAAGCACATCAACAGCCACAGAAACAACAACTAGGATATTAGAGGTACTAAAATAAGACTGGATATAATAACTGCATATGGAAACAGATGAAGATGTTCTCTCTCTCTCTCTCTCTCTCTCTCTCTCTCTCTCTCTCTTTTCACCCTGTCTGATGGGTTCAACTCTCCCACAAGAAAAACTGAGGCGGCTTCATTATTGTATGCGAGTGGAATATTTACCATTTTCCAGCAATGGAAATTATGCTTAACAGACCCCTGACAAACTCTGTCACCTCAAAGCTGGATAAATTAGACATCCAATTTTAAGTCTTTTTTTATTATTCATAAAAAGTTCATGATTCCTGTGTTAAAAGAAAAAAAAACTTCAGGTCTTAAACCCTAACCCTCGGAGGAGTCCATTAAGTAAAAATCATTGGCAACCCTGAATTTTAAGTACATAATTCAGAATGTCTTGAGAAATAAATGCAAATGAATTAATTTTGTATAATAATATTTTCTATTAAAGGGGTAGTTCAACATTTTGGCAAATTGGCCCATTCTCATAATCCCTATAGTTTTAGGAGTCGGTTCGTTACCTTTAATTGTCGGTGCAAGCTGTTTTTAGAACGGTGGAGCAGAGCGTGGTGAATGTGCAGGTCACAACTTGTCCACAAGAACATTTTGAGTTGAGTTATTGAATTGTGTATTGGATGAGTTTGATGAGGGAAACCAAGAAATCCCATGAGCCTCCGTAGCGTAGCTCTGAGCAGCTCGCGTCTCTGCTCCGCTGTTCTAAAAACAGCTTGCACTGGCAATTAAAGGTAACAAACCTACTGCTATGACTATAGGGATTATGGCAGTGGGCCAATTTGCCAAAATGTTGAACTATCCCTTTAAAATTTCTAATATCACAAAACAAAAGGGAGGAAAAATCAACTGCTGTATAATAGTGAGTGCAACAACCGATAGCTCTACGTGGATCATTTTGATAGTGAAGACGACATAAAACCTTGATAATTTTCCTATGATCTCTAAGCACATTCACAGACGCTTAATCTCCACTGACATTGAGGATAATGATGATAACCACAGGAAGTTTAAGTCACACTGCATCTCATAATATTCTTGTATTGTTGTCATAATGTGTTTTCAGATTTGACGGAGTTATAACTCTGGCAGCCAGTAAATATTTTGATCCACCTTCACCTTTCTTTGAATTGAAGTCTTTTAAAAAAAAAAAGTGTCACTTTGTACTTTCTGTATTTGTCACCTTGCACATTCTTCAACATGTTTCACAGCGTGTTCTTATGGATTCATCATGTTCTCTGTTGTGCTGGCATTTTTATGAAGGACGGTGGCGGGCGAACCGCTTTAATGACTGTGAAGTCGGGTTTTCAAAAGGAGAAGCTAAATTGTACAATGTCAAGAATTCTAGGCAGTCAAGTATGAATCTGAGGACTTCGGGGCTTTTATGTGTTCAGACAGAGAAGAGACAATGTGAAGATGTCAGCCAAGGTTAGTTGAGTGCCCCATCTGCAGTGATATTTGAAAACCAAGCCGCTGGAATGCAAGACCTTCAAATCAATGTTTTGAGAGTGAATATGAGATATGAGATGAAACTCCAACTGCATGGTAACTCAACCGTATCCCTTTCACCAAACTAAAACAGCGTAGAGTTTAATGTGATGTTGTGCTCTTAGTGATGGATTACTGAACTGAAACGAGTTTATTTGCATACTGCGCTGCGTATGAAGAAGAAAAAAAACTTGCTGCTGCTGCTGCTTGAGTGGTGGGAAATCAATCTAAAAAGGTTTCATATGTCTTAGAAAATGTTTGGCTATAATGGAAGAACGATTTTGATATATGATCACAAATAACTACACAGAGCAGAATCAGATGAAAGGGTAGACAGTTACACAGATTGCAGGCGGTGTTTACGAGAGCTAGCTCAAAAGTAATTTCACAAAGATTCAAATGAAGTACTTCACATTCATTGGGTCGCAAGTTTCAAACTTGAACTAATTTCACAGTCCAAAAAAATGAATTAGTTCATGTTGAGTCATGTCGTATTTTTTTTAAGAGTTGTGCACAGACTGTGTATTCAGTGAGTTTGACTTAGGAGGAGGAAGTTTGGGGCAGTCGGCTCGGCTCATGGTTCTCCATTCAAATTACATTTCCTTTATTTGGCTGAAGTTTTCATCCAAAGTGAGGATGAACATCACTAAAGCTTCGGTGCAGTCGGAGACATTTGTGAAAGTAATACATCTATTTGAAGGGGAACTTTGCAAGTCCTGCAGCTTTTCCGCTGCTTTGCTAACGCTCCTCTTGTCCATGTGCATTTGTTTACAACGAAGCCGGCGAAAAATCAATCCATGGAGCGGTGAATAAAGTTATATAACATATAGGATGTTACGACGTGTGTATTTGTGTAGTCTTAACCATCATAAACAAAAGATTGCCGGTTAGCCTGTATGATTGAATTCAGGTATGTAGGTGCAGGACAAGAAGTCAAGCCAGCGTAGGTCTAGAAGAAGAGGGTTTAGGCTTCCGTAATGATGAATTGAATTGAACTTAGTGTCATACACCAATTAAGGTGCCCAGCTTGTAAGAGCTTACAAGACACATTTCATATTTAGACAACAAACAAAATCATCAGAGTATAAACAAAACAAAAACCACATGGAATTCACATAAATAATTCACGTTTTCTTGGTGTCCAGGCACTTTTTTTTGATGAAAGTAGCAATAGTAAAGACTTCTTTTCTGAAAAACCATTCCAACTTTACCTCTTGTGATCAGTGATTCACAGAGACTTTTAAAAACTTGTGGGACACTTCAACTCAATATGTTGTTTTGAATTCATCACTGATGTTTGGACTTGTTTTTCCAGACCCAACAGACACAATTTGCTCCCCGCCCCCCCTGTACTGCACTGATTTGTTCGTAAAAGCTGTTCAAATATTCATCTGGACTGGCTTCAGCAGTACCAGTAGCTGTTATGTCTGCATCAACAGCCCATAAGTGGCAGTCAGACAAACATCCCCAAAATTGTAATGACATATATATTTTTTAAAGTATATGTCCATCTTAGTCTGGAGTGCTTTAGAGAGAAATTGGGGATGAGTCATGAGTAGTCAGAGAAGCTTCATCATTATTCTCTGCGGAGGTACTCTTTTTTTTTTTTTTTTTTTTAAATCATTCATGCGAAAACTTGACAACCTTTCTTTGCTAGTCTTTATGTTCATGCTGGGTGTAAATATCTTAAGGCAAGCAGGAAATGGTCAATAAAACAGAGAGCAAATGCATTAGTGCACTACAGTGGATATCAGGTATCATATAGAGCCCATCAAGAAGACCTAAAGCAGAAAGCAGTGCATTTTATCCATGAGAGACGGTGCTGAGTGGAACGGCAACGTAGCTCCAAATCACTATATGTCTCGGCTCTGTCTGAACGATAGAGGCAATAAAGTGAAATTATGAATTTTTAATCAACAATGCCCGTTATCTCTGCACTCGTTGTCCGGCTGTGTCATTTCAATCAGCAGCCATGGTCACTGTAAGTGTCTGTTGACTAGGAGATAGTGAAGTGTGCAGCAGATATGAAGACTGTCAACAATGATCAGAGCCAAGACACATTTCACTGTGCAGGAGATGACAGATTGTCATCATCTGTCCCGGTGCTGCCTAGAGACAAACTAAATTATATCCTCAATTATACATACAAGAAAGCGTGTAATATAACACAACTATATCTGTACTTAGTGCAAGACTGGCAAACCAGACTAGGCCTTCCTATGAAGGTACCTCTGCTCTGACCCGTGCATTTTGTCCAGCATTAGAGCAAATTGGTCTGTTTCAGCTGCTCTCCGGACAGATAATCTTCCACGATGACACATTTTGTCCTTTGCAAAAATTCTCTTTGAAGTGAGCAGAGTGCAGTAATAGTACATCAGATAATATTCCCTGCAAAAGTAGGACATTTATTCATATTATGAAAGGACTGTGGACACAAAGAAAGATATTAAAACAGACAAAGATTAGAAGTTCTGATGTCATGTCTTCAACTAGCTTCTGTATCTCAGTCCATCAAACATTTCTATCATCCATTTCCTGGACCTGTCATAAAATAAACTTGATCCTTATAGTTTCCATTTTCTATGACATATTGACATCCACCACATCTGTTATTATTAGAGGTCGAAACCTTTAATCATTTTTGGCTCCTCTTGTAAAACAAACAACAAATGTAATGTGCGCTGTGTGTATTTTTGACTTACAGTCTTTATCTTGGCCCTTGTTGTGACACATCTAGAGAAATTTCCTCAAGGAATTGTGGAGACATTGAACCTAAAATCATATTTTGTGAAGTCACTGTGACCTTAACCATTGACTACTAAGATCAGTTCATCCTCCAGTCTTTTTCAATGTTTGTACCAAATTTCCAAGTTCTGTCAGGATACTAATAATAGATTGTGTCTAAAAGGTTAGGACACAACTCTGTATGATAATACAGACAAATGTAAAATTGCAAAAAAAAAAAAAACTACTTTACCCATTTTTATTCTTTTTAACCAACCAACACCTACCTACCTATCTATCTATCCATCCATCCATCCATCCATCCGTCCATCCATCCATGTGTGCAAAATTATTTCAATGACTTCTTGTCATTTCTCAAACAGAACTAGAAAGGTCTGGATTCACTTTGCTGCTCCGTATACTGGGCTTGGTGAAGCTCTCAAGCTGCAGGGTTCAGACTTCACAACAGTAAACTAACCTCTGTCTTCTATATTTATACCAGTGGATGATTTCACATTTCCACAGAACACTTTCATGGTAAAACATCACTATTTTTCCCACAGTGCGTCCCAGGGAAGTGAGTTAAGTCATCTGCCCCTTAACAGAAGAAGTGCCACATACATTTATCTACAGCAACAACGTCAACGACAACAAAAAGCACTTGCTCTCGGTCGCATCTGCAACGAAAGCGGAGCAACATCAGGGCTCTTCAGGATGATGAATGAGTCACAGCGAATCACACAAAGCTTGACGATCATGCTGACATGGAGAAGGCAGATAGCCAGACTAGAAAGAACCGGCGCCTTTATGAGCGAACGGCACGTAGGCGTCAAGATCTGGGAGTTCCATTTCAGTTCTCCTGCCATCTTAGCACACCCACCCACCACCTTCGTCGAGCACAGTGAACCTTGGAGGGAAGAGATGAGCTGAGAGAAGACTTCCACTCACACATCCTCCTACATGAGGAAGTTCCTTGGAGCGATAACGCAGAGAGGGGGCAGCGACCCTGCTTTCATGGTAAAACCCTTTTAGGAAGACAACAACACAAAGCTGTGTGCTGCATGGGTACAGTAGGACTGTGTAGGTGGAGGCGCAACAGCAAAGCCCCATTAAGAGATCAAGCTTTCATTGGAGACCCCCCGGGGCAGAGACGGGACAACGGAAGCACAATTCGACCGCCGACACGCCAAGCAACGTTTCCCCCCCTAGACAGTTGAATGTGAATGTCAGGGTGATGGAAGTCAAAGCATTTTCCTTTCCACTGTTTCATGTTGGGGCTCATTTGACATCGGGACACGCTGATGAATGATATCTGGCTTCATAATAGTCTGACAGCACAGACACGACAGGAGGTATATGTCATTCACCTCCACTCTCACTCATAATAGTCTATCTTCTCCTGAGCAAAGGCTGACTTTCATTTGCCAACGCCACAGAATCAAATTGCTCTCCATCAATTCTCGATGTCGCTTAAATCATGAAGATATGAAATAAAAGAAGACAATAAAATAAATATTGTATCAAACCTCACACACAAGACAAGGAGCCAAAGAAACAACACAACAACACAGAAATGCACTAGCAGCAGTTACTTACGGTAAATTAATCAGTCAAATCTATGTGCAACTGCAACTACTGAGTACTTTCTTCATCATTAATCAATTTCTTGATTAAATGATTGACCATTTGGTCTATAAAATATCAATGAACCATTCCCATTAACTGATCTTCTTTCCATGACTTGGTCTGTCTGACCAACACTCCAAAATCCATAAATACTCAGTTTTGTTTTGCTTTCCAATCAATCATTGGCCCCGAGTTTTGATGACTTTACTAGCAAATATTCTTTATAGTGAATAAATGATGAACAAATCTGAAAACACAGTACCAACTGAGACAAAAAAGAAACAACAACAACAACAAAAAACAATAAAACCCATAACTTCCCCTGCTGTCCTTGATCAAATAATAATAGAGCAATAATAACTATTCTGGGGTTATTTCACAGAATTTCAGCAGCTGGTTATATTGTATAGGCAATTCATACACAAGTGAAGAAGCCAGGCTGGTTGGTTTTGCAAAGACTACTTTCATTGCTTATGAATATTTTAAGGACTACAAGCAAATGCTTTGAGGGCTTTGTGTTGTGCATGATTTCCATAACTCTGCCTTAATGAAGTTACCCTTGTTTTAAATAACGTATTTCTTTCGTTTTAAGGCTATTCAAATGTGTCTCTGTTTCAACATGTTTTTCCAAACACAAAAGCCCATGTGTGAAAATTATAGTTTTGAACTTGACTTAACTTTGAGTGACCATTTCCCATTGTGGTTCAGGATAATAGGCTGCACAACAGCCACTCAACTGGAATACATAATCAGCTAAATTGAGTGTAGTAGAGGATAAGATTTCTGCTCAAGGTGAAATCCACAGGATCGAACAGCAAGGTGACAAGAAACAAGGAGGCAACTATGGTGTGCTTAAACTCTTCATTCAGTGATACACAATTGGCAAACACTTAACTGAGGAATGTCACCACCACCGCAACAAATATACAATATTAAAAAAGAGCAATGTGTTATACTAAACGAGTGAACAATCCATTTCTGTAAAGGCTGATGGACTGACTGGATTTTTTAGGTTGCGCATTTCCAATCCATTGTTAGCATAGTTAGCATGCATTAGCTTGTGGATCTGGCTTGTTTACTCTACTATGCAATTCGCCAATTAAAATAAAACATAAAATAATCTGTTTTGAAAAAGAAACCTACAGTAACGCTAATTTTTGCAAAGACCAGGAAATTGGGAGTTGGACATGAGTCATGCGATATGTGAGTTAATTTGGTCATTATTCAAAATGAACGTGTACAGTATCATGACACATAATGTATTGTGGCCTCTGTATCAGGATACATATTGTATTGTGAGGTTGTAGGCAATACCCAGCCCTAAATCTATATAATATATGTTGTATTGCACAGCCTAATACAAACTGACTGACTAAATTCTGAGTCAAGAACAGCCCCACATACTGGAAAAGCACAACTCTGCTCCTGTTGTGCTCTTTGCAATTGAGTGACTGGCATATTCAAAATATTTCTTCACCTTAGAGCCTGTTACTTTGCAGAATATGCGATGTAAGCTGCAGAGTGCTATGCGCTCTCATTAGCAAAGCAATGTTGTGGCTCATTTCCGATGCAGTGTCACAAGCTTTTCCTCGGCACACCTGGACTAATATGATGCACTTTGTATTTTCCTGCCGTCTGCTCATCCTCATCGCTCTGAGGAGGTTTAGGTGCGGGGGCTGAATCAAAGGCGGAGAGGATGGATTGATATTCCAGTCAGACCATGGGGCTGTTGCTGGAGGCTCCTTTCAAGCCTAATGTGAATGGCCCTCTGAAGCCAGTTTGCAGTTCCCTATTAAACGCAAAAACCCACATCAGAGCGAGCCGGCAGGGCTGCTAAACCACCGGCTGGCCCCGAGTCAAACAAGGTTACGCAGTCTGGAGAAGTTAAACGCCTTGGAAAAATTGTCTTTTGATTGATCCTGGTGGTTTCATAACATCAGCGATCCAGATCAAATTTTATACATTCATTTGCGGTGACAGGCGAGAGATGAACAGAGACATTAACGCTCGGCGGATTAAACCAATAAGGGATGGAATGAGACTAGAAAAAGGCCAGGATGATGAGATATAGCAGGGCACAGCGTGAAACTGAACTGTGGTGTAATAAAAACCTGTGGTGAACTGGACAGGTGTGTTGATGAGTGACTGGAATTAGCTAACTTAGCCCTCCCTAAAAACCCTTAAACCTTGAGGCATGAGGAATTGCACTGCACTTAAACTGATATATTTCGAGTTGATTTGCATTAATTCAACACATTGTTAAATTAGTGCAGTCTTTTTTTTGTTGCTAGAAATAAATGAATCTATTCAAGCAACAGTGGATTAATTTTCAGTCCACTGTCAGAAAATTAACGCGGCTTATCCTCAGGGGTTTTAAATTAAGTGTTTATGCCAGTAAAGCAAGTGGAAATAATAAGTGAAAGGTCACAGCTACACATTATTATGTGTTTATATCAGGTTACTACATGCAAGATAAATCACTGCTCACCCACCAGGCCAGCTGAGGGTGCAAATACTGGTGGGACCGAACATTGAAATGGATATATTATGTGTAATGTCAATGAAATGAAATGAAAAATGGAAAAAATACAATCTTTAGTTATCACGTTGGAGGGATGGGACTTGGGCCTGTGCTACAGCTCGACCACTGCCAGAGCTACGCTGCCGGACTGTCTCCGGGAGAGTAAAGATAAACCGAATCCACAAACGCACAGGAGTGCCGAGCACAGCCCACACACTCAGACACATCTAGTCACACTGATACAGACAGCAGACAGACAGTCAGTGTGAAGAGGCAACAACCAGGAGGCAGCCCTTCACTGGGCTCTGACAGCACGCTGGCCGAGCTGCAGAGGGAGAGGACTGAATCTGTGCTGAGCTAAAGATGGTGTTTAAATCTGAGTTTAAAGGCGTTTCTTTTACAAGTGAGCTAGGGATTTGGAGCTGACTATTAAAGATGTATTGTATTGATGTGCTGAATTAAATCATAACACTGGGCCTCATTCACGAACCGTTCTTAAGAACAAATTTGTTCTTAAGTCCTACTTACGAAGTTTTTACGAAGATTGTGGCATTCATGAATGTTTTCTTATCCAGAATTTGTTCTTAACTAAGAACAAAATCTAAGAACAGTCAGGAGTATACTTACGCACTTTTAGGTGCTGAGACTTCTGTAAAAATAACCGATTATAGCGTTTTCTTTTGTTCTGCAGTTGTATGATATTATATGATTTGAATAAGAATTATTTTCTTATCTTTTATGATGTTTTTAATAATCATATATATTAATAATAATAATTGACAAATCATTGCAGTCTCTTAAAAAACATTATAGACACTTAATTCATATCATATCTTTTCTTTGGGGGCGGGGGGGGGGGCATACAGCTGCCGATATGATTTTTTTTTCCTAATTGCGGGCTGCAACAGTGCACTTACTGTAAGTGTTTACACTACACACAACTGTTTTTTTTTTTCATATGTGATAATATGATGATATTTATGATGGCACACGTGAGAGTGTGGTCTCTCTGATAACAACCGAAGAGCTGCATCAACTGCTGACGCTACTAAATATAGCCTAAATATAAATATAAAAATATAAACTAAATATAAGCCTTTCGGTTGTTTCTTTGTTTCATTCCTGCCGCAGTAGCGCCACTTCACTACTTAAGTTCTTTTTATGTTTGGAGTCTGGTGCTCCCTCCCAGATTTTCATTTGAGCATTTCAACTTTCTTTCTCACTTCACCTTCTCTGCTCAGTGCCTGTGGGTGCTGTGTGCACACGGCCCTGCAGTCTCATGCCCTTTTACGGCCATTGATGGGGCGGTTACCTATGCTAATCCTATGTTAATTAGACTCACCTGGCACACGCCCTCAACTTACGAGGAGATGGCCTAAGAACACAGCTGCGAACAATTCTGAGGCTTACGAACGCGTTGATGAATCTGACGTAGGGTTTTCTTAAGGAACTTCTTAAGAACAACTTAAGAAAGAATCTAAGAAGGTTCTTAAGAAGATATTGGTGAATGAGGCCCATTGTTCCACTACTCTAAAGACCATGGTGCTACGTTAAAGACTGGATCTACGACTGACTATTGTTGTCTTCATCGGTTAAAATGTGGATTATTTTCTTAGAAGAACCACTAATACTTTAGTCAATAAAAAGATATTAAGTTCAAATATACCCACTGCGACTGCCTGAAGCTCTGTACTGCACTGTTTGACATTTTTTGCTTGACAAAGGTTAGAACAGCTGCAGATTCATTTTAGACTATTAACTATATACACATGATGTCAACCTGATCTCTCTTGGTTATCACATCTCTCTATACACGAAGAATTGCAGAAGGACTTTATATATATTTCTGTGACTCCACTACACTAACTGTATCCATTACTCACTAAATGAAATGTTTATTTCTTGCAGTGGTAGAAAAATTGCAGAGCTGCTTCTTGGTATGTAAATGTACATTACCACTCATTAAAGTGCAGCTTCGTTCCAACTGTGTTACATCAACTTTACTGCCAAGTGGATCTGCATAAGGCTGTGGGAGATTATATTTCAGACACAACTCTAAATGATCAAATAAACATTAAGTCTTGCATTTATAAAAGTGATTAAATAGCAAATGCATGCCATTAAAAAAAAGGCTGTAAACATTTAACAGGTGTTTTGAATACATTTAGTTTAATTTATTGGCTTTAACTTAGCTGTCTTGAAAGAATTCAGTTGATTTTACACATTTTTATATTTTATTGCAAGTGTAATTATTAGTCAAAATCTGAATTCATTTTCCTAACCTCACAGACACTAGGACCTGTATCCTAGTATTTGTCCACTTTAAGAGAAGCTAGCCTAGACTTTCCAAATTTAACACTTGAAATTTGTCAGGGGAGAAAAGGCTGCACAGCTGCTAGTCAATGATGCTAAAAGACAAGTGAATAAACAATCGGGCACCAAGGAGGAGATCTTCAGTTTGACTTAACATAAGTGGAAAGCTGCCTGACACTATTAAAAATGCAATACTTTGAAAAAACTAAACCTTCTAGAAAAATGCATCTGGGTTTCTGGTACTGCAGCAGCTGTGCTGCTAATTTCAAAAGGATACACAGTATTGTTCAGATAGAAGCATGTCATGACATCGCCACAGGTCAAACAGAAAAGGATGGACAAGAGGCGGTGGCGAAATGCAGAAAAAAAAAACATCAAGAACATCTAAAGAAAAAAACAAAAAAAAACAAACACCTGTTGACCCGACCCAGAGGACGCACATTCCCTTCCTCAAGTACATCATCTCTGAGCCTGCGAGGCACGAGGAGACCAGGCAGGCAGAACAAATAAAACGAGCCACTACGCTCCACACTGCCACACATTCAGCCCCTCTCCCTCTCCGGTGGCGTCGACCTTTACTGTATGGATGTGCCATGCATCATCAGACGTTGCATAATGTCTTGGAGGCTTTGGAGAAAACTAAAAAATCTCAAAGCAACTGAGGTAAACAAACATTAGTCATCGAGTCCATGTCGTGTGTTCTTCCAAGCAGCATAAGCCCTTACACAACAGTCAACATGTTTCCCTCTGTGAGTGGGTGCAGCAGTAGCAGAGAGAGAGAGAGAGAGCGAAAGAGAGAAAGAGAGAGAGACGATGCAGGTGATAAAGTGCAGCTTGTTCTTGATCTTAACTGTGGAGGATGGGTGTATTACCGAGGGCACAGGTGCAGGCTGATGAATGCTTTATTGCATTGTGTATTTCAGAAATTAAGTGGGACATGCGGTTAAACTGTGAGATATCAACTGTCTGTGCCAAAAGAACCCACATTCTTTCTGTTATTAACAACAACAACAAAAAAATACACTAGGTTTACAGGCCAGTATGGCAGATTTTACTTCACTAGTTTAGCAATTATCCACAAAAAGGCTTTTTAACAAGACTGTGAAGAGACCAAATCCCAGATAGTATTGAACCTCAAAGCACCTTTTATATCTTAATTTATATTTGGGTAGATACGCTAGGAGAGGAAACACTAAAGTTCGATGCAAAGCTCAGGATAATAGCAAACCTTGACTTCACTTTGCGAAAAACACCCACGCAGAAGAGACAGAGCCGATGGAGATCAGCGGGGCCTTGCTTTTTCCATCTTCAACAGCTGGAGACTTGACAGCTGAGGAGGTGTGAGGTCAGTGAGCAACAAGGAACCTGCAGACCGACAGCAATCAGGTAATGAGACATGCTGCTCGGGAGGAGGTTTTTTTTTTTTTTTTTTTCCCTTTTTCCTCTTCAGGCCAGGCCACTGCAAATCTGCTTCAATGAGAAAAGCAGGACCTTGACTCATCATGGGTCTGGGTATCAAGTCAAGAGGACATTTACATAGAATCAAAGGCTCTTTCCAGACGACCGAGTCAGGAGAAGATAAAGAGTCTTGTCATCACACTTGCGCCTCTGGCTGCAGATAGTCAACACACTGTCTGGGATCAACACTCCTGCCCTGCTACACCTGAGCAATCACTTCTGTGTTACCAGTGTGATAAAGGCAAAAGCTGAATGCAGCTGCTGTGCAAAGGTTGCAGCTCTATAAAATGTAATTATGTAGGTTAGAAGTTATCCAAAAATGTAGACATGGCCAGAATGCATCTGTCCTTGCAGAAATAAAACACTGGCTTGACCTAAAAATAAATATGCATTAGTTTGTCTTTAGAATGAATATTTTATTTCTTGAAGAATAAGAGACAGCCTAGGATGGTCTGTTCTGACTTTCAGCACTGATTCTGCAGAAATTTGGAGTTGATGTTTTTCGCATCTCAGTGTTAAGGTTAATTTTGCCCGTTGTTGTCTGTGTTTCTACTGCAGCCGAAGGTCTTGGGAAGATTATGCAACCTCATACATATTTTGGTATAGACCTTTTTTTGTTGCGGATCACCGATTCCAATTCCTGCTGGATATTTTCTTCTACATAAATGCCTGCACCTTGATGCAGGTCCATCTGTTGTACAATTTCTTCTGGGACTCCATGTTGAACCACGGTGAAGAAAACGGTCTCGAGTCAAAACAAAACTGCTGGATTGGGGCTGCAGGCTTCCAATGCAGTGGATGAAATAAAATGCAGCAGGTACTAGATCATTCAGAAATATTCAGCACTACGGACCACAGCACCAAAGTCGGCTAACTTTTGGAAAGTTCTACCCTGCCAACAGGGAAATGCACAGTACTTGTAAAGGTTTCTAGTTGCTGGGGAAAGTCCCTGCAGTCAAAACGAGGCTGATGTTTCCAAAGGCAAAGCAGCTTGGCATGGACTTGAGTGTTCGCCAGAAACACACAATGAGAAACATGAAACTGAAAATGTCAGGGTAAAGCTTGAGCTGGTGGTTGAGGTGCTTCGGGAATCTGATTCGGACGCCTTCCTTTGGAGGTTTTCCAGGCACATCGAACTGGGAGGAGACCGAAGGGGGGGGAAGACCCAGAACTTACTTGTGGAATTACATGACCCATCTGGTCTGGGAATGACTCCAGGTCCTTCGGGAAGAGCTGGAAAACGTTGCTGGGTAGAGGAAAGTCTAGAATACCCTGCTTCGACCAATGCCGAATAAATGCGAGAGGATGGATGGATGGATGGATGGATGGATGGATGGATGGATGGATGGATGGATGGATGGATGGATGGATGGACCTTCAATCCTCAAACAGGGGTTGACCTTCAAGCTCAGGTATGGACTGATTTCTCCTCCAAATATCTCAGAGTGGTCAGTATGCAAACAAAATATAGCAGCAGCTTTTTCAATTAACTTGCTAATCCTGTCTCGATCATTGGCAATTATGGTAACTGGTGAAACCATATGTCCATTTGATTGCATGCCGTCCATAGGCAGCAGTGACAAAAAGAGGGAGAGAGTGAGAAAAGAGCGCCAAAGAGGCATTTCACTGGCTAGGATTCAGTTATATACTCATATATGTGTGAGGAACCTGCAGCAGCAAAGTGGCCCTCCACAAGGCAAGATAAAGTAAGTGTTACAATGCACATCAATGAGTGTGATTTCATAGAGCAGTGGCCCTGAAACCTATTCACTTCTCTATTTACATTCCCCGGCAAGTCTATTCTCTTGGCTGTTTAGTATTCAGTATGTATGCTACTACACCTTTATCTCACCCACTGTGATTAGGTTTGAGCTCTGTGAAAAGACTGCAATCGCAACAAAGGATCCAGATAACTACTATTCAGGTCTCTATTCAAATTCAATCTCAAAAAAAGGTATTTCAATACGAAATGTACTCCCAGGTAGAGAAAAGTCTCCTTCTCCTTCTCCATCCCCTCAGCCCCACCGCTATGTGGACGCCTGGAGGTAGCTGGGTGACGACGTCCTGGGGTCAACTGGAGATATCAGGCTCACAAGGGGAAAATGTATTCATCTTAGGCCCTAATCTCTTTACAGGTGTGATAAATGAGTAAAGGGATATGAGATATTATGTGCAGGACAAAGACAAATTGGCACTATCTAATTTCCTTTTGCAATTTTGATGTTACCAAATTATGACTTTGTTGAATCTGGACATGAGCCACGATAAGTCAGTGAATGTAAATGTTGTTTTTTTCTTTCAAGCATACCTTAGTGTTGTTTTTTTTTTTCGAGGAAAATAAAAAATACACCATCAGTCACCATCAAAAGTTCTGCAATAGTTTTTCTTTATTTTATTTTTTTATTACGTTCTACGGTGTAGATTCATACCTAAGACATCAAAGCTATATTATGTAGTAAACAAAGTAGCCACCTTTTGCTTTGATGACAGTTTTGCACACTCTTGACTTTCTGTCATCAGCTTCATGACGTCGTCAGCTGGAAAGGTTTTCCAACAGTCTTGAAGGAGTTGCCAGAGCTGCTCAATTGGGTTTAGGTGAGGTGACAGAAAGCACTTTTGTTTTAATTACAGGGGTGCAAACTCATCAGGGGTAAAAAAGGTGACAAGATACCGAACCCCTAGGGGGGTCCGGGGGCATGCTCCCCCGGGGAAATTTAAAAAAAAAAAACAATTTTAACTCATTGAGTGCCGCGCTCCTTTCCAAAGTTTTAGTCAAGTGTACCGGCAATTTAGACCATTTTTGACTTTTTATTTTAGAGCCATAGTGTATTCTATATTATTGCCACCAACACATACTGTAGCTCAATTGAAAGGTTTAACTTTATGCTTCAAGTGACCACAAACCGTTTGTTTCTACGTGCCTCCGTTCCTGAGAAAAGTCAAGCTAAACATGGCTGGGTTTCACCAAAATCCCTCCTTTTTTTCTAGAAAAGGAGATAGAGCGTCTTTTATGAAAGGTGCGCTGTTTGTGCCTGTCGCTCTTCTCACACTCGCATTTCTGGATCAAAGGGCTCGTATAAGATAAATATACACAACAATTGTTGTTCTATTCACAAAACCACCATCGGGGGCGGGGGGGGCGCCACTAAACAACAATAACACAGACGCACCGTGCCGTGTCACAGCCTCTCGCCGCGGAACGTGAGGCTCTGCCGGCCACAGCGGCTCGCGAACACCGGTCCCGCCGGTGGTCGCGGTCCGTCTGTGGTACGGGTCGGTGACGGCGGTCTGCTTTGGTCCAGAGACCATCAGATTTTACCGCGGGAGGACTTTGGGGAGGACACGGTGTTGCTCCAGATGAAGACCGGGCGGACTGTGGGCTGAGAGCTTCCTGTTTCTGCTCTGAGCTGCTGGAGCAGCTGGAGCAGGAGCGCAGGTGAGGGCGGAGCAGCAGCGGAGCAGCTGCGCTGCATCTGCATGCAGAACTCCGTTTGCAGAAGCTGAGTTATGATAAAAACTTCCAGATCATGAGCTGTCATGTGACTTTGATCGTCATCTATTTCAGTTCTCCTCGTCGTAGAGTCCCCAAATTTACATATAATGTGTATTAAAGTGTCTATTTTCATAATTTAAAAAAAAAGCAAAAAACGAAAAATTCCGTTTTTGGCACTCAACGCATGGGAACGAAAAACGAGAAATTACGTGGTTGGCACTCAATGAGTTAAAGGTGAATTTACAGTCAATTTTAGCATGAGACTAGGGTCCAGATTTACTCAGGTTTGCACAGCTTTTGCTCCTGTTAAACCTGCACAATCTGTCAAAAGCTGTGCAAAACTTGGAGAATCTGTCCCTTGATGTCCATCAGATGAACCTTGCAAACCTTGCCTTCAAACTAAATAAAATTTAATACAGACTGATTGGTTCATTGTGAAACATTTGTTTATTGATGTAAATGTGTTTTCTGTAGGCTACGTAGGCTATGCTCCGAGGCAGCGCTGCTCTTTCTGTCCAATAACACACATGAAGCTTAAAAATGCCATAGGCTACATAAAACATAGTAAGCGGCAATATGCATTTAAAAGATGTTCAAGTAAACGGTTCGGTTCACGGTTTTGTGGTCATGGTTTTCGGTTCGGTTTGGTATACTTTGATCGTTGGGAAAATCAATCATGTCTTGTATATTCAGGTTAAAACTGAAAGAATGAGGCAGTCTGACATCTGATACATCATTGTGACAGTCTGAGGTTAAAAGTAGGTGAGATTCTGGCTGCAAGAGAGGAGACATGATAGTTCCAACATGTTTTAATTTATTGGGCAAATAAAGTTATCTAACAAATGCTAAGAACAATTAGATATTCACTGAAATATATAACCTATATTTATTAATTGTGGTTCTTACAAAAAATATATCTTATAAAATATAAAAGCTAAAATGTCTCTTAAAGTTCTGCCCCTTTAATTAGTGCATACAAAATAATTTAACTTTAGCCTACTACTTTTACAACCACATTATTTACCAGCAACATAAAGTGAAACAGAGACAACCTCCTCCTGCTCCTCCTCCTCTTCCTCCTGCTGCTGCTGCTGCTCAGGTCGCACTGGAGCTGGTCTCGCTCGCCAGACCCTCCTCCAGAGAAGGAGACACTGGAGCTAATAAATGCTAAACGCGCTAATCGCTAATTGGTCGCGATCCCGATCATCACACACACGCGGTCCCATACAGCACCTTCAAAGTCGCGTTAGTTAGTCTGTATTAAAAGTGAAGCTTCAGGTGTGTATTGCTGGACAGAAGCAGCGTTGCCACCACTTGTTGTCATCCAGATAAGGTGCACGCGCCTTAACCCTGTAAAACCCAAATATAGAAAAACGCAAAAAAAAAATTTTTCAACCATTAAGATGTTGTTGTAGGAGGCCTTTGGGGCTGAAAATGGAGTGTTTTAAAAAATTTTATGTTTTAGTAAGGTTTTACGGAAATGTTGTAATATTGCAACGTTGGGCTTAATTGGGAGCAGAATCTCCTGTATTTCCACTCATTGTCTGAACAGCAATACAGAACTAAGGATTCATTTGCAGGGTTTTGCTTTTCCCAAGCCAGTATATAACATGAATAATAATCTCAGTCATGTTGTTATGAAGAGTCATTTATTCCAACAAGAAGAACTTTGACATTTATTTATATTATTTACAGTGATAGTCCCAGAAGCAGTTCTTGTCCTCTGAAAAACAGAGGCAGACATCCAACCCAGTCTCACAGCATCACACTTGCTTTGGGTATTAGTATACCTTTTTGAATGATGTACTCATTCATATTTGTTGCCACAGCTTCAACCATGTCTTCTGACACAAACTTTTGGAAGTATTGCAGTGGTGTGAGGAGGGAGTTGACATCATCAGTGAGAGCTGGACCAGAAAAATCAGTATTGGGACTGATAAAATCTTTTTTTTTTGCCTGCGACATCTGTCACGGGGCATGATGTGTTTGTTTGATTGGGGCTCAATGTCCACATTGGCTGGGCAATCAGTAGGTTCTTGGTTTTCTTTGTCCACACAGGCATCGCTATCGGATTCTTCGTCACTTGCATCAGTGTCGTCGAAATCCATGTCCACATGTCCCATGTCCTCTCTCCGTTTTGGACGATGGCAATTACATCCTGCACGCTGTACCGATGATCTTGCCTTGCGGGTGGCATTCTGAAATGGAAAAAATAAAAATGAAACAAATGTATATACAAATAGCACACATGCTTACTAGATTCTAGATGGCCAACAGGAATGATGGGGTGGTGGGGAGACTGATTTCATTATGAAGTGTTTACAAATTGCACTGAAGTAGCCTGTTCACACATTTCACTGGTCACACAATACTGACCTATTGACCTATTGGAGACTGTGATTATCATCGTAATAGGAAATGCATGTAGCCTCCATCTTACAACCACACCTTACATCCATGAACATTAACACCTGTTCCAGGACAATGCCACAGATGCACCAGGAGCATCCCTGCTTTGACTATGAATTGCTAGGAACATTTTCTTATCAATAGAGACTAAGACAAAGGGCAGACATGCACAAACTGAATTTCTTTGTAAGAAAGTCCTGCATTCTGTGATAAGGAGAAAATACTGAGTGTTGAAGGTGGTTAGAAATTAAGTAAATTAAAATGTTTAAATATGGCAATATATCTTTGCTCTTTAGTTTCTAATACAATACAAATGTGTAAACATGTAATCCAATATAAGGCTGAAGGCTATAATGTGTAAATCATGTGTAGTTTAAAGTTATATTGTGAAAATTTCAATTGAAGTTCCTCTCAAAAACAGGCTGTTTTGGCTACCACTCTGACCCAGCGTTGTAATATTGCAACAACTATAAAACAAGCTCTAAATAAAATGTAGGGCATATTTTCCACAAAAACTATATATGTTCATGTTCTAGACATTGTAATAAACACAAAAAAAAATATTCAAAGCATTTTACTTACTTGAATTAGATGAATCCAGTCCAGTGAATCGAAGGGATGTTGCTCGATCAAAAAATTGGAGGTTGTGTGACTTCTTGACCTGAGGGCGGGCACTTATATACAAATGTTGGATCCAATCGCAATGTGAGAACAAACTATAGGACCCAATGATCATGTTAATGTGGTTGAACCAAAAAAAAAAAAAAGAATTAGACGTTTTTTGGGGATAATCAAAAATGTTGTAATTCTGCAACACTGGGTCTTACAGGGTTAAAGAGACAGGTGCATTGCCTCGCCTCGCCTCGACCCCCCCCCCTCTCTCAAAATTTTTTTTATTGCGGATTTACACGAATCACACAAATGATCAATTTGGGATCCAAAACGGCGAATTTCGCCGAAAGGTGACAAGTTTGCACCCCTGTAATTAACACTTTTTTGTTTACTCCATAATTCCATATCATAGTTTTGATGTCTTCAGTATGAATCCCAAAAACCATTGGATGAGAAGGTGTGTCCAAACTTTTGAGTGGTACTGAATGTAAATCTCCCATTTAAAGTGTCTCTTGTTTGGAGCTTGATGATTTTAGTCGGGCAAAAATGTGTAAAAATATGTTGTACCTGTAAATTCAGGTGAATAATTAAACATAGACATTACTGTTCAGATGAAAAAAAACATGTGAATGCAGCTAACTAAATTAGAAGTTCATCGTATCCACTTGGCATTACAGCTTGATATTAAAGCTGCAACTAGCAGTTATTGTCATTATTTACTGATATCTATTATTTTCTTGTTGAATCAATGAATCATTTATCTATAACAGTCAAACAGTGAAAGAGGCTCAATGTGACGTCTTCAAGTATTTTTTTTGTGTGTGCAACCGACAGTTTAAAACCCAATGACATTCGGTTTATGAGCTAACATTCATATTTGATTAGCTAGGACTGAAAATTATTAACAGTTGCCAATTGATTTCCTGCCACTTGTCTGTTGTTACAGCTCTACATGTAATTACATTGCCATTTCAGCGCCCAGGTAAATGAAATATATTTGTTCAAACTTATCACATTCAATTAATCATTTTACAGATTTTCAGTCCTGATGATTTATCCTCAAGATCAAGGAGTAAATGTGCCATAAAAAGGGCCATTTTATTTCTGCGTTAGGATTTTCACTATCTGGAACAAAAGCACAGAAACACCTGACAAGAAAAGTTTCACTTGGAGTTTTTTTGGCTTGTTAAGCCCACTTTCTATGGAAATTGCGAATATCAAAGTCTTACACTCATTCCCATAATCCTGGGGAGGGAATAAATGAATTTCTACCTCAAACAGATTCTCTGTGCAAATTGCCAGTGCTGTTGCCTTCAGTGAGCAAGAAAATGACCAGAAATCCCAGTCTTGACTTGATTCCTAATTCCCTGAAAGGAATACACAGATCTGCCAAATACACTCTAGGTAACTTACCACTGTCCATCACTGTCAGGGAGAAATTTCATCTCTATGTATCGAGATCGCTAATGTGCAGGATCCTAGAGCCTCAAATCCTATTAACACAATTATACAAGTGCACTACATTAAGAAAACATACTAATTTCCTTGTTGGCACACATCGGTGGGTTGACACAAGAGCTTATTTGACAGCCAGTAAGGGTTTGCTCATAAGAAAGAAGGAAACGTGAGCAGCATTACAAGTGTGTCTGCAGAGCTCAATGTGCAGCACTTGAAGGTACAGACATTATTTGCAGCCCTTAGTTTTTTTCTATACTTCTAATGTTTTAAAGCCTGACGCCAAGAATCTCATCATATTTAGTACTTTGTGGACAAAGACACACAATGCACAATAAAACTGGTAAATGGGATTTCATCAACGTGACTATTGTGACTGCAATGAGGCTGCATGTTGCCAAGGACGTCAGGCTATGATTGGATTTTGATACTATGGGTGTCTTGGATGTTACTATGGAAGAATCAGAAGGCCTTAATGAAACCAAAAACAAGCTAAATGAGGAACAAATTGATTTGTCTGCCTCTAGTGCATATGTCTAGAGTACATCCAAACAAGCACATACTGCTTTATAGGTAGGTGTAAATCAGAAATAGTGAAACCAGTAGTTTTCCATACTGGAGCAGAATCCCAACCTGACCAGGGGTGGACTATGGATGCTGCAGTAGCTGCTGGGATTACCCAAAAATTTAAATGTGAAAAAAACCAGTCTGTCATGGCTGCCATCAGCTCATTTCAGCCATGATAAGCTCCATGAGGTTCATGCACCCAAGCGCCGGCTTGACTGTCAGTTTTCATTGGTATTAATGATGCATTTCAAAAAAAAGAAAAAAAAGAACAGACAGATAAAGACAAAGATCCCTCACAACTCTACACCACCTCATGAAAACTAATGACACCTACTTTGCATTTAGTTTTTTACAGGTTTATGAAGTCCTCTGCTGGAAAACACTGAAATGCAATGTAGCTCTTCATTGTGTTTCTCGTGATTTGAAGTAAATCTGTCATGTAGAATTAACTTTTTGAAGACAAGATGGTAAATAATTATCTTTTCAAGTGCATACTTTTTCATTTAATGATTACAGTGAATACATGCACATTTTGCGCATTTTAAATCTTCGATTATTTTCATCGGTACTGCAGCAGCAGTATCTGCTGTAAGTGAGAGGTTTGGTTCATGTCTGTTACCAACAAAGCCACCAGTTAGAGTGAAGTAGAATCTACCAAATTGAAGCAAGTATTATTGCAACCAAGGTATACAATTAAACATTGTACCTGTGATTTACTGTGGAACAGGCACCACCAACTGGGCTCAAGTTTTATTAAATTGGGGGAAATTCCAAAAAAAATAAATCTGGTTGTGCCGACATGCAAATTCTGTTGTACAAAAAGGGATCTTTGTAAGATAATTGGACCGGTGGAGGAAGCAAAAGAGAATGAATGGTCCCAAATGGTGGGGAAATGGCGGCATGAATGTGTAAGTGTCTGAGATGAAAAACAGCAGCCTAGCAACAGACAAAAGCCATCATACAACTCCAGCTTGAGACTGAAATATCCCCAAAAGGAATCTCTGGTCGATATGCCAGGCAGTGCAGTGTTGTGCTGCTATGAATTAATGAGCCAGATTCCAGTTTTCCTCTTTCAATGTCCCGTACAACAGGGATATGACTGTACAGGGAGCAGATGGTCACCGCACGAAACAATAGAGCAGTCAGAAACCAGACAGAGCTCCAGTGACTTCATTGCTAGAGTATCATCAACATGGAGCCCAAAGGGTTGGGGGGTAACTCTTTCATAGAGATTCTTCGAGGAGTGGGTAGCACAGGGGTTAGATGGGAGATAGCCCAACCATTCATACCAGGAATTTTACAGGACACAAAAACGCCACAACACCAGTGTTGGCAGAAGAACCCATGTGACAGTATCACAAGAAATCCCCAAAGCTTCACTCCCAGTCCCTCCATATACTTTGATCATTTTGTGAATGTGCAGGGCCAAGAGTCTGGACTGATCTGGGCCCAAGCAGAACATTGTACAAATGAATTTGACTCTGACCTCCCACAGACCTGACATTAGGGCACAAATACACGCCTTAAAGGAAGACTTAACAGTTATTCAGGATTATAAAAGCTCTGCTGTCCTCAGGCTGGACAGCACAGAAGTACAGCAATACAAAAGGCATTCTCACATCTAAAATGAAAGCAGTTGGGGGACAAAATGACTCAATTATCATAAATACAATATGCACTTGTTCTTGCTATTATCAAGTAAATTACTCCAATACCAGGAACAAGGCAAGGTCCGATAAAATCTATCAAATTGTGTCCTTTCATTTCCTATACCTACCACTTCATGAAATGCAGATTCTCATCAGCAGTGTATTGTAAGGCTTTACTCCGCTGTCATTTATTCACATGAACCTACTTGTACCTCATGACAAAGGCATGGGAAGAGGCAGTCATTGTCAGTTGTAGCATTATACACACTCAGCGGAGATTCATGGTCAAAGCTCAATGTATGTGTTCCACCAATCAATGATACACAGTGCTGCAATCTACAGCAGTGCAGTTGCTGGGCTACTGAGAGCATTAACCATAAAGTAGGAACCGGAGCCTGGTTTGAAATAAAGTAAACAAGCCTGAGTTCCTAAAGAAACGTTACTGGATTTCTGGAACAAGGTACTCCACTGAGAAAGGACATAAAAATCAAAATCGATGACAAGGGTCCACCATAAATGAATAAGAGATTATATAAGACTTCATCCAGAGCTGTCACTACAGTTATATATGAACCTGATGAAAATAGCCCACAGCTCAATTTTTACATCCACAAACTAGAACACATCATGGACATGGTTGTAAAATCCACAATACATGTAGAAAATGAAAAAAAAATATGGTCCATTCCTGCCCAACCTCCTTAGAAAATGGCAGAAACCAACTTCTAGGACGGTGGCGTAAGTCTGTCCCTGTAGGTTTTGAGCGCCAGTTTCCATGGGAAGAGGTCACAACATTTAGGACCCTACTTTTACCAATGAACTCCGTGGCTCATCGCAGCGGCTACTGGCAGACAGACCAAGTTACTGGCCACTCGTCGGGAGTTTCCCTGCCTCAGGCCTGACTCCAGAAGGAGGTTTCCTCCTGGACTCAAGACCTAAGGCAGAGAAACCCCAGGCTCCAGGTTTCCCTAATGTGGAAAAGACTGCTCTTCCCAGAAGACACCAGCACAAGGATCTTTCTGGTGCTCTAGCCCATCACCTGAGACTAATTGGCCTTGGAAGACCCTACGAAGAACTATTGCCCTAGAAAACCTATGTTCCCAGGAGGTAACTGGGGCTTTACTGACTCACGAATCCCATTGGTAGATAGAAAATTTGGGATTTCAGGACCTAAATTTTTAATGGATTTTGGAATGGATTTTGGCTGGGTCACACCAGCGTAAGAAATGGAAAGAAAAATGAGCTTGGAAAGGGGAAAACAAGGCTTTGTTCACATTACCTTTCGTGACGCATGAATGTCAAAGAAGGGTTTATTCCGGACACTGAAGGGCTCCTTGGTTTTGTCAATTTGTCCGGTCTTCATCTTCTCCATCCGGGGAGAAATGATCTCCTTCTCTATGCACAACAGCCGGATATTGAAATCACACTGGCCAACGGGCTGTGCCTGAAAAACAAAGAGACACGGTCATTTCCCTAATGTGACCTGGGAATGTTACTCAATCAGACATGCATGTATAAAAATTACATTCACACTTTGCTAGAAGAAAGGTCATCATTATCGATATTAACGGAAAAGAAAGAAAGAGTCTCCAGATGGGCTGTTCTCCACTGTTACACTGTTGGCACACATCAGACATACATACTAAAATAAAATATCTTTTGGAAAAACATTTTACAAATTATCCAACATTAATCAGCTGCCAATTCAACACTGTTAACAAACTTGTTACAAGGTTGAAGACGAACACTTTTGTGAGGCTGAAGAAGACAGGCATCTTTAAAAGTAGACACAGCTACACCGCTGCCAGGCCAACTCTGATATACACTTTGTGCAGATTTTCCCTTGGAAATATTTCTCATCAGCCGACATGTAGGAAAGCGGTGATGGAAATAGAACAGTGCTGGGTATGAAATAATTAGTTGATGAAAAAATTAGTCAGTAAGTCAGTCGTCTGAAATGAAATTGTCAAATACAGTTTTTCAAACAGATAAAACAGGGAAATGCCCTCAAAGTAACATGTGGTCATATTAGCACATTTTACAAAACCACTGACATTTTAATCAAGAAAGTGATCACAGATTAATAGATAGTAGGAAAAAAACGTATACTAATTAAAGGGATAGTTCAACATTTTGGCAAATTGGCCCATTGCCATAATCCCTAAAGTCTTAGCAGTAGGTTCGTTACCTTTAATTGTCGGTGCAAGCTATTTTTACAATGGCGGAGCAGAGCCGCGAGCTGCTCAGAGCTACGCTACAGAGGCTAATGGGATTTCTTGGTTTCCCTCATCAAACTACATTACATACAAATACACAATCCAACAACTCCAAAATGCTCTGGTGGACAAGTTGTGACCTGCACATTCACCACGCTATGAGATAATAACAGAACGTTACCAGACAGAGTTGTTTTAGAGGTAAATGCAGAGACTGCTTGCTGAAAAACTGCACCGACAGGAACGCGCATCAGCGGTTTTGCTTGAATTTACCTCGAAAACATCTCCGCCTGGTAACGTTTCGTTGTTATCTCATAGCGTGGTGAATGTGCAGGTCACAACTTGTCCACAAGAGCGTTTTGGAGTTGTTGGATTGTGTATTTGATGAGTTTGAAACCAAGAAATCCCATGAGCCTCCGTAGCGTAGCGATGATGGGCAGAGTGGAGTGTATTTGGGTTATTACATCAGTCATTATCTACATTACAGTGAATGAATATCAGATGCAAAAATCTTAAGGTGAACATGTTATATTTTTCTTCTATTACTGTATATGCAGGTTTGATGTGTAATGTTGTTGATAAAATATGTTAGTGTCGACTGATGGACTTTGTATTTCTATTTCCTGATGTGGTAGAGACACTTTAACCTAGTTCATGGAAAACAATCAACAGATGAGCGTGGAGTGTAAATAACTGTTTGCTGCAGCGCTTTATATTTTCCCTACAAAACTTCAGCATCCACAGTAACACCTAGTGTGTGTCTGAAGCGCCGTGAGTACAGTACACTAAGCCACAGCCAATAAGACCTTGGCTTTGCTTGAGCTCATGGGAATAACAACTCCAAAGGTACACGGTACAGTTTAATGAGGTTTTTTCTTGTCACTATGACAACAAATCCACACACATTCACACACACACACACACACACCTCCATCATTTGCCAACCACACACAGTTACACACTCACACACAGATGAGCACAGCAACCTCAGCCATCACTGCCTCTCAAACAGAGAGGGCCACTTAAGCAGAGCAAAAGGTGACAACAAAACCATCTGGTCGACCACGGTGACGGTGGCAGAGAAACACACACACACACACACACACACAAACAAAAAACAAACACACATGTAACACTACTTGAGTTCTTGCCCTTAGGCTATAAATAAAAACACTTAGAAGAAAATTAGAGCAGCCAAGTAACACAGCTGAGCCAAACATGACTGCATGACTACTTTAAAGTGTTAAATGGTGCAGAGGAGTTGTGATGAATCTCCCTGGTAAAGCAACGGTCAAACCGCCACATATCTCCGATGCTCAGTTGACAAAGTTATTAAACATAATGACTCACAGATTCCACTTTTGTCAGCACAAAAAAAAGGAAACTCACTGACAGAAGAAGAGGAAGAGAAGAAAAAGAAGGAGGAGAAGGAAAAAGTGAGTTCTGAAAGTCTGCCAGATGGACCAAAAGTATGACAACAATTTGACATTTAATATTTCTCACAAGTTATCAGAGACGGAAAGAAAAGCAGCTCAAACTCAGCAAAGAAGCTGACATTTCTTTATTGCCAAGAGAGAAGAGAGAGAGAAAGGGAAAAGTGTCAAATGTTTTATACGTCAGCTGGAAAAAAAAAAAAGCTTTCTTACAACTTTTGCACAATTGTAATCGATCCTATCAGGCAGAAAATTAACGTCTTCGAAACACAGAGTGATTTTTGTGTCCCTGTGATCGCTACATCCAATACTACATGCAACACTTTAATCAGACTAGAGAAAGCTATTAAAAACACTATTTGCCAGTTTGGTAAGAAAGAAAAACTTAAGTCATTCAGTAATATGAATAGAGACCTTAATTACATTTTTTTAAAAGACAGGATCAAGTTTTCAACACTGTTAACTCTAATTTTCATCACAAAGGGTTGGGAAACAGCAGGGAAAACATCATGTGTGATTCCTCAGCTTATGAAATAGAGGTTCATTGGGTCCAGAGCCATAATCTAATCTTACAGTTATTTATTGATTTATCATTTTGTCTATAAACTGAAAGAAATTGGTGAAAAATAACCGTTCTATATCCTTTTTACCAAGGTGATGTTTTCAAATGTCTTGTCCAACAAAGACGTTCAGTTTAGCGTCACAGACGACAGGTGAAAACATCAAATCCTCATGTTTGTTTCAAGCTGAGAGCAGGAGAGGTTTCGGATTTTGGTTGAAAGGAATAAGACGAGAATAATTAATCAATACTTAATTCTTGAAGCTTCTGGTTCTTCTGGAAGAGTATTGCCCTGAATTGGGAAATCCCATCTTATTTCTGTCTAAACTTTATTGTCAACAAAGAATAAATAAGTTATTAGATTTTTTTTTTACTTACTGAAATGAAATGAAGCTAAGAAATATATGATGAAACAATTCCACCCTTATTGCGTCTACACCGGCGGGTTATGGATCAATATTTCCTGATCTGTATCGGAAGGCACTGAGCGGGGGAGGAGGGGTGGAGGAGGGGACTCGGGTGCATTTGTATTCTGCTTTGCTGCCGTTTGCTAAAGGCCACTTCTCTAGAGCTTTCTGTGGGATTATTGGAGATGAGGGGAGGGGAGGCAGGAAAAAGACTTCTGTTCAAAGTGAATGAGGAGGTGGATGACCAATAATTAGTTAAGATTAGATGCAATTATAAGACTGTGCTGCCTTGTGAGTCATAGATCAGAGAATTCTTTTAAGCACGTAGTCTTATGTGAGCAAGTACAACAAAAAGCCTTATGGACACATCCTCAAACAATTACCTTTCATTTATAAACGTACAACTACAACAAAAGACACCATCATTACTATTCAAACACGCTGGGAAGGATGACAGCTTTCACACTTTCCTTACTCTTTTCAATTACTCATATTATTTCCTTGAAATACAAAGTCTAAAAATGTGGTCCTTGGTCAGTATTCAAATGTTATTAAAATCCAGATTGTAGGAGAAAAAGATTCAGATTCAGATTCAAGGCAAAGTTTGGAGACCAACTAGTAGTTTCACCATCAAGACGACATATTATAACCATGGAACTTAAGAGATAAAGCAATTAGTTGATCAGATAGAAAATGATCCAACTTTATGATGACGAGATCAAAGTGTAGGTCATTTTAAATGCAAGCAGCTCTCTGGCTACAGATTCTCATGCCTGTTGATTTACGTTTCCATCTACTTAATGTCAATGTAAATTGTAAAATATTTGGGTTTTGGATGATAAACTGAGAATCAGAAAAACTATTTAGGAGGGTTTTCACATTGATGAAGAAAAACAACACTTGAAAATGAAAACAATTGGGTATTTGCAGACTTTATTCGGAGTTTCTGCTGGTTAAATTGGGGATTGTGGTTCAAAACAGTAAAAAAAAACAAAAAAAAAACAGGTATAAGTGGTAATTTATAAACAACAAATAAGTTTACAGGTAAAATTAAGTGTCACCTGCGACTTTGAGGATTACTTTGAGGACTTGTATTAGTTTTAGGGTGTCCGCAGAATGAAACCACGGTGCGTTATCGTGGAGCAACAGCTGGTATCATGTTTCACACGCTCTGCTCCATCTGTCAGCTGTGTCATCCGGAGGGAACAAGATGTAAGTGACGTGTGGGTGATTCAGGGCATGTGCTGCTGCCCATGCCTTGTTCCACAGGAAAGCACAGCAGATATGAATCTTGTTAATCCAATGTTACTGGGAATAAGGACGATTATAATTGTGAAATTATCCTTTCTTTTCTTTTTTTCTTCTTTTTCCCTCCAGTGGTTCTTGTTGTGTCTCTCTCCATAGCCATAAAGTGTACAACACTGTCAACTCAAACTTGAGGCTGCGGCTCCATGTTCACTTACTGTACTGTCGTCACTGAGGGATTCTGTGCACAATGTTTGACACAAAACAGCAACAAACAGCTGATTCCAATCTTTAAAGACAGATCAGCTCCGACACACACTGTGTTAGAGCTCAGAGTGGAAAATACTGCAGGTGTTTTGGAAATCTCAAATTTCTACATTTTTTTAAAAATGCTGAACATTTACTGGTTCCTCGTTCATAAATGTAAATATTTGCTGGTTTCTCAAGATTTATATAACAGTGGGGCGTCATGTAGCTCAGTGGGTAGAGCAGGTGCCTCATATACAGAGACTATTGTTATTGCTGCATGTCATTCCCCCTCTCTCTCTGTCTCTTTACTGTCCTATCCATTAATTAACAGTCTGAAAGCCTAAAAAATATACTTATAATAAAAAGTTTTATATGGTAGTAAACTTTCATCTTTGAGTTTTGGATTATTGGCAGAAAATAACAAACAACTCCAATGTTTCATTTGGGCTCTGGTAATGGGCATTTCCCACCATTTAATGACATGACACGCAAACTAAACACTTAATCAAAAATATAATTTGCAAATTAATTGGATAATGGAAGCACAACCATTAGTTACACCTGAAAAAAAATCCAAATTAGTTTAGTAGAGAGAGATATATCCTTTAGTCCAAACATTCACTTGTAGAGCACCATGTTGTCATTAACTATAAATAGATTAAGTTTATAACAATAATTTAAATATATATATATATATATATATATATATATATATATATATATATATATATATATATATATATATATATAATATATATATATATATATATTTTATATATATATATATATATATATATATATATTATGAAATAAAAGATAAGATTATCTGTTAAGATTGCATCAAGTCCACAAAGATACAGATCAGTGCATCACATAAGATCCTTTGTGGGTAAACTCAACAGAGCGCCTAAAGAATCTATATATATACCACAGATTAAAAGTTAAACACCAAAGAGCCACAGAATCAGAAGATAGAGAGGCTGAAGGATGAACCCAAGAACAGAGCCACAACAACAACAGCAACAACAGCACTGGGAATACTGTTGAAAGCTTTGTGACCACCTCGGATAATTTGGGATAAATGGCATTATACACTGGTGACAAAAATCAGTGTTGGGGCCGGTGAACAGAAGCTTAATGTGCAGCTTCCCTGGGGACATTTCTAACAAAAACATTTGAGGCTTTCAAGCTGTTTTGGCCTAAAACTGTTATCAGGCACACAGTCTGCTTATCTGCCTGCATCAGAGAACCACCAGTGATATTTCCAACAAATATCAGACCCACCTGTTTTTACTAGCATGTGGTTTATATTGTGATGGGGATGGGGGATGCATTTGCAGAATTCCTCTCTATATAATTTATAATATATGAAGACATTTCGCAAATTGGCGACGATTAATGAAAAGTTTCCAACATATTTCCAGAAAGTTTTACATGCAGGGTCCAAATAAGGTGAACGACCCACACAGAGCAGCTTCTTTATTAAAAGAAGCTGCTCTTCTTTGACGTAAAAATGTAGACTGACAGGTCGTAGGTAACAATTTATGACTATAGTCTCTCTAGTTATATCGTAAGCGCCCTGAGGCCAAGTGTTTCTGCTCCCGTATGAGTCACTTTGAGGCGGACAAAGGCTTTTACCTCTCAGATACGGTTTCAAAGCAGCATTAAAAAAATAAATAAATAAAAACATCTTAAACACTGCAAAGAGCTTTAGAATCAAAATTCAGATTCATGACTATTTTTATCTCAAACACTGAATTTATTATCTTCATATGATTAATCCAATAAAGCAACACGAAAAAAGGGGAATAACAGGCTTTGGGGGTGAATTGTGCTAAATAAATAAAAAGGCAGTGGAAGTGGTGGTGGCTCCCAGTTGATAACCAAGTACATTAGTATTCCTAAGAATCCACCACACAACACCAACCTGCAGTCCTGCAGTGAATGTTCAAGCTTTGTTGCTTTTCACACGGAGAGCGAGGACTCCACAGACACATTTTTGCTATAATTACTTCCACAATAACCAATTATTTCCTTAATCGACGTCCGCGTTGAGCGACCACATGTTCAACATGGAAATGAGGGCGGAGGCTGATGTGGTAATCAAAGGCAATAAGGCTGACTGTGATTTAAACTAACGTGACTGAGGTGAGCTGTGAAGTCGCTGTTAGCCAGCTGCTGAAGGACAAATCTACAAACCCGTTCAGCATCAGGATCAGTGTTGATCCACTCGAACCAACCTGCTTTTATCTGCTTAAAGGGATAGTCCAACATTTTGGCAAATTCTCCTATTGCCATAATCCCTATAGTCATAGCAGTAGGTTCATAATCGGTGCTTGTTGTTTTCCGATCTGTGGGGCAAAGACGTGAGCTGCTCAGTGAACGGTGCAGGTCCCCTGTCCCTCATCAAACTCATCAAATATACAATCCAACAACTCCAAAACGCTCTTGTGGAGAAGATGTGACCTGCACATTCACCACGCTATGAAATAATCATGTACAATTATGCAACATTACAACACACAAAGCAAATACTCCGCTTTTGAAATCCCTCCTCCCAGCAGCCGTGTCTGGGATGTAGTTACGTCTACACATTTGCCTCGAAAACAACTCTGTTACATTATTATTTCATAGCGTGGTGAATGTGCAGGTCATAACTTCTCCACGAGAGCATTGTGGAGTTGTTGGATTGTGTATTTGATGAGTGATGAGGGACAGGGGACCTGTACCGTTCACCTCCATTGTGTTCACTGAGCAGATTAAGGATTACTTTGAGGTAATGAACCTACTCCTATGACTATAGGAATTATGTCAATAGGTGAATTTGCCAAAATGTTGAACTATCCCTTTAAGTACAAATCAATCCCTCCATAGGGAAAAAGCGGATGGTGAAATGCGACTGCGAAGGAGCGGTAGCGTTGTCAGAGTGATGCAGCCCAGTGACTATTCTTAGGGTGGAAAGTCCTGCAGAGCTACAGACTGCACCTGCAGACAAACTCCTCAAGCAGAAGTAAATGGAGCTGATGTAGGTAAAAACTGTCCCGATCCCTGAACAGATGAAGTTTCTGCGGTGAATTCTTTAAGCAGCTTTCTTTGTGCTGCAGTTATTAATTTGATTGAGCCAATTATCTTGTCTAATTGTGCACCTAACAGCGTAACCAAAGTTTCTTTGGCGAGATGAGCGATAACAAGGTCAATCAAAGTGTCAGGAGATAGACGGCGATGTCAAACTCAAACCTCCACAGCTTCATTATTTCAAGATAATAGCTTTTCTACTGGAACTTGAAAATTAAGGACATATGTAATTGTTGTTGTGTTTTCATCACATCTTGTCAGTTCTCCCCCACAGTGGGGGAGCTGACAGTGACTGACAAGCACCGGCGACTTTCAATGAGGACGACAAAAAAACCAAAACGAGCCGTTTTGAAGGGAGAGCAGAAATAGAAACTTCCCTCCATGTCTCAGGGTGACAGCCAGAGTCAATCAGTCACATGCTTGGAGAAAAGGCCATTCACGTCAGCATGTAAAAACCTCTGTAAGGCTGAGTTATAACAGTCTTGACACAACTCATTTGTATTCATCAAAAGCCACAGAACTTAGTTGAGTCTGACCGGTCGCACGCTGCCAAATCTCCCATCGCAGAGCGAGAACACAGACTCCTCATTACTCTCTAATCCCAGAGCACACTGCTATTGTGTTTCTCTCGACTCTCCAAACAAGCGAGATGTCACGTTAGGCCACGGGGCCTGGCAGGTGGTGCCATCTCCCCCCCTCCTCCCCCGCTGCATTTCCTATCCTCGATCTCAGGATGGGAACTTTCGGGTGCCGGGGAGCGGCCCACCACGTAATAATGGAGGAGGCTAATAATGGCAAGCGAGGATCGATACCGCGGCGCTTCGGTGATGGCTCGATGGGAGCCGTGTGGAGCTGCTAACCTCTGCACCGTCTTACAAAAGGCGTTCCCCCTCGCGGCGTGTGGGCCCTCTGATCGGAGGAGGGAAGAGGAAAAAAAGGATGCGACATACAAACATAATCGCCAAAGCGTCCCCTCTCCACTCGCCCGCTTTGTCTCGAGGTATTCATCAAGTTTTTAACAGCGAGGGAGTGAGAGCTGGGGGGCAACACTGTGAACTCATTCGTCTGTCTGCTTTGCCATTAGCAGCACGGGATGAATTAATTTACAGTTCGGGAGAGTGTTAACAGTTAACAGCCTTGTTATGCTGTCCTCGGGCTGTTCGAGAAAAACGGGCCGAGTCAAAATAATATAAGAGGAGAAATATGCTATTACACATATAGGAGAAGACTGACGGACCAAGGCGACTACTGCAGCCAATCTATAATGCACCGTAATGTTATGACTCCGACAAGTGAATGTAAAGATCGTCAGAGAAAGAATAAGTCAAGCACAAGCACCAAAACGTCATAAATATTAGATACGGATCACATGCAGTTCAGCCGCTGTGTTGTGGTTAAGGTCAGGCTGTAGTAAAGCCCAGTGTGCGACAAGGTGTGGGGTCAGACAGAGTCATGCTCTCCCCCTCCGGCCTGCAGAGCGCTCGGCTTCGGCCTTAAAGGAACCCAACCGAGAACTTGATTTCCCAGGTTTGAGGATGAGCAAATCCCAATCCACCTTAATACGTTTTCCTTTGATGCTCGGCCTGGCAACTCAGTCCGATTACATATGGTGGCAACGGCTGAAAGGCTAGGACCACAAAATTACATTTTTTTCTGTTGAACTGTGTCAGACAGTGGGTAAAAAAAGAAAAAGAAAAAGGGAGACCTGCTGATGGACCACAGTGTTAGAAACATCCTCCTCTATCTGCTGCCCGTTTAGAGATCTTGACATGATTTATTTTCAGGATTGACTGGTTATAGCAGGGGTGTCAAACATGCGGTAAGTGTGCCAAAACTGGCCCGGCAGAGGGTCCAATCCGGCCCTCAGGATGAATTTACCAAGTGTGAAAATTTGAAATTGCACATATTTTTATCAATGTCAGGTTGTTCATAACATGTTTTGTAATAGTTCGGTAACACTTTATTTGACGCCTATCTCTATAACGCATTATAACCATACTTATGAGTTATAATGCAGTTATAGCACTGTATAACTATAGTTATAAGCACTCATAAATGATCATAATGCTTTATAACAATAATCATAACACACTATAAAGCATTTTACTATGACTTATAAGGTCAGGTATTATAATATGTTATAATTGTTAGTAACTCGCTGACAATGCCCACATCGATAATGCATTATAAATATAGTTATAATGTATTATAACTACTAACTATAGTTATACAGTGCTATAACTGTATTATAAGTTATAATACAGTTATAGCAACCATACTTATAATGAGTTATAATTTATAACTCATTATAAGTATGGTTATAATGCATTATAGAGATAGGTGTCAAATAAAGTGTTACCAATAGTTCATTAACTGTAGAAATATCTTTATAATGTACTTAAACAAAGGGAAAAATTAAAGGTTATTTTTATTTATAGGTTATCATGCTATTATTTTACTGGTCCGGCCCACTTGAGATCAAATTCTGCTGTTTGTAGCCCCTGAACTAAAATGAGTTTGACACCCCTGGGTTATAGGAACAGACAACACGTTCTCTACTCACATTGAATTTGATGATGTCGTATATCAAATAGCGGGGGACGGGCTGGCCGTTCACCTTGTCGATGATCATCTCCTGCAGAGATAAAGACAAGAGCCACTTCAGGAGAAAGCAGGAGAAAAAATAAACACAAAGAGACACAGACAGACAGTTACTGTTATACAGATTTATGATGGAGCGGAGATGGATGTAGAAAAATATATAGAAAGAAAGTTTCTGAATGTGTCTCTTAACGTGACAGCGAGTTGAAAATGACGCTTGTTTGAAAGTAGTTATGCAGGATGGGACACAAGGGGGGTGGGAGTGCTCTCAAGGGGATGTATGTTCAGAGAGGGAGATGCCTGTGGCAACGGGAAGGATAGCAGGAAAATGGGAAGGAGTGTGTGTATGTGTGTCTGTGTGTGTGTCTAAGGACCTGAAGCAGAAATAGCCCTGCACATCCATTATGCAAGACTCTCAAGTTGAGAGTCAGGTGCAGCGCCGGTGCAGGACACCCCGACGGACACATGATTACTTTTGAAAGAACTGTTACACAACCGCACGATGACGAGACAGCGGAGATGAGCTTTGCAAACGTCACCGCTGCTGAAGTATTGGTATTGTCAGCGGAGGAACGGTCGCATGTCGCAACTCTGACGCCTAACCTGGCTTAAATTTGAAAGTTAGCGTTAACATTTTTCTTTTTTAAACTATATTTATTACCTTTCCCGTCATTAATGATTCAAGTGGATGCACTCTGTAACCGAGAGGTAAAGGAGAAGTAGGCAACATGATGGTCTTTACTTCAGACTAGAGTTACTTCCTCGTGGTTGCACTTGGGTCAACGTGAACTGGCAAGCAGCTGGAAATACATTATGGTCACAGAGTTACATCACTGAGTAATGGACAGAAAAGTCTAAGTAGCACGTTATGAAGTGAAGTTGACCTTTGAATATATTTATACAGTACATACATCTCATTTTATCCTGTTTGACATTTGCACAGAAAATTGCCCCTTTGGGAATAATAAAGACTGATTGAATTGAATTGAATCGGTGTTAAATTGTGTCAGGTCACCATATTATGAACCAAACTGTGTTTTGTAAGGTCACAGTGATCTCTGTCTAGTCAGTTAATTCTGGGTCCAAGTTGTTTGTACCAACTTTAAAGAGAGTCCCTTGAGGAACAGCTGAGACATCGTGTTCACACACACAGGACCTAAACTGTGTTTTAGAGAGGTCAACGTGACCTTTGACCACCACCATCTAATCAGCTCATCCAGTCCAAATCAATGTGTGTGCCAAATTTGAAGCAACTCTCTCATGCTCTCAGACATGATTATATGTAACAACAAGATTAGGAGAATATATATTTTTTTAAATCAAATGTGTGCTTTATCCGATTGTTTTCATTGTATATTTTAATAATTACATCATTTTTTTTATAATGTCATTATTTAAAATTAACAATGAATGCAGCCTTCCTTTGGGCAAGCTGACATTTAAATCATGCTGTCAGTATTGACAGTGGGTTTATTTGGGCCCCGGGGACTGTTCTATAGAGCCCGTGCCGGATGAGCTTATCATAAATACTGCACCGTGTTTGACTGCATTCCTGGCACTGCTGATTAATGCCCCATTTTTATTTCATTTCCTACACAAAGTGGCCCCAGACAGTAGTTTCTCTCTGCTGGACCTGTTACATCCAGACTACTGCTGCTCCATCTGTGCTCAGAGTTGTAATGTTTTACGCTCCAGCCCTGTTGAGCTGTTGAGAATAATTATGTTTCAAATGTCCCTTTACAAACATACTACATTTGTTGGATTAAATGTAGAAGAAGTACACACAATATTTTGTTCTTGTATATTTTCAAAACAGCCAGACAAGACGTGTTGATTACAGCTAATCATATTCTGTCTAAACCAAATTAGTATCCACACAAATATTGCTCTGTGCTCTATTTGTGTCGGGACCGTTTCCTGTGGGAAAACGTAACCTCCACAGTTTCCAGCAGGGCTGACTGAGGCCATGTCAGACTCAGCACCAGTCACTTCTGCAGTCTCTCCTTGTCTGCTGGCTTCACAGTCTCCCTTCGGGCCCTTCCAGCTGACGGGAGCTGATACTTTGGTACCAAGAAGTCGATGCTGAAATTCTAAAAACGTAGCAACGCGCGTTTTTATACGGTTCCATAAATACAGTAAATGCGGCGGGTACTCTTCTGGCGCTGAGGAGGCAGTTTAATAACCCTATAAATGTGCTCGTCTGACATCAAACTTGGTGAGGGGAAGACAGGTGCAGTAAAAATCAGCAGGCAGGCAGCCAGGTACAGCTGACTGGTGCTGAAGTGTGTATGAAGATATTTTATATTTGACACAGATCATCGGTGACAGGTTATAGCCCAAAGGCCAGGCTGCTGACGGTGCCACAGAGCATTTCTGATGAAGGAAGGAAACACCTCGTTAAGCAGCTACAGAACTCAGGCTCTGGAAATTTCACTTGTTAAACTTTTATTAAATGTCCTGAAATGTTATTTTGTTTGTGTTTTATCCACGATACAATCGCAATGTTCACAAAGGCTGACATAGAGACAGCTCATAGTTTTAGCCTGGTGGTGGTCACACCATTATCAGGCTACTGTCACTACCATTCTGTCAGTGTAAAAATATAATCAGAGGTTGGAATCTGCCCCATGAGACAATATTTTCACAATACTGAAGTCACAATATGACATTACTGAGTATTGCAACAACAGTGTGATACATTTGCAATTTGTGACTTTCTTGCAACTGCAAGTTGTGTCCTCAAGGGAAAACATCCGTTTTATCTAAGGTAAAGTTCTCAGTCTGCTCATCTTACTTAAATCATTTTTATTCTTGCAAAATAGGATGGTCAAGTCATAAAAAAGTACTGTGTTGTATTAAAAACTTAAGTAATAAAAGATCAATACTCAGAGTTCATGTACCGACACAATATTGCCACACAAAATAGTGTGATTGTATGAAATATTGATTTTTCCACCCACCTCTGAATATGAGAATGCCTTTGAAATGGATATTTTCACACCATGGGGCTGTCACCGATTTAAACTACTGCTGTGTATATATGCGTATGTGTGCGTGTGTGTGTGTGTGTGTGTTGTGTTTGACTATTTTTCTGGTGACGTGATGACATCCCCTCGTCTACAAAGGGCCCAAACCGTCAACACTAAACAGGGATGAACTGGAGGCGGGCTCAGCATTAGAGGAAGTGTTAGAGACATGAAATGATGTCATTCTAGGAGGTTGCTATCACTTTGCATCTGGTGAACTGAAACTATCACACACACACACACACACACACACACACACACACACAGACACAGGCATCGGAAGAACACATTAATATGACCAAAGGAAGCTGCCGGGGAGTTCAATCAGCACTGCACACTCATCCGATATCGGACCTGGAGTTGATGTAAAGCTTGTTATAAATTGTAAAGACAAAGGCTTTGGGCTATAGATGAAACATATCAGACGATACAGCTGGGCTTTCTGCGGGGCTACACAGCCAGACGCAGCCTCTCTGAGCTGAAAGCCAGAAGCATCGGCAGATAGATGAATGAATGAACAGGAGTCAAAACAAAGCTTGTGGCAATCTAAACACACTTCCGCACCGATACACTACAATTAGACGTCCTGTCTAAGTGCGGGGACTGAATTCGCCGTATCACTCAGCGACTGTTAAGCCGAAGAGGAAGCACAAACCTGTTTTAGATAATTCTGCTAAAAGGGGGCGGCAGCAAAACAAAAACAATGACGAGAGACTTTATCTGTGATCTCCAGGACTGGAATAAGCAAACACAGGCAGCGCCAGATGTTTCTAATCCAATCTGCAGCGATGACATGAGCATTTCCCTCGCCTATGTTTTCAGTTATGGACGGTGATAATGACTCATGCATGTGTGCACCTGCTGCCGGGGAGAGCTGGGACCTGTGTGACCTACAACCGCCCAAACACGCCAATAAAAAAGTCTGAGCCTGGTATTACAGGGCGAGGATAAGTCACAGGCCCCCGCCGCCACCTGGGGAGCTCGCTGCCGCACAACGCCGACTGTAAAACATTTAATTAGCAATTTTCCCAGGACGGATATGATCATTTTCCCCGTCACTCCGGTCTTTGACACTCCACCGTCGGACTGAAACATGCTCCTCTTTCACCCTGGGGTTTTTTTTTGGAACCGATGTCAATTATCTGCAAGAGTGAGCAGCGGGGGCCGGATGGGAACGCGTTACAAGCCCGGAGATGGAGGCAACATGCGCTTCCAGTAAAAGAGAGAAACAGGTCAACTTATAAGAACGTCAGCCAAGTTTCAAGAAAAAGGCCTCGGGGTCACAGTTTCAAAATAAAACAACAACAAGAAGAGAAAAGTAACACTCACCCCATCCAGTAGAGTGTTTGCTAAGTGGACGCGTGGATCCTTCCGGAAAGGAAACTCTAGGTTTGCTATGTGGAAGATGGTGTTGTCTCTGTCGATCATGAAGACTTCATTTTTCCCGTTGATCAACATCATGTACCTGCGGGAGGAAGAGGACGAACAGTTACGATGTGGTTTGTTTGACTCACAAAAAAGGTAGCAAGTTGTGCTTGTTGTGCCGGTGGCTGTTGTTATTAAAAATGCCATCTGTGGGTTTGATGTTGTTGTGTGAGTCATTCCCATTTACATTTAAGGAGGAATCTATTAGTGAAGACGATGTGGCATTGAGCTGTGCCCCCTTTAGTTATACTATGTTCCTCAATCTAGACAGCATGAAAAGAGCTGGCGCCGTCTTCTGCTGAGTGACAGATTTTTAATATATAAAAAAAAGGATTTAAAAGAATATTTCCGTGAACTGTAGCACAGAGGAACTTTTATAAAGAAATTTGGCAGCGAATTAACGTTCATGCTGGATCTCATCACTCATACTTATAAGCTTATTGAGAATATGTTTTCAGGGCCGTTTAAAGGGGCTTTTCAAACTCTGATCAACTAGACTTGAATGAATGTCATTTAATTAAATTAAGGGTAACATGTATTTTTCACAGCAAGGTTAGTGTTAACTTTGTGTCTCTTTTGGTTTGAGAATGTTTCTTTGAATGTAACTTTCTTTTTTTTTTGGGACAGTTGGATGATGGTAAATGTTCTGCACGGTTTAAGAGCTTTTCTAGTCTTTTCAACCACTCAAAGCTCTTCAGCATTCATACAGCACTTTACCCTGCTCATGCACTGGCAAACAAATGAAATGATATATACGGGTGGCAATTCAGTATCTTATCCAACACATCCAAATGCATGATTCGTCTTCTGTGTCATCCGATGTATATGTCTGTCTCACTACACCGATCAGGGATAACATAATGCGCACTGACAGGTGAAGTGAATAACACTTCATCATGGCACCTGTTGCAGGGTGGGACACATCAGGCAGCGAGTGAACATTTTGTGCTCAAAGTTGATGTGTTAGAAAAATGAGCCAGTTTGACAAGGGCCAAACTTGGACGGATAGACGACTGGGGCACAGCATCAGAAAAACTGCAGCTCTTGTAGAGAGTTCCCGGTCTGCAGTGGCGCGTGTCTAGGGCTGTCACGATTCTGAATATTTTAGTTGACGATTAATTGCCATACAAATAATTGCAATTAACGATTTGATTATCTTTTTCTGCTTTTAAAACTTTTGCATTTTAAGTTAAATGCTGGGTTTTCAACCGCATTTAACGGCTATATACACTGCGTTACACTGTCTGCTAATGTGCGCCATCTGGCTTCAGGAATAGACAGAACTGCGGCTGCGACTGTCTTTCTAAGTTTGGCTCTATGGGTCGGGTGGTGGATCCGTAACGAGATGATGTCATTAACAGAGCAACAGTCAAATCTCAATCGGGCGGAAAGCGACGAGAAAATAATGAGGGAAATATAAGTCACATTATTTCACAAACAGAACTTAAAAAAAGGAAATACAGACTGGAGCAGCTTCACTTCTTTATGATGACGAGGGCCCGACTGATTTAATCATTTGAGCTTTTCTCAGACATTTCAGTATCAGCAAATTTGTACACAGAATATATAACATCTGTGTTTCACTGTCATCATATATTACACTTCATACAGTAATACTTTCCTCTGATAAAAATCCATTCCTCTGCATCAACAACCCTGCCTATCATTTTCTTAATTAGTTTATTTGGAGGATTTAATATGTTAATCATACTTTAAAACCAGACTGCTGTAAGCAAAGAGAAACAACACTTGAGACTTGGGCTCCACTCAACACAACAAAGCCTCTGTGTGCATCTCTAATGTGCATTCCGAGCAAAAACAAAATTCCGAGCAAAAACAAAAAGGAGAAGGCGTAAAAGCTTTTCATCGTGTCTGAAGAGAAGAGGAAAGATACCTGCTAATTACGACGTATTACCAAAGCAACTGCTCTTTAATCTGGCAGCGTTTCACAGGATCCATCATTGCAAACAGAGAGCACTTTTGGTCAGAGTTACTGAGGACTTTCTTGGCTCATAGACACTCTCTGAAATACAGCTTTGTGTTTAAAATGTTTCTCACATTAAACTGTAGGCAAATGTTCTTTTCTACCCTACTATAGTCTGCAGTTGCTTTGCCCCGTCACCAAAAAAAAAAACCCTTTCCTTGCAGGAGATTACTCTATCTTCAAATTGCATACATCACCAGGGGTTGGGTGAGTTTTTTGCATTAGCATGAAGCTCAACTAATCCATGGCCAGTCTTTGCAGGTAAGATTAAGTCTTAGAAAAAGGGAAAAAATATATTCAGTCTCCCACAAATTCAACCTCTGCAGCAATGCAACAATGAAATACTGTTGTGAAGCAGCAGAAGGTTTCCGCCAACATGCAATGACATCAGCAGTGAGCACTTTAACTAGCTGTAGTAGCACTTTAGCACCTTATAATATATATATTAATATTTCTCTAATTGTTGCCTTTTTTTAGATGAACACCAACCTGCCTGTCGCACTACAGACAGAAATTAGCCGTGGCACAATCTTAAACATATTTACATGAAAATGTTCATTAACATGTGTGTCCCATATTTAAAAAATGAATAAATCTCAGTTAAATAAGGACATTTAGTCGCCACCAGTTTTCAACTACAGTATATGCATCCAGGGATATCATTTTGTCCAGTGCAACACCACCTTTAACTATAAAACCATTGATAAAAATGTAATTAATGTTATTGTTACACATTCTGACAATAACATTTAAAACTGTAAACATCGCAAAGGTAGAGTACATGTCTAAAGAGTTTAGGTGTACCTAAAAAAATGGCAACAGACTTTATACCATTGTTAAGATTCAGGCGCTTTCTGTTGGTCATTCTTGAGCTCACTGCCACTGGATCATCCTTTGCTGTACATTTCCCTGTTCTGGCTTCAGTGAAAGTGGAATAAAGTAGACCCGAAGGAGAAACTCCAAAGACAGTTTAACACGGGAAAATTACTTTTTCCCCCCCTCAACAAGTGCACTCGACTGAGATATTCAAGAACTTGAAGGCCGTGATCGTTAGACTGTTAAAATATCTGTCAAAAACAGGCCAGTTCACCCGCATTGGTCACGACACAAGCATCTGGTTGGTGTTAATTTGACTCCACCCGTCCTGCATGCAACACTCACAGGTGTGTCAGGTTGCTGGCGCATGAAGCACAATCATTCAGACTCTCACACTTTGCTTTTCAGACCGTCGCTTTTCAGCATTGTTCTTTCCCCAAAATCTCTGCTCAGAGGAGGCAGGTATCTTTAAAAAACTTCAGGTGTGAACTCAGATCTACTTTTTGGGATAATCTTCTCTAATCTGTTGACAGTTCTCATGCCATATGTGCTTATCTGTTCCAAAACAAACAGCCCATCTGGACAATAGTCAAACCATTTGAAACCCAATTACAATTTGAAGCAATCATTCTTCTCTGCATGAGCTCCTCAAATTAGAACGATTAGCCCAATACGTAATGGGATGTTTCGGTTTGATTGCTGCTAAATTAAACTATGCTTGATGAGTCATTAGAAATAGGTCACTTTGTGTAATGCCGACTGTTCGTAATGTAAAAACTAATAAACAAAGGGCTTAGTTATTTTCCACTTTACCCCCAATGGGGCTAAAAGTGGAACCACAAAATCACAGACATAATCCCTGATCCTCCCTATTGCTGGTTCAAACTGAAAAGATAGGCCACACCCCAAGAAAAAAAAAAACAGGCACCGTTGTTGGCTCTGAAATAGGCATCAAGTCTAAACAGCAGCAGCAGCAGCAGGAGGCATTTACTGCTTCATTAACAACAATTTAGGTTGCATGGATTTCTTACTCTGAAAATGATAAGCATTTTCAAAACAACAACGGTAATTTGCATATGAATGTATTTGGGTGCTCTGAGCATAATGTTGCATAACCCCAGAACTGTTATTAACCCGTTGTCATTCGTCATTCATAAAGACTCATCAGGTGTGGACGAAGCCTGGACACAATTTACACCTCAGAGGTCGGCGAGCAACTCGCCATCATGTCCACCGATGCATCAGAGCGACAACCAAACTGGTGACCAATTACGCTTGTTTCAATCCCCACCCTCCCTCCGGAAATGGGAGCACAGCTGCTTTATGCCACATACAAGTACTTCAAACTAAATGGGAGGGAAACCTGAAGAGAAAACTGCCCAAGTAGTTAGCAACAAAGGTTTATTTCCATTATGAGTAAAACTGTTTTTTGCCCCCCTACTGCAAATTAGCCCATCAACTGTTTCGTTTACAGATGTCATAAAGAAAAATGTCCTGACTTGTTTCGACAGTTTAAATCTTGAAGATATTTGCTTGAGAAAATCAGCGTATGTCTGCCATGTTTCACTGGAGAAATGACTTGAATAATTAACTGACCTGATAACATGACTACTTGTCTTCCACACTAATTACACAGCATGGTTTTGTTTTCTGGTTGAGTAGTTACGACTGGAGGAGGCTTGTCTTTGAAAAGTCCCCTGAGACACACTGCTGTCGAGGAGGGGCTGGATTATAGTGAACCAGCTCAGCTGTGAGATAGATAGATAAATAAATAAATAAATAAAAAGTCTATTGACAAATGTCCGTGTTAAGCAATCTGGTGGCTTCATTACACACCTTTCATGAGCCCAATTACACTTTGCAGGCTGCCTGCTGCTCTTTCACACAAAATACCAAGTGGTGAATAAAGTAGGATGAACTCGTGTTCTAATGAGCAACTACAGTCCAGCTGTACTTTGAAAGGTTAAGTATCCAAATCAATGTAACTGACAACCGAAGCTAATTATCTTGTACCTTTAGCCTGCGATGTATTCAGGCCTGTTCCCTTTGTCACATTTTATTATGTTGCAGCCTTCTGCGAAAATCCTTTCATTTCATTTCCCCCTCATCGGTCTGCACTCAATAGCCCATATGCCACAGCGAAAAATGAACTTTGTCTTCTTTTTTGCAACTAAAATGTCACATCGAAATACGTATTCAGACCCTTCACTGTGTTCGAAGCTGAAGCACCGGTGGCAGTGATCACGGTCTCGACTCTTCGCTCTTGTGTGATGCAACGAGCTCTGTTCACCTGGATTTAGGGATTTTCTACTATCTTCTCTACAGGTCCTCTCAGGCTCTGTCAGGTTGGATGAGGATTGAAAGTTTTTTTTTTTTTTTGAATGGGTTGAAGTCAGTCAGGGCTCTGGCAGGGCTTCTGAAGAACACTGACATGGTTGTCCGTAAGCCACCTCTGTCTTGTCTTGTCTCGGCTGTGCTCCTAGGGTGACTGTCTTGTCAAAGGGTGAACCTTTGGCCCAATCTGAGCTCCTGAGCAACTCTGGACCAGGTTTCCACTGAGGATATCTCTGTACTTTTTGCTCTGTTCAGCCTTACCTCCACTGCCTGATTTCCTCCAAACACGATTCTTAGAATTGAGGCCAAATAGTTCAAACGCAGTCTGCTCTGTTTGGCCGTGAAGCCAGTTCAAGAAGAGTCCAGGTTGTCTGAAACTTGTTCCACTTGAGAATTGGGGAGGTTATTGTGCTGGAGTGGAAATCTTCGATTCAGAAATGATACTTTTGTAGCCTTTGCCGAATCTGTGCCATGACACAATCCTGTCTCCAAGTTATCCAGGTAGTTCCTTCCACCTCATTGTTTGGTTTTCGATATCCATTGTTAGCTGTGAGACCATACCTGTATAATCTGATTCCTACCTTTCTAAATTATGTCCAATCAACTGAATTCATCACAGTTGTACTCCAGTGTTGACAAATCTCAAGGATCATATAAATAGAAATGTGAGCCATAAGACTTTTTAATGATCAATAGGGTGCAATAAGTTATTCTTATCTCAATCAATGTTTTAATTATTTAAATGTGTTTTATTTAATGCTTGCTGTTTTCTTGTGTCTGTACGAATGCTGCTGCAACAATTTCCTTTACGGATTGATAAAGTATCTTGACTTGACTTAAATTCTAGTGTCACAGCAAAACCTCAGAACACTTATGTCAATGTGATTCGCTTTGAGGTATTGAGTATTGATTGGAAAGGGGAAAATTATAGATTTCAGCACAGGGCTGCAACATTAGTAAAGCTTTATAGAATTATTCATGCTATTAAAATGGACAGTAAGCTTTGATGGTGAACAAACTCAGAAATAACACAGACCAAGTGAAAGTGCAGCTTTCAGGAAAACAAAGTCTGAAGACAGAGATGGATTTCAGATTAATGACTTCCTCGCTGACAAAGCTATGCAATTCTCATACCTGCTGTGTCTCTCCGCCATTATCACAGAGGGATTAGATGCAATAAATATGCCATCAATACCAGCTGGTTGAAAGCGGGAAAGTTGACAAGCTTCCAGGGATAAGTACGTGGGCATAATGCAACGCCAGCTGACAAAAGTCTGCATTGTGAGCAGAAATGTGTTCCTTTTTACGAGAAGTGTACTTAATAGTAAACAGTTTTTCCATTGTAAACATAAAGCTACAACTCATGATTGTTTTTACTGTTGATCAATCTTCAGTTCACAATGTCCCAGAAACTCATGCCAATTTAAAATTGGTTATTTTTTTGTCCACTTACAGGTCCATAATGTATTGAGTTGATTACTACAACTGATAAAAGTGGAAAATCCTCACAGGAAGTTGTAAAACTAGTTTCAACTGGAGTAAAGATAAACTATGACTTAACTTCAATAGGCCAAAACTGAAATGTACTGCACCAGTAGAAAGAAGTAACAACAGGCTGATAGATATCACCAGTGCTGCTGACAGTGCTTTAGTTTGTAGGTCTTAATTCTCATTTGTTTTAATTAATTTGAATATGCTGCTCTTCATTAACTTTTTATACTGTTTATTCTATTGTATTGCTTTTAGTTTGAGAGCAGCCAAACCAAATTTCACTGTTCAATATTTTCAAAACAGTGTAAAATTTCAATTCTAAACTCAGGTTTAATATTTCACCTCAAATACTGTTAAATTAAAAACTATCCATATTTTTTTATTCCCTCAACAATTTTCTTTTGGCATCACAACATGCCACCAAACAGACAAAACTGTGCATTTCTTTTTTGCTATGTCCATCACTTTTAAGGAGCAGTAAGGTGTAAAATTACAAACTAGCTCTGAGGGAATTACTATTTTCAGCAGCTAGCTTGGCAGCACAATTTTTCAAAATATCAGCAAATATTTTGATGTCATTGTGATACTAGGTAGAGCTGTGTAGGCATCACAACACAGCAACTGTCTCCAATTAATTTTGTACCTTGGGGAATAAATGTGTAGGTAGATGGCACTCCCTGTACTGTCACGTGTGATTGCAGAGCTAGACATATAACCTAATTGTTTCCATTAAGTCGAATGCTTCTCAAGGATGCGGGGCCAAGGAAAAGTGGTAATCACAACCCTCATCGCACTCTTCTGTTGACAGATGAGTGGAGAGCTCAGAGCTATGAGTTTCACCCTGTCTGCCCAGTCATGACAGCAGAGAGGAAGACAGAAAACACCAGCCTGAAGATATGACTCGGGGTCGTTTGAAAGTCTTGTGGAAACTGCAGGGAAGAACAAAAAAAAAAAACGTGGGAGGAGGAGAGGGAAAAGAATGATGAGTGGGCCAGATATAGCTGCACTTACATTTTTCGGGGTGGGAGTGGACCCACAATGAAAGCATTAAAAAGACATGCAAGCAGTGAGAGGCGCACCGGATAAGAAATGGAACAGGAAATGCCTGAAAATGTTAAAAGCAAATGATGATTCCCACAGACATGAAGGTCCTCTTGTGCAAAAAAAAAAAGGGATGATATTCTTTATCTCAGAGAAAGGGACGAGCGTGTGAGGGGATCAGACAGACAGGCTAAGTGTCACAACAGCGCAGATCTGTCAGCCACTAAGGACACAACAGGTCTGTGCAAAGCGGCGGTTCCTCTGCTGTCTAATTGGCCGGTTAGCCACGGCAAACGCTGTCAAGTATGTTCAGAGGGAAGCAGGAGGAGACCATTAGGACGGTCAGTGTAACTCCCACTTGTCCTATTCTTCATTCCAGCATCGCCTTCATCTCCAAGTGCGTCTGAAGTTAAGGTAACAGAAGACACAGAGGTTTCTTTTTATGACCAAAAGGAAAATACTCAATCTAATGTGCTGCTTCATTCACGCCCCTCCCCTGCTGCCGGCTCACTCCCTTTTTCCGTTTCCGTTCTGATGATGGGCGCTGTGTGAGAATCAGTTCTCATTCTCATCCTCATCCCCGAGCCCTGTCCCCCGAGCACTTTAGCCCTAATGAGGCACAGACGGCCATTGTGTCGGCTTTGTCAGTCTAGTCCCGCAGCATGACTGGCAGCAGCTGAGCTCCGGGGGGAGGCCTTAGATCAGATCCACAAGCTTTGCACATCATTAGTGGTGCATCAACGGGCTGGGCTGAATCTCTTATAGTTAGGGTTGATTTCTCATTTTAGATCACAGAGCCAAAACAAAACAAAACAAAACAAAAAACGTACAATGTTGTGGAGCACAAACAATATCTGATGTTAGATATTTATGATGTTGGTTTGTTTTTGAAGAAGAAGCGACAAGGGAGCACATGAGAAACACACCTCGTGGGTAAGCTGCATTTGCCCCAAAGTCCATTTCTGTACAGGCTGTTCATAAACAGAATAAATTCATTCTACATTTGTATTGTGAAGATTTCTGTTTATTTTTCAGGGGAAAAACAAAAACATATGAGTCTTTGCAAAAACTCAAATCACGAGTCACTGCAGAATAGAAAAATATAAAGACATGCCACAGATTCACCCACATTCAACTGGAACTGAAGCAGACTAATGACAAAACCTTGTTTACATCAGCCCCGGACTTGGAAGTCCATGTTGAGGAAACTGGGACTTTCCAACTTCACCAAAAAAAGCACCACGGATAAACTTTTAGTAGAAGCAACACAAATGCAGCACTGCTGGAAATGTCACTGAAACACTGATACAATCCATTCAGCTCATGTTATAGACTTGATAGACCGCTTGATTCCAGCAAACTGCTACAAATATGTATAAGAGCAAAAGATGCCACTACAGCCTGTTTCCATGGTGTAGCATCATGTCACATCTTGTTCCTACCATTGTGACAACAACACCTGAATGCAGCATTATCATTACCCAGTTTAAGGTGCACACACCGTGTGTACTTGTGTCATAAATGCTGCATATAGAAAAGCTCCGATCAATTGGGGGGTTGAGGAGGTAAATCAGATGTGCACCTGCCGACCCATTCAGTTACTCCTTGTTTTGTCTTGTGAGACCAAAACACATCATCATCATTGAGTTTTGTATTAATCCTAAATACATTCATTCAGCCTTCCTTTTACAGCTTTCTTTGATGTTCAGGCTATTATTTCTTTGGTATACCTTGACAGTGTCGACTGCAGTCTTCTTAAGAAGAGTCATGTGATGTGTCTAGAGTGGAGTGAGGTGTCACACATGTATGCACTTTGCACTTTCCACTGCAATCTATCTATCTATCTATCTATGATGTCTGCTGTGACGTCGGAAAACTGGACGGTGCGTTCCCCCTACATCGGATGGACCAAGGGACAGCGGAGAGCCATGCCCCCTGACACCAGGGGGCACCGTCAGGTGAAATGACGACACAGTACAGCAGACATCACAGAAAAATCCTGTGACTCTCCTGAAAAATACTGCGGGAACAGCAGTCAAAACTGTCAAGGTGTGACAAAGAAATAAACACCTGAACATAAGAACATAAAAAAAATGAAGTGTTGTAGCCAAAGGACAGAAAATATAGTTGGATCTGCAGCTGCAGTGAGCCACCCAGGCTGCTAAACCAGCTACTAGTCTGACCTTAACAAAAAATAATCTGTTCAAATTTCAACCAGAATGAACTTTGCATCCGATGTTGCATGTGATACTGAACAAATGTCTCTGCCAGTGGAGAGAGTGACAAATACAGAGAGAGGTGCAAACCGTCTCCTAACTGCAGACACACATCTAATAACTAAAACACGTTCTGTAACTCACATCCCCTGTGGTTCCCCTGACAGAACAGGTGTAGAAGGAAACGAGTGTGTAAGTATTGCCGTTTACAAATTCTCTCGTTTTTTACCATCTCTGCTTTTGTGAGCTGAGAATTCAGCACAAAGCTTCAGTAGCAACATCACATCAGCCTGGATATGGTGGAGTCGGTCTGCTGTCCTGGCACACAGCAGAGGTACACACACCATGAGTCAACTAAATGAGTGTAAAAGACAAGTGACAAATCACTGACCAATAAACCGAAAACAACCAGTCGGCAAACTACGCTCACTGCAAAGATCTAATCTGGCACGTCAAAGAAAACAAGGGATTATTGATTTCTCATTGGAAATGAGTGACTGCAGAGTTAGTCCTGTTGGCGCAGGACTCTGAGGAGAAAATTAAGAAAGCCAGAGTCCAATTTCTTTAATAAAGTCCAAGTTGAGCAGCGTTGTTTGTTTAAAGTCCCAAGGACATAATTGGCTCCTCCTTTATCCTCCTTCATCCTCCTCTTTCTGGGGCTCAAACCAATCTAACCCTGACAGAAGACTTTACAACAAGATGAGTTAAAGCCCAACTCCGCCTGTCGTTTCCCCTCTTGGCAAATCCACTGATTTTGTTGTCCTTTCCAAAAGCCCATTAGAGGACACCTTCTTGGCAGTTTCTCCTCTGTATGACTGCTCAGTGTGTCATGGATGGCTGCATAATGGTTCTTAGGTGAGTGAGGTTGCTGCGGCACTTTGTCACCGTCTTTCTTGTTATTGTGCAGCTGAGCAGACGTGGTTTAGCAGCCAGAGCTGTGAATGCAGGAGTCGTTCATGTAGGACTGGAGAGTTAAGTATTAAAGGAACATTAACCTTTCCCTCTTTAAAAATTGACGCTGTTCTAGGAGAAAAAAAAAAAGCAAATTACTCATTCTGAAACTACTAATGAGCAGCATCACAATGGGAAACTTTATTATCTTCAGCAGAATGACAATGGAAAGCTGGAGGGATTCAGAATATGTCATAACTTGAGTGAGAACTTCTGGTAATATGCAAAAAGAGAGAGAGGGGGGAAAAGATCTTTCTAGACCACCTTGAAGAGACAAATTTCCAATTAAAAATCCATTTCAGGTCCTCAGGTGCCCCTGGGGTAGAAAGTAGGACATTTAATAAGAAATGTTCCGCAATGCATGCAGAGAATGACAAACTGAGATCACGCCTCACCCCACCGCAATCAGGAAATCTCACTCAGTCGGTATACATACAAGCTCATTACTCAGCAACACCAGCTGATGGATTGTAAGTCATCCACACATGAGATGATATTTTTCATCATTGTGGACATATTTGCATGTAAAGAGGCCCCCAAAAATGGTTACAGGTATAAATGAAGCAGTACGATTTTATTTGTGTTCACAGTTTTGGTGTTTTTGCTCTAATACTTTTTGACAACTGATGCCTGAACAAAAATCCATCTTGGCTTTCACAACAGTTTTTGTTGTCCTTCAACCATCATAAAATTTCATATCTGAGGTTTTTTAGGTTTCTAAAATGTCTCTCATCATCACATTTTGTTTGTGCAATTTCAATCTCACACAAAAGCCAAACTCAGATGTGTAAAGGTTTATTTTCTGGATAAATTAAAAAAAGAAAAAAAACTGGTGGTTCAGGTGTGACACTAATAAGGCAGCACAAAAGGCTGTGATCCATTTCTCGGGGGTTGGTGGAGCGCAGTAATAGGAGAGGTAATAACAGGCCCGCAGCTTCGGAACGAGCTGTCCCTCACAGACAATGCAGCCCCTTCACTTTACTGCGCATAAAAAAAAAAAAAAGCCCGAAAGCTTCCCCCAAATGAGCGTGCTGTCTTATTACCTGCATGAAGCAAAGGACACACACAGGCTACAATGCTGCTGTGGAGTCTGAGTGGAGAGAAGCAACAGAAATGCCGACAGGAGACCGATAGATACGACGCTGACAAGATAGACACACACAAAGGAAATCATCAAAGTTTACCGTCGGCAGAATCAAACCTTTTGCTATGTAAATACTGCCGAGGCGCAGGTTCTGTGGTTGTTTACACACACACACACACACACACACAGAGGAGGAAATGAACAGCGGCTTCAACCCTCTGTAGTGGAGTGTCAACAAACTTGAGGATATTCTACAAGGAGTTGGGGGGAAAAAATATTCTTTTTGATGAGACTGGGCGCAGCGTGGTCTCACAGGATCAGACACAGTGTCTGCACCTGTAGCACCTTTAGTTTGGTAAAAAAAAAATGATAACAGGTCCAAGAAGAAGTGAGTATAAAAACCACTGAGCATCACTTGGTGAAGACCCAGGCTTTACTAATGCAACACACTCACCCACACATACGCATACACAACCGGCACTGATTGAATTACGCCTAAATAAATTAGTCTCTCCCAATTAGACTGGGGCACAATATGTTCTGGTGAGACTTAAGTCTAAATTGTTCTGGTGGGTGGGACTGCTCGTGTCACAGAGCTCATATTAGCTCTGGAGACACAGAAAGTCATTAGCATTCACCTCAGCTCCAAGCAGCAACATGTCCAAACCAGCCTCAGCCGAACTAACTCAACAAGCACCAACTGCATCAGGTCCACGTGGAGATCTACAGTTGACACCTCATTTAAATATCATTAAAACATGGTTTATAAAATAAACGGCAAAACAAATCTGCACAATTTTCATGGCTAATTACTGTGGTGATCACTGAATCTGTGAGTCTCTTAAAGGGATAGTTCAACATTTTGGCAAATTGGTCCATTACTATAATCCCTATAGTCATAGCAGTATGTTTTTTAAATTGTCGTTGCAAGCTGTTTTTAGAACGGCGGAGCAGAGCCGCGAGCTGCTCAGAGCTACGCTTTCTTGGTTTCCCTCATCAAACTCATCAAATACACAATCCAACAACTCCAAAACGCTCTGGTGGACAAGTTGAGACCTGCACATTCACCACGCTATGAGATAATAACGGAACGTTAGACGGAGTTGTTTTTGTGGTAAATTCATGCAAAACCGCTGATGCGTGTTCCTGTCGGGGGCAGTTTTTCGGCAAGCAGTCTCTGTATTTGCCTCTAAAACAACTCTGTCTCGTAACGTTACATTATTATCTCATAGCGTGGTGAATGTGCAGGTCACAACTTGTCCACCAGAGCGTTTTGGAGTTGTTGGATTGTGTATTTGATGAGTTTGATGAGGGAAACCAAGAAATCCCATTAGCCTCTGTAGCGTAGCTCTGAGCAGCTCGCGGCTCTGCTCCGCCGTTCTAAAAATAGCTTGCACCGACAATTAAAGGTAACGAACCTACTGCTAAGACTATAGGGATTATGGCAATGGGCCAATTTGCCAAAATGTTGAACTATCCCTTAAAGATTGTAGCACAACAGGATCTGTGGAAAGATTTTAACAAGTGGCAGCACTTCAATCCTTTTTTTTGTGTTTCTTTAATTTGACAAAATGAAGTGTTCCTCACTAATTACAAGGACTGCAACTAATGATTACTTCCATAATATTCTCATCAGTTACTTTGATGACTGATCGGTTGATACTTTGTTTATAAATCAGTGCCCACTCTCATTCCCCACAGACCAACCGAGGTGTTGTCTTAAACCTCAGGAGACATTCAATTTACTGTCACTGGCAACAGAGAAGAGCATCGAATACTTAATTTCAGGAACTAGACCCTGCAGATGGCTGATAGTGTAGCTTAAAAAATGATTTATATGATTACTCTGATCAGACTTCATTAATTTAGATTAAACCTAATTTTCTGTTGATCAACTAAATGATTAATAAACCTATCCCGGCAGCTGCTGCTCTATTACAAACCCACTCTTTCCTCTCTGGGATTTGCTGCTGTTTTGATTATTATGAGGAACATCTCATGTGCTTTCATCAAATAAATAATTCTATGTTGCTGTTTTTTTTTTCCCTTATGAAAAAAACAACTCAGGTTTGCTTTTTTCCAATTTCTTTAAATATGAAGAGAAAGTTGGACATCCTATTCTCAGCATAGTGGATATCCCGCAGTGGAGGGATGAGTCATACCTAACATACTCTGGCGCTATGCATGAAAAAAAAAAAAAAAGACATGAGCTATGACTGCTCTTCAAGGCTCAGGTGTTGCTGCAGGGCAAAAGAGGGTGAAGGACAAGAGCTGGAGTTAGCAGAGGAAGAGCTCGCCGTCACTCTCTATTCAAATCTAAAAGAGGTAAAACTTTGCAGCAGCGCTTTGCGAGAGATGACGGCGGTCGATTACACACACCAGCAGCAGCAGCACCTTGGTCAGAGGCCAGATCTCTGCTCTGCTCTGTCTCGCTCCTGGAGGAAATTAAAGCGCAGATATGTAAAAATTCTTGAAATTGTCTGCAGTCATTAAATATTCACCAGCACACGGCACATTTGCACCAGCGCGAAAGAGAGAGAGAGAGAAAGAGAGAGAGACAGCCGACTACTGGCACATTAAAATGCCTTTCCCCCCCTCTCACCTCAAGCTTTTGGCAGCGGAGGCATAAAATTAGAGAAAACAACAAATTCCCACCCCAAATGTGACGCCTTATTGCATTTCCTATTCTACACTGGACGCAGTCGAGCTGTTTCCTCTGTGCAGTTGATTTATAATCCAACATTTCCACAGCTCCACAGCTCCACCATCACCACTCAGGTGGATGTAAGCTACACGATTACCTACTAAAGCCTAATAAGACGCAGTCACGTTAGCGTTACCTCTCGATCTTCACTAACAAGCCGGGGGGAAGTAAATGAACACCTCTGATGTACACACAACCTTTATAGACAACTCCCATGGCCCTGTGTATTGACTTTAAGGAAAAGGAGACTAATGAATGTGGAGGAGAAAGCCATCGGTCCAGTCCGAGACACAAAGAGCGATACCTTCACTGACAGCTGTGGACGAGGAGGAGAGTGTATTTGTTGTGAGGACGTTTGTTTGAACAGGCGGACCCACCGTGTGCCGTCGGCCTTCCAGCTGACTTTGTATGGATTCTGTTCCAGGAAACGAAGATTTTGTCGGTCCATGGACACGGGCTGCGCACCAGGGAAACCAGACCTGCAGCAGCATGGAAAAGCACAAGAAGTGACGTTTATCTATCAACAAAAGTATTTGCACATGGTTACTTATTCTCTCATCTGTTAGGATCGACCAACAGAGGCAATATTCATTTTCTGGACCCCAAACCCCAATACAAAACAACAAAGTGTAACGTAATAACGTAATGGATTCAGCACAGGGCTCCAGACTGCCTCTAAATGGAGGCATTTTGTTCTTAAAACTTGAGACAGTGCAAGTAAATTATAATCTACTTGCACTGGAGCCCTGCAACATAAATGCATTATATCCATAGTAAGAACAACAGTTTTTATTATACAATCTGCAATATGTATACAGCTGTCCTGGAGGCCTGCTATTGGGCCGATTCAGCTCCCTGGAGGGGGTGCGGGTGAATTTTTGGGAGATATAATTGTCGTCACTTAGAGGATCTACAAAGAACTTTCACTTTGTGTTGATTTTGGCGTCCCCCGTGGACAAAAGCGGTCATGTTTTGCCGGAATGAAGACTGCGTTTCCCATGAGCTCTAGCGAAGATTGTCGCAAAGACGCTTTTCTGGCTTGCGTGCCATGAATCATTTTGTCCGGTGGACCGACCCGACCACTGCCTCCCGAAGGTACAGAGTTACACCATTTAGAAACAGCTTATCTTCCCACCGATGGCTTCATTTGCTGTTGTAGGTCACACAGAGACATCAGCAGAAACGAGAGACTTTTGCAAATCCAGTTGAAAGTTTTTTGTAGTTGCTTTAAGTCCAGATAGAAATTATTTTAATTATCTCAAATATGTTCTGACATCTATCTAAAAAGGGGAAAAGGTGACGTCAATGTCGCCTGCAACCTGAACTCACTGAGCAGCCTGGCAGCGCTGCGGAGATTTTTCCTCACTCTAACCTATCGGAGAAGGCCAAACCTTAGGGTCGGAGCTCATGGCTGTCAATCAATATTTCACTGGGTAATCAAACAGGTGCACAATGACTGTATGAGCTAATGGAAAACATATTGGGGAATATGTTTGTAGTATTTAGAGAACACTTTGTCTTATATCTGGTGACAGAGTGCCACAAGGAGAACAGCAGATTTTGGCTCTAGACAAACAACAGATCCACTGAAAACAGTCACTGTATGGAAATACTGCATTCACATCTACATTTGGATGTCATATTAGAAAATATAGGCGCACACAGGTAATACCAACAGCAGGTTAATGGAAATAGCAGCTCGCACTGTTCCCTCTGCTCCAACAAAGAAACAGCAGTGGAGCCGTCCACTCTCTCTCTCTCTCTACTGCTGCTTCATTACAACATGATGCAGCAGCAGCAGCACATTTTTGCCAGGAAAAGGAAATATCTATTCCCGACTGTGCCAGTTGTCATGAACGTGTCATAATCTTCAAAAGAACAGGTCGATTGGAGACGAAAGAGTCGCTCTGAATAAACATTTATGTACAGGCAGATGTAAAGAGTTTCCCCAGAGGCGCATGAGGAGGAGGAGGAGGAGGAGGAGAGCGGCTGTTACCTGTCCCACTCGGCCATCTCCTGAACCTTTCTTTGGATCTCGCCTAGTTTGGGTTGTGTGGTGACCTGTGAGACGCCTTTCACCGTGATGCCCTCGAGGAATACTGCACCCTGGGAGGCAAAAAGATAAAGAAAACAGAAGCTTGAACTTGGGATTGATTTAGGGGGAAAAAAAAAACACACACACACACAAATCCAACCTACACATACAAGAAATACCGGTGATACTTTCCAAACAGCTGCTTCTTTGCTTTATGAATCCCTGTGTGCAGAGGCAACAGGTTGAAACATTATAAAGTCTTTCCTTTTTCACTTCTACACATTTAAAACCGTTTTAACTTTAATTATTTTCTATGAATCCACGATTCCACTTTATAAAAATCCTACTCGTCGGCTTCAACTCCCAGGAAACTGGACTCACTCTACCCACTCGCTCCCATTTATGGTCAATACAGGAATCCACTCATGACTCCTCTGATAGAAAAGTTGGCAACATCTGTGGCACTCGTTTCCTAATCTCACTTATTTCTCATTTGGCCTGACCTTTCTCGCTCTCACTCAGCCCGGCTAACTGGTGTAACATGATAATTTATGCCAAGTGTAAATGGCTGCGGCGAGACGAGAAAAGCCGCCATCATCTCATATCGCATAAATTAATTTGCCACCTTTCAATCCAGACAGGGCTAATGCAGCGCTACATGCTTGGTCTCGTTCATCTGCCTGAAACTCAGGGATCATTCACATCAGTTCACCACCAAGGACGGCATTCATTAGAATCATCTATTACTCAATGATCGCTTTTTTTTTCTTCCTCTTCTTCCAGCAGCATATAACAATATCTCTAACGATGTAATTTAATTAACATGGCCTGGCAGGGTAAAAAGAATAGATGGATAAACCACAGACAAGTGATTTATTGAAGTTCATTTCAGTCTTCACTTATATCTACACTCGTCTGAGAAGAGTTGTTGAGCTGAGTTTCCTCGCTCCTGTTTACCTCAGGCAGAAGTGAAACTTTACAAGTAGTGACGGAAGTACTCAGATCCTTTACTCAGGTTACATTTAATTGTAGATGCAAGCTGTTTTTAGAACGGTGGAGCAGAGCCACGAGCTGCTCATAGCTACGCTACGGAGGCTAATGGGATTTCTTGGTTTCCCTCAACAAACCCATCAAATACACAATCCAACAACTCCACAATGCTCTCGAGGACAAGTTGTGACCTGCACATTCACCACGCTATGAGATAATAACAGAACGTTACGAGACAGAGTTGTTTTTGAGGTAAATTCATGCGAAACCGCTGATGCACGTTCCCAGCGGGGGCAGTTTTCGGCAAGCAGTCTCTGCCTTTGCCTCGAAAACTTGCGGCTCTGCTCCGCTGTTCTAAAAACAGCTTGCACCAACAATTAAAGGTAACGGACCTAATGCTGTGACTATAGGGATTATGGCAGTGGGCCAATTCGCCAAAATGTTGAACTATCCCTTTAAAATGAGTAAAGGATCTGAGTACTTCCATCACTACTTGTAAAGTTTCACTTCCACCTGAGGTAAACAGGAGCAAGATAAAGTACCAATGCCGCAGTCTCAAAGTGCTCTAAAGTAAAAGTTCTCACTCACTCTACCTACTCAGTATCTTATTTTACAGTATATGTATGATGTATTTGGATTATTATCACAAAAGTATAAATATTTAAGCAGCATTTTAATGGTGAAGCTGGTGGCAGCAGGCCCATGATATGATACCACATGATACGATATTATTGCGATTTTTGAAACATTTTGTGGTATCTTGGGTAAAGGTATTTTTATTTGTCACTTGTTGTCCCAAACGTAAAACTTTGTGTGTTTTATCAAGTCAGATAAAGCTCTCAAGTCTGTTTATCTCACTCAAATCATTTTTATCCGTACAAATTGAGATTGTCAGGCAGACCAATTGATCAACACAGTTACAGAAAGTAGTTAAAATTAAGATTCGTATTTGCAATTTACACATTACAGATCATTTTATGACACAATATTGCCACACAAAAATACCATAACACTATGCTGTATGGTTTTTTTCCCCTCTACCCCCAGTAGAGGGTTGAAATAGTCGACCTCGGCCACGGCTGCATCTCCCAGAACAACAGGGAGGTCTTGTTGGGCTGGATTAAAGTTTACTTTTGATGAATGTTTGATGCTATAGCAAAGCCCCACTGGAACAAGCTCCAACTTTCGCAAATACAGTACATGTCAGCTAGTAGCTACCATGTGGTGGTTCAACAACCTGGCCATCTCCTCCTGTGTTGTTTTGTTTGGGCCCTGTTCAGACCCGGGCCGATCGATGATTAATCTGAGTACGTGCTGTCCAAAACAGCAGAGCTGCATTTCTACTTTTCAAAATCAAAACTCTGTTTCATCCAAGCGGACTTTGTGACATTTCTCCTCTTAACAGCCAACTGGCCGCCGACCAGTCTGACTGTGAGGCGGGCGCTCCACTCAACCAAGAGACAGTATTGCTTAATGGCAGTGAAGTAATGCAGCCTGCGAGAGCTGCTCTTTCTTCCACGACCTGTCTGCCGTATCACATTCTCAGCTATTAGATTTGCCTTGATCCAAGTTTTCGGTAATAACGTTGGTAAATAATCCGTAAAAAAAAATCTATGTCCTGCTTTACCTTTGTTGTTTTTTGTCTTAGCAATGCCTCCATTACTCTGCCTGCTAGGGATGTTGGCAGTGCCTTTTTATTATTCTATTTTATTTTTTTATTTAAGCTTCTTGCAACTACTCAAAATTATCTGGAAGAAAGCATCAGCTGGATGTAAAGGGGAAACCTAATTATACGCAACTGGATATTATTCAACACTTCTAATTTCACTAAACTGCGCTGATGAGACTTTACATAAAGGATATGACTTTTATCTAATTAAAATGATACCTTTCCCTGCGGCTGAGAGGATGTAAAGCTTCATTTTATCTGAACACGAGACTCAGTTTGTTGGATTATTATATATAGTTGAACATAAGAGTCTTATCACTTAGGAGGGAAGCCTCCCTGGAGACCCTGCATGAGGCCCGTGTCGTGCAGATAGGGGGCCGACAGATATCCACTTAACAGTCCATTTCCTGCAGCTCCCCGGAAGTCTTACCAGTTTTAGCTTCTCTTTCTTTCGTTTGCCCGGCGCCGACCCGGAGGAGCTGGGGCCCGACTCCTGGCCGACCGCGTTGCCGTCGTCGTCCATTTCCCCGCCTTCGTCCTCGAAGCACCATTCGGGCAGCTCGGGGGCTGGGGGCGCGTCCTCCTCGTCCCCATAGCGACGGAAAAGCTCTTTGAGGTAGTCTCCCTTATAGATCCCTGGGGCGCGGGCCTGGGCGAACGCCGCCACGGCTGCTTCGACGCTGATAAGAGACAGAAAACACAGACAAAGAATCTTTTTAAAAGCTTTAGTCTTTGCATTTGATAGTGCACTTTCTAAATATGCTTTACTTTGACAAAACTGAAAAAGGAAGTCAGTAGTATTTAAAGGGATAGTTCAAAATTTTGGCAAACGGAGTTGTTTTCGAGGGAAATTCATGCAAATCCCGCTGATGCGCGCTTCAGGGGCAGTTTTTCGGCAAGCAGTCTCTGCATTTGCCTCGAAAACAATGTTCCGTTATTATCTCATAGTGTGGTGAATGTGCAGGTCACAACTTTTGGCATTTTGGAGTTGTTGGATTGTGTATTTGATGAGTTTGATGAGGGAAACCAAGAAATCCCATTAGCTTCTGTAGCGTAGCTCCGCCGTTGTAAAAGTAGCTTGCACCGACAATTAAAGGTAACGAACCTACTCCTAAAACTATAGGGATTATAGCAATGGGTCAATTTGCCAAAATGCTGAACTATCCCTTTAAGGCTGCAAATGCCAATTAATGAATAAAATACAAATTAACCTTCATTAAAAATGGATATCATCAAAGTTAACTGTAATATTTTAGTGCAAAAAGGAAAAGTGTTGAATATTTGGGAATTTGTGCATCTCTAATTTCATCATCGTTATGATACCTGGTTTATAAGGTAAGGTAAAAATTCAATTAACTCCTTATCTGATTGAGACAAGAAACAATCAGAAAAAATTTTAAACATTTCATGGTTGCTGGTTTAAATGAGAGAAGTAGCCACTTTCCCTCGTCTGGTTACAACAAGAAAAGCGGGAAATCGTCACACTGACGAAGCGGAGAGGAGGGACACTCAGCATTTATGTCTGAACATGGATTAACTGATCGTCAAAATGGTGTCCAATCATCTTTCTGTCATTGAATAATCCATTAATCAACTAAATGTGTCAGTTCTCAAATTAAAACAGATCAAAATTTGTCAGATATTTTGAATTTAGAGAAAATTCAGCAAACTAATCAGTACTGAAAATGATTTTGATCATTAACAGGCTGAATATTTCCTCCCTCCGGCTGTATAAACACAAAAAAAGACACAGAGACAAACATCTAAACTAGTTTCGATCACTTAGTGGTTGAATTATCTCCCAACATGTGACACAGGATGAGGGCTGTAAAGGCTCTGCTCTGAGAATATTCATTACACAGGAAGAAGTGGGTGGTGGGAGGGTTTTATCAGCCTACCAGCTTCCAGGGAGACTCTGCTCTCTCAGACCGCTGCTCCACCTCCTGAGTGGAGACACATACCACCCGCCCACCCCACCTCTGCTCTGCTCTGCTCTGCTGCTGTGAATTATTTAGACATCTCTGTGATGGGGAAATGAACTTGGTCACTGTTGAGAGGGCAGCTTCATGTTGGAGGGAGGGAGGAGGGGAGAGGGGTCACGCCATATGGTTTGTGTTACCATGCAAGACGATTTCTTTTTTTCTTTTTTTTTTGCGAGGATGAGTGATCGAAGGAGGTCAGCGCTTACCTCCAGTCCAACTTCTCCACCAGATACGCACATATCAGAAAGCCTGTGCGGTTGAAGCCGTGCGTGCAGTGAACACCTTCGGGAGAAGAAAGAGGAAAAACTCAGACAAAAAAAACACAACACAGGCATTTTCAAAAACACTCTTCGACGTGTATTGATGGAACGTTTTGGGAGTCACATCATCAACAGCTCCTCTCTTCCCTTATCTCCACTCGGTGCCCTCGTGCAATCAGTTTAATGCAACATAATGTGAGCAAGGCGTCACAGTTTCGACAGCGGGTGGTGGTTCAGCACAGAGTTCTCCTCTCACATCAATAACGTCAGGTCTCTCTGAGATGTGCGAAGGCTGTTTTGATTGAGTCACACAATCAAAAGCCTCGCAGGCAGCCCCTGCCTTTATACCCACATCAAAAAAAAACAAAAAAAACAGTCCGACTGACACCCTGACACACAGAAGAAACCTAGAAATTGATGAAACATTCAGGAGATAAAGAGTGGATGACAAGGGGAGCAAGGGAGAAAACAAAAACAGCTCTTTAAAGGGATAGTTCACCCAAAATTCAAATTTCACTCATTATCTACTCACCCTCATGTCAACTAAGGGCTGGGAGAATTTTCAGAGTCCTCCGTGCCTTCTCTGAGTTACGGGGGGTCTCGGCATAGCAGTATTTGTCCATATAATGGTTGTGAATGGATACCACTTTTCTTCGTCCAAAAAGACACACCAAGAAACATCCAAATACCTCCATAGTGCTCGTCTGTAATGTCCCTCTTGTATTGAAGCCCCGACATGAGAAATTGTTCCGAAAAAAATTTAATAAGTCTATATTTTAAGCTTGTTTGTAGCGGAAGCTCCCAGTGTCTCAGTTCACTGCTCTTCCTGTGTCAGTGCAAATCTCGCGTGATTTGCACTGACCGGCGGAACAATTTCTCATGTTGGGGCTTCAGTACAAGAGGGACATTACAGACGAGCAGTATGGAGGTATTTGGATGTTTTTTGGTGTGTCTTTTTGGACGAAGAAAAGTGGTATCCATTCACAAGCATTATATGGACAGACCCCCACGTAACTCAGAGAAGGCACGGAGGACTTCTCACAGCTCTTAGTTGACATGAGGGTGAGTAGATAATGAGTGAAATTTGAATTTTGGGTGAACTATCCCTTTAAAACAGCTTCTGTAGAGGACTGGACTCGGAGCCACAGCCCCTCGGAGAAAGTGGCGTTCTCCCAAAACAAGCAGGTGCAAAGCAGAGTTACAACTACACACAAAAACCTGTAAAACCAAAAAAGCATCTGACTCTCATGCTTCCGCTGCACAGGACGTTTGCCTGGCAACACCAGCGCTAATGAAGACAGAACGAAGCGGTGTCAGAGGACGAGGGGGAGGTGGGGGGGGGGGGTCACGTTTTACCGACCCAACTGTCTAATCTGGAACGCGCGTATCGTCAGGACAACAAAGCCCTAATGACCGGCTGGACAAAAGGCGGCACATGACATTCACACATTCTGCTGCTTGCGACGTCTGAGCGCTCTGCTTCCCGAGGCCAGGCAGCAGTCAGTAGGTAAAGGAGGAGCGGGTCTGAGCGGGAGGATTAGCAGACCAGACGCTAGAGGGAGGTAGGAGAGAGCGCCCTGCTGTCTGCGGCGTGAAAGCACACTTCCAATATCCCATCCCATGTGCACTTGATGGCGTCCCTCAAGCTGCCTTTGGGCGCATTGTCACAGCTGAGTATCATTTCAAACTAACTAAAAAATAAAGAGCAAGATGTTCAAAAAACAGAACGAATGCAAATAAGAGAGAGAGAGAACCAAATTGTTCATTTTAATTGCACGTGAGGATTCTTTTGAATACTCGCAACTAAAATAAATTCAATTCAATACAATTAATGAAACTGTTTTGGGGGATTTGTCGAGGCTGCACTCCGTGGCGCCGTTTGTAGTGGATTTGCTGGCGTTTTACTGACAGGTGTTTCTGTTGTTTTGACAACTAAATAACACAAGACGCCCCTCTGCGATCATACAATTGAATCAACATGTCTCTAAAACAGTTTTAACAAAAGCTGAACAAAACAACTTTCATGCGGGGAGGATTAGCAGCTGGATTAGACTACATCAGTCTGTGCACCTGCCTACCTACTGAGTGGATAAACTGGAATAAGCACAATTTTCTTCTCTATTTTACACATTCACACCCGTGTTGTATAGTTTTGATGTTCATGATAAGATGTATCTGCAGTTCTGAGGCTCTCTTCTGACTGATTTCTTGGTGCATGAATAAAAAATGGCTATTGCAAATGCAAACTTCAGGTGAACACTCACAGAAACCAAAACCTGCAAGGTTGGATGACCGACATACTGATACCAATACATCTCTGATAAACTAATACTGGTATATTGGACTTGAATGCACTGCAATATTCCTCTGTATATGCAGCATCTCCTGTGCAGGGTGGAAAGTATTACATATGCATGAAAACATCAACACTGAGCAATCAGCATGATGCCATTCATATTACCTTCACTTATGAGAAGCGTAGACTGAAACATTTCAGCTTTTAATGATATGCTGAGTAATGGATAGATGTAGATATACAATTTCAATGTGATTGAAAAAGAAAATACAAAACAGTTGGAGCTGCAAAAAAAAAGAAAAAGAATCTGCCTACATATTAACTTTTAACCAAACTGATTGAGCCACGTTTCACCTAGAAATCACCTACACAGTGCACTCAGTGGGAGAGAGGAGCTGAGTCTCATGTGAAACTCCTACATATTTATAAAAGCAAAAAGCAAAAAAAACTGGTGAATTGAAAACGAAACTGTTTTCTGAAGGACATTTGTTTAACGGCCATGCACGTTTGGAGAAATGCAAATGGGGCTCGACTCGAGGGACGAAATGTGTCCTGACTGAGCAACATGATACAGCCGTTTGACCTCCAGCTCTAACACACAGTGACTCTGTGGCCGTCAGCAGGCGACTGGCTGCACTGGGAAACAGTCTGAAGTTAAGAGACGATGAGTATAAGTGAAAAGAAGATAAATGTGAAACAAGTGAAAATAACCACAGCAGCTTATCTGACTTTAATTTGCACTGATCCAACTGTAGAGTAAGGCTGCTCTCTGCTGGACACACAGGGCAATGCTGCTCATAGGCCACTGTAGTTCATCACTTGATGGACAAATATTAAAATATAAATGTTAGATGCTCTTTGCCAACATAAAACCTCAGGTCAAGGTGCATTCACAAGATTTTTCAGTCGATCAAATTCAAAAATCTTCTTTCACAATAGAAATAAATGTAGTCTCAATTACAGTCAAGTATCAAGTACAAACTGCTGCACCATAAACTGGATTTATGGTGTAATTTGAATGAATGTATTTACTTACTTAGCATAGTAACAAAATAAAATCAGAAACTGAATGAAAACAGTTCTGTTAAATTCAAGTTGCACAATGTTTGTAAACCAATTCACTATAATCATATCAGTGCCTTTTGACATTCTGCATCAGTTTTAAGTCATTAAAAGTGCTCAGTAATTTAACTTCTGTGTAAAAGGACAGAGCAAACAAACCTTTCAAATTAAACTGAAATTGTGGGATACAGAGCCACGACAATAAATGTCCTATTAATATAATGTATAGTTGGTATTTGAGGACACTTTAGGCTACTTAGGAATATCACATAGTGACTAAATGTATTAAATGACAGCCTGCTCAGTAAAACATTAGTGTTTACCGAACACCGAGAGACAGTAAATGTTCTCAGAAATCAAGCGGAGGTGCTGCAGGTGCTTCTACTTAAGATTCAAGGTTTCTGAGACGTTTATTCCGACATTAAGATTCACGCTGAGCCTGATAACTGGAGGCTCGAGTGCCAGCGGAGAGTGGAAATCTGTGGGGTGGTGAAACATCACAACAAATATAAATGAGTTATCGCTGAGGCAAACCTCTTCCTACAGTCTGAGGAAAATGATTCACAGTGCAAAGTCATTTACACTCCCGACTGGTTTTATATCCACTGAAGGTCTACTTTTATGCATCCTCATATTCTTCCTTGAGCAGAGGCAAAACACAGAAAACCTAAATGGGTTTTAGTCGCTTCAACTGGATTTTTAGGAGCTGAGAGGCAGACGAAGGCCGACGGTTTTCTACTGTTTTCAATGTATCATCGTTGGACGTTAACAAACATAAAACCCTGAAGCTCTTCAACACTGATTTTGACCATTTTAGTCACTGTTGAACTAAAGCTCACCATTACCTACTTACTAAACCTTTACAAGTAAATCCTTTGCTTATCAAAGACTGAACAAAACTCAAAAATGTATCAAGGACATAATAAAAATAAGTTCTGCTTTCATCCATGACATCAAGGTCACATAGGGTGACCGATTAGTCCATAATTTCCAGATATTCAAAAAGGGTTGGTTCATATTATTACATAAGAAATGCAGTAAAACCAAAGAGGAAGGAGCTAAGTGCCGAATAAAAGCACGTAGTAATAGGTTTTTCAGCCTAACCCTCCAATTCAAGGATGTAACACACAGTAAATACGGTCACAATAATCTCAACTCTACCATTTCATATCTCTCCAGAACATTAACTCCAGACGTCCCAAGGCTGTGATACAAGAGCTTGTTCACAGACATGTAACCGTGGTTTCTGTCACTGTGGAGCGGAGGGTTTGCTTACCTATCAGTTCTGTGGGATTCTTCTCCATAAAGTGTTCGCACAGCGTGATGAACATGGCGGTCGTCTCTTTCGAAGGACATTCCCCGTGACTGGAGCAAAGACAGAATGACATCAGAGTTAATACTTCACCTCTAGATGAGCAACAGCAAAACGATTACTTCAACTCAAGGCAGCGACTTGGCCCCCGTACGTACCCTTTACACTGAAGCTTCACGTATTTTATGCTTTCTTTTTCAATGTCGTTGCGGTCGTAAAAGCGAGTAGTGTTCGTCAAATCCACAAGCAAACCCATCTTCACCTGGAGGAAGAAACAAAAACAGACGACAAGGTGAGTCATGGGATTTTCAGGAGTTGAGTTTTTCCCTCAGAGCTTCAGTCACCGAATGTGGAGTTACTTACTTTTAGACTTTTTAAGAAGTTGGACAGCATGCTCGGGTGAAACCTGTTCTCCTCTGCAACTTGCTCATCATATCTGGGACCCAACATTGTTTTCATAGGCAGGAATTTTCCTGTGAGGGAAAAAAAAAGCAATGAACCATTTGTCTTACAGTTCAAAACCTCTGCACTACTAATGCGTTTCATTGATTATTTTATTGCAGAGTGCTGCAAAGCCCGGTCTAATAGAGTTTCACATTTTGTCCCCAGTTGCCATGATAACCACTCTTTACCATACCAAATCAAATTTTAAAAATAATAGAAAAACAATTATCTAAATTTGATCAACTGACAAACACAGTGTGGTCACAGAGGGGGAGGATTTGTTTTTCTTTTGACTCTGATTACATATGGCAATTTCATTATTTACCCTGCACCCTGGAAACCAACCAGCTCTCTAGAGGTGAAATGAAATATTGATCAATTGATTGGCTGATGAACAGAAAAACATGTTCAATGACGTAAGTCTGATCAAAAGGATAAATGCCAAAAAAAAGTGACACACTTGCTATGTCTTGTTTGCAGTGACAGTAAATTCAGCATTTTTGACAGCTGGTCAGACTACACAAGACATTCAAATATGTTAACTTTTTTTTCACTACACTTTCTGACATGTCATACACAAACACAAAACAAGCATTTGGCAGTTAATGAACATATTGCTTGTTGCAGCCTAAAAGCTATCCTATGTTAAAATAACATGACCTCATACAAGGACAATATTCTGTGTATACATGACTTCACATAAGGAGAAAAAAAGACCACAATATAAACTAAAACAATTCAGATGTAAAACTCAAAACTCAAATTCATATAATCTATCACTAGGAGACCTGGAGGAAGACTGCAGACCTGACATTGCTGATGACACTTGTTGTTTACATAGTTGGTCAGGATTTAAAACAGATTTGTGATCAATAAATTGATGCAGATCTTTGAGTCTGGGGCCCTTCGGCCTGCACCAAGGGAAACAACATGTTCCTGCCTTGAAACTGAACACCTGTCTAAATTGGTGCTCTGGTGAAACGCAAACGTAAGTGGAGATGCGTCTGGCTGGCTGGCAATGTTGTTGTCCAAACAAACACGTACAGACAGAAACACACACAGGTTTTTGATAGAAAGGAATATAACCACCATGGACAAACACAGACCCAGCTGCTGCTGCTGCTGCTGCTGCTGCTGCTGCTGCTGCTGCTGCTGCTGCTGCTGCTCGCCACGCGACAGGCTCCGGTTTGTTTTGACACGTGACGCCTCGACAACGAAGGAGAAGCTAACCAACTCAGCACTACTCTGCTCAACCCCTCATTTCTTCTTTTACTTTTTTACTTCTGGGTATATTAAGTTAAAGATTTATCCGATTTATAGTTATTAAAGTAAATTACGGCTCAGTTTAGCTTTGACAACCCGTTAGCCACAGGTGCCAGGTCAGGCTGGGCAAAGCGCGCCTGAATAAAATATCACACTGAACTCCGTTTAAAAACAACACGATGGATTCACTGAAAAATTAAAAACGTACACACCGATTAGAAAGCAAATTTCACTTTATACATTCATTAATGTCATTTAATTAATTTGCCTTCCCAAATCCACACCGCAGCCTCATTTTATTATAATAAACTGGCCTCATGTTATAGACTACGATATAATCCACTTAACATTGCCATTTTGTGATGCTAGCCTTAGCAATAATATCTTTCATGCCTGATAGTAGACCAGATAACAGCTCAGCAGCTATACGCAGTTTGTAAAATCGGAGGAAATAAAATACAATTTGTGATTAAAAGCAGGTTATAAGGTTTTAGATATATCATTCATCATCATCATCATGTTGCTCCTGTATCACAGAGCTGAGCTAGCATTAGCATTAGCATTAGCCGTTACCAGCTGGTTTATTCGTTTCTGCGCTCACCTGCCACCGGTTGTCCTCGTCTGGGACAGTTCCGCCACCGTGAAGGAGGTCCGGTGTGTGCCATGGTGTTCAGGAGTCAGGGGGGAGGAAGGAGAAGGAGGAGGAAGGAGGAGGAGAAGCAGGTTTCGGTGCAATGAGTCGCTGGTTGGTTGGTTGGTGGGGCGGTAGGTAGCTCACCTCCCCTCCCGGTCAGACCGCGACTATCTCCGGCTGTGGTTCACTCGAGCACCGCGGCCTCAAGGCCTCGCAGCTGCTGCTTCACCCGAGATCATCCAACGGATCTTATGCCCGGTCAAGCTCCTGACCTGGCCGGCAGGCAAAAACACACCGCTTGTATGTTAGTAAAGACTCTCCGCGGATCAGCAGCAGCATCCCGAAAACAACAGGGTTTTTTCCCCCCCTCTTTCTTTTCCCTTTGAGTCCGTTTTGTTTTGATCCACAACAGACACCAGTCGAGCTAACTAGCTAGCCTGGGCTAAGCATGCTAGCCTTCTTCTTCTTCTCCTTCTTCTCTCTGTGGTTCACACGACTTCCTGTGTCGTAGCGCCCCGCTGCGGGAGTGCACGAGAGGACACACAATTATAAAAACTATACCAGGGGTCAGGCACCCCTAATTTAAAGCAGAAGTAAGCAGAATGTTTGTGTTAAAGCAGAAGTAAGTGATATATTTGTGTTAATATAAGTCTTAAATAGTTATATCTTCCGACAGCAATCACTTACATAGAGTGTTTGGTCTGAAACACGGGTCTGTCAGTCCCTCTGCTCTGCTCTGAGCCGAGGAGAAAACATTTATCGTATCCTACAGTTTTTATCCAATGAGGAGAGAGAACGGCATGCAGGGCTGTGTGTGCAGCCAAGGGACGCCGTGAATGTGGCGACGTAGGGACGAGGACTGTTATGGTGCGTTCAAGGAAACTCATATTTTTCCGACCGTGAACTCGTACCAGTTCGATCTGGTACGAGTTCACCGGTCGGAAGTTACGAGTGGCCGTTATAGTGACTTTCACCGGTAAAACAGGTCGGAAAAACACGAGTGGGTTGCCTGGAACGCTACAAAGTCGTAAGTTGTGACTTGAAGCTGTAATTTACGATTTCAAAAGCCTGCCTGGAACGCAGCATTAGCGAAAACGACCGGACCACTTACTTCTGCTTTAATATAAGTCTTAAATAGTTATATCTTCCGACGGCAATCACTTATATAGAGTGTTTGGTCTGAAACACGGGTCTGTCAGTCACTCTGCTCTGCTGTAAGCCGAGGAGAAAACTTTCCTTGTATCCTACAAACTTTATCCAATGAGGAGAGAGAACGGCATAAAGGGGCGGTCCTCTCTGTGTGTGCAGCCAAGGGATGCGCGTGAATGTGGTGACGTAGGGACGAGGGCGGGGACTAACTCCATTGGCTGACAGGAAGTTAGCCAAAACCACCGGATCGCTTACTTCTGCTTTAATAAAAAGAAAATGTGTATTAATGTTTTTATTTGAAACGTGCAAGGTACAGTGAGTAGTGGGTGGACATGACTGCCATTTATATCCATATAAAGCAGAGCATATAGCAGACCTTGCAGACCTTGTGAACTGATACCAATGCTGATATCAACTATGTCTGTCAATTGCATGATTATCATGCACACAAGGTTTTTCATTTCATTTCAATTTATTTCATTCATGGTATACATTCTCACATGGTTGCACATATTTACATAATGTACACATTTTCACCATGAATGAAAAGGAACAGGATGAAGAAAACTTATAGTACCTGCCCCTCTCTGTTGTTACAATTACATTGGCTTACTTCAACACCATTTTTTTTTCAACTTTACTCAACCAACAGTTCAACGACCCCCCATCTCCACAGACCCCCTGTTGAGGACCCCTGTACTATAACTATAATAACTTTATACTATATCGTTATGAATGACTGTAACATATATATAAACTATAACCATACAGTGGCATCTTTTTTAGGCCCATCCCTTCAGATTATAGAGCTGAACTGCAATATTGGTTATAGTATATAGCCTATATATATATTTAGTAAAAAGAAAATGAAAAAAAGAAATTTGAATTTTTTTCTGTTACAGAAATATAGTTTTTGTGTGTGTGTGTGTGTGTGTGTGTGTTTTTAATGCATGATTTTAAGCCCTTTTAATGTTTCCATCCGTGTGTGTGTTTGTGCGTGTGTGATCTACTCCTCTAGGCTGCAGGGGGAAGCAGCTACCTTCACTCCCTGTTAGACCATATGAGCCAAGCAAAATGTCTTCATGGCAATGTCCTTGGGTTCTTAAAGTATGAACCATTTAACCATTAATATCATAATGTTTCTGTGGAAAATAAAATTGTTTATTTTTGGAAGGTGGCAAAATAAAAAACTACATTGAGTGACAACTTTATAGTCTCAAACATATTTACTCTTTTTTAAACAAGTGTGGGTATCAGTGATAACAAACAAGGAAGAACAGAGAATACCTTTATAATACATAGCTAATATTATGTTAACATTACTCTTCCTATTTACATTTGCATGCACAACACAAACTTATACATTACATGATTTCAGTCTCTGCTGCATTATCTTGTGTGTGTGTGAGTAAAAAAAACAACTTTTATTTACAGTGCTGAATGTTACATTTGGTCCGTATTACGTAGTAGTGCTTAACATACACAGCCATATACACATCTAAATATTCTTACATCAGGTACATGCAGCAGCTTGACTTAATAACACTGCTACTGTACTACTACACACATAAACATAACACATTTCTATCAATAAGGCATAGACAGTGACAAAATGTACATTTATTTACACATCTGGGTGATGAGAATGAGATGATAAGATAAGATATAATTATTCTTATTTAGGTTCACTCCACTTTGGACAACACAGCTGAGCTTCATTCAGAGCTGATAGTCCGTGTATCCTGTTGTATGTTTCTGCTACTCTCACCTACCCTGACCTTGTTCAAACATGTTCAGCGTCACATACACAGTCATCGGTGCTGTTTTTTCCTGCTGTTTCCCTGAAATGGGCTTACATGGTTTAACTTTCTCGGGGGACTTAATTTCCACTGAACTCTGACTGCGGTACGGATTGAGTGAGCTGTTGTTGTTGACCGGAGGAAGCAGCAACGCGGTGGATTCTCCAGAACCCACGTGCTCCGTCTCTGGGAGTTCAACTTCAGCCGGTTGCTCATCCTGTACGTTTGGTCCGAGAGCAGCTGGGTCGGTGTATTCCTCAGTCTGGTCAGTGGCTCGGTTACAGCCTGAAGCAGGTGGAGAGATGGACGTTCCCTCAGGCTCCACTGTGTAAATCGGGTCACATAAACTTTCAGATGGATTACTGAACGCCTAGACGGGGCAGATTCCATGTGGAGAAAAAAAAAACACAGAAAGGAAGAAAAATAAGATATAAAGCACTGCTGTTTGGTGATTGGGGTTAATTGGGAAAATTATTAAATTGAACCAGATGTCATTAATCAACCAGATGAAGGTAACAATACAAAAGTATACATGATACTGGTGGGGCCAGAGCAACTTTTGACAGTGAAATTATTTCCACATTTTGTTTTGTTCTTTAACTGAAGCATATTAGAGGAAGAAGTATCCATGAAAAACATTAAAATGCCTCTGAAAACGAGGAGGTCCAAAAATGTTAGGTATTTGGGTTGAATCCAGTATGTCATTTTAAATCTGAAAACGTTTAGCCCAACTTACATGTAGCAGTGTGGAGAAGTCTTAGGCGTTCCTGATAAACAGCTGCCTTTTTGTGACCTCCACACAATGGTTGTTTTTTGTTTTATTTTTTGGCTTTTCATGCCTTAATTAGATAGAACAGTTGAGAGAGACAGGAAAAGGGGAGGCAGAGAGAGGGGGAATGACATGCAGGAAAGGGGGACTGTAGCCTTTATACATTGGGCGCCTGCTTAACCTGCTGCGCCACTCGACGCCACTCGACCTCCCCACAATTGAATGTCTCTGGCTCCAAAACCACCAAGATTTCTATGTTTAGCTGTGTCTTTACTTTTGCTTTTTAAAAATCTCTGTGGCCTTGTGATTTTGTGGAGAAATACTACCACATACAATTTTGTGATTTTTCATGACCACCAACTGTATAAAGGAGCACTTGGTTAATTTTTTATTTTATTATTATTTTTTTTTATCTGCTGCCTCAATATGAAGGCAACTCATTCCTCCCATTTCACCTTTTGATGATCTGACGATGGCCACAACGCCAGAGAGCTCAGGCCTGGGTTAGGAACCGGCTTCTCCCTGAATTTCTTCCACCTACAGGGCAGATTTAGATGTAAGAGACCAGTTTTAAGATTTTATGGTTATTGATTCAGTGTTTTAAAGGACAATTCCGGGCGAATTCAACTCTGGGGTGTATTTTCATATCATTTTAGGCCTAAAAGAATGAATCTGAAGATTTTCAGTTTAATCGCTCCTGTTTTGCGGTAGTTGCATCTGTCCCCGCGTCCCCACGGCAGCAATGAATGGGAGTGGATGTAAGTTCCGCTGTTTAGGCTGTTTACAGCCCTCAAAGCCGCAATTTTTTTCCACAGACAGCGTCAGATGGCTACTCAAACATGCACCGAGAAGTTTATTTACTTCAAGCAAGCCGACATGTTTGTAAAAGTCGATCTAATTCAAAGTCTCCCGGAGTCTCGCGCGAGACCCAGTTGCCGTGCTCGGTGTGTTCAGGTGCAGTGGGAAAAGCTACCGTTTGTGTCATAAACACAGGAATATCAACTCTTTACTTGCTTCAAGTAAAAAAAACTTCTCGGCGCATGTTTGAGTAGCCACCTGACGCTGTCTGTGGAAAAAAATGTACACTTGAAGCAAGTCAAGAGTTGATATTCCTGTGTTTATGACACAAATGGTAGCTCCGACTGCGCCTGAATACACCAGCACTGCAACTTCGGGCTCGCGCGAGACTCCGGGAGACTTTGAATTAGATCTAGTTTTACAAACATGTCGGCTTGCTTGAAGTAAATAAACTTCTCGGTGCATGTTTGAGTAGCCATCTGACGCTGTCTGTGGAAAAAAATTGCGGCTTTGAGGGCTGTAAACAGCCTAAACAGCGGAACTTACATCCACTCCCATTCATTGCTGCCGTGGGGACGCGGGGACAGATGCAACTACCGCAAAACAGGAGCGATTAAACTGAAAATCTTCAGATTCATTCTTTTAGACCTAAAATGATATGAAAATACACCCCAGAGTTGAATTCGCCCGGAATTGTCCTTTAATTCAAAATCAATCCTTATTGCATCATGGAAGACACAGAGAGATCGAAACTTACTGAACAGCACAGCATAATCCAAGAGAAAACACCAGAATTATAACGATGCTTCCAGAGATGCTGAGCGCTGTGAGGAGCCTCGGATCTGCCATAGAAAAGAATTTATGATCATGTTGCAGCAGTTTGGTGCGCGCAGAAAATGAATCACTCCCACAAAACTCTGTGAATTGCTTGCAAGGTATTTCTGCAAAAAAACAACAATGACTGAAACCATGATTCATGATCATTTCAACAACTACGAGCCATCAATCCAAACATGTTATGCGTCACTCAAGATACCCTTTGAGTAGTAATAGCAGTGTAGGTGAGTAGTATGAGTAATAATATGATTAAGCTTGTTGTTAGAGAGGGATTAATCATACATTTCATAACATGACAATAAAGTAAATGATACATGTTACATCTGATCCAGTAATGACAGTTAACTTCATATATTAATTTTATAACCACTAAACAGACTCATGTCATTTTACAAATTAACAGGCTTCAGTCAAATTTACTTGAGGCGTCGTACTGTTTTACAAACCCAAACAAGCTGTTGTTGAGTGCTGCCATCCAGGGGTCTCTTTACTGTAGAGACAAAAAAAAAAAAACTTCCCTTCCTTGTGGCCTTCCATGTCTTAGGTGTTGACACTAATGTCCGGAGCTTGGGTCATACCAGACTGAATACGGTAATGCCAATGCAGCTCAACTCAAGAGAAGCAGAGCGTTATTTTCTCTCTTACTCAAAAATGTGATTCACTTCAGAAGAAAAATGCCACTGGAGATTCTCACTCTGACAAAACAAACAGGCATGTTCATACCTGTTCATGGAAATTCACCAAAAAAAACATTAATACTTAGGAGATGTTCAATGTGTAGAACCAAGCTATCAATCCTCCCCAAAGATCATAATAAGCCACTCCTGGCAGATACGTCTGGGTGGTGGTAACATTAACACTTGAGCCTTGGCGCAGCATCAGACATGGGTCAGTAATCGTATCATGATCATTCGCAGAAGAAACACAGATGGAGGTTTTAATCTAACTCTGGGGTGCAGAGTTTAGGTGATTGTGCAATGATCCAAAGGCCACATCTGCAAGCCTCTCTACCAGAACAGAATAGTACTCTTGTTCAAGGACATGGTCAGATTTTAACATTTTCCTTGTTTATTAACATTAACAACAACTTGCTCATGTTGAAGCCCTGCTGCCCGTCAGCCAAATATATATAACCGATGAGGGCTGCAGCTGTGCACATATTACTTCTTTTTTTGTTTTGTTTTTTTACTTTTACTCAGCATATCAGCTCCTACTTACCAAATCTTTTAGTTTTAAAGAGCCTCTCGTTGCTTTTGGTGGTTCCATTATGAGCTGTGCCCTTGATGTAGATGGTGTATTGGGTTTCTGGATCCAGATCTTTTAAAGATATGTCACGTTTTGTGCTGCCAACAGTAATGTCTACAATAAAATCACAGAAACATAACAATGTTAAAGGAAATATATTACTTCAATCCATGGGCAATATTCATCAGAGAGTGTGGTGGACTTACTGAACGTTGGCCGTTTCTGTGTCCGGTAGAAGATTGTGAAGTTGTTAACAGATTCACTGCATTCCTCCTGGGACTTGATACTCCAGCTTACATAGGCAGATGTGTCATAAGGATGAACACTGTCAAAAGTGATATTTCCGGGATCTGTGAAGACCATGTTTTTAGGTTAAACTGTTGTTTTTGTTTTTTAGTGCGGTTTTTTTTGAGAGTCATAAAAAAACCCTAAGAGTAATGAAATACCTCCTAGTGTGGCACAGACTGGCAGCGCGTCTGTGCCATGACCTGTCCTGTCATCGAAGAGGGGCGTTACCGTGATATTGTATGACTTCTTATCCAGCAGGCCTGCAAAGAAAGGGGGAGATCTGAACGTCAATTACAAGGTGTAGGCAAGTGATTTTCAGGCATTGATCTAGTTGGTACCTCATGTTTGTTTGTGAGGCACTTTGGTGCAAAGACTATTTGCTTTTAAGGTGCTGTGTAAATGAAATAAACTTGAAACTTGAAACTTAATTCTCCCTCCACTAATGGCCCTGCTCAGCTTTTTAGCCAAGCTATCAGATGGTCAGTCGGTTTACAGTTTTGCTCCAATCTGACATGTTTTAAAAACGGTTGAAGAAGATGTCATGAAATTTTGTACAGACAACCTCCAACTCCCCAGTTACTGTACGACGGTGAGCAGGGCAAACATTACAAACCATCTCAACCATCATGTGTTGAGAAAACTCTAGACCTACGGGCATTTGCTGAGTCACTGTTGGCAGGGGAAGAGTCTCAAGTAAAGGCAGGCAAACCGGGCAAATACAGGCACTGGTAGAAACATGACTGGAATGTGAGAACCATAAGCGTGAGCGTGTTAGCATGCTGCACCTCGCTTGTGACACTGAAGTGTCCAAATGTGACCTAACACAGTCGCAAGTGTGTTTTAGTCTCAAACTGTTACTGACTGTTGTTACATAAGACCATCTGACATCTGAAATGTGAAAAGGTGTCACACATGTCAACTTGGTTGAATAAATTAATCTGAAAAGGTGCTGGTATTCATAATTGTATGTTGTTTGTGTGATTTTGGTCATTAGTCACTTATTTTATCGTAATTTTATTTTTTAATTCATTTTTATCTGTTCTTTACTAATTGTATTTTAAATCTTATTCTGTTATTTTATTATTGTAATTTATTTAATTTCATCTTTTATTACCCCGCCTCTCACCCGAAGTAAGCTGAGATAGGCTCCAGCTCACCCATGACCCTAGTACAGGCTGAGCAGAAAATGGATGAATCATCTTTTATTAATTCATCAATTAGTATCAACTGTTTTATGTTTTGTTTTTTTTGTTTGTTTGTTTTTTTTTTGGGGGGGGGGGGGGGGGTGCATATGTTACTATAGATTTTTAAATCTATTTTATTGTATTATTTGGTATTGTATCTATGTATTGTATGAAAAGTGCTATATGATTGATAGATGGGTGGATGTGAGCCATAGTTTTCAAACACTCAACTGTTAATCTTAAGATCTTTCCAGTGAATGTGCATCAGAGCAGCTTTTAAAAGTCTCTCTCCACCGCTGCATCCATTGTTTGCCCAGACAAATTAGTGATGGGTTTGATGAGTCACTCACTCTTTCCATGTTTTCACCCTATGACTCATTAAGTATTTATCTCAACATCCATCTCTCTATCTGACACTCATTTACTCTTTCATTTGTGCTGTCCAACCTACCAAACAGTGTCATGTTAGTGTACTCAGTCTCCATCCAGTAATATTCATGTCCATTGTGGGTCCAGTCGATCATGTAACTTCTGACAGGTTCAACAGGAGGCTGCCAGCTGACCAGAATAACACCTCCTGTGGTTGAAGTCTCGACTTCAGAGACTTGAGGGAGGCCTGCCAAGTGAGAAGATGAAAACTGTTTGATAATGGACCACTAACATGCATTAAGATGAATCAAAATGATCAATAAAGTGTTAGTCATGAAACAAAAAAACAAAATCAATAGCATTACAACTCACTCTCTGCGATGGCTGGAACATAAACAGACTCCTCGGCCAGCTGGGTGCCATTACGGAAAACTGTGAGATTTAGTTGATGTGCCTGTTGGCCCATGTGCACATCACAGGTTGAACTGTTGCAAGAAGTGTCGACTTCAGTCTCGTTTTCTTCGTAGGCAGTCTGTTTAATAGTGTAGGTGAATGTGCCTGGGCATGTTGCAGGAAGCCCCTGTGTAGACAGTTTGAAGCACTTCAGGTCAGGAAATATCATGCAGCAACCATGTCTCTTAGGAAATGAAGGAAGTGAATTTCAAAAATATGTAAAAGCAGCATTTAGTGTCTTCCTTACCGTCCACATTGCATGAACTTTTCTGATTCCATTGCTCTGTGGTTTGGACACTTTTCTCCACAGCTGTAGCTTGACGCCAGTCTCTGTTAAAGTATGTTCAAAATAGTTACTGACTGGAATACAAATACAGAAACAACTGGACAAAAATAACAGAACATGACCTGTTCTTTCCTGGAACAAAAACCAAAACAACTTTTAATAATAACTATGGCACCCGCTGCTCAGCAATTACTGTATGTCATTACCAGTAGTCACTGCTTTTGTTTTGGATTCTGTTATCCTTCCGAGGAAAGTACCTCCCTACTCGTGAACCACTAATTGTTTACAAGAATTATCTGGAACAAACCATTAATCTTAAAGCAGAAGTAAGCGATCCGGTCGTTTTGGCTAATGCTGCGTTCCAGGTAGGCTTTTGAAACCGTAAATTACAACTTCAAGTCACAACTTACGACTTTGTAGCGTTCCAGGCAACCCACTCGTGTTTTTCCGACCTGTTTTACCGGTGAAAGTCACTATAACGGCCACTCGTAACTTCCGACCCGTGAACTCGTACCAGATCGAACTGGTACGACTTCACAGGTCGGAAAAACACGAGTTACGAGTTGCCTTGAACGCACCATAACAGTCCTCGTCCCTACGTCACCACATTCACGGCGTCCCTTGGCTGCACACACAGCCCTGCATGCCGTTCTCTCTCCTCATTGGATAAAAACTGTAGGATACGATAAATGTTTTCTCCTCGGCTCAGAGCAGAGCAGAGGGACTGACAGACCCGTGTTTCAGTCCAAACACTCTATGTAAGTGATTGCTGTTGGAAGATATAACTATTTAAGACTTATATTAACACAAATATATCGCTTACTTCTGCTTTAAGATCTTTCCAGTGAATGTGTGTCAGAGCAGCTTTTAAAAGTCTCTCTCCACCGCTGCATCCACTATCCTATTCCTGCTTTTCAAATCTTTATACTCTCAGAACCAGTAATAATGTTCCTGAATTTCAATTTTTCTTGAATTTTGTTTTATGCATACTGTATATACATCTAGGGCAAAACCAATCGTGGGTTTTAGTTGATTGTCTGTAACAATGTGCAACAATCGAAGCAACATTTGAAAATACATACAATATATGCTTGTTGTGTCCCTCCTCTTTAAAATAATATCAGTGAGGGTTTTTTTTGTTGTTCTTGTTGTTAGGATCCCAATGCCAGTATCTCAGTGTTAGTTAGATTTCCTTAAGAAAACTGTGGGGTTGGTCAAACTCAAAAGTAGATAATGTTGTTTATACTCTCTGAAAAGGTCTATAATCACCCCATTCACTTCCTGGTTCTTACCATTTAGTCCAGTCTGAGCTGTCTGTTCCGCGCTCCAGTCGCTCCAGGGAGCTTTGTCTAAAGCACAGCGGGCCGAAACTTTGTAGGTACTGCACGACTCCATTTTTTCCTTGACTCTCCCATTTTCATCCTTGGTCAGAGTCCTATTGACAGTCGTCTTGAAAAAAGGAAAAGGAGCCATTCAGTCAGAAGTTTGTTTTGTTGAAATCAGAAACAACATCCAAAAAGCCATAATTATTACTTGCTTAGCCTAGGGTGCCATCACAAATAGCTGTTAAAGTTTACAACCTTCTTATTTCCACAAGGAGGGATAAAAATGAATAACAAAAACACAGTGTTTGCCTTTAAAAAACACTGTGTTGCTATGGTGACCACTGCCGTGTCTAAGCTCGAGTGCCGTTTATTGATATTAGACTGACAAATCTGTGATCAAACAATTAATGACATGCATCTTTTATCCTACAGCTATTCAATTGATGCTGGTTGTAATTAGTGTGACTGCTGAAGCAGTCACACTATTGTTCTTCTGTTTGGCCATTTTCTTCCGCCTTTTTACGGTCTTCTTCTAGTCCTTCATACTTTGTGCTATTTCAACAATTCATATATCAAAACGTGCAGCTTCTTTTGGACTTTATCGGCATTACTTTTCTCTTTTTAACTATTTATACTTTTTCAAATATTTAACTTTTTCTGATTTTTTTCAGCTTTATAATGTGTGTGTATTGCGTCTAACGAGCAGAGCCAGAGTGGTGTCAGAGTGGAGAGAGGCAAAAAAACATTCTAGAGTTTTTCTGGCTAAACTGTCAGCATGGCCACAAATTAAACTCTAGACAAATTATTTTCTCCAGTGTTGTAGCCACACTTGTCTTCTGGCTAAAATTCTGGTCAAAAATGCAAAGAGACTTAGATAATAATTTTAAATATTTTTTAAATGCAGCCAGGGAGCTCTCTGCTCTCATTAAGCTCAATGCATTTTTTTCACATCAGCAGGAGAAGGAGCTCAACTTTGTAACTTGCTGTTAAGTGCTTTTTAATTCATTTTAATTCACCAAAAAATAGTCACAGGTCACAAAAAAGTCCTCTTCCTTCTTGGTGTGGCTAATTTATATTAATTTATTTTTGTTTTAAGCATCATTGAAAAATCTCACATTCATCAAAGTCTCAACCTCTCTTCTTGACAACTCCTCTGTAGTGTAGGGGTTAGGGTAACTGCCTGCCAACCCTAAGGTCACTGGTTCGAATCCAAGGGAAGAATTCTTGTTATGTTATGTTCAATTCTGCTCTCCTCCCCCGCCTTCAATTGGTTACAGGTGTTTGTTATCTCCTTGATTACTCGTACCAGTTTGCAGCACATCATCACATTACAATGAATGACAACAGTCTTGAAAGCAGTGTGCTCTCTGTAGCTGAGTGGCAGAGTAAAGGTTTAGTGATCATATGGTCATGGGTTCGATTCCTGCCTCAGTCATTTCACATCATTGCTTGACTTTTGATTCCAATTATTCAACTGTCATTGGACAGTCTTTGATTCCTCATAGTATAAAGCTCATTGTAACTCAGGTTCTCTGTGGCCATATGGTTAGTGTGTTAGGTGTTGTGCTATTTCAACAATTCATATATCAAAACGTGCAGCTTTTTTTGAACTTTATCGGCGTTACTTTTCTCTTTTTAACTATTTATACTTTTTAAAATATTTAACTTTTTCTGCAAATTAAACTCTAGACAAATTATTTTCTCCAGTTTTGTAGCCACACTTGTCTTCTGGCTAAAATTCTGGTCAAAAATGCAAAGAGACTTAGATAATAATTTTAAATATTTTTTAAATGCAGCCAGGGAGCTCTCTGCTCTCATTAAGCTCAATGCATTTTTTTCACATCAGCAGGAGAAGGAGCTCAACTTTGTAACTTGCTGTTAAGTGCTTTTTAATTCATTTTAATTCACCAAAAAATAGTCACAGGTCACAAAAAAGTCCTCTTCCTTCTTGGTGTGGCTAATTTATATTAATTTATTTTTGTTTTAAGCATCATTGAAAAATCTCACATTCATCAAAGTCTCAACCTCTCTTCTTGACAACTCCTCTGTAGTGTAGGGGTTAGGGTAACTGCCTGCCAACCCTAAGGTCACTGGTTCGAATCCAAGGGAAGAATTCTTGTTATGTTATGTTCAATTCTGCTCTCCTCCCCCGCCTTCAATTGGTTACAGGTGTTTGTTATCTCCTTGATTACTCGTACCAGTTTGCAGCACATCATCACATTACAATGAATGACAACAGTCTTGAAAGCAGTGTGCTCTCTGTAGCTGAGTGGCAGAGTAAAGGTTTAGTGATCATATGGTCATGGGTTCGATTCCTGCCTCAGTCATTTCACATCATTGCTTGACTTTTGATTCCAATTATTCAACTGTCATTGGACAGTCTTTGATTCCTCATAGTATAAAGCTCATTGTAACTCAGGTTCTCTGTGGCCATATGGTTAGTGTGTTAGGTGTTGTGCTATTTCAACAATTCATATATCAAAACGTGCAGCTTTTTTTGAACTTTATCGGCGTTACTTTTCTCTTTTTAACTATTTATACTTTTTAAAATATTTAACTTTTTCTGCAAATTAAACTCTAGACAAATTATTTTCTCCAGTTTTGTAGCCACACTTGTCTTCTGGCTAAAATTCTGGTCAAAAATGCAAAGAGACTTAGATAATAATTTTAAATATTTTTTAAATGCAGCCAGGGAGCTCTCTGCTCTCATTCAGCCCAATGCTGAGAATTCTCCACAACTCTGTCTGAAACATGCTTATGTCTGTGCTCTCTGTGGTGAAGTGGCAGAGTAAAGGTTTATTGATCATGAGGTCATGGGTTCGATTCCTTACTTTTTTTTTTAAGCAGAAGCCAGTGATCCTCTTATCAAAGGTTTTCTTTACCCCTCACACACTGTCTCTGTCTGTAGCCTAGTGGTTAGCTTGCTGGTCTGGAGACCTGAAGGTTGCTGGTTCAATTCTTGCCTCAACAACAATTATAGTGAATTATTTTCCCAGTTGTCCTCTGTTGACTTCTGATAACTTGCTTCATGTTGAAACTGCTGCTCTCAGCCTGAAATTCACAGACATTTTCATTCTAAGTCATTCAAGCTGGACTCTCAAGCTTTCTTGATGTTGACAGTGTGCAGATCATTAACAGACAACAGTCTCTACAACTGTGTGTGCACCGTGGCCTAGAGGCAGAGTGGAAGTCTAATGACCATGAGGTTGTGGGTTCAATTCCAACCTTGGTCAAACATTTGTATGGTGATCACTGCTTGCACTATTTGCTAATTCTGCAACAGCGTTCAGTTGCTATCAGCAGTCACACCATTTCCATTCTTGGAAATGCTTTTTCTAGTTTTGAGATATTATTACCAAAAAGCAATAAACAGTTTGCAACAAAACTGGGTGGAGATGTGGAGCATGGGTGTGGATTTTTTTTTTTTATCACATTCTTCAACATTTCCATATATGCTCTGTTGAGAGCCATTCAAGTTAATTTGTTTGGGACAGGGAAGAACACTTAAAGTTTTCATTTAGATTTTTTCTGTGATCTTCATAAGGGGAAAAACAAACAGCCATTACGTTACCTGTGCTGATGAAGCTGTATTCATTTTGTCACATCAAAGTTAAATTGTCAGTTTTGACTTTGTGAATACCATTTAAGTCAACATCACCATACAAGAAGCTGAGATGCCCTTATTATGTAAACCTGCCCTTACCTCTTCAGTTCCATCACTGACAGCCTGGGAGAGAAAAAAAGAGAAACGATAAAAGCCTCATTTAGCCGTGAGTGCTTTTTGAAAAAAGAATCCAAAACAGCTATCCAAGCTATCACATTACGGTTGAACAAATCGAAGTTTGGCTGACATTGCTACAGCCATTCGTTGAATCTGTTACCAATCAGAAGACATTGGGCATCTTTTATCTACTGTTAAACATCATACATGAGCTATTTTATGACCATTTATTGCTAAATAAATAGCTATTGTAACGTCCTCAAATAAACTATAGTACAAGCCAAGACATGCAGTATTTTTTCATATTTTAATGAATACATTTATCTTTACTTTATTCTCCATTCTTGGGAGAACTGGAACATAACGTAATTTCTCCCTGATGATTAATAAAGTATTTTTTACTTTCATTGGGGATTTCATTTACATTTACATCCCAGATAAATCACTCACTCTTTTAGGGTTTTCTCTCAAGAACTGTAGCTACAGTATACATTTCCTACACTGATTATTGTGTCATGTGTGTACTTTGTTTCTTTCTGGTCTTAGCAATAATGAAACATATGGTCATGTTCTTCTGATTTGTAATTACTATCACCGAAATTGTGTTTTATACTCTGTTTCATAATTGCTGCATAATGCATCAGAGAAAAACAGCTGTCTTCAGTAGATTGTAGGACATACCTTGCTAAACTTGACTTCACAGTGACACTGTATTTTTAGACATGGCTGTTGCCGTTTCCACTCAACCAGCAGATGATCAGACGAGACAGTAACTTTAATCTCCGGTGGGTTAATTTTCACTGAAGGGAATATAAACACAACAGCATAATTTGAATGCAGAAATGTGCAATGTTGACATGCAAATAAATGATTGAGAAATGCATGTTTTCATAAAATTTACCTCATGTTACTTACTTATACTACAGCGGGCAAATTCATAAGAGTCAGACTCGGCTTTCCAGCTGTCAGTTCTGGCTTTCACAGTAACATTAACTGTGCTATTCCCTATTTGAGGTATTACATTTGCTTTCATTGTGCACGTAGTTACACTTGAGTTGCAGTATGCACTTAGAGGTGGTTGTAATGAAGAGACACTGAAAGAAAATAGAAAGAAATATGTTTTATATTAAGTACAAAAATCAACAAGAGAAAATGAATATTTCTATAATAATTCTTATACAAAAGAAAATGTGGAACCACTCACAGCACAGTGTACTTTATTTTTTGAGAAGAATTCATGTGATGCTTCCAGTTGCAAGTGAACAGATTTGGTAAACCCGGCAACGTCTGATATTCATAATGCAACATGCATGATATTTCACTGGGTTTCGCTGTGGGGAAAAACAGACGAGTAACTAGTATTAAATATTTCATCTTATTGCGGGTAGCAGAACGATAGGGTATAAGTCATCAAACTGGTTCTTACTGTAGGTTTTGATGGTGACGCCTCCGATGACTTGGTGAGTAGCAGCAATGTGGCATTGCAGTGTAGCACTGGGGTAAGTGAAGTTCTTCAGTGATAACGTCGTGTGGGAGGAGTCAATGGTTTTGGACAGGCTCTCATTGATGCGCTTGTTGTTCAGCGTCCAGAAGACTTTGCCACGGACACATGAGGACTGACATCTTACCTCAGTATCAGATCCAGCTTCAACGTACTCGTTTTCGGCGCTAACATTGTGACAGGTGTTTGCATCCTGGCCTACAGGGAATAAATACATCAGAAAATGTAAATGAAATCCTCACTGATAAGTCTTGAGTCTGTATAGAGCCTGGCTCTGTCTAACTAACTCATTAACACATCAGACTTTATTAGTCACCTCTGCATTTTGGATCTCATATGAAATAAACAACATGCCATGTTGTGTTAAAGTACATGTCTTTATCTGTTCTGCTCTACCAGGTGATCCTAGTCATGCTTTTCAGTTGCCAGAACATTTTTTTTATGTTTATAATGAGTCTGTTGATAATGAGTCCTTCAGTGCAAGTTCACTGATTCTTCCTGCCTTGGGTGACTTTCTTTGGGCTAATAGAATGTATTTGTTTGTTTTGGACTGTTTCCAATGATTTATTTAACTTTGTTGACAAAAAATCAGTGCAATCCCCCATGTTTCTCTAATCCTGCATGCACCAGTTGTAAAAGAAAAAGAAAAGGAAATGCCTGTGAACTGTCCAACAATCATAAACAACAAAACGCAATGTGTTTACAAAGCCTTCTTACAGCTAGCAACACAGTAATTTAGTTTTTTCCTTTGTGTGAGTGGTCTAATGGATGATACTCACACTCATTTTATCATGAGTGGATTGGAAACTTTTACCATCCCACAACATCTGTGGTCTCAGGACTCTAAATTGAATTCAATAGTTGGCTTCTTGGACACAGAGCAGAACCAACGTATTGTAAAGTGCGATAAACTAATCTTCAAATGGTGCAATTACTTCAGGTCTGTGGGGACTTTCTACGGATGAAAAATGACGAGTGAGAACATCTGCTGCAAAACTTGTAGTCAGGCATTGAGTAGGATTATCGTACTGCTTTTCAGTGAAGTGGGGGAGTAATCTGACATTTTGATTCAGTATTGCTGTATTCACAAATATGATTTAACTTAAGCGCTTTATTATGAGGGTTACAGAACAACCTGTAGACAAAGAGGATCTAGTAATAGTTTTTTAGACACTTAAAACAATCAGTTTTGCATATGATAGAACCAAACTGAGTCCATCTTTGTTTACATGGAAGTAAGAAATGCTTCTTTGCAATTCTTCAAATAATTCAACTGGTTACTATAGGCTACTTAATATAGCCTACTGTTGAATGATAATGATCACCTTATTATGCATTTCTAGACAATTTTCAAACTGATCCTTGTTTATTAGCCCACATTCACAACCATAATGAGCATGGTAGTATGAAACCAAAACAAAAACGAGCATTTCCCTGAAATCCAGCTAATGAATTTGACAAGTCATGACATTTATCACACTTAACAGAACACCGAAATGTTAAAGCATTTCTTACCTTTGCATTCGGAGATGACTGAAACTAGAATAAAGACAATTAAAGACGGATACATTTCCTTTATCCTATAACCAGGACTCAAAGAAGGCGCCTTTTAGGATACATTTAGGACTGAGGAGTTTTCCAGACGCGTTAGACGAAAATATTAAAAATCGCCGCTGTTCTGCTGTAATGACAGACTGTTCCCCACACTGCACCGCATTTCCCCAAGTCCGTATCTTCACCAAGTAAAGGGAACTGAAGAGCAGCCTGAAATAAACGGGAGGTGTTGCCCAACACACAACGAGCCAAGAGGAAGTGAAGTAACTTGTCGAGAGCTTCTCAGACTTCTCTGATATATCGTCTCTGCTAAATCCCCGGAGCAACGTATCCTACCCATGGATGTATTAGATCCTACCTCCTGAGTAACGTTATTCACACGAAATCATTAATTATGTAGGATATGATAATGAGTTACACCTGACCGCAATATAAAGGTAGCAAAAGACCGACTGTAAATGTTCCTTTCTGGGATATAATAATAATAATAATAATAATAATAATAATAATAATAATAATAATAATAATAATAATAGTATTAATATTAATAATAAATGCATGAGTTAGGTACTTCTGCCAAGCATGTTTCAGAGCTGTAACGTTACAACAGCACCCAAATAACTCATGTCTGAATGGAATCAAAGGAACAAACTGAGTCTGAGTAAATTGTAATTTATAATATATAATAATATAATAGGCCTATATATTATAATTCATAGGTTTCATGAGAATTTTTTTTAGACCAAAGGAGATTTTTTTTGCAAGTCATTTTTTTAATTGCACTCCTAAAATTATTAGTTAGGGGTTAGTAGCTAAAACAAGTGAAGCCCTGGCCTAGACCCTAACAACTAGGGTGAAGGAGAATGGGATAGTAAAATTAAGAAATAATGAAAAATAACCATTAACTCACATCCTCCATTAACTCACTCACGTCCAAATTACTTTAACCCTACACTGATGACATAAATTAAGATTCACTCACGTCCACCTAAGAAGTTGTGGCAGACAAAAAAAAAAAAAAAAAGTTTAGATACCCATATATACTAAGCCGAACAACGCCGATATTGTACTCACTGAATAATAAAAGCATATATAATTTACTCTATGTGAAGAAACATTTTTAAACTGGTGTTATGTTGTAATTAGTGAATTATCTAACGTGGTTTGGTTAGCTGAAGATACACCGGAAGTAGTTGGCGCAGCTAATGTGGCTAGCTTAGTTAGCTTGCTAGTTTGGGCTACTTACTTTGCTCCTTTGCCGCCGTTGAAGTGTTTGGTAACTTTACTGTTTGCCTTTATTTATTTAATAGCAGCAGTATGTTCGTTTTTAAAACTACAAAAAAAAAACACGATAAAACAAATGACTACAATATTTTGTGCCCCGCTGGTAGTTAAGCTAACAACTTGCATAGCAACTGTTTCCGGGGTAGTTCTGTAACTAGGACTCGCAACACACTGGACCGCGCATCTACTCCTACTCCTCTCTGACCTGTGCTCGGTCCCCGTCTTCATGTCGACTGCGGTGCTAGTAGCCGCTGTTGTCGGCGGAGGGGTCCTGTTCCTAATGCGCCGTCTGTTCCCCAGTCAGAAATCCGCAAAGCAGCTGCTCCGGTATCCAGCCGACACTATGCGGGGAAAGACAGTCATCGTGACCGGGGCTAACTGCGGGATAGGCAAGGCCCTCGCCGCGGAGCTGCTGAAGCTCCGAGCCCGGGTCATCATGGCCTGTCGGGACCGGAGCAGCGCCGAGGAAGCGGCCGAGGACATCAAGAGACAAGCCGGACCAGAGCAGGGGGAGGTGGTGATAAAACACCTTGACCTCGCTTCTCTAGGATCAGTCCGGAGGTTTTGTGAGGAAATCAAAGAAGTAAGTTGTTGTTGTGATGTTTTGGGGGATAAGTTCAGACAGTTTTTCTGTTTGTTTACCAGCTACAGTGGAGTTTTAGCTTTTGAAATGATTGCTGTCTGGTTCCTTCCTGCGATTATTGTATCTGGTACAAAGGAGAGTGTTACCAGTACTTTCTCTGTAAGGGGGCTGTCCGTGGTGCTGAACTGTAGTAGGCTACTACTCATAACAACAGTACCCCCTCCGCCTTATCTTCAGTACTACCCCTATACCTTTATCATTACCCCTTACCTGAAGTACTTTACCTTAACTTCAATACTACCCCTTATCTTCAGTACCACCCACCCAATCACTTCTTTTCCACCCAGTAACTCCAGTACCACCCCTTCAGCTACTGCCCCTGAAATCCAGTAGCAACTGCCCACTAACCAATAGTTAACTTAAAAAAAAGTTTTTACAATTAGTTTAAATAGATGGAAAATCTGACAGCGGCAATGTAACTTCTTGAATTTATGATCAAATCTAAAATTATTGTTACTTTGACTTCATTTGAGGTCATCCTTTGGTCTAAATAATCTATTACCACCATTCAAATAATCGTTTTGTGTATTCAATTCAATTCAGTTCAATTCAATTCAAATGTATTTATATAGCACCATATCATGCAGAAGCAGTTCAGAGTGCTTTACATATAGGACAACATATTAAAAGTTTCTCAGACATTCTCTGTATAAAACAGAGAATGCCCAACACAGTTTTCTGAGACCCGAATTAAATTTCCACAGGTGTCTTGTTTATCAACAGTCAAAATGCACAAAACATTAGATTATGTTAATCAACTAATCAAGTCATAAACTAACCACTGTAGCTGTACACTCAATATATGAAACATTTAGATTGGTTTAATTATTAGCAGTGCACAGACATTTTTTTTAGCACCCTCTACTCTGGTAGTTAATTTAAACTTTATATTTACCATTTAATCTAGTCAGTGGTGTCATGTAAATTACTTTTCATTTATGGCTGCATTTTAATAGGACTTCTAGATTCATCTCACAATTAATCCCAGGTGTATGCTGTATGGCAGGCCTCTAGATTTCCAGACCTTCCAGACCTAACATTATATAGTGTTACCTGTGTTTTCTAGGAGTATTTCTCAAAATATCATCAATATAAAGTATCGTCATCATGGCATTTACCAACATGTACCTCACATCACCACTGGGTGTCAGGATGTTCCCAAAAGACCCATTTATTGTCAACCAAAGGGTCCTAAGATGATAATGAGTGCTTTAATAAAGGTAGATACAGCGTAATAATATGCCAGTAAAGGATGTGTATGTTTAAACACAGAGACAGTGGTAGCATCACAAATATACTGTATAGTGAATTATTTAGCATAATCAAAGCTATTTCTCATATGAAGGCATAACCAGTTCCTTCCTTACCTGATTCTGTTATTAAGTCTTAAATGGTCTAAATGTCTTTTTAGGAGGAGTCCAAGATTGACGTGCTCGTCAACAACGCAGGTATCTACCAGTGTCCCTACGCAAAGACGGAGGATGGTTTCGAGATGCAGCTCGGTGTGAACCACCTGGGTCACTTCCTCCTCACTCATCTCCTGCTGGACCTCCTGAAGACCTCCACTCCCAGCCGCATTGTCGTGGTTTCCTCTAAGCTTTACAAGTACGGCCAGATCAACTTTGACGACCTGAACAGTGAAAATAACTACAACAAGTCTTTCTGCTACAGTCAGAGCAAATTGGCCAACCTGCTGTTCACACTCGAACTGGCTCAGCGGCTGGAGGGCACGGGGGTCACGGTCAACGCTCTCACCCCGGGCATCGTGAGGACCAGACTAGGCCGGCATGTTCAAATCCCTCTCCTGGCAAAGCCGCTATTCTACCTCGCCTCACTGATCTTTTTCAAGAGTCCACTGGAGGGGGCCCAGACTCCTCTCTATCTGGCCTGCTCCCCAGAGGTGGAGGGAGTGTCGGGGAAGTGTTTCGCTAACTGTGAGGAGGAGGAGCTGATGGTCAAAGCTACAGATGAGCAGGCAGCCAAGAAGCTGTGGGACATAAGCAGCAGGATGGTTGGACTCACTAACTAAGCAGAGTCCTGGTCGGCGGACGGCGTTTCAGGGGACTTTCGTACTCTCGAACAAGATAATTAATCCCTAGCAGCCCCACAGACTCTGCACAGGGAGAGATGGCTTGTGAAAAGACCAATTGCCACCTTTGGGATAAAATCATGAATTGACTGATATTGTGCCAGTGAAGTGTCTGAATTAGGTCTTAGATTTTAGACAATTTGAAAAATTAAAAATATGTTCCTCCACTTACATGAACTTGTAAGAACCAGGAATGTAGGTCTAAACAGAGAGTGCACATACTTAACACTTAAAGCTATACTCCAGCTGTTTAAAATGATGTTTCCATTAAGCTAAAGAGATGATACCATCAGAGTTAAGCTTTGGACGACTTCCTTCAGAGCCGCAGACGACATTATACAGCTCTTTCTAGAGGCTACGTTGTGCTTGTGATAAATTAGCTAACTTTAATGCGTAAAATTGGTGGAGTGCCTCTTCAATTGTACATTTCCCATTTAAAGTTAAGACTTTCATATCGTAATATAGCAACTGTGGAAGTACCTCAGTGCCAAAAACATGCTAAAATATTTCCTCATGAATATAAAACCTAGATAGCACCTTGCTCTTATGCCACTGACCAAGATTTACACACACATCACGATCAAAAGGAGTGAATTCATCTCATAGCATTTCATCAAAGCCGAGCTGAGCTGTCACATTTTCCTCCACTGTGAGGTCACATTATTGCTTGTGCTGTGCAAATCCTCGGAGCGGAGTGAGGAGCATATCCATTTCTGGTTCAGCTATGGCGTTTGAATGCCAGATTTGTGCATACTTTAGCATGTTTTTTGTTTTGTTTTTTTTGCCGTGTATAAAGCGGGGAGGCAGGAGGGGGCAGCTGTTAATCTAGTTTCCCTCTCCTGGTGTGTTTGAAGTGTAAATGCTCTCTGCTGTGTCTGGAGGAGCTGGGACAATAATAAGGTCGACAATGCAGATCAGTGAGCTGCTGCTTCGCTGTGGCTCCCTCCTGTGGATGGACTCGGCCTCACATGTAAATGTCCTCCTCCCTCAGCAGGTAAATAGAGGAGAGGGAGGAGATGAAGCAACACATATAATGTGAAATTCAGATGCTCAAGAATAAATAGAAGACTGAATGTACTGTATGTGCTAATAAACAAGGCAGATGATGAACTAAATATGAAGTTGCAGATGACTGTTATTTCCATCATACTGCTTATTCTCACACCTCATCATTATGTGTGAAACATTTGAAAATCTAATTTTCCTGAAGCCCAGAGAGAAATCTTGTTAGTCAGTTATTTGATTAATCAATTTTCAGAAAAACAACCTACAACTGTTTGGATTAATTTGAGTTCAAGACAAAAATGTCAATTTTTTTCTAATTTAGCTTTGTGTTGTTGACATATTTTTGATTTTTCTGACATTTTGCTGAGCAAACAACTAGAAAATAAGATTGCCCCTTGTCGTCTTTTAGTCCAAAATGTCAAAATTTCAAATTTTAAGCCTGATTGAATTATCAGTTAATCAGCAAATCATTTCAGACCTAACTACATACATGAGACAAACAAGTGGGTTTTTTTGAAAATAGTCTTCAAATATCTAATAATTGTCAAAAACTACTAAAAACTACTACTATATTAGTGTAAAACAGGAAGATATCATATTCAGGAAACAGGAATTAGCATGTTTGGAGTTTCAACTATTTAATGTGTGAAAGGACCAAATAATTATCTAATTATCTCATTTTTAATTATCTTGACTAATCAATTAATCAGCTAAATGCATCAGCTCTACAACTAAAAAGAACATCAGCTTCACGAAAGTGCTGTTTATCAGAGGAATCATGTACAGCTGCTTTATATTGTAAGATAGTAGATACACCTTCAGCATATGCTGAGTGTTGTACTCTCCGTCACATGCTTCACTTCCTTATCTTGTTGTGTTTTTCTTGACGATGACTCTCCGGGACACACAAATAAACTTCCTCGCTGTTTTGCTTTTGCTGATCTTGGTGAAAAAAACAACAAAAAAACCCTCTCTACCAACCTATTTTTAAATCGACAACAGTGATGAAGCCGGGCTTCATGGTGACTCAGCAGGCACGCACCACATGGCTGCAGCAGTGTGAGTTTTGAGTGATGAAGGGTTCAGTCACTCCACTTTAACACCATGGATCGGCAGACGTCTAATTAAGTTAAAAACAACCAATTACATGCGACTTTAAAAGCAGAGGGACATTAAAAAACGTGATGTCTGGTTCACGCCGTCGTAATTCAAATCCCCGCACAGCAGCACGTGAATATGAAAGGCAGGCTTGGAGCTTATATGTGTAATTTGTGCTTTATTAGGCGAACAAAACAACCAAAATATATAAACATGCATCGTAGTCAAAGAAACAAGGTTACAGTGGCTTAATGGGGTGTGGGCATCCAAATCTGAGGTAGAATGGGTGCAGGAAAACCTCTCCGTGGGATAAAGAAGAGCAAAAAACAAAGTAATACTGACTGCTAAGACAGATCTCAAAACGCTCCATCAATAACAATATAACACACCCATCAATACTGTCAACTTCAACCAACAGAAGAAAAACAAAATCTATGTTTCCTGTTGTTCATTTGAGTGATAAATAATTCTTTTTGACGTCCTCTTATGTTTGATAACATTCACATTTAAATCCTCACAAGGCCAACACTGTGTTTTCAGTCGGGTAAAAATAATGACTGAAACAAATCTATATGCAGTTTACTTCTTACTTTATGTATCTTTCTCAAATAGGTTTCAAATATAGTATTGGCAGTTTTTAATTTATGTACAAGTTCCAGGTTTAATCAAGAAGATTTGCATTTAGTGTGATTGTTTTGGATGTACAGTATCTCTCGCTGACGGCCACATACAAAATATATCACTCAATTTGTAGTTACAAGTATATATTTATACATTTGTAATTTAAATACATACACATTCTTACAAATTTAAGGGCTGCTCGAGCTCCACTTCGCCTCCTCTAGTCCCACATTCAACTGACTGATCTGCTCTGGACAACTGTTAATGTAAACTGTCGCCATCCACTGCCATACAGTCTAAGCTTTTAGATGATCAGCAATAGTTTCATGTTCATGGTAGTGAATCGTTTTGGCTCCTGGCTTCTACTCAAACCATTTTCTATCAAAATGGTTGGTCGTGCTAACAGAAGGTTGCAGCAGCAGCTGGACGCGCCGCGACTTTTGCGTCTTCCTCTACATCCTATCGAAGAATAAACCTGATTGGGAAAAGTCCTTTCAGTTCAGAAGCGTTCCGTAAAGCTGCGCCTTGGTCAGACTGTCCTTCCTGGAAAGTCCCAGGGAGCCAAATTTTTGGTTGTACGGGGGAGGAGGAGGGGGCGGCGGCGGCGGCGGCGACTGGCTGGGCTGCGCCGGCAAGCTGTGCATCTCCGCTTGATAGTGCTGCAGCTCGGCGGCCATCTCCAAGGACCTCTGGTTGAGCGACTCGGTGGAGCTGTTGGGGCTGGGGTCTACGACGTAATCTGTGCTCTGGCACGCTCCACCGGCCGCCACGTTACCGTCCCTGTCTTTGGAGCTCCCTGAGTGGTAGAGGCTGTGCTCCGACCCCTGACTGTCCTCCGCCGCTCGGTACACGTGGGCCTGGCTGTGCGCCGGCCGTAGCCCCGGGCTGCACTCGGGGCTGGGGCTGGCCGCCACCCACACGGGGTCCATGGCGCCGGCCCCGTGGGGATAGTAGTCGCCCCCCTCCTGGAAGCTGCTGTAGAGCGGCCCCAGTCGGATCTTCGCCGGCCGCACGGAGAAGTGCTGCTCCGAGAAGCTGTAGGGTGAAGCTCGGCCCGGGCTGCGGTAGCTGTGGGCGCTCAAGTCCTCCACGCTGAGCTGTCTCCACCGACCGATCAGCTCCTCCTCTTCGGGCGCTAGTGTGCTACCTCGACGGCTGTCTCCGTAGGCGACGCTCGGGGACGAGGAGGGAGGCAGGGGCTCGTAGGGTTCGCTGAAGCACGAGGACATGGTGCGACTGTACACGGGCGAGCTGCCGTTCTGGTGGTGGCTCATCTCCGTCTGCTGGAAGGGATGAGCGTTGGCGAAGCCTCTCGGACTGTCCCTCTCCCAGGAGGAGTCGCTCTTCCTCTCGTAGTCGCCCGCATCCCTCCAGTCCATGTAGAGCGAATGATGGCGAGGGGACGAAGCCACGCTGCTGGGTGGGCCGTTGCCTTTGTCCTCGGACCCCCCGCCGCTGAAGCTGGAGTAGGAGCTGGAGCCGGCGCCCAGAGTAGCGGGGAATTTCGCAAAATGCTCCTGGGAGAAGCCGGCTCTCAGCCCGACAGACCCCTCCTCTGGGGTGCTGTCGGTGGAGTTCTGCGGCCCGTACAGCAGCTTCCTCTCGCCGTGGAGGTCCATGCTGGGTCTCCGCTCACGGTGCCGCTCATCGGGGCAGTACAGCGCCGTGTCGCTGCTGTACAGGTCGGATTTGTAGGCCGCGCGGAGCCCCAAGCGCCCCCCCGGGCCCAGGCTCTCCAAAATAAAAGCATGGTCCTGGGCTTGGGGGCTCGGGGAGCGGGAGGCCTGGCTGCTGCTACAGGCCTCGTCCGGCTTCTCCAGCACTTTGGCGATGAGAGAGGCCGGGACGGTGTCGGGGTAGGTGTGGCAGAGAGGAGACTCCTCCATGTGCATGGTCAGTCGCTCCTGAAAATCAGCAGGCAGCTGGAAGCATCAGAGAAAAGAGAAGAGCAGGAGCACACGTGTTTAAAGAGTGGCTGTAGAAATTATGTAAAATACCTTATGCTAGTCAGTGCATATAATTAGCTGTACAAAATGTCACCCTGGCCATTGGCTTAATGTGGTTTTCTGGTCAAGCGGCAAATTCTGAATCTGAAAAATGAAAACAACATGGAAGTATTTAAAACCTAAAAACTTCTTCAAGCCTGGCTCCAAAAACAAGTCATTCCCCATAGACTCCCATGTTAAATCCAGCTTTACAGCAGAGATAAACATGTTTACAGACACAAACAGAAACACTTTTAGTCTCTAGGGCTAATTTCCAGCTTTATGCTTTGTGGAGGGGGGTGGGGTGGTGGGGGGGTTATGTAACACACTAATTTAAATTTTATGAAGGCTTAAAGTTCTGCATAAATGAGGGCGTGACATTTTGAGTGGCAGATGTGCGAGCATATGGTTGCCACTAACCGTCATGCACTTAAAGGGGACATATTATGGAAGTGTCACTTTTTGAAGGCTCTTTAACATGTATCTGGGTGTTTCTCTTGCCTTCCGGCCCCTAAAATGTAAGAGACAAAAACATCTGTAATTTTTAGGCTCCACAGGTTGAAATCCATGTGGTTTTATGAGCTGTTCCCTCAGTTGTCTGACAATGATGTCATTAGTTTTTGAATTTGCATAACCCCACCTCTACCTGGTACCGGTAGAAGGGGCGGGGCAAGCAGTGGCTCATTTGCATTTAAAGGGACAGGCACTGAAACCAGCCGTTCTGAACAGGACTGTTTTGAGAGGATGAAAAGAGCTGTGATCTTTGGTCCTTGGCGTATTTTGAACAAAGCATGTCACAGACATGTCTTTAAGACACCTGCGAACTAATTTAAATTTGTGGAAAGGGGCATAATATGTCTCCTTTAAGTTTGGGCTCCACACACACCAAACCTTCTTTGCCCATGGACGACAGAATAACAGCCTGCTCTGAGCTTCAGACAGTGCAAACAGGCCTTAACAGGGAAAAACACTCAATGAAAACATATTTATCAGCTCATATTACATTAAATCTTCTAAATCAATTAATCTGTAGAAGTGTGGATTTCTACACACTTACTGCAGTATGCGTGTCAGTATGTCACACAGAACAACAAGTTATTTCCAAGTATGTCACAACAACATACATTTGTGTGTGTTTAGTAAAGAAAACAAAAAAAAACAAAATCAGTGCATCAACAACAGAGGAAAATAAATGTCAAAATGAAGGCTGAACTGAGTCGCCTTCCTCGGAAGAAAGACGAGTGCTATTCTGAGCATTTCCCAATAAAAAGCTTATATCCACTATCTGTGCCTCTCCATAGCAACAAGCATTAAGCCAACTGCAGCACATCATCAACAGGAATCTAGTCAGTTGTTCCTAATTGGCAATGAAAGGCGAGCTAATTATAACTTTGTAGATAGAGAAAAAGACAAATACCAGAGAGAAACTTTTTTTTTTTTTTATCGCAACACTTTTATTACAACTTGGACCAAACTAAATGCCACTTAATTGCTGTCCACACATTTTTCATTTGGGTTTGTTTTGACCAAGATCACAATTAGCTTTTATGTGGCGTTCAGAAATCCCCAGCCCAATCATTTCGTGCCCCCTCTGCTTGTTTTGCAGCAAAACAAACGACTAAAGCACTTCAGTAGGAGCTGAAGAGCCACTGCACTTCTCAAAATGCTGCAGCGCCATTCATCAATATGCTTTCGATTAGCTTCCACCCACAGGACCGGCAGACATACAGTGAGCGCATGTATAGCCTCTGACCCCCATTATGTTTGGCAGTGAGCCCACAGAACAGTTTTTCACTCTATAATACGTCCTATACTGCGCATAGCCGCGGTGGTGTGCATGTGTTTGTGCAGTATATGTGCTGGGGAGGGCGGGTGTTTTATGTGCCTTACATAACCAAATGTAGTTTGCATTGATATTTCCATTCAGCTATATGGGCAAAAGTGTGTGTGGCTGTGTGTGTGTGTAGAAAAAGGGGTGTGTGTGTGTGTGTGTATTCTCTAACCTCATGGACACTTGCCAGCTTTAAAATCTACTCTTGTCACATGGGCGAGACACAAGCTCCCAGGGCTGATGCAGTGGGAAGCGACGCCAAGCTGCTCTGATGTTAAAACACTTATCAATACTCCCATGCATTTCCAGCGCGATGTGCGACGCTGCGGTGCACTCTGTATTTACATTTCCTCTGCTATTGTAGATTCAGCCCCTTGAACAGTTCACTGCCTTTCACTTTTGTGCACAATTTGCCACAGAGTGGTTTCTGTGCTGCTCCGCGCCTAATCATTGTCAAACAATTACATGATCACCCAACTCAGTGCGGTATAATTACACTCTGACTTTTGCGACGCATAATGAGTGACAGGAGGAGAAAGACTTAAGAGCCCCGGTTTACTTTAGACTCCTCTGTCTCAGACGGTGCAAACAAAGGACCGGGCTATTGTTACTTTTCATATCCAAGCCCACATGTGATTCTGTGAGCACAAGGCGAATGTGATCATTTCACTGTCTCAATCTGTGGAGTGAAGCTACACAACAGTTTTAATATGGATCTAAAACTGGTCAAACATGAACCATTTTAAAAACCTGGTTTTCACAGGATGCAGGGATGATGGAGGGTGGCAATCATCAGGTGTTTTTAGTGGTTATTGTTTGTTTAATTATTAAATCAATGATTTAATATTAATTCCAGCTTGTTTTTCATTTTTTTCTTTAGAAAATAATTGAGACAAGGCAAGAGCAAGGCAATTTTATTTGTATAGCAGTTTGTCTCAAAGGTCTTTACATGGCATCATAACAACATCCTCTGCCCTTAGACCCTGATTTATTTAGCATTGATGTAAAATGATACCATTTCAACTTCCCACTCTTTTTGAATATGTTACACAAATTATCAAGTGTATGAATTCCTTTACAAATGTATCATTATTATTATTATTAGTAGCAGTAGTAGTAGTAGTAGTAGTATTATAAGTATTTGCTGTTTGACGTCCATACCTTAAATTAAAATTTTTAGTAAAAAAAAAAGTTTTTAAACTATTATTTCTTGTTTGTTACATATTTGAAATAAACATTTTCAATCAATCAATCAAACAATCAATCAATATCTCTATTGTTTGACACACATAAAAAGGGTTTTTTATTTTGGCTGATTAGAATATGAGCTTGGTAAGACAGATATATTTATTGAAAACCAAATATATTTTAAATCTTAAGTGGCCAGTGTTGAATTTATCAAAAATTTAATTTGACAGAGAAAATGAAAATAAATTTGACGTCATGGTAGGAACGATCTATAGATCTACAGATTTACATAAATGCAAATACATTATATCTTATATGGACATCAGATTGTTACTCCATTAATAATGTGGTTATGTGTCTACACTGTAGCTTGGTTAAGCTCTGTAATATTACACCTTTTTCTTTCTTCTAACAGGTGAGTGTTATTTAGCAGGAAAAAAAACACCCTCTTCAGTCTGTGCCCTTCCTGCAGTGACCTGCGGTAGTCATCGCTCCACCAAGTCTCCTCTCTTATCTCTGCTGCTTCACAAAGACCAAGATGACCTTCAGTTACAGTCGAGCCGGCAAATTTCTTTTCGCCCGCCTCACGCCAACGAGTTGAAAATTCAGCTTACTGCTGCTCACAAAACTCCTCACTCCTTACATCTCGTCTTTCCCGGTAATCACAGCTATTTCACCAAATATTTCCCTCTTACCCGACTTCCACTGTATTGAAAAATTATTGACTTTTCTCTTCTATGTAATTTTCTGGGTTAACATCAAATGTCAGTACAAAAAGCCTGAAGCTCTTACGGGTCACAGCCTCGGTTGGATGTGAGCTTTGTGAAGCAAAAATTGAAATGCAGTCTGGTTAAGCTGCTCTGGATTAGACTGAAACCTGCATACCACGAAAGAAAAAGGTGCAGTGGATTTAACTGAAATAAAAAAATAAGATCTGAGTTAAAAATGAGACTAAAAGACATGTAAAAGTCAGGTTAAGGCTCACCTCGGAGAGCTGGGCTCTATAAAGAGACTTGTTGCACTGGAGAAGCTGAGCAGCCAGGTTACAGTCCTTTCTGTACAGATCCTATGGAGGCACAGCACGACCACAATTAGAGGAGATAACAGGGATAAATGCTGGAAAATGCTGCTGATGACTCGTTTCCGGGTCTCCACTGAAACTTCTTCATCTCATCTCTTCACCTTCATTGTCATTGTCCTTTTTGTTGCTTTTTTAAAATCTTTCATTGATTTTTATTGACAATCCTAAACCAAGATGATAATTTCTAGTTTTCCTTCTATAACCTTATATTATTAGTTACTGTACACATTTAATTTGGGGAACTTTCATCACTTGAATTTACTATAAATGTTGCTAATATCTGTAGTAGTATTGTTACTTTGGTTTTTGTGTCTTTCTAGAGGGATTTTTATAAAAATTAAACTACTACTATTATTACTGGTCTAATATATTAAATTGTCATTTTAAAACATGTTAACTGTTACAATTAGTTATCATTATAAATGTAAATGTTTACGCCCTCATTGCATGACAATAATTTTAATTCTGTTTTCATTTTTCAGTGTAACTGTATCAGAGCAGCATTAAAGTCAAGACAACACTGTGAACTCTGAGAAAATAAAGTTAGATGAATACATTTGTGTTGGGCTGGTTAAAGACTGTTGTGACTGACGAACACCACGGACCACAAACTGTTATAGTCCAGAACTAGAACAGAAAGGAGCCATGAAAAAAATAACAACAACCAAAACCTGCTCAGTTTGTCATTATTACGACAATATCTTGTTACAATGAGAACAGAATCTAAATGTAAGGAGAATTTACAGCTCATTTTATCTGTTGGGTTCGAGGAGGAGCGATTCCTACTGGACTCTTACTCACATTGTCCTCCTGCAGCTTCTCGATGGTGAGCTTGGCCTCCATCAGGTGGTTGTTGAGAACGATGATCTCTCGGCTCAAGGCTCGCTTCTCGTCGTCATGGTGCTGGGACTGACGATAACAAGACAGACAGGAGTTGTATGAAGCAGCCAGTTACAGCTCGACTTTAGTTATGTTTCTTTTTTTTTTCGGATGCACATAAATTAGGTTTGTGCTAAACATCTACAGGCCTGTCTTTCCACATTTATTCACATTGTACATGAGAAACAATGTGTGCTAGGAATCTTGAATATTACACAACAAAGGTTTCTGTGTCCAAAGACCTCGGGACCTTGGGCGCTTCGAGAGAGCAAATCTGCTACTTTCAAAGCTCTACCATGAAGCTGTGTCCTCTGTCTGAAGCCGGGTGCATAAGATCCTGGCTCTAAATATAAATACAGGATGAATACACTAAAGATACACTACGCAGTCTCACACACAGTCGGAGTTGAAGAGGTGGCAGGAGATGCTGCGTGTGTGCGTGGCTGTGTGTGTGTGTGTGTCTTTCGGTTAATACTGGGTAACCAAGAAACTAAAGCATGACGTCAGTAAACCGAGCGCTCGAAAGAAGTAAGTTTTCCTTTTCATTGGCAGAAATGTTTGTTTTCACTGAGCACTTTTTGTTTGCTGCTGTTGAAGAGACGACTTTGCATTCGGTGTGATGCTGCAATAATGTGAACACAGGCCAGATTGTAAGTATTTGGACAGTTACACTTTGAATGTGCTGAAACACACACACGTCCGTGTTGCTGTAGACATCTTTTCCTCTGGTTTACTGTAGGTGTGCAGAAGTTTTTTTTTCTTTTTCTTTTTTTTTCTTCTTCTTCCGTCTCTCATTCCCTGGAAAACTGTGTCTGTGGGAGTAGAAGCACGCAAAGTACATCGCTGTGTTTATCTGTCTTGTAATTACATTCCCTATAGTTGAACGAGGCCAAGGGGTCAGATGGGTTTGTGGCACCTCTGGAGTAAACAAGCTTTACGATTACAGAGAGACTTACTCAGCACCTCTCTCACCCTTGAGGAGGGAAAACTACGTGAGATGAATCAATAACGGCTGATGAGGAAGCTTCATAGAAAATATATATATATTTATAAACTATAAAGCTGTTTTAAAAATGGCAATTTTTATTCCCACAAATACCTCGGTGACCTTCAGCTCCATATTATCCGTACCTGGCATCTCGCATTATAATCATGACGGTTGTGATTATTATCTCGTCCGGTAACAAACCCTCTCCTTAAGCGTTTTTCAGCCGTGTGCTCAACAGCGAATAAGGCACCTGATGGTCATACAGTGTTCTCAGGCAGCGGGCTAGTTAATTGTATCTTTCCACCGGCAAAAGCAAATGTCTGACAAATGAAGTGAGGTGCGGTGAGCGGAGGAACAATGGGTTTGCTATCACTCTGCCACTGGAAGGAGGACAGCCAATTGTAATAAGCCATAATTAACGTCAGTGGTACCAACAGCAGGGCATTCATATTCAAATTGTCTCTCCAAGTGTTCTGCGCCATCTCTAAACCCCATGACTTGCTTACATGCTGCTCTTTCTTCAGTCTACAGGTACTTACAGGAGAATTTCAGTCATTTACTAAGAAACTCTCTACAGCTCTAGGTCACCGAGTTTGGAAAATATGTGCAGACCGGACCTAGCTCTCCTCCTGCTAGCTGCGCTACACTGCATTTTAACAGCAAAGTAATGGGGGCAGTTCTAACCGTGACTTTGTCCTCTATATAATGCTCAAAATATCACTACAAATGCACTACAAAAGGAGGGACAAATGATTTTGGATGGGAAAAAATGCATCAATATGAATATAACTGCTTTTTTTCCCATCCAAAACCATTTTTCCCTCCTAAATCCATGTTTTCCTCGCAGCTCGACAGTCGACTAGTATAAGGTCTACTCAGAAAGCTAGAGTAAACAGAGGTACGTGATAAAAAACACACGTTAACGCTGCTCTCTCATATTAACAGAGTTATGCACACTCAGTGTTGTGTGGTAAGGAACTGGTAGATGTTGCAAAGCATTTGTAGTGATATTTTTGAGCATTATATAGAGGCCAAAGTCATGGTTAGAAGAACTTCCCCCATTACTTCGCTGTTTAACTGCAGTGTAGCACAGCTAGCAGGAGGAGAGCTAGGTCCAGGCTGCACATATTTTTCTCAGATTTTTTTCCTATGGTCGCACTCGGGGACCTAGAGCTGTAGAGCGTTACTTAGAAAATGACCGGAATTCTCCTTTAGCTTTCCTCTTGTGTTAGGGTCACCACTGACCCGTTTTTAGGTTTTTAATGCATAAAAGTACCACATGAGTTTGTTTATTGCATCAAGGCTTTTTGACTTTGTCAGGAACCTCAATTTAAACAAAATGAAACTTTTTTTTCCCACAAAATTCGAAAATGCTCTGACATGACATTTGTGTTGTTAGGGTCGGTTTTGACCCGGTTAAAAAGTGCAAAACCAACCTTTTCATGGATAAGGAAGCCTAACAATGTAACCAAGAGATGATAAACAAATGGATCATGATAATAATTGTTTTTAATGTGTTTTATAGCTGATTTAAGACTCGGGTCAAAACTGACCCTAACACCATAGATGGTAGCAGAAAGCTAACAAGAGGAAGGTTCAATTGAAGTCAAGGGGTATACTGACAAAAAGAAGCCCCAGGGGCCCACACCAAAAATATTAAAACCAACATTTTCATGGATAAGGAAGCCTAACAATGTAACCAAGAGATGAAAAACAAATTGGATGAAAAAAAAAGTTTTTCTTGTATTTTACAGCTGATTTAAGACACGGGTCAAAACCGAACCTAACACAAGAGATGGTAGCAGAAAGCTAACACAAGAAGGTTAACTGCAAGCATAAGACTGGATACACACTCTCTTTCTCTCTCACACACACACATGTAGGCACTTGAACACTTACGTCTCTGTGGATCTTCTCCTCCAGATCTTGGTTGATCCTCTGCAGTGCCGAGTAGCTGCTCTGTATTCTAAACGACACAATAAAATAAACTCACTTGCAGAGAGCGGTTTGTACAGTCGCATACAGCACCACGTGTAACCGTAGCAGCTGGAGACCTCGCCAAACTCAGAATAAACTGTTTTGGAGAGGTCGTGCACTTCATAGCACTCGTGGAAGTAATTTTCCACACCTCGCTGACCTCACTTTACTGATACGATGATTTAGTAAATGTTTTATTCTGTTATTTGGGATCCGGGAGGCAGAGAGGGCGAATAATAGGAATCTTTTTCTCTCTCGTGCGCTCTCTCTCTGTGACATGGAGCATCATGAACTTTTGTACAGTTGTGAATGGTCCTCAGAGGGTGTTATGCTAATGACTGTGCGCCATCGAACAGAGTCTGAGAGTAACTTTTCAACAACTGTTAATTTATTGAATTGGTGAAACATGCTCATAGTGGATTAAAAGCAAAACTTGTAACATTCCCATCAGCTTCAGTTTGATTAGTTTGTGTTAGACTCTTGGCTTTCATTGTGATAGTTTGCATACTTATTTAGATTTTTGGTCTTATATGCATTTGACTGCCTTTCCAGTAACCTCTTATATTTAATTTCTTATGATTTAATGTTTATTCTCTTATAATCTACAAGAACAGTTCCAGTTAATTGTGTGTTTTTCTTTAGAAGGCAGGAAACCTATCCTGTCTGCGGTTGATATCCCGTAATGACACTTGCAGTTTATCACTTTGCCTTGCACTTTATGAAAGGTGATAAATCTCACACCATGTAAATAAGTCAGCTGGTCGTCATTAGCAAAAAATAATTGAATTACTCGCTGTCTCCTCCACAGTTTATTTAATCTCTTCTCAGTTTTAAAGCTGCTGTTTAATGGTCCAGATGTCAAGATGTCTGACTTCAGACACCCATGGTTAAATGCTGAATTTGGAAAGTTCAGTGAAGCATTATTCTGTCTCATATAAATGGAGTGAAAGTAATTCAGACTTGGATGTGTTATCCCACCGGATCATTTTTATTAAAAAAAAAAAAAAAGTATCGGCCTCTGTTTAAAAATATTATGACATGTTTTTGATGCTATTTGTGTGTTATTGTGTCATCTGTCTGTGCTGTAATGAGGTTTCTGTTCCAATAAAGATGCCAGACTCTCAATGAGATCTGCTAAATGAGATCAAATAAATCGTCAAACAACCCAATTTCTGACTAAATTGATTGGTGGTGGCAGGAATACTTCTACTCTGCTACGATGCAGAGGAATATACGGTTCTGCTACATTTATTTGTCCGCTACAGTCAGAGGTGACATGTCACCTTAAGAGTTTACAAGAAAAAACACTCAACCAGCTTCTCTCAGTTTTCTCTGGTTGTCTCATTTTAAAGCAGAAGTAAGTGGTCCGGTCGTTTTCGCTAATGCTGCGTTCCAGGCAGGCTTTTGAAATCGTAAATTACAGCTTCAAGTCACAACTTACGACTTTGTAGCGTTTCAGGCAACCCACTCGTGTTTTTCCGACCTGTTTTACCGGTGAAAGTCACTATAACGGCCACTCGTAACTTCCGACCGGTGAACTCGTACCAGATCGAACTGGTACCACTTCACGGTCGGAAAAATACGAGTTTCCTTGAACGCACCATAACAGTCCTCGTCCCTACGTCGCCACATTCACGGAGTTCCTTGGCTGCACACACAGCCCTGCATGCCGTTCTCTCTCCTCATTGGATAAAAACTGTAGGAAACGATAAATGTTTTCTCTTCGGCTCAGAGCAGACCAGAGTGACTGACAGACCCGTGTTTCAGTCCAAACACTCTATGTAAGTGATTGCTGTCGGAAGATATAACTATTTAAGACTTATATTAACACAAATATATCACTTACTTCTGCTTTAATATAAGTTCAAGGCTCAGAGAGGTAAAATGTCCAAAACATGAATTAAGATTATTGCAGCAAAAACTTGTCTTGACTTATTTATACCCCAATAATTACCCTCTGGCCCCTCTAATTTATCTTGTGACCCTCCTAAAAGAACCTGACCGCAAGGTTGGGCACGGCAGGATTAAATTAGAAGAAGGTTCCCAGTAGAAAGTAATTAAATCTATCTCTGAGTTTCTTTGTGGTATTGTTACTTTTTTTTTTATAAGTGAAGGATCTGAGCATTTCTTCCCCTTTTAATAAGTGTTGTTACAGTATTTGGGCGACGAACCTGCGCAGTTTATCAGTGAACTTGTCCAGCTCCTCCTGTGCTCGGCGCAGCTCCGTCTCCAGGTACTGCCGCGTGGAGTCGAACTCACTCTGCAGCAGCTCCAGCTTGTGAGTTGTGTAGGAAAGTCTCTTCCGTAAGTCCTCCTTCTGCTCCAGCAATGAGCTGCACACACACACACACACACACACACACACACACAGAGTAGATGATTGTGTTAAGGGCATGTCTTGGGGGGAAAACAACCTTGTAGCCTGGGTATATCCTTATCAAAATTAACTTATCAGGGTCTACATATCTTTTTAATGCACCCCTGAATGGCCATGCGGTGGAGATGAGAACATCATGAGAGGGTGATAACACCGTGAGTAAAAGTGCTTTGTATGTAGAAAACATGAAAACCAAAACACAGATCTCCAATTAAAAACCCAAGCAAGGATACAGAACCTTTTGGATCATTAGATCTTTAACCATCAGAGCATTTTATTTATTTATTTTATTTTTTTCCCCTTTTCTCCATCTCCAGTATTAAAGCTCTGCAGCACATCACAGAAACCCAATCATCAGTGAGATTGGTCTCGCAGAAAAAAAAGAAAAGAAAAAAAATGGATGGTGTAATCTGTGATGAAATATGAGCCAATGAACTCTAATACATCATATGAATAGACTGTGAAGGCTCAGATTTACCAAACAGCCAACCCCCCCCCTCGTCCACATTATGCACACACACACACGCACACACATACACATGTAATTCAGTGAGACAGCACAATGATGACTATTTTTAGAGTATGAACGTTACCTGGGTTTCAATCTAATAAAAGGGCAAGTGTGAGTGGGAAAAGAGGAAATGTCTGTTGCGGTGATGGATCCGAGTGTGTGAGCGGCCGGGCCTAATGGACCCTGTATTGACGGACAGATGGAGGAAGGAGGGTAATGACTCTATCTAGCAGCCGGATAACAGATAGCAGGGAGTGGATGGAGATGTGGTCAGGTTGCTCTTTTCACTTCCTCTTTTTTTTTGTGTCTGTTTCTCTCTTTTTTAACACGATTATAGACGCGGAGGGAGGGTGAGGGCTGAGAAAGAGAGGAAGAATATCAGGGTCTGCTTGGTTTCAATGGGTTTTTCAGGTCTCACTAAGTGGAGGTATCATCCAGTTTCCATCTCATTAATATGAGGCCAGTGCGCACTTACAGCACTACGCTCCGTTAGACTACACATTATGAATCTAGCTGCTTCTCCAGAGACTTGCCATTTTAGTCGAATTTATTTATTTTTTGTCTTTAGCTGGATTATTGGTTACACAAATTCCTGGTATCAATTATACACCCACAATATCTAATAGTATAATAAAGCATTTGACACATTTTATACCATGTATTGTCTTTCTCTTCCATTTGTAGGATTCAAGTGCTGTCAGGCAACTTTCATGTTTGTGATGAATAAATACTGATATTGATTGATTCATATGGAGATGCAGCAAATACGTGCTGCAGAAAGAGTCTTTTCTCGGAAGCAGAGCTGCTCCGAAGGCAAAAGAGATCTCACTGGTTGAGTTAAATGTCGAAGGGCGAAGAGACGAAAATAACAGCTCTGGTAACAACAGGTCCCTCCTGCAGCCAGAGAAATCATCAGGCCATTTGTTTTGCAAAAATGACTGAAGTTTGGGCAATTTTAATTGGTTAAAGTTTGTAGGTGGCCATCATTGTTTACAGAAACTTAAATTTGACTTTTGGACAGTGAAAAACAGAAACACCCCCCACACACACACACACTGTGAGAGGTTCAGTGGCAGTCTGATATTCACACAGAGAGAGATAAAGTCTCTGTGCAGCAGTTCACTGCAAATGAATGTGTGTTCAAATGCTAAAAGCTACTGATGCTACTTTTTCACAGGACAAAGTCAGACATGTCTCAGTTTGTAAAAGAAAATATGTAGTAATTACAAAATGCACAATGGCTGTATTAGGTTTAGTTGCCCTGGTGTATGTGCTCTATCATTGACGTTTGAATATTACAGCTACTGTTGATGTTACCTGTGCTCTACTGTGGAAAAGCTATCGACAGTTTTCAGTATGGTGAATTTAGAGAGAAGATTTGGTGTAAAAGATTTATTCACACTGTACGTTAAAAACATCCACCTACTTCCGCATTTTCAAATGAGTGAAGACAGTTGTCATTTCCGAAGCTGGAAGAGTTTGCTTTCCAAAATAAGTCATATTTGGACGTATTTGAAAAGTGCTTTTCCTACAAGTGAAAATCAGAAATTATAATGTCTCGCTGGAGCCGGATCGTTGTTTACCACAGTTTACAGGGGAGAAGTGCAGCATCTGCAAGCGAGTGGGTAAGAAATACCTGCCTACAGAGTGATTCAATGACTAGATGGCATTTTAGTGCTGCATTACCCAAAAGCCCCCACCTCCTCACCTCCTTGCTTCTCTTTGATTGGCATGGCATTAGCAGGGGAATACAGGTGTTTGTTGTTTGATAGAGGATGACTTTACGTGAAGTAGCTCCAGGGATGAAAAAATCCCCCATTAGTGACCTCCTCTGCGAGCGGGAGCTGAGTCAGACGTAATGAGTGCTTTCATTCCGGTGAGATGAGATGACGAGGCAGCATGACTCCTGGGCTCGGAGAGAGGCGGCATGAGGCTGCTTTAGCACCACTGGACGGCGAGAGGAGACACCTCGTGGGCGGGTGAACGGACAAACAGATATATATATAAAAAAAAAAAAAAAACGAGGACGGATGGAAAGATGGCGTCTTAAGAGATTCGCTCTTACCTCTTTTTCGGATGTTTGCCGCCATTTCGGGGGACTTTTAAGGCGGTTTTGCCAATGTATATCTTTTTCATGGTTTGTCTGTGTTCCTTCCCTCTCATGTGTTTATAGGGGTTGACCACAGGGAGCCGGCATGTGTGTTAGTTTCCCCAAAGGAGAGCAGCTAAGTCTGGCCTGCAGAGTTACTGAGTGTTCTACCTGTGTTGACCCTGCCGAACAAAGAAAACAGACAAGTTGGCGATTAGTAACTACGGTTCAACCAGAGATCCTGCGTGAAGGACAAAGTCGGTGTTAAAAATTCTGGACTGATGCTGGCCAATGTTTTTGCAATGATAGTCCCCTTTAATGACAAAATCCCTCACAGTTTTGTCCTTGGCAGGAAGAGAAATGCTGAAACAGCATTAAACTCCACTTCATTTTGAAGGTTAGCAGCTCTTAGAAGGTGAAAATGCACAATTAAACACTTTGAACAATCGCTGATGTAGTTTTTAGGTTAATTTGACCGTTTTTTTTTTCTTTAAATGTACTTCCTTCCTCATTATGTCCCACTGTGCTATTCCCCACAAAGATAAAGTGGAAGTGAAAATGAAAGTATCTCAGACATCAGTGGTAAATGTCACGCTTTGGTCCCAATCTTTCAGACTTAAAGAGCAAGAGTTTCTTTCTGTTATGCAGCAAGGTTCAACATCATATGAGGAGAAATCCATTGGGAGCCAGACCGTATATATTCCATAGCTTACATCCTTATCCATTCAACTTATTTGCACTCATCCCTTAAATCTGGGTTTCTCATTTCATGTATTTAACATTTAAAGAAACTAGAAGGTTTTAAATCCCCTGAAAACTTGCCTTGAAATCTGAAGTATTTCACTATAACATTAAATATTTGTAACTAAATAAGGAACAATCAAAGAGAAATAGTTAAACACTCACAGACTCAGCTAATTTGCATCTACGCGACTGCGTGGGTGTGGTTTGATCCGATTTTGACAGGGCCTGACGACAAAAGCAAACAACCACAAAAAACTGTCATCGCATAGTGATTTTAAATATTGCAACATTTCTATCTGGTGACACTTCAAACCAGCCAGAAGAGAAAACAAAAAACACAGAAACTGTTCTAAATTTAGCAAAGAAAAGAAAAAAAAATCCTTACACGTACCGTCCCATTACAGAACAGTGTGCTTTCAAGGGCCTTTGAAATAAAATAAACATATCAGTTTGCAGAACCAACACCACCACCACCACCACCAGTACCATGCATCTCGATGACATCCGCAGAGCAGGTGCAGCCGTCAGCTCGCAGACAAATGGTGCACGTTATTAGATGAGACGGGGCGTCAAAACCTGATCAAAGCTCCTCTGATCCAAGCACTGGACTGTCCACTCAGGAAAACCAAACACTGGCAAGACTGAGGATGTGACTGCAGCAGCCGAGGACGTTCCAGCCATAGATGCGGCACACACATACAGTACACATGTGCATACCATGTGGAAAAAAAGTTTAAGATTTAAAAAAAACAAAAAAAAAAACAATGAGAGAGTAACATGGTGATCCACTGACACCCAGTCGTTGGGAGTTGATTTATTCTGCTGGCTGAGGAGAGAGAGAGACATGCACTCCTCCAGATGGTGACAGCTCACCACCGCCACTGGAGCCTTCACTCCAGCTGCTTCCCTCTGAGTCATAGCATACTTGGATATGTGTGTCTGTATGTGTGTGTGTGTGTGTGTGTGTGTGTGTGTGTGTGTGTGTGTGTGTGTGTGTGTGTGTGCAAGATTTGGTGGGTGTGAGTATGTGTATTGTTGGTGACCAAATGCTTTGTGGTTTATGGACGTTTGAATGAAGTGTTTATATATTTAGGTGCATACTACTGTAGTGTGTGTGTCTTTCTGTCCATGTGCTTTTGTTTGATTGAGTGTGTACCTGCACGTCAATCCTTTTGTGTGTATATGTGTGTGTGTTTTTTTTTTGCTGCGGCATCGGCTCTGCCCATTCGATTCCCCTTCTCTCCTGAATGAAATAAATCAGCACTATCTAAAATAAAAGTCAAAATAAGGACAGCTGTTAAGGCAACCCATCTCAGAGCACGTCAGGTATCCGCTGTCAAACCGCCAAAGACACTCACTCCCTCGCTCATTCACTCACTCACTCATTCGCGTCTTCCTTTAGCCAATCCTCACACTGCAGCAAAAACCAGAGACGGGGCTCGTTCAGATGGCGCTGCCTGCCACCCACTCGTGCCACACTGACATTTGAGAGGAACTCGGAGCATTGAAAAGGAGAGGAAGGGGGAGGTGATAAAGCAGGAGGAGGAGGAGGAGGAGGACATTAAAGTTGGGAAATGGGGAAAGAGGGAAAAGGAGAGAGATTGCCACCCAGAGTAGTTGCAATTTAGCCAAAGACAGGAAAAGAGGGAGAAGCCTTCGCCAAATTAGCGAGGGGGGAAAGCAAAGAGAGTGGGTGTGAAGTCTCGACTGACAATCGTCATTTCTCTCTTTCTCTCTCTCTCTTTCCCCCTGCCTCCTCTGTCTATCTGTTTCTCCCTTACTGCCGCCCTGATCGCATCTACCTTGCAGATAGATTGGCTCTCAGGAAAAGCCCTTATCGCAGGCCCAGACCGCGTTAGAGCGGGGGAACCCGAGTGGCTGACTCATCCAGCAGCAGCAGCAGCAGCAGAGAGAGAGAGAGAGAGGGAGAAAGCAAAGAAGATGCTCTTTCCACCCTGTATTCCTTTAGATTAACAAGGCGGCCAACCTGCAGCAGTCGCTCAGCTCCGATGACATGTACAGTATGACTCATTGAAAAAAAAAAGAAAAGAAAAAAGCTCTCAAATTAAGGTAGACTATTCTATGAGTGAGCGTGTGTGGGTTTATGTCTGTTACTCTGTCCGTCTCTAATTAACTCGGGAGCAGACACCTAAGTAGTTACACACCAACTACCAACATCATTAGCAGCAGCAGGGGATAATGACCCGCTGAACGGATTTCATGTGCTGCTGATGGCACAAGGGAGGGGGGGGGGGGGGTAATCACGACAACCATCCTGAGAGGATTTTAGGATGAGCAGAAAAGGTGACGGAGGCTAGCTGAGCTCCAAATGCAAACACAAAAAATATGTCACAGTTATATCTTCTTACACTGAAACCGCCCAGAAAATCCAACACACATACATTATCAGATTGAGTCCCACTATTGACACCTGAGCAGGTTATAAACTGCGTGTTTGGGATTTATACATGGAATAGTAAAAGACATGGATGAGAAGATTGCTGCCTATTACATAAATAGATAAACACTTTATTTATCCCAAAGGAAATTAAGTTTCTATGCTGCACAATCAATCATCAACAAATGAATCCATAAAAATAATAGAGTAAAAGAATAATTAAGAATAAAGAACTCAAGTAATAGGTAATAAATAGTAAATGATAAAAATCAAATAAATAGCCAATGATACATAAATATGAAGCTAGGTTGACCAGACAGTTAGCTTAGCTTAGCATAAAGACTGGATACCGTTAGCCTGGCTCTGTCCAAGTCATAACATCCATCTACCAGCACTTCTTAAGGTCATTGGCATCTTATATAAATAAGTGTACACAAGACAAGTTTTTTATTTTATAAGGGGTGATGCACTCAACTATTTCTTGGCTGGGTGCAATAACTTTCCTTTATACTTAAGACGTTTCACCTTTGGGCCGGAGCCAGGCTAGCTGTTTCCAGTGTGAGTATGCTAAACTAGGCTAACAAGCTGATGGATGTAGCTTTACATTTCGCTTACAGGCAGGACAGTGGTATTGATCTTTTCATCCATCTCAGAGAGAAAGTGAATAAGCCCATTTCCCACACTGTAAAACTGTCCCTTTAAGGTTAATCGGCAAAATAAATGTTAGCTGATGCTATATGTTAGCAAAAAATGTGAACCTGCCTCCAAGTCACTGTGGCAACACACTAGGCCTCTCTGAAATATAACTCTTTTTTCCCCCTCTATTAGACCAATAGATCAATTGAATTGTTTTCATCCTGGGTCAGGCACTTTAAATCAACTTAGGCTATTAATGGTTCGTACGTGTGCCTATACAAGTAAACAAAACAAAACAAAAAAAGTTCCAATGGTTGTGTTTGCTACTGCAACAGGAAAAAAATGGTGTAAAGACAAAGTGACAGTGTAGCTAAAACTTGTGTTTGTATTTTGTATGCCAACATAAATAAGACAAATACAAAATAATTTAATATAATGTCACTAAAACATTTTTTTTCTTTTTCCAAAAAAAGTGTTCAACAAATTATGCAAGCTGAAGTAAACACAAGTTTGGAGTACGGTCATGGCAAGAAAAGCCTTTGAGTCATAGAGAGCACTGACACACAAACACACACACAGACACACAAAAACACACACACTAAGCACATGCTGTTCTACAAAAAACAGCATCACCCTCCAGACAAGAAAACCATGTTACGGTGCCAGTGAATCCTACTGAGAGCTGTCCTAGGAAAGCTACTGAGACCTCAGACCTAGAATCCAAACACTTACGCTGAAACAGCTCCATAAATTCGAAAACTCAAAAGTTTGGAGTTTCTGGTAATTACTGTGTGTTACGAGTCAGTGGTTCTGGATTACTTAAGCAAGTCAATCTGTTCAGAAACTTCAGAGTTGAAAAAACACACACACAAAGAAAAAAAACAACAACATCCCAAATCTGTCTAGTCTCTTTGTTCAGTCTCCTCATGGTTTTGCGAGTCATTGGTCGAACGGTAGCCTAATTCTCTGATAAAAATACATAGTTTCCTAAATATTGTGGTGTTTGTCTCATTTTAGCACAGCTGGTGTTTTGCTATTTTTTCAGCCATGACCAAAAACACAATGGGACACAGAGGAACACAAAGCTTTCAAAAGGGTTCAGCTCATTAAAAATAAAAGAGACACAAACACAGATACACGCACACACAAACACAGAGAGATACACATGCACAAACACACACATATACAGTACACACAGCACACCGCCCACCATCACAACATATTGTTTACGAGTGGAGCTCGAATGGACAGGTAGTGATTAGACACAACGCAGGAACCACCTCTGCAAATGTGCTAGCCTGCAGCATACTGCTCCATGTCTCCATGTATCTGTGTGTGTTTGTGTGTGTCTATAGTGGACCATAGTGTGTTGTTACACACTCAGCGACAATGATTTGGTGAGCCAACTTTAGACATTTTGGAGGTCCACTTGTCGTGCCATAACACATGATATAGTTACGTCCAAAACTTATTTTTTAATCTATTTTAATTTCAGCCAAGAGAGTACCTGCAGGTGTTTGAGTGATAAAGTTCATACTCAGCACCGACTCTGGAGGGTAAAGCAATGATTTTATCGAGTCATTCACATACAGTATATTTTTTTCATGGCTTGACGCTCCAGGCAGGCTTTCAGACTGAGACCTCCTATTTGACAAATTGCGTACTGAGGGAACTAGTCTGTTTTTGTCTCTCTGGAAGTGTCCTCATTCACTTTCTGTCGCAGGATCAGTTCTTACGGTCCAGTTACCAACAATGGAAAGGTTCTGGACCAGACATTCATTGCACCACTGGTAGCTACAATCACCAACATATCCACCACCACACAATAAAGTCCATGTTTGACTCTTTTTCACATCATTTTTGAACTTTCCCTCTGCATATTGGTTTTGAAAATACAACAAGTTGCTTGGGGATCAAATGCACTTCTTCTGAATGATCCAGTTACTTCCTGTTGCTTTTCCATAAAGTGGATTCTTAGGTCCAACACCCCAAAGTGAAGACTGAAAAACTAATGTTGGCCTTTAAAAAGTTCTAAAAAGCACGAACAAGTTTTGATGTAAAGGGTTTGATCATTGTAGTGCTCATAAAATTTTGCAGTGTCCAAAGAGAAATGCTTCAAGACACGAAGCTCAAATACTTTTGGTCAAATAGCTCAGAGGACCACCAGGTTTTGAAGTCTTAGCTTCCATCTAGCAATGAAGTCTCTAAAAGAAACTTAAGATACTATCTGTCAAAGGTTCTGACAAATGTTGGTCAAGTGTCTTTTTATAACTAGCTCAGGGTGTTACAGTATAGGCAGCATGCTTGGAAGTTTTGAGAACGTGGGTTAGATCTTTATTATGCTCACTGAATTTTAAAGTCAGGACTCAAATGTTCTAAGAAGTACAGCTGCGAAATCTCTGACTAAATGACTCAAGGTGTTAGAAGATTGCTCTGAAGTCTTAAGGCCATTGGGTTCAAGCTTTGCTGAATTTTCAAGGCCAATGCCCAGATGAAAGACCTTAGTCCACTAAGAAACTCTCTGACCATATAACTTGGTGTGTTAGAGGAAGTTCTGAGGATGTTGGCTTGACGTCTTTATTCATAAGCCGATCCTGCTGCAGTGTCCCCGACCCCCCGGACGGACAGAGGCAGTGGGTTGTGGAATGGAAACCACAAGCCATTCAGGTTTTATTGAAATGTGAGGTTGAGGCATTTTTTTGTTGTTGTTGAAATGCTGGGATTTTTATATTTTGTATCTATAATAAAACTGTGGTACTGAGCTAATCAGCATTCTTTTAGCCAACAACATCAATAGAGGCTTACATTCGTCGCATACATACTGTTTTTGATAACGTTGTTTGATGTCTCTTTGAAATGCGCATTTTGGTCTCGCTTATCTCATGTCAACAGGGAGCAACACCACATTAACGATATTAGTTTACATACATTAAAATGTGATTAGAGTGGAATACTTTGCAAAGAAACATTAAATGATCCATTTTTTTCCTAAGACTTCAAGAAAGCCATTGTACAAGCTCCTCTCTTTGATAGGTAGAAACCAGCCAGAGTTGCACATTTAAAGAAAACTGTGTAGGCAGTTTTGCTGTTATATTATGAAAGGAGACCTTAAAATAAAAGTTTGATATGTGTTTTTTGTTTTTAAAAAGGACTAGAAGCGATGGTCGCCAGTTGGGAAGGCAGGAATGTATGTGTGCGCGCGTGTGTGTGTGTGTGCACTCCATAAGCATTTGCCTTATGCTCTTATACACATATAGCAGGCGGCTCAGCTGTACTTACTGGTCCATCCATGACTCTCAAGAGGCAGTCTAAAAGGCCTCGACTCAGGGATGCATGAATGAAGTACTCACAAATAAAGACACAATACTGAGAGCGAGGATATAGAAAGCCATATAGCACTAACAGCTTTCCAGCATACCGCCATTAATGTAGTGGCATATAAAAAATAAAGAAATAAGTTTCTCTGTGACCTCAAGCTTGGGATCATCACAGTCAAATGAGCAACAGAGAAACTTTTAGGAAGGCATTCATTTACATGTTTGATTTCCTTTAAAACTCCGTCACAGTTTGATACCGCTCATTAGGAGGGTCAGTGCAATTCAAATTTTAAAGGGTCACTTTGGTTTAAAAGGGGATTTAAAGCAAGTTCAGCATTTTTGGAAAAATACTTTAACTGTTCACCTTGCCTGTCTCTACGTAAAAATCACAAGCTGCTGTGCTGTGCTTATGCGTATGTTTTCTGTCACACACGGACACAAGGGTTTATCTCTTTATTTAGCTCTAGGCAATAATAGCTATTTAGTATGTTTCATTGTTTATAATATTTCCAAAGTTTAGAGGTGCGAAGTTGTGTTTTTTTTTTTTGACATAAGTGCGACTTATGTGTTTTTTTCTCGTGTCCCACTGTTTTCATTCTAAACTACGAAAACCATCAACCAAGAAGCCAAAATATTTTAAAAGCTATCGTCCCTTTCCCTTGCTACTCATTTACTTTGATACAAACTAAAATGTGCTTGGTCCTTGTTTTCTGGTGTACACAGTAAAGCAAAGAAAACATTTAATTCAGTCCAGTCCTTTCAGGATGACACAGCTTGGTCAGGAAACATAACTAACCCTCTGGTGGTTAATGTTAGTCAATGTTGCAGTCACTTTGCTAACTTTAAGATCCTTCTCTGCTTATGTAGCATTTTAGCTTTATGCTAAATCAGCCGTTAAGCATTTAGCATTGCTCTTGTCGTCACGGTGGCTGCTGTCCAGTAAAAGTTACAGTCTCACTTTAAATTTCATTAAAGCAGTGTCATTGTGCCCTTCTCTCAGGAGGGTAATTGACTCAACGCATACTGTAGATTAATATGTAAATATTCAACTGGAGTCAAACTGCCAAAAAAAGAAAATTTAGTTATGCAATGAAGCCTTTCAAGCATTTACATGGCCGACTGCTTCATCATCATGAGGAATAAAGCTGACCTGTAAAATCTGACCGCTGGTGCTGAAGAGGGCAAAGGCGAGGAGGAATAATGGGGTTGAGATGATAAGATACACTTAATGACCCCCAGAGGAGCTGTCAGTGCTTCAGGAGACCAACAGACAGAGTGGGAGAGAGGCTGACGGCTCAAACCACAGAGGACAGAGAAGAGCATTAGTCTGTTATACCAGCTCTGTCCACTTAGGCAGATCAAAACTAACCTCTAGCCTCTTCAGACCAGACCGCTCTCTCCCACAGCACTCTCACTCAAATATGTCTGCTGTTGCTCCTCTCTATCAACACTTGATCTAAAATCAGAGTGATTCAGAGGACACCCAATTCATCAGGGACGAGACAAAGGCTGAAGTTTTTAATATTTCTGGTTTTCTATCAACTGAAATTCCTTTATGCCAAATGCAATAGCTCAGTTGGAGCTGTAGCCATCGTTCACACTGGAATCCATTATTGTTTGTGTGTGTTGACCAGCCTGTGACAAAAAGGCACTTTTTTTACCCCTGTGGACATTAAAGATAAAGAAAAACCGTTGTTTTGTTTGATCCGTACAAAAACTCTATCGTAAAAGTTGCTATTTCACAAGATGTGATGCTGCAGTGTACTGTATGTAACGGTTGATAAGACTTGGGAACAATTGCCATTTACGTAGTCTGAAGTTGAACCAGTCAAACTTGAGATGGCCACAGCCAGTCTTCCTGTGTTATTATTTAACTCATCTGGTTGCCTGAATCAATAACAACAGTGACAAAGCTCAATAGAATGACACAAAGGTCTTGCTAGTAAAGAAAAACTACAGATTACTGTCCATTCAATGCAGCCCTGTATCTATTAAATTCAGGTGTAGCTTTCAGGAAAATAACATAATGTAGTGTAATTATGGATTGCATATTGATGGGAAAACTGTTAACTAGCAGGAAAACCGTTACATTGTGTTAATATGGTAACTCCTCCTATGAAATGAAGTCTGCCAGACTGCAATCTTTATTGCTATGCTAAATAACTACCTCCTGGCTGCAGCTTCATGATTTACACAAACGAGACGAGTACTGACTATTTTATCCAACTCTCAGCGAGAAAATGAAAAAGTGCATGTCCCAAAATGCAAAACTAAATACATGGGGGGAAATGACGGACTCAAAAGGGGTTTGAGTGGTTTGATGTGATTGAAAATGGTGTGAATTGTACAGTGTCACCTGAACAGTCACCAAAATAGTCAGTATGTGCTGAAACTTACAATTGATGATATTTTACAAAAATCAGTAGCAATGATTTGCCAACTCGACAATTGCCAAAATGCAATTTGGATGAAAAACAAAACAGATTCCGTCAATATTGTAAAAACTATAAAACTATGTTACACTTTGGTTTGTTTGTCTTGCCAGTTGCCACCAAAGTATGTATGACATTTCATCATCTCTGTTCCAGAGAGCAGCATAATAATAGTTCAGTTTGGTCTGTCAAACATCCCAGAAGATCAGTTCTTACAGTTTATTTCTTTTTTTTTTGGTGCTCAAATGATGTCAATCTCAAAACACTTTAAATTGTTTAAAGCAGAAGATCAACATTTGACATTTGCTTGAAAATTTGCAACTTTAAAGCAGAAGTAAGTGGAATGTTTGTGTTAATATAAGTCTTAAATAGTTATATCTTCCGACAGCAATCACTTATATAGAGTGTTTGGTCCGAAACACGGGTCTGTCAGTCACTCTGCTCTGCTGTAAGCCGAGGGGAAAACTTTCCTTGTATCCTACAACCTTTATCCAATGAGGAGAGAGAACGGCATAAAGGGGCGGTCCTCTCTGTGTGTGCAGCCAAGGGATGCGCGTGAATGTGGTGACGTAGGGACGAGGGCGGGGACTGCTAACTCCATTGGCTGACAAGAAGTTAGCCAAAATGACCGGATCGCTTACTTCTGCTTTAAAAAAAAAAAAAAAAAAAGCTATAAACGTCCAACTGAAGTCTCCCCTGCTCTGCGGTGAAGCTCTGGCGCTTCGATGAGTCTACATGTAAAATTTACAGATCAATCTCAGCCACCGGGCCCCTGATGCAGGAGCCCGGCCAAGGGAGGGACAGAAATTGCGAAAGAGAGAGAAAGTGAGAGAGAGAGAAGGAGAGCAAGAGCGAGAGAGAGGAGTGATTTCAGGACATTTCATCATTTAGACTGGAAGGCGTCTGGAGATGAGGTGTGGGTGTGGGATGGGGGGGTGGGTGGGTTGTAGAGGTGAGGTCAGACCCCCAGGTAGATCTGGCTTCCTGTTTAACCTTGTCACGGCTTCTTCGGAGGCCACAGGTGACCTTGTTTCCTATTAAGCAAAGAGCAAAAGGGTTGGGGGGGGGGGGTGAGGGGGGGCGCGTGGGACTACCCCCTCTTATCTTGGCAGAGCTGCTATAATTCAATTAAAGCTGTGACACAGAGGTGAGGACAATTGATGCCTCATATTGGAGAAACTCCCCGTCAGATTAATTACCCCTCATCGGCTCGTTAAATGGCTTTTAAACTGTAATCTGCCTGAAATCGTAATAACACCATCAGTAATCGAACACAAAAGGGAAAGCTCGGGATCTATTTCCATCTGCGCTAGATTAATAATGGTTCATAAGTAATAGTATTAATTAAAACCTATCTGCTGTAGGACAATAGGCTAAAAGAAAAAGAGAATAAGCGTAGGGAGGGGGGGGACTGCAAAAAGCCCCCTCCTGCATCTCGTCATGTTTGCCTTGCTGCCTTAATTCCCCTGTAATGCAACTTTAATCAGAAAAGTGGGTGAACACTTTCAATTTTGTAATGAGCTCATTAAAATTTGTTTGTGAAAGCATCCATTCAGTCATTACCTTGGTTTCATGTGAAGATTTTAGACTGTCGGGTTCATTAACATCCACAAAAAAAAAAAAATTAAATCACTAATCAGAGCTGCTATTGCTTAGTTATTCATACTGGTAAAGCAGCGCTATCATGCAGAGCAATCCATTATTGGTATAGGTGCATTCCGACAGGTGACGCTCCGAAATCATGCAGAAGCGTGTTCGCATAAGAGTCATAGATGGACGTATTTACAACCTAAGGCCTACTATATTATAAGACTAATCAAAAAGCCCTTTTTGATTGATGCCTCAGACAAAAAAAAAGAAGCTTTTACAGTAACGCCACATATACTGCAGTGAATTTCAAGCCAAGAGGTTTCCTGCGTACAAACCAAAATAAAACACCCTCTCTTCTATCTTTGAACAAACTATCAGAAAAGCAGATCGTTCCTAACAGCACTGCATCGGTACACAGGAGAGCACGAACTGACACTGCGAGCGCAGCCACATCACATACAGATGAGCACATTACACGCACATTCACACACACACCAAACACACACACGCAAACACACACACACACACACACACAGCCACAATCAAGCCAGCTTTTGTAATCCAAATCAAAGACGCAAAAACAGTGAGGCAGTACCTTCCGCTCACGCAGAGCTTCATCCTGGAGACCGAGAGATAAAAATCCTGCTGCCTGAGCTGAGCCTCGCCGGGGGAAACGGAGAAAACCCCCTCTTCTGTATGCGATCTGGATTGGCTTACCCCAGCTCTCCCTTAAAGCTCAGAGAAACCCCAACACATGCACACCACACCACACCACACCACACCACACCACCACCTCCTCCCACTGCCGCCGCCACCTCCGACACCACCACACCACTCCAGCAGCAGCAGCAGCAACAGCAGTAGCAGCAGCTGAAGCAGCAGCAGCAGCAGCAGTACTAGTTGTTGAGCCAGTAGAGAAGACAGAGAGGGAGTGAGAGAGAGGAAGAGAGAGAGACTGTGCAAGAGTAGAAAGACGGAGAGGAAGAGTGGGAGGGAAGGAGCTTAAAGGAAGAAGACAGGGGGAACGCGGGGGCGTGATGATGGAGCGCTGAAAGATATGTGCAGAAAGAGAGATGGAGAAAGAAAGAGAGTGAGAAGAGGAAGGGAGGGAGGGAGGGAGGGGAGGTTACCTGATAGTGTCTATATGGTCCACCTCTTCATCAGGCACCTAAAGGACAACAACAACAACAACAGTATGTGAGTGGAGGAGATCCATCAATTAAAAAAAACAAAAAAACTGGCCCATGCAGGAGCAAACTGGAGCACACATCCCAAAAAGAAACGAAAACATACATATTCAGCAGGCACGCTCTCTGTTTCCCTCTGTTTTTGTTTATGTTTCTCCCTCCTCCCTTCCTTCCCTATCTCTTTTTTTTCTTTCTCCCCCTGCTCCCTCATTCGCTCACCCCTCCCCACTCCCCCCCCTCTCTCCCCTCCACTCCTGCACGTGAGCGAGCCCATGCAACGCTCATCATCATCATCATCATCAGACTGCACTCGGCTGCCGTCCACATCTACGCTTACTTGAGGTGAGAAGAGAAGGATCATATCATACCAAGAGTGTGAGAGGGTGAGAGAGAGAGAAAGGAGGAGGAGGAGGAGGAGGAAGAGGAGGGGAGGGGTAGGCGAGAGGAGGGAAGGAGGGAGCGCGAAGGGAGAGCGGAAACCTCCATTGCAGCCAGACTGCAGATACATGGCAAGCCCCCCCATGAGGGATATTGGCAGCAACTCAATATCGAGTCGAGGTGCTGAATCTGAGAGAGGGAGAGAGGGATGGAGGGAGAGAGGGAGGGGAGATGTGGACAAAGACAGAGGAAGAGGGGAGACTGGGGGTGAGGTGAGGAGGGGGGAACAGGTGGTTCAATCTGTTGAATCTTACATTTCAAGTCTCAGGCTGTTAGGGAGAATACGTTTCATACAAGTCTGTTGCTGCCCTTTTTTTTTTCTTTTTTTTTCTTATTCTTGAAGGCAATGAATTATGCATCATTTTGAGAATATTCTCATCTCCATTCAGACTTCGGGTGCAGGCCTGATCGAGTGTGGCATCTGCCGCTGCGGTTTGTCATTCGGCGGAGTAGGTTTAAAACATCTGTGGCTCTAAAAAAAAAAAAAAAAACGAAGAGTATAGTGGCGGTTTTCGCGTGCAGATTGTTTGATCTCCGGGGGTCAGAACAGAACAGAACAGAACAGAACAGAACAGAACGCGGGTAGAATATCATCGACAAAGAAACGTTTTATGATGCTCGAGTCGACGGATTTAAGTTTGAGTCTTCTACTTCGCCGAGCGCACAGCATGAAGGTCGTGTGCCTGTGAAGAATGTTTCGTTACTGCGAGGACTTGTGTGAGGAGATGAAACTTTGCAGCGACACACACTCTCAGACTCTCTCTCACACACACACACACACACACTACGGCGCGATGAACACCAACAGGCTCGCATGCCTGCCTCGCAGCCCCCACACCGCCCACCTTTTTTCAAGCAGTTGCTAAGGTGACGGCAAAGGCTGAATTTTAATCAGACAATAAATTAAGGCAATGTGATCATCTTTTTTTATTATTTAATAGCAGTGGGTCCTATTTTGGAGATCTGGTCAGGTGTGTTTTGGGTTTGTGGGTAAACATCGACAAGACTGGTAACAGTTGAATCGGTAGCTCAGAGATGCTTCCCATTGTTAAGGGAATGCAAAATAATATTATTTAATTATTTTTAATGATTGAAATAATGCACTTTTCATCAGTAGGGAATTGGATTATCTATAACTGCAATGAAATTTCAGTGCTGTGATACTTCTGATGCAGTGTTTGCAAACTGTCCTCCTGTTACAAGCACAAGGAAACCAACCACCAGTTGCTATTCCTGCAGGAAATAAAAACAGTTGTTTAAACAGGTTCTCTGCATCCACAGCCATTTTAGCAAGGTTATGTCTCAAGCTGAGTAAATAATGGATGTCAGACAATAAATGGTGGTGAGTGGGCCGACTCAGTAAATGACTGCATTGTTCAGTTTGAGATTGTTTGTGTGGAGGAGCTGCTGATGGGCAGAATGCTAATGAGCACAACCCGAAAAAAAACAAAACAATAAAAAACACTGTTCACTGGTCAGTAAGGAGCGCTCCAGCTCATCCATCTGAACCTGTTGAACTATGAGTAGCAGCACGTCTGTGTCAATCATCTGCAGGGTTTTTTTTTATTACATAGTTTTATATTTACCAGTAGGTCAAATTTGAAAGAGGTTGCTTGTCTTGACAAACACAAGAGAAGAGAATTTACAACAGGGCTGCTGCTGCTTATTAGCATCCTCCAGCTCATCTTATTGGCCCACAACTGCACTGTTTTTTTAATTCACTCTCACTTCTCTCATCCAGTATCATTTTGGATGCAGGAGAAGACAACAGTTATTACAGCACTAAACAGCAAAGAGTCAAAAATAGCTACTAGCTGGGGAGCAAAAAACATCCAGCTAGTTAGCGGAGAACAAAAACAAAAGAGATAAAAGAGAGTGAAATTTGGACGTACAAAGGCCAGATGTTCAGAAACTCCAATCCAAATGAATGATAACATCTGTTTCTGCCAGATGTGGAAAAAAATCAATATCGTGCTCACGGATTATTTTTGCTGCCCCCAAGTGGCCAGAAAGTTGTTAATCTAAGTTAAAAGTAGCCAATACTGATAATATACTTGTTCTTATTTTCTTTCATTGTGTTTTCTATATTTCTTGCATGTGTTTCTTCTCTTTTTGTTGTTGCTGATGCTTGTATTGTTTCCTGTACATTTTTGTTTGTCATACCCTGACGAAGACCATTACGGTCGAAACGTTGGTTATGTTTTTTCGATTCTATTAAACCATTTTGCATATGAGGCTACGAGTGTTCAACATCCCCTCTCCATCTTCTGTTAGTCCGTATATTTTTGTTTAAAATCTTGAATTAAACAAAAAACTGCATTCGACAAAAAAATCAAAACTATCTTACTCCTTTTTTTTCGCTGAACCTCTTTACGCTCTCAATAGTGCAACGAAAAGACCCTTGAAAAATCAAGTACATCTCTCTCAAATCATCCAAAGACTTCATAAATTCAGACATCACTTCAGACTTTGGGAGGAAAAATCTGATCCAATCACAACATATGTTCAGAGGCCTGGCTTTGATAAAAGACTGCATGGGACAGCTTTCATCACTCACCATGTTGATGCCCCTGGGCAGAGAGACAGATCTGTAGGGGTATCTGGGGAAGTCACGGTAAAACTCCGGACAGGGACTCTTCATCTCAAACCCTTGACAGAACTGCAGAGGAGGTGGAATCACGTTTTTCTCGTCTAGATCCAGCTGTGGCGTCGTCGCATCCGCTTTTATCTCCTGATACTGCGGCTCATCATCATCATCGTCGTCGGCCCTCACAGCATCGATGTCTGTCTCCAGATACGGTTTCTGTGTCAGGTCATGGGGCGTCTGCTCTTCTTGGGGCTTCTTCTGCTGGAGCAAAGAGCCGTGCTGCTGGGCCATCGAGCAGGGCGGCCTGGGGCTCCACTGACTCACCACTTGGATCTTTTCTTCAGTCAGATCTGGGTTTGTTGTGGTGGTGGTGGTGGTGGAGCTGGAGGGCGAAACCGGTCTCCCAAATGCCTGCAGGCTGTTTGGGTCGAGCACGTTGGACGTCACCTCATCCAGGAACTGTGAAAACTTGAGTTTGGTTTCAATCTTTTCCTCCAGCAGCAACTGTAGTTTCACACTTCTGGTGCTGGTGCTGGTGCTGGTTTGCGCCGAGCCCCTCCCCTTACACAGCCCACCTCTCTCTGGCCGTGCATGTCGTTTGTTATGATTATTGCCTCCTCCCTGATCTGCCTGTGGACGACCTCTGCCATGAGTCCATCTGGACGGACATGCTGCGAGCTCCCCCCACCGTCCCTCCTCGCTGAGTCGAGTTTGAAAAGCTTCCTGGCTCTGTTTCTTGATTGAGCTGTGCAGGAGGCAGGTCACTCCCGAGCTCCAGCTGTACAAGCTGCCGGTGCCTTCACCGCTGCTGCCTCCCGGGCTGCTGCTGCTGGGGGACGACTGATTAGAAGAAAGGCCTATCAGCTCCTCCAGCCAGACCTGGTCGCCATTAACCGTGGCGCAGAAGGGTGCAAAGGGGGCCCAGTGTCTCCGTGATGGCTGGCCCTGCTTGGCGCTGCCACTCTGGGAGTAGAGGCAAGCTGTGCTGCTTGTCCGTTCCATTGGTTTGAGTCCCGTCTGCACGGATGTGTTCCCCCTCTAATTGTCGCAACTGGCAGATGATCCACGGTCCAGTGGATAGCTCTGATTTTAAAGAGTTCTACCCCAATCCTGTCTCATTATTGTGTAAGCCCTGACCTAGAAGAGATCCAATACTTTTCACTCCAGGCTGAACAGATGGACTCCTTCAGGGCCAGGATAACCCCCTGCTATGATAGGCAAGGACATCCATGACTTAAAATTTCATGCAGAAAATTGTTGAGACACCCCATAACTATAGTTCGGGATAATAAAACTACAATAAAACTTTTATTAATGTACAAGCCGCTAATGACATGATAATGTCAAGAAATAGAAGAGAAATAACAAGTAATTGCGTCATAATATCTAGAAATAGCCTAGAAATAACGGTCAATTTCATAGTAAAGTCGAGAAATATAGCCAAGAAATAACAATTGATTGCGTAGAAATACAGGTAGCCCAGAAATAACGGTCAATTGCAAGGACTTGGTGGAGAAAAATTCTGGCTTTTCTCAAAACATTCAAAGCATGAAAAGCATGTGTAATCTTTTGCCATTATGAAGATCATAAAGGCAAACATAAACACATATTTCTTCACATTATCACAAAATTAGAGACCTGTTATATAAAGGGTTACCAAAACTACCACTGATTCTTCAACATTTTCCCACAAACGTCATATCTTCTCATGATAATGTATTACGGGGTCAAAGTCAAAGCGAGCGAGAATCACAGCGGCACGTCTGTTAATCTGCAGAAGCTTCAGGTTTGAGTTTAATGAGAGTGAATTTTCATACAATCCTACCAAGTGTCTTTGCCGGCTGAGCAGAGCTTACTCTGAGGGTGCTGCTCTTAATTAGACTGTCTATTGATAGCAGAGCAGCCAAAGCTTTTTCAGCTTTTTCCAGGTCAGTGGTCGTAGAGGAGCATTGATCCAACAGAGCACATGGCAGCTGACACACAGACACACGGACTAATGGACGAGCGTGTCGAGTAATGGATTACGGTAATCTCATCAATATCTCTCATTAACAAAGAGAGTGGCGCTTATGAGAAGTCACTTAGATGTATTTAATGTTTGAAATGGAGGGACGCTTTCTCTAACACTGCCTACTTTACATTTCTATGTCAAAAATGTCTTTAAGTGGACTCATATGCTTTCTTACAGAGTGTTTAACTGTATAAAGCTTCAACCAATCTCAACATAGTTTAACAGAAAGACTGGGAGAATTTAAAAAATCTGCCAATTTGTGGTTTCACAGGGAATTTGTTTACTATTTTTTAGAAACAAAACAAACAAAAGCCAGGTGTGCTGGCATCCTAGACACTAGAGGAACAGGGCATTTTGCTGAACGGTTTTTCAACAATACCTTAAAACACATCTATAAAACCAAAAAACTGTTCCCTTTTCTGATTAAAGAGAAAAGATGCAACACGTTGGTTAACCTTAGAGTGGCTACCAGTCTCCCTTTGCTTTATAACTCTCTCCTCTCTCCTCACTCCAACTTTATACAGTAGGCTACTTGTTGCAAAGATCGTTCCTAAATGTTGAGTTATTGGGTAACCCTTGAATTTACAGGCCGTTCATTACGTGACAATGTGAAGAAATAGCCAAGAAATAACAATTAATTGCACCATAATGTCTACAAATGCCCTAGAAATAACGGTCAATTTCATAGTAATGTCGAGAAATTTAGCCAAGAAATAACTATTGATTGCGTAGAAAAAGCCAAGAAATATTGGTCAATTGCAAGGACTTGGTGGAGAAAAATTCTGGACTTTCACAAAGAATTCAAAACATGAACAGCATGTAACATCTTTGGCCTTTATGAAAAACATGACATTACTATGAAACTGACCTTTATTTCTTGGCTTTTTCTTGACAATAACTACACAATTAATTATTATTTCGTGGCTATTTCTTGATATTATCACATAATTTAAGGCCTGAAAATTAAAGGGTTATTGCGTTAAAGAAATGTATTATCAATGTCAACATTATAGAGACTAAACAGGTCAACACATGGAATTGATTCCCAGGATCTAACTCTCAATGTTTAAATGTACTGGTAAGTTTCCAAATTTCTATTCATTTAAAATGGATAAATTCCCACTGAATATGAATAGAAAGAAAACCAAAGGTTAAGTTTGACCAATTTGTTCCAATACAGTATTATAATCCTACTCTCACCTCACATCATCAGCCTCTACTTTTTTCCAGGCACTTTGTGGTTTTATAACTTAATTGAATTGGTCATGACTGCAGTTAAATGCACAGTTTCACATTTTTGTTCTGCTACTACGTCTTCTAATTCTAAATTTAACCATCTACGGATATGAATGCAATCTATATAATGAAGACAGCTTTCACTTTCTGAACCGTGAATTCATATGGGCATGCTGTAGCTGTAATGTTCATCAATATTCAGGTGGTTACATAACTGCATCGATAACACCCCTGTCAGTTGGTGCATGGGAGGGGTGTAAGAGATCAGGGCTGGCAAGTGAGTGGCAGCAGTTTGACAGAAATGAAGTGCCACATACCAAGCCAAGCTGGTGGCATCTCTTCAAAGAGACAAGTCAGATATTTTAACGCAAGTTAAAACCGAACACTTGTACAAAAAACATCAGGGGAGAATCCACACAGTGCAACATCCAGCATTTCAACTAATGGTGTTCTTGAGGTGTCTGTACTGTAACAGTGTCTTTTCCTGCAAAAGACCTAAGTTGTATTCTTGGCTGCAAAGACTTCTGAACCAGAGAATTATCAATATTACATGCCATTATGATTCAATTTGATCTCAGAGCCTTAAAGACCACAGAGCAGATCTTTAACCTGTTCTTCCTGTGCAGTCTCTCCCCAAGAAATCACCCTGGTTCAGACGGAGATAATACCCCTGCACAGTGCATCTTGTCATGCAGGAGCCAGACTGTGTTGGTCTCCAGGGATATCATTAACGCTGCATCCAATATGTGGGTTTTTTTAGCCATGACTGGGTGGCCTGCTGCTGTGCATGCATTCCTCCGGTCTTGGGGGCCCAACATACTGCCTGCCTGCTGTTACAGCCCAACAGGACACCCAGGGGACCACCCTGTCTGGTGCCAGCCGGGGAGGAGCACCGAGCCCTCAGCACGCAGACCTATACTGTATCTCTACATCATTTTCTCTCTGCTCCATCCCTCCTTTTCTCCTCTTTCTTCAGGCCTTCTCCATTGTGTCGCCATTTCTCACCATTTTCAGACTTTTCAGACAGGCTCAGGCCTCTTCTATGATGAATGTCTTTAATAATCTCTTTTCAATCTCAGGAAGTGTAGAGGGGTGGGAGCCAATTTAGAACTATCGCCCTGACGGGAGAGACTGTCAGCCCGTGGCTGCCCAGAGGTAATGGTGCTGAAATGGATTCCTGCTACAAGCACAGAGGTGGAGATAATTGGTGATGCTTGCTTGTTCAGTGGTTGCACCCTCCTTTCCCTTTGCTTGGTTGACTGGGTTCAGCCTCTGCAGGGGCCACGCTCTGCATCCTTTACTAAGCCTGCACAGCAGACTAAATGCCATGGCTGGTCAGCTCCGGCCATAAAGAAGTATGGCCTTGCGCCGCTCAGTTGCTACTGTGGCAGTGTTTTCCTTTTTCTTTTTCTTCGCTCTCCTCGGCCTGCCCTTCTCATCAGACCAGAGGCTGCTCTCCCATCTGTCCACACCGCCTCATGCTAAACACTGGCCGGACAGGAGGTCAGTGGGATGCTACTCAAGATGACAAAAGACTCTTTAACTTGTGGCTGCATTACAGCAAAAAAAAACAGCAAGGAACATATATTAGAGATGACAGTGACAAAGAGCAGGTGGTCCCCTTTCTCACAGGCCAGATAAATCTAAAACGCTGGAAGAAAAAGTAATCTCCTATTTTCACTCTGCACCATTTAATGTTTTTACCCGTACAAACTGATAAAATGTGTCAGTGAATTAATAGCTTGTGTGGAAGCAACAGGAAGCCCGAGCTAAAACTTAAAGCAACATGATATCATGAAGATCCCTGCCTCCCTCCCCTGCTTGTCTTTCAAAGCAACAGGCAAAAGCAGCGATTGATCCCACACTGTTGGAGGCATTTCCACAGAATCACTTAACCTGTTCCTTTCTGTAGGTACAGGTCTGCATATTGGAGTATTCGAGTATGGGGCTCACTAACTGTCTTGTATCTTAGCTAAGCCTGTCAATAATTGCAAACAGGTGCTCTTGTGTGAAAAGCCAAGATGAGGAAACAGCGTGTCGATGAGGCATCAGCAATCCATCTCATGCAGAGACACTTGTCAATGCCTTGGGACTTGTGGGGTCGCTTTCAGAGAATCACACTGTGCAATCAAATGAGAATGGGCTAAATTGAATAAGGGCCAGCTCATTCTGGAGGTGTAGATATAGGTTTCCTGGGATCCCTGCAGAACACACAGTTAGGTCTGCAACAACATCAGTCAGACAGCAATTACAGAAGCACATAACACATACCACAAGGGCAATGAGCATCTGTTTCAAGCAGGAACCATATTGGCAAAAAAAAAAGTCTGAGTTTAATTTTTTACAAAGCATCTACCGACAGCTTTGTACTGGAAAACATACTCCTAAAAAAACATACTCTCATATGAGCTCTGTAGATTAAAATCTATAGCTTTAATTACTGTATAGTATATACCCTGATTCTATAAGGATGTACGACAAGGGAGGGGGACCAGCTGACCTCAATACATGTCATTATCATACCACAGTTTTCTGTCAACAGAGCCTGTCACATCACTGTGTGCGCGCGTGCGACACCAACTCAGATACACAGCAAATGGTGACTGTAGCATCGTGCAGCAGCTTCAGATTCACTGCGTTGTGTTACCACGAGCGCTGACAAGATTTCACGGTTGAACAGTTCAAGAGATGAGCGCCACCTGCAAACTTCTCCAACAAACAGAAACTCAACACAGAGGGAGTAGATTCTCTGTGTTTCTTGAAAAGGTAGTTCACAAAGCTGCAGACAATATAAGAAAAAACATTAGTGCAGCTTTAATTCTAAAAAAAAAATATATATATATATATATATATATATATATATATATATATATATATATATATATATATATATATATATTGTTAGTTGTTTGTACTCAGCCATCTGTTCTATTATTCAAACATTAACCAATTCATGTAAAATAGTGTTACATGCCTTCGCTAATTAGCACAGGACATCTGAGGCTCATGGGAATGACATTTGTTTAGCAGGTGTTTTGTTACAGACCAAAATACTCCAAAATATGGATGAAAATTTAAGGGCTATGCACCAGATTTAATGGTAATTTATGCAAAAATGATAATGAATTGCTAAAAAAAATTGATTCCAGTCTGCGCTGCTCCATATAAACATTAGACAAAGTTTTGTGTTCATGTCATTTAACAATACATTTTAAATGAATATCAATTATCTAATTATGCTTCATAAATGTTCCCTAGATATTCACTATGTAGGCACGAATGCTCCCACCAAGGTGATGCTGGTCCAAACAAATTACTTTCAGCAAACATCTACCTACAAGTTTCTGGCCACCAACCAAGAAAACATATTTAGAGCAAATTGCTTGTCAAGAAGATAAATGCGGCGGCAGTCTGAGAGTATGTTTCCTCTGTTATTTTTCGGTAACTTTTCTTGTTGCGTCCTCTTACACACACACACACACACACACAAAGAAAGGATGCCAATTATAGTAACTGTGTGATGAGGTTTCTCATACTGAGCCCCATGCTACCTTTGCCTCTAATCCTTTGTTATTAATTATATCTTCAACAAGCCTACACAGTTCTTGTGGTGTCAGCAACCAGTATCCATGGCAACAGCCGGTTAGGTCCCAGTTCTCAGGCATGCACACAAACACACAGACACACACACACACTCTGATGCCTGACAAAACTGAGCCTCGCTGCAAAGACGATCGAGTGACGAGACGAATACATGAACTGTAGAAAAATATTATAAAATTAAAATAAATCCCGACCCCCTCGAGCGTTGACTGTGTTGAACCTCACAATCTTCTCCTCCTCATAGTTTCTAGGTGCGGAACAATATTCACAGTTATTGCCATGGTGACCAAATTGGTAAAGATGCCTGTTGCTGAAATTGGATCAAGAACACGAGACGATCGCTAAAAATCTGTCGAAAATAAATGAACAGTGCACTGTGGGGGGCTGTAACTAATAAAAATGGACTCAGACACAGTACTTCAGTACTGTTTTCTTGAGTACATCCATCTATTTTATGCACTATTGTATGTTTCACTGCAGTTAACAGTTATTTTCATTATCACTGCTCAGTCTTGTTATTAAAATGTCAGACAACAATGAAAATGCCCATTATGATTCAGTAACAATCTGCAGTAACACATTAAATGTGCAAAAATCCAAACATATTCAGTTAATTATCATGTATGTTCATATATAAATCGTGTATACTAATGAATTATGAGCACAACGCAACAGCAAAATTCAATATATCATCATCATAATAATCTAAAGTTATACCTTGAATATTTTAACTATGGTACTTGAACCCCCAATAAAGTGCCTTTCTTCTCCACAGCACGTATAAAAACATAAAAATACTTGAACATTTCTGAACTTTATATTAGGTGTTATTTTAGTCTGGAAGGATAATATTTTTAATATATCTGGAACCGCAGGATATCTCATTAACTTCCAATTAGGCCTAATGTTAGTTCACTGAGGAGAGTGATTTGCATTTTGTTTTTCTTGCTGTGCTTTGCAGTGATATTTCGGTACCTGGAAAATTGGGCCGAGTGGGAGCTCAGTTACGACAAACAGAGGAAATATATCTCTAAGCATTATACACTGTGAAAGTTAAAAATATTATTTTGTTTCAGGTTCCTTTTTTGGACTTATTTTATATTTAAGCCTAAATTATGTTCACCACATTCATTGATTAAGACTTGAAACCTCCTCTGGTTTAATCCTCCCAATCAATTTGAGCAAGAGCTCCCCCTTGTGGCTGTTTTCACTCAGTACCGACCAGATGAAGGGTGCACTGCTCCCCATCAGACACTGAGGAACATACAGGGTTAAAAACAGGACAGATCTGCTGATATATACTGCTGACTTTATGGCTTCAGCTGGTTTGGACTTACAAGGAAGTGACTCATCTCTGAACTCAAGGACAATAAAGGTGTAGCTCAAGCATCAGTGTGAACAATTACAGCTAAACAGCACCATCTACTGCTGAGATGCACTAAAGACCAGCGTTATGGAAAAACTACCCAAATTCTCAACTTGACTAAAGGTAACAAAACATACATCAGATGATAAGCAAAAATCTTGCAATTTAAATCCCACTGATTTTCCCTCTGAAATGTGAGGGGAGTGGAAGTTTAAATTAGCACAAAAAGGAAATATGCATGTTAAAGGAGAAATCTGGCCATTTTTGATCCCTAAATTGTCGTCCTGATGGTCACCCAGTGTTGGAGGGAACAAAAAACGCGACTTAAATTGATGCAGGCAAACCAGAGTTACACCATGGCTACCCGGCCCTAGGGATAGCGACAACGATAACCTATGGGGGCAGTTCTTTCAAACACTCAAAAAACAATCAAATATCTATGGTACATGACTCGAATCCTTACAAGACACCACTGAACTCATATAGTTTACAGTATAAACAGTATAAACTTTGTGTTTTTGCATGTAATCACTCACCTCAGATAGCTGAACTCTGAAACATCCTGGAAAGACATTAGCCTACTATCTGATCGCAGAGCGCCTGCTCTCCCCGCCACAGAAACGAACACTTTTTTCCCTTGTGATGATTTCTGTACAAAAATAAACGGTTGGAGATATTATGGACATTAGCTACCACTGCACTACTCGACCGTTTACACATGTAAAAACAACATTAAAATTAACGTTAACATATAAAAATGATTGATAAAAAAATATTTAGAGATTTGTGTAGTGCTATGATCCCAAAGCTATATTGAGCTAAAATGCTAACGTAACTTCACTGCGGTTAGCCAAACACTGTTACAAACTAGCTAACAGCGTCCAAAGGAGACACACAGTGTGATTCAGAAACGTTTCTTGTTTTTGTTTTTAGAAAGCAAAATAAATGTAAGAACTTAGTTAATGCTACTTACATGTAACTTGCTAGCTCATCATCATTTACTTTTTTGAGGTCAACAACAGAGACGCTGACCGACAGGCGACAGCGGAAGGAGACGTTGCCAGGTGGTGACATGGTATGGTCCATTTTAGGGGTGTCTAATATCGCAGTGCAAGATATTACCACTGAGCTTCCAAATGATTTTGTTTGTGAAACTGGTTTAATAAAAAAATAAAATAAAAAATAAAAAAAAGACAGAGAGACAATGGTCTTCGCGGTTGAGTAGAAATAAATGAACGAAACAAGTTGAGACGTTCCGCTATCGTAAAAATAGTTCCTGCTTTTTAATGGTGTCGCCCATGGAGTTTGGAAAGCACCAAAGCACCTGTTCAATGCAGGTTCAATGTCTTATCAATGCATCGTGCTGCATCTTTTAAATGAATTTACACTACTTTCCTCTTAAATATATATAAGTATAAGCAGTATGTAACTAAATACATGTACCTTAACTTACTGCTGTAATTAGCCTACTTTAATTCATTCTCAGGACAAGCAAATTGAGTTTCTCCGCATTCTTTTATTTGTTTTCCACAAACTCAGTGCTCAAAACACAAAGATAGAAATCAGAATGTAGAAAAGTGAAATGGTACAAAATACACACATGAGTAGGTACAGTCAATATCAATACAGAAATATTAAAGGTCTTGACATTTAAATTTATAACCTAAATGTAACTGTTGTACTCCTTGATGACATTTAGTTGTTCATACATTTCAAGCTATTTTGCAATATTAAATGCAAAAAAAATCTGCAAATGTACATTATGTAGTCACTCCTATATAAAAAAGCAGTATACCATGATAGAAAAGTGTAGTTACAATGTGGCGCCTGATATGAAGGTACATTTTATGAAGGTACATTTTTAACAACTCACAGAACATGATTGTGAAAGTTGAAGGAAAAGTAGTTCTCTATAGTGTGCGCATCAGCAGCAAAGACAGTAACAAAGACGGACAGAATCAGTTTTCCTTGAGTTTCCTAAGCCTGATAAACATCCCTTTTAAAGATAAAGCTCAAATGTTAACGAGTGGGAGAGATTACAGCCAGACCCCAAAGATCCTGAAATCTTTTAGTTGGAAATTTACCCTCAAACCGGCTGGTGACTTCAAACGATCCACTGAAGAAAAACACAACTACTACAGCTGATACATTTGCCCATTCTTGCACAGCAGTAAACTTTTAAAAAGTAAACAGGTACACTGGTATAATGAGGTTAAAAGGCACTCTAAGGTCATGAATTTGGTGTTGATCATAACAGTGTTAAGTGAAATAGTGTCTTGCACCTAACTTTTGCTTTGAAAATACATCACCCTACTCTTCAATAATACACATCATGAAGAAAACACTTTATAAAACTCTCCATTACCAATTCATTACCTCAATCCTCTTGAAAAATATACTATACACACAACAACATGTAAATCTAAAATAAATCTCTTCTTATGCGAGTGAGAACGTAGTGCATAGTTGATATTTTAACTCTTATGTGAGGTTATTCCTTTTTCGCAGGCTGCTCGATGAGTTTCCCCTTGTGGTACTTCTGTCCGATGCCATAGGGGACGTGGGCAGATATGGTTCCCAGCTCTTGGGCTCCCTCGATGTGGAACATCTGGTCGTCAAAGAAGATGTGCGGCCTAATTTTCTGCAGCAGTGGCCCTTTCGGAGCACCCGCCAGGAACAGAGCTTCGTCAATCTCCAGGCCCCAGCTGCGGAGGGTCTTCAGGACTCGAGCCCCCGAGCTGGCAGCGCTGCGGGCCGTGACCAGGAAGGTTCGGATGGGACAGCTCATACGCTCGTTCTTGGCGTAGAACTTTCTCTGTAGCTTCCCCAGAGCCTCCAGGAAACACTTTAACGGCCCCTGAAAGAGTAAAAATGAATTAAGTTAAAACATTGTCTCTAAAGGAGATAAGTAACAACAACTGCTGAGCATCTCTTAAAGGGGAACTATGCAGGTTCGTTCACTTTTTCGCTGTTTTGGTCGCTTTTTTCTCTATGGAGCTCGCCCTTCAGTTAATGAGTGCATATTTTCACTGTCAACCTCCCTCTATTTGCCCCATAACAAGTCATTTAACCATCACAATTACTGAGAAGCTGTTTAATTAAAGCAACTCCAAAAAACTTTTAACTGGATATGCAAAAGTCTCTCGCTGATGCCTCTGTATTAACCTACAACAGCAAGGCCATCGGTGAGAAGATAAGATATTTCTTAATAGTGTAACTCTTTACATTAGGGAGGCAATGGTCGGGTCGGTCCCCCGGATTAGAACAATTTATGGCACCTGACGAGGCTATACATTGGCATTGAGTTGTTACAGCTAAAACCGAGCTCAATTTCATCGCTATATTTTCATCACGTCTGATACTGGGACAGGATCCGCAAAGACAAACCTACCACTTTTGTCCACAGGGTTTGCCAAAATCAACACAAAATGAAAATTCTTTGTAGTTGCTTTAAATAAAAAATAAGTTTTAAAAAAAAGTAAAATCTTGCATAGTTCCCCTTTAATTGTTGTTAATAGGGATAACTGGTTGATTATACAAAACTCCTCATCTGTTTTGTGAAATAAAAGAATACCACTTATTAAAGCCACAGTGGCACAATCTCACTATCCGTCTGAAACCCAGAATGAGCCGGAGTCAGGTTTGGTCTGAGGAATCTCTTGACTTCCCAGTGATGCTATAGTACATGAAAAAAGACAAACATAGGTTACCTGAGCGAGAGGTTTGTTCTCATATTCCTTCTCATGCTCGAAGAACGTGTCCAGGCCGTGTTTCTTCACGATGATCTCCGACTCATCCGAAAAGAGGACGGCGTCGCCATCGAACGCCACCCTCAGCTGAGTGTCGCTCAACTGCGTCTCCGTGCTGGGCATAAACATTGTGGCTGCAGCGATTCCTGATGGAGGGGAGATGAGTGTTTATGTCACAGCTTTATCAACTTGACACTTTACTGGTTAGGATTATGCAACAAGGACAACTGATTTTTTTTTTCTTTCATGAGGAGATGCTCATCTAGAGGGGACAATTTTTAATCTACATAAATCAGCCAATGCAGCCGCACAGCTGCCATGTGACACTGCCTTGTCTTTGTCTGACACTTGGTTACTAAATATACTACTGGGACAGGATCCGCAAAGACAAACCTACCACTTTTGTCCACAGGGTTTGCCAAAATCAGCACAAAATGAAAATTCTGTAGGGTTGCTTTAAAGCAGAAGTAAGCGATATATTTGTGTTAATATAAGTCTTAAATAGTTATATCTTCCGACAGCAATCACTTACATAGAGTGTTTGGACCGAAACACGGGTCTCTCAGTCACTCTGCTCTGCTCTGAGCCGAGGAGAAAACTTTTCTCGTATCCTACAATTTTTATCCAATGAGGAGAGAGAACGGCATGCAGGGCTGTGTGTGCAGCCAAGGGATGCCGTGAATGTGGTGACGTAGGGACGAGGACTGTTATGGTGCGTTCAAGGCAGCCCGTAACTCGTGTTTTTCCGACCTGTGAAGTCGTACCAGTTCGATCTGGTACGAGTTCACGGGTCGGAAGTTACGAGTGGCCGTTATAGTGACTTTCACCGGTAAAACAGGTCGTAAAAACACGAGTGGGTTGCCTGAAACGCTACAAAGTCGTAAGTTGTGACTTGAAGCTGTAATTTACGATTTTCAAAAGCCTGCCTGGAACGCAGCATTAGCCAAAACGACCGGATCGCTTACTTCTGCTTTAAATAAAAAATAAGTTTAAAAAAAAGTAAAATCTTGCATAGTTCCCCTTTAATTGTTGTTAATAGGGATATAGTCCAGGCAATCTAGCTCATTTTGGACCCAAAAATAGAACTAATTGTAACAGAATGTTTTTCACCATACATCATTTCTTTGAGGTGTCCAGAACAACATACTATAAGTCCTAAGAAAGCCTAGTTGGGGAAATATGTTTAATTCTCATCCATCTAAAGTCTATGGTGCCAATAAGGCAAAAAAATGTTACTTTTCATGTATACTTTCATTGTGTAAAGTTTCATTGTGGTAGGAGTAAAGGAAAAACAACAAGCCTATTCGGATGTATTTTGGGCATATTCCATTAGTGTATGGCTCATTTGCATATTCAAATTAATTTTAAAAGAAACTTGTAATACAAAAAAAATTACATTTCATAGATACTTTCATTCTGTAAAGTTTCATTGTGATAGCAGTAAAGGAAAAAAATAGCCCCATTGGGGTACATAAATCAGCCAATGCAGCCGCACAGCTGCCATGTGACACTGCCTTGTCTTTGTCTGACATTTGGTTACTAAATATACTTAGTAAAAATGAAAGGTTCAACAGAAACTACAAACATCAAGCCCATACTGTCGTCTTTTTCTAAATAAATCTGGAGCCTTTAGACGATGATATCCTCAAATGGCAGCACATGTGAGAAATGACCCACACCCCCATCTGTCCATAAGGTCGACGCAACATTTAACAGATTTATTGGTCCAAATGTCACACATGCCCTGCAATGACAGGCTGCCACAAAAAATGTGTAGTAAACAAATATGCAGGCGTTCGCAGCCTGGTCTGAAGTCTGTCCGTGTACAGGTCGGTGCAGTCTCATTTGAAAAACCTGACACGCTTCAGGCCGCTGTTAGTATGCATCACATGCACTGTATGTAGGCAGCTGTGGGCCTGGACATGGACACCGCTCATTCTGAGACTTGTAAAAGTGAGTGTTATCATTAAGCATACAGACAGACAGGGTCGCTAACTAATAATATGTTCATTATTAACACAAATACATTCAATTTACAATGAAACAGAAAACAGAAAAGGCGAGTATTTTCACATTTTTGATGAGTTTCTTATCAATTCATGTGTTAAGTTGTGCGATAATTAGTGTGCTTTTGCCTCTTTTCTGTTTGTTTTGTTTTGTTTGCGTTCAAACGACTGCAGGCTATAAATCACAACACGCCTTCAGCCAGTTGTGTCTCTTTGCACAGTGTGAGGTCCAGAGTGAATAAAGTCAACAGGCAAGTGTGTAAATATCAGTGAAGGAGATGAAGCATCTTAAGTCTGCTGTGTGGGGCCGTTGTCGTGTTGTGATTTATGACGCAAGAACAGCTTCAAAGAAGGTCATGTTTGCCTGTAAGCCTCTCTTACCTTCCTCTATGGCCTCCGTGACCTTCTCCGAGTCCTTGGAGAGATAAAGGTTGGTCATGTAGGCCTTCAGGTAACCGATGGGACTTTGCCCTCCCGTCATGCAGAATCTCTCGATGGTCAGCTCTGAAGGAATAAAAAGCAAGTCAGAGAACAAATGTGAGGAAAGAACTCCCAGTCTAATTTTCCTACAACAGCTCTTCTTCTGTTCTAGTGCGTAATTAGTATAGTGAGTGCAGCTCTTGATTAAGCCCGTTGCTGCTGCTGCTGCTGCTGCTGCGCGCGAGACGCCACTGGTAATCAGCAATGTTTGGTTTAGGGCGCAGCGTACCATAGTGATTAATGCTGTTTATGAGGCGCACTCCGACTTGGGCATGGTTGTTAGTCATTAAGACGATGTCAAACAGCTCCTCGCTGTCTGGGTAGAGCTCCCTCAGACGAGAGTTGACGTTCATCAGCGCCTGTGAGAGAGGACAGACACCGGGGTGTTGTGTCAGTGTTCGTGAGGTTACAACACAAACATTGCTACATTTAACCACCTAAACCGTTTACTTGCTCAATAATGGAAAGTCAATACAAAGTACATGCCATATATCTGTTGCTGTATCAAATATTGGTAATAAACATTTTTGGGGAAAGTACTGCATATACTACATGATGTGAAATGATAAATATCTGCACTTTCATCTCGCAACATTACAATAAGTCACTCACTGCCTAAGCATAGTTTTCTCAGGCTTAAACAGGATGTTACAATCTGTATTTCATCATGTTGTGTGACAAATTTATATTACTTTCTTTACTTAACAAAAAACAGGAACCAAGATCCTGCCTTACACATAGCTGGTTCAATAAAGACCAAAAAAAAAATCTTGCAGAGCGCTGCCAGGGTTTAATGATGGATCAAAATAGATCATTGTCCCCTAATGACATAATCATTTAACAGTACAGGCATACCATTAGCATATTCATTACATTCTTCCTAGTTAAAACATTACTATAAAATATATATGTAAATATGTAAGTAAAAATATCCACAATTTTAAGAAATAACTTCTTCACTGGTAATGTTGATAATACATTTTGTAAATGAATGAAATAGGAAGAAATAAAACAAAAACTGTTCATAGAGGGTTTGAAAACTGAGATTATGGTTATTCTACCAAGGTGGAAATGATAAACATGTTTCAGTGAGTGAGTCAACTGTTAGTTTACTTTGCATCCAAGTAGGTTTGGAGAAATCTGGCCTATGACAGCAGGTCTGCAACAACAGAGCTCCTGTCAATGAGTCAATGAGTCACTGCATGGCTGCCAATGAATACAAGATAGATTCTGCCGTGCAATCACACTTCCTGTAATGTTTCTTACAAAACTCATGAACTTGTTGAGCTGCCTGATGATGAACACCAACACCAGTACATTTATTGACCCTGAACATCCATCAGCCGTTATGGGCAGTTTGTGCCAAAAAAGTTTAAGACTTGTTTGACAGCATTTCAAGATGGAGAGTGATGCAGGTTTGAGAGCAAAGAGGGGTATTGTATTGTCCATTGTCTGTTTATGTATTTATTCACCATGGCTAGGTGCAACTGCAAACTGAATTGCCCATTGGGATCAATTAAGTTTTCTCTCTTTCTCTCTCTCTCTCTTAAACACTCTCCTTCTTTTCACCTGGTGTTGTACAGCAAGTCTGGAAGAGTTTGTCTTAAGATAAGGAATGTCCTGAGGGGCCTCCGTAAGGTCAAAGAAGCATGGTGTGACAGTGAGTTTGTAACACCCAGCCTTGCCTTTACATGACTAAGGGTGTGTGTTTTCATAGGCGTATTGTAGGGCAAGCTAGAAAACTATTTTTTTTTAAACCAGCATGAATAGATGCACGTATGGAGCCACGCCCTGTGCAAACCCCCTCTGCACAGGGCTCAGACCTGTACCGTACCTTGACGAAGGGGAAAGCAGCTCCAGGTTTCAGGGGCTCGTTCTCGTGCTCCACCTGATGAGCCACGTACTTCTCCACTCCTTCGTCCTCATAGAGCTTCCTCTCTGCCACCATGTTGAAGAGGGTGCGAGAGGAGACGGCGATGGTGACAGCATACCGGGGTTTGGGCTGTGTGGAGTGAGGGGAAAGAAATAAAAAAAATTGCTAAAGCTGTTTATACGCACGTATGTATGGAGCCTCCCAAAACGTGGCAACAAACTAGGCATAGTATCTGCGGCTACACAGTAACCTGTCGAGCAAAAAAAAAAAAGAAAGAAAAGAAAAGGGGGGAAAAAAGCTACTTACAGGTCTCGGTACTTTTGTTTTGAGGTTGTCAAAGAAAGCTTTGGCCGCGGCCCAGTCCTTCTCCTCCCCGTTTTCATCAGCTGCTGAAGCTGCCTCGTTTGGTTTAATTTCACTCATTTTGTTTTAACACCCTCCTCTTGTGTTTCCTGAAACTGAAACAAACTGCGAACAAGGTGAGACAGCGACGGATGAAAACTTTGCGGAAATGTAGGACCGCTGTGTGGGGGCGTGTCCTCAAGCTGTGACGTAAGCATGCCCTGGCATCACTTTGGTTGGTTGGGTGGGTGAGATAAGGAGGCCAGAAGTATGTGGACACCCCTTACTATTACGCAATGTTAATGTTTTATACTGATAACAATAATAATGATAATACTGCTTTATTATCATTTTTATGTTTTCTAATTTATGTTAAGAGGAACAGGATTTTTAGCCTAACTATTCTACATTTTTACCTTTATTAAACAGCTTTGGAGTAATTGTGATGGTTTAATAAATTATTTGTAACTTGTTACAAGGGGAATGGAGGCTCTCCATCTTCCACGTAGCATCTCTTGGCTGAAAACCAATCTTGCAAGATCATAGCCTCCTAGCCGGTGTCCCAGCTCTCGTCTCTACGGCACCGTGACACAAACCTGCCCCGTAACTTGCAATGTCTTTTTTTATGACAGATAAAACTATATATACACGTCTTAACATCGTATATGATAAATATGGTTATCCATTGTTCCATTGATTGATTTTTCGCTGGTTTTGCTAAAAACAAATGCACATGGCCGAGAGGAAGGTTAGCAAAACAGAGGAAAAGTGACCAGACTTGCATAGTTCCCCTTTAATGCAATTATATTACAGAAAAATACAGTGTTCCAATCCTAACTTTGTGGCAATATTTAAGGTATAACGGCAACTCTGCAGAAAGACGTGGTTTTCCCATGGTGTAGAAAATCTTGACTGGTCCTCACAGACCTGCAAGTCAGGCCTTATATTGACATGGGAGGATTGTTTGGGATGAGTGCCCTGACCCTTGATCACCTGGGCCTAGTAGTAAAGAATGAACAGTGAAGAGGAGAACAAACAAGTTGAAATAAAGCCTACACCACTAAGCATAGGCTAAGTGTGCTTAACATTCCCCTAAAGTTCACCAGCAAAATGTCAAAGAAACAGACTCATTCTTATTATAAAGGGGCATGAAATGACCACAAAGGTGCTCAAGATTAGTGAAGAAAGGGGCAAAACTATCACAACCACGAAATAACAACACACAATATGTCTGCTTTGTAATTTTTCTCCCCCTGGATACCTACCTGTTGTGCATTGATCCATACATACCATATGTGGTGTATTTCCTCTTATTACCGAGAAGGAGTTGCTGCTATAATAATATAATTACTGTAAAATATCATAATCAGACATCATATAATAGCCTATAAGATATCACATTGGTCCATTCATGCACAACCCACATCATATCATGTTACCTTTCTCAGTAATAAGAGAAGCTACACCATGTTGGTATTATATTGTATTATATAACTTGAATCCTACCTATACCTTCTGTCAAAGAGCTTAAATGCTGACACAATCAATCTCTCTCTCACTCACTCACTCACTCTCACTCTCTCTCACACACACCGGTTCATGAATGACCTCCCATCTCCATCTCCATCCCACCCACCCCCCCTTTACCCCCACAGTTGGTAGAGTCCGAGACGGAGCATCATGGCGATTGACGGTAAGTACTCGGTCTCAGGTGTCCTGCGGGACTCGTGTAAAACTTTGCTCGGGGAAGAATGATAACGCGGGTTTACAAAAAATATATAAAAAATGACAGTGTTTATTCACGGGCTTTGTCACCACCGTTACCATTATCATTGCCATTGTTTATCCAGTTTATGTATAGCCTGCTACAAATCACGTCTCGAGTGTTACCGCAGTGCTCCGGAGCTGGGACGGCAGCTAACTACGGTAGCTGTACGGGGGCTGGTGATGCTGCTGAGGCGCCGCGGACACCTGCACTGATGCGGGGACGTTGTGGTCTCTCAGCGCCGGGGAAGTGGAGCTCAAAGTGGGCAGAGAGGCGCAGACAGCCCCCGCTGCCCCGGACGGTGCTGTGGTTCTCTGAAATAGACTATCACATTGGAGAAAAAATAATTGATAAAGACACACACGTGACAGTGGTAGTGAATGATGTAAATAAATACTGGGCTTTAAATCACAGCAGCACTAATAGTTTTTTGTCACTGGATGAACTATTATGATTCAGCGGATGAATATAGAATGTTGTTTATGTGTTAACGGTTTAAAAAAAGAACGTTCCGAGTTCGAAATAACTCCGCCGTAGGCACGTGCAGGTGATGATGCTCAGTGTGTACAGCATCGGAGAGACGTGTTTATCCCGTCCAGTCAGTATAACAGCTCATTAGTAGCATTAATATTATATGAAAGATAACTGCACTAACTGCAGCTGACTGACTGACTGAAACATTATGCATGTGCAAGAACACAACGTGCAATAACAGAGTTGTTTTTATTGAATGGGAATGCAGTGCTTGCAAGATTGTGTTTTCTTTCTTTCTTAGCCTATATCACATAGCCTATTTATTTATTTTTACCTGTTTTGTTTTTTTTCCTTTTTAAATCTATCACTATATTCTATTCTATTCGATCAGGCTACGGGTGATGTGCACGGCTATAACACGATAAGCTGTACACGGCTATGGATAAGTGTCTCCTCCTCCTCAAGGTTTTAGTGAAAGTGACCTGGACACCGAGCAGCGACAAAAGGATGCATGCAGTCAGTCAGTGAGGAGTAGGCGCGTGCAGTTCCCCCCCTCTGTCCCGTTACGGACGCTGTTCTTATTGTGTCACGTGTAGCCATGCGTGCAGCAGTGTTTGCTGATACACCGTGACACCAGGTAGCCCACACTTTCACTCCGGGCAGGGCGATGGAGATATTAATATCATAACTGAACCGTACACAGACTACCATGTATCATTTATTAGATTGTCTGTGTTAGTCAGGTCCTTTTTTACACTCAAAATATTATGAATTTTGTGAAAGGGGAACATGTAATTATATTGTATCATATGATATAACAGGATATTACATTATATTATTTTTAGGGCTGTTAATTGATTTTTAAAAAATGTTAAGAATTTACATAAAAGGGACAGTTCAACATTTTGGCAAATTTGCCTATTGCCATAATTCCTGTAGTCATAGTGGTAGGTTAATTACCTTTAATTATCTGTGCAGTGTGCATGTTGTTTTGAGGGGCAGAGACGGGAGCTGCTCAGCGAAAACTCATCAAATACACAGTCCAGCAACTTGAAACGCTCTCGTGGACAAGTTTAGACCTGCATGCACTGATAATTAAAGGTAATGAACCTAGTCTTGTGACTATAGTTATTATGACAATTGGCGAATTTGCCAAAATGTTGAACTATCCCTTTAAATTGTATATAGCATATATACAATACAATATAAGCATATATGCTTGCTTTATGCAAGTGCAATGATGACAAATATGATCAAATGATGTCACGACAGTGTCATCTGAGTGGTAACTATTAGCAGAGCCAGATTAGTTTTGATCCAGGTTTGTATTAAAACTATTGTTGGGGCCAGAACGCCAGTATGAAAGAACATGTGTTGATTTTGCATAATAGTGTGGCTGAAATGAATTTGCATTAATGCATTATTATTGTGTTACTTTGATAGTTGACCTCCACTGGTGCAGAGTGGTGTATTTGTTTTGAGACAAAAAAAGTCCTGCCCAAACTAAAGGCTACACTCAAAAGTTTTAGAGCTCCTCTGTTTTGGCAGGATTGTTTCTAGAACAAAATATGATTAGATTGTGAAATGAAACATTGTTTGGAAAGTTTGTTGACAACATGTTGAACTCGTAGGTCACTTCGGTTTCACCTTTTGTCCAGTTCATCCTAAAGAAGTTCAGTATGCTTTGAGTCTGGAGGGTCATTATCTTGCTGTAGGATGAACCCCAGTCCAACCTGTCTGATTTCTTTTTTCTTACCTCTAAAAATAGTTGCATACAGTACAACTTTCTGTTCCTGCATTGTCCAGGGAAGTCTCAGAGGATGCTGAAACAGTTTGTTCCAGCAGTGTCTTTCTATACAGAGCTAGGGCTTCAAAGTTGGGACACCTGTTTGCATGAAATTTCATGACTTACTCTGCTTCAATTGCTGCAGAAAAGCTTGAGAGTGAAGTTGTAAGGTACCCTATAACATGACCCCTGGAAAAGGCAGATTGTTAAAGTGTAATTTACATCATTCTTTGGCTGGTAGTGCAGTTAAGGATTATGAATTGTGCACTTTGATTTCTTCTACAAGAGAGTTTCTGTACCGTTAAGTGAATTGGTCTGCACGCTGTCTGTCTGCTGTGTGACTGAAGACAATCTGCTTCAGTGCTCTCTCTTCATCTTGGCATCAAGTCCGTGCCTCAGACCACTTTCAGTATCCAATCCTCGATGTGAGGAGAGTGACACAGTAATCCATGGATGATTTGTTTAAAAGGAAATTGAGCTGTGTTGTTGTTGTGGGAGAAAAATCGTCTGCTGCATGACGTGAAAAATCTTGTCAACAAAGACATTTCCACCATCTTTAATATCTTCCCAAACCACATTGATACAGATCTGCTCCTGCCACCCTCTCGCTACTGCAGACATCTGAATCATTAAACACCGAAGTGTTAAGCCACGAGGGATATTGTGCAAATGTGAGTGTGTAAGTGCATAAGCCTGTGTGGGTGTGAATGTGTGATGGTGATACGAGTGTCGCTGTCTTTCATTAACTTAAGCCCTGGGGGAGGGGACGTTGAAGAAACCGATATGTAATAACCATCAGGTTATGTAATAACAAGCAATATCAGTGAGTGAAAAAAGGTCAAACACGTCTCCAGATAACGTAAAAGCTCCTATTAGTTATAAATAATTACTATGATGATTGAGTTGACAGTAATACGACAGCTGTTACCAGGGCTTAAGAGGTCACGACCTTCATTACTTTTCTTAGTGATCTAGTTGGCTGACCAAACTGAGTGCATTTACATTTCAAACTTTTACATTTTGGTTATTATTTTACAGTTTTAGACTCGTTATCATTTAATTTGACAACAATGAGGTCAATAAGCAGCAGTAGGACTTTGGAAATTGTACAAGAAAAAAAAAGAAAGTACATTTTTGATGTCTGGGTAGAGATTTATTTTTGCGGCATTCGAGGGAACTTGTGATCTTGATATTCAAATCTTATAAAACATGCATTATATTAATAATCACTGCATTTAATAGTTAATTTATAATTTATTACATTAGTGTGCTTTAGCACAGTTTTGACCCACATAGAGAGAACAGTGTAAAAGTGTTTGTTTTAAAGTGCATTATGATATTTTAAAAATCTGGTAAAGACAATTTCTTGCTGAGAGTTAGATGATGAACCTCTCATGTTTCTCTGTTTTATATGGAGCTGAAACCAGGAGACGTTATCTTATCTTACACACAGTGAAGACTGGAAACAGGGGCAGCCAGCGTAGGTGTTTTTCTAAAGGGAACACTCCCATATTTATAGTTTTTATAGATACTGTAGTCAGCTGCTTTTCCCAGTTTTATTTTTAATATACAAACATGAGAGAGGTGTCAGTCATGTTATCTAATTGCAGGAAAACGTGTATTGCCCAATATGTTAAACAATTCCTTTAAGACAGATGATTTGAACTTCCATGCACATTATACAATAATATGATAATAATTGTATATTATCATAATTTTGCAAATTTATGTTAGTTTGATACCCAAAATGACCCCTTTTCAGTTGGTTTCAGCTAATCAGGTTTATGTTTGCTGACACGATGACCATCTGCCAGCTCCTCTAACCTGAGGCCTGAGCATATGTTTCTACAGTACATGCAGTCATACTTTAACCTCCTGACTCCGTTTCATCTGTCTCTTTTCTCTCAGGAGGGGGCAGAAACTGTGGTGTTCATGAGCTCATCTGTGCCAGACGAGGTAAGGCCACATTACAGCCGAGCTTATCCCTGCACTTGAGCATCAATAAACATAGTGCTTTTTTTTTTTCTTGGTGTTTGTGTGTTTGTTTATTTGACCCCTGAAGGTCTGTTTGGCAGGATGAGCGATTTGCCAGGGATTTCTACATCGAAATATTATGCCTGAGCTCTCAACGTCCCCGTCTTTTCACAGAAAAGTTTCTTGTATAGGAAGTTTGTCTATATAAATTCCAGAAAGCATAATGTCTGTGTGTGAATTATGCATGGCATATCAAGTTTTAGTTCACTTCAGCAAAAGACGGCAGCTGTGTGTTCATGATTTATTCAGCGTGGAGGTTTTGTTTCGTATCCGAGGTCTATGTGTAAGCAACATTTCCAGATTGCCTACCTCTTTTTTAAACAAGCATGTGGGGTAAACAACAGCAGAGTTAGGTATGCGCTGGTCCAAAATCTGGGATAACAGTGGGATAAAAGTTACTACACGAGTAAATTAATGAAAGCCAGCAGTCCTGATGAGGAACTTTTACGTAATTTGTCTCCATCTGTGACCCATTTATGTGGAAACTTGACATGGTGATTTGTTTCCCTCATGTTTATTTGACACAAACATTTCGGTTGTTGTTCATTTTTCAGTTTTTACATGGCGTGGCTGAGTGGCTTCACTTTCATGTTTGTTTGTCAGTACAGCAGATTGAATCCTGAGGCTCATTTAAGAGACATGTGTTCAGCTTCAGTACACACGCTGTAAAAAACAAAAAGAAAGATTTATTCTAATTTATTATTCTTATGTTTTATTGTTTATCCTGCATACAGACCGATAAATAGGTTGACCAGAAAAAACCCCAGTGTAGTACAAAGACTGTTTTTATGTGGGACAACCAGGGCCGTTGCTAGAATTTCTGGGCCCCCTGAAAAAATACTGAAGTGGGCCCCTTATGTATTATCATTTTTTATTTATTTCAATAGGGAAACGATGACGGTGCCTGTCATTCTGATTTAACACTTTGCCCCTATGTCACGTGAAACATTTGATTTTCTTGTTTCTCAAGCTTACCCTTCCCGTTGGCAAAGTGACGTTCCTTCAGTCATATTTAGCAGCAAAAATTCACACAGGAGCGACTTACAGTATGTGCCAGTTATGCAGCGCAGTCCCCGTGAGGGAAGATCAGAGGACAAACGTTCACGGCCATAGATGTGCATCACCTGTAACAACAGCGCTGCTAAAAAAAAAAAAAAAGGATGGCGCTGCGGTCTCCAGCTGGTTCACCTGCAGCTCCACAGAGGAGCCTCTGCTGTTCCTCTCTCTTCAGCCTGGTGTTTGGCTGCACTTTGTATAAAAACACTTAAACATCGGAAGATTTAGCTACAAATGCTGCTCAGCTGTAGCACTGTGTCTGTGTTTTATAACGACAAACCCCCCCCCAAATAGAGGATCTGCACAAGCTTAGTCACAGACACTCAATAGAGCGTTTGACTTTGAGCCATGTTTGTCCCCTTTTGGCTTCCGTATTCAAAGATGGCGATGCAACATGGCAGCCTCCGGTGGGTGCACCGCCACCTATGTATTTGTAAACAACTCATTTTAACCTACTAGAAAGCTTTCATTTGTATGCGATTGTGATTAGACTTCGGTAAAATACGTATTTATGAAAGCAATATTTGATTTTTGCTAATAAAAATCCAAATAAGTTACACACTGTCCCTTTAAGTCAAACCAGGCATATGAAAACGTAGTGTAGCATTAGAGTAGGGTGAGACAGTCTTGTATTATACGGGATGATCCAGTGTTATTATCACTTTATTCATCATTTTAGGCAATTACTGTGCTCTCCAAGGGACACTCTGAAACTCAATGTGCACGTACAAATGGGTACAACACATGGGTCTGATACAATAAAGTATAAAAAAAGATAAAAGTAAAAAAAAAAAAAGGCAGAGAAAGAGAAAAAGAAACAATAACATCAGCTCTGATCTGCTCTGACAGGGAGAAAAGTATCAGACTTTCTCGAGTGTTGTGAGTTTCACACAAAAACGAAGTGATGGCACAGTGAGCTCCGTGATGGACTGGCTCGCTGCCACTCCACTTTTCCAGTGTACGTTGGGACTGCATGGAGGGATCGGGTTACTTTAGTTGTCTAAATTATTTAACTGTCGTTGACATTTACAGAGCAGGGCCATGTATGAAGTGTCATCACACGGCGGGGGCGCGGGGCCATACGCTGCTCATTTTGGACAGACGTTGCTGTAGCTGTTGTGTTTGCAGAGGTCACGGTGGCTCAATCAACACAACTGACGGCAGTGAGAGTTGATACGTAAGCCTGGCAAGTGCTGGACAGGACTAAGTGTAAGGGATTTATTACATGTCGGATCACTTCAGAGCAGGACGGCTTTGTGTTTCCACCCACTGAGGCCGTTTTCTACTGTATCTGTAGCAGGCAGAAGTAGTGGTGGTTGCTTTTTGGGAGCAGCTGCCCTTTAAATAGGATATTCATTTAGAAAAGGTAAGACTCTGCCACCGTATCTGTCTCTCTGTCTCTCTTTCTCCGGCATCTTGGGAATTTTTAGCATTCATCATTTCGGCAGTCTGCAGCAAGCAGCAGCAGTTGTCAGGCTGCAGTGGTCTCTGCCTGTTGCCATGGTGAAACAAGTCTGTCCATAGTAAGTTCAGCGTTGTGCTTTGACAAAGTGTGCCTCTGTTTTGTTATTTTTCTTTCTCTTTCTTCCTCTCTCATTCGTGCTCTCAGGGAGATACCAGTTCTCACACATTTGACCCGTTTAATCAGTAATTGGTGATGAGTGCTGTGGGTACGTGCACCTGCTACAACCCACATGCTGCAACATTTGGGCTGTGTCTGCTCCACCAGACGCATCGGCCTGAGCTGCACCACCATTTCATTCTCCTTTACAGGGATACACAAATAATTATCATTTTAATCGTTTGATTTTTTCCTGAATGTTTGGTGAATTGATCAGTTTAATGTACTAACATTTACATAAAATGTCACTATTTTTAAAGGGATAGTTCAACATTTTGGCAAATTAGCCCATTGCCATAATCCCTATAGTCATAGCAGTAGGTTCGTTACCGTTAATTGTCGGTGCAAGCTATTTCTAGAACAGAGCAGAGTCGTGAGCTGCTCAGAGCTACGCTACGGAGGCTAATGGTATTTCTTGGTTTCCCTCATCAAACTCATCAAATACAAAATCCAACAACTCCAAAACGCTCTCGTGACCTGCACCCTGACCCTGATCCTTTGCTAAAATATTGAACTATCCCTTTAAATTTAATAATTTAATTAAATTTAATTACTAGCTCAAGAAAACCCACAATAATCATCCGAAAATTATCATATAATACAGGATATCCTCAAATTTGGAATGCTAAGAATTAGGAAAGTTTGGTATTTGCACTTAAACCACATTGCCACTCTGACATTGAAAATCAACAGATAGGCAGAGTTGCAGACCAACAATATAAAAAAGTAGAAGTGTCACAAAAGGCAATTATACAGTATTATAAACAAAAAATCATTTGTGAATTATTAAAATTATCTTATTACTGTAAGTGCTGAACAAGTAACGTAAACAAGAGCTTGACAGACTTGCTATCATCATCATCAGTATCAAACATTTATTTATTCTAGAAATGGACACTGAGGTCTTTGCCCTCATTTGCAATGTTACCGGGATCACAAACCGTATTCAGTGCAAGAGCACATATAAAAAGCATATAAATTAGGACAAAACACAATTGCAAAAGGTTAAATTAAAAAAAACAATTACAGACTGTGGGACAAACAGATTACAGAATTTATTTATAACACAAACTATTACTTAACTTAATTTAAATCTTAAGAAATGAACAGATTCACTCTATTTTTTCAACAATGTAATGATAGTGCAGCCCTCAGTTGCCCTCCAGGGTATGTATCAAAACTTGTGTGAATGTGCTTCCTATGTTTTATGTTTTTACCTGCCTGCAAAGAAAATTTCCCTCAGTGGACAGTAAAGTTGAAGTTGAAGTTGAAGTTGAAGTTGAAGTTGAAGTTGAAGTTGAAGTTGAAGTTGAAGTTGAAGTTGAAGTTGAAGGAAGGTTTGAGATTATGTTTTTGTAATGTCCGTAGGATAGAGGAACATTGATTTTAAGTGTGAGTTGAAAATCATTCCAGGAGGCAGGTGCATCATGGCAAAAGGCAGACTTACCAAGTTCAGTCTGAACCCTGGGGACTTTAGAAGTAAGCCAGTCATTTGAGCGAGTTGGACCTGGACTATGGGTCAAATCTAACAGCGTTGTGATGTATGGTGGTTAGCTATGATTGCTGTAAGCTCTGATTAGACAATCAGTGTTTGAGCGAAGGGGTGAAGTGTTAATTCATTACAGCTAATTGAAAACACCTGTGTGTGCATGTAAAGCCTTTCAGGTTGGTTTCTCTAATAAAGCGCGGCCTCGTCGTTGAATACGGGGATCAGAAACTGAATTATAGCTCAGACTCTCCTTATCGCTGCACCTCGCCTGCAGTATGCTTTACTTTATAAGCTGCCCCCTTTTTTCCACGGAGGCATTTGGCCTTTAGAAATGCCGCTCAATGCTTTATCGTCCACTGACATCCCCCTTTTCTTCAGCTATTACACCGCGGTGCGTCAGTGTTGTAGCCTATTAAGTGCCGGCTCAGTGCGGTTCTGCTGGCTTTAGTGAGTCTGCGTTTCAGTCAGATACAGTCCCTTTGAGGCCGTCATAAAAATAGCACATCGCCAGCAACTGGGGCTGCACGGTTACATGGAGTACGGTTGGCCTACATACGGCGCTGTAGATTGCATCTGGTCTGCCTTTGAAGTGGGAAAAGCACTTCAAAGTACAATAGCTAATACTCCGCTGACAAGGCAACACTTGAGGAGTTTGATTTCAAAATAAGATGTATATCATCAAACCAAATGATTTGTGCTATCAAAGTCGACTTGTTTACAACCTTTAAAAGCGTTTTCCAGCTTACAGCCATCTGTGTTTCGCTTTATCTATAGCCACGGGGACATTTTTTCTTTTGGCTGACTTTGGGAATTTAAACTGCTACATCTCCATAATCAGTATTGCTTATGTTTGTCTGTGTCTAATTTCTGTGTCTTTTTTTCTGTCTTTCTTTCTTCCCCCTCTTCCCTCCCTCTGTATTTCTGTTTCTTCTTCTCCTCAGTCTCTCCTGAGCTTCTGGGTGTCCTGTCTTCCATTGCAGCCTTCATGGCGTTGATGGCTCTGTTTTTTCTTTACCTCAGCAACAAGCTGTCAGTCGGGAGTCCTGACGATCTGTCACATCTCAGTGGCTATAAGAACGCCCAGCCAGGTACTCGACACACTCACGGTGTTACCACAGTTGTCACACTTACACACACACATTAGGCTGAGTGTTAGGTTTGCTGTGGTTTCACAATAACACCTCTTATATCCGTCCTATATACAGTCAAAACAGAAACCTGCAATGTTGGTCAAAACCAAAGGAGAAAAGATGGAAAACTAAAAATTATATTTGTAATCCAGCAGAGAACATGGATAAAAGTAACAGTAAATGAAGTTATAGGATGATATAATACATCTGTTTCCATCATTGCCCTGGATAGACCCAAATTATGACACAAAACAAAGACTGTTGTGCTTCTGGTGCTTTAGCATTTTAAGTGGAAGTTGTGACATGCAGATGTAATCAGGTGTTAGACAATGCAGCTTCATTTATATGCCACATCTCAAACACAGGGGGGTAAATGTTTTACATTAGAAAAGAAAACAATAGAACAACATTCAGAAAGGGAAATAATAAAATACACTATGAAGTAATTTGAAATAGAATAAAATGTCATTTAATAATTAGAATAAGTAGAATAAAACTGCAATAACAACAAAATACTAGAAATACAACAACAAGTTGCAAGGATTTACTGCTAGTACCATGAACGCTATCGTACATTGACACATCTCTCCTCGGTCTAATGAGCTCAAGTTGACCGAAACGTGTTGCCTTTATAACCCATGCTATGATTTCAACATCTTTAGCATTGCTTAAAAATGAAATTCAGTGATAATTCTGTACAAATTGAGTCTTTGTGCACCGTCCGTCCTTATCAGTTAGAATAACACTGTAGATGCATAGCGGCTGAGTAATGAGACCTGAGATCAGCAGCCAAACAGCTTAACTTGAATTGCTTGGCAGCGAAGGCAAATGTTAATGGCTGGTTATTCCCTAGAGCGTCTGTTGTAAATATCACTGCACTATCGCCTTGTGCAACGAGGAATTATCACAGATATTCACATTAAGGTCTCAATTACCCTGTATTTACCAGTTAACTTGGTGTCATCCCGGGCCAATAGTGACATTTAAGAAATAGAAATCCAATACATGATTAAGCAGTTGATAATTCTCATGTTTACACACTATTGTAACACTTTTTTATTTTATTTTAATGATCCCATTATATGGTTCAAACACGTGTGATTTAATGAAGGCTCAACATATTACTGGTTAACAATATATAACTTTTATTCGTCAACATGGTCTCAGTGCAGAACTGCAGGAAACTATTGGTGATAAATGTAAATAATACAAATTGGGCAAAAGCTAATAATGAAGAAGATGCGTTATTTAACCTATATAAATGAATGAATAATGACCAATTAAACCTGCAAAGTTTAAAGGGATAGTTCAATATTTTGGCAAATGTAAAAAAAAAATTGTATTTTCAATTTTGAATTTCTCAAAGCTTTTAAAAATTCTAAATAAATACCCCATTGCCATAGCAGTAGGTTCGTTACCTTTAATTGTCGGTGCAAGTTATTTTTAGAACGGTGGAACAGAGCCGCGAGCCTCCGTAGCGTAGCTCTGAGCAGCTTGCGGCCGTTCTAAAAACAGCTTGCACTGACAATTAAAGGGATAGTTCTCCCAAAATTCAAATTTCACTCATTATCTACTCACCCTCATGTCGACTAAGGGCTGGGAGAAGTTTCAGAGTCCTCCGTGTCTTCTCTGAGTTACAGCGGGGCTCCGTGCAGCACTGCATGTCCATATGACGGTATAGCGAACAGGGCTCAATTTTCTTCGTCCAAAAAGACACACCAAAAGACATCCAAATACCTCCATACAGCTCGTCTGCAACATGCAGTGCTGCACGGAGCCCCGCTGTAACTCAGAGAAGGCACAGAGGACTCTGAAACTTCTCCCAGCCCTTAGTCGACATGAGGGTGAATATAGAGTGAAATTTGAATTTTGGGTGAACTATCCCTTTAAAGGTAACGAACCTACTGCTAAGACTATAGGGATTATAGCAATGGGCCAATTTGCTAAAATGTTGAACTATCCCTTTTAAAAGCACAAAAAGAGTTCATCTTGTTTCTTATTGGCCAATGCGTGTAGAGATACCAATATGTCAGAGAAAGGCTCAAATCAGCTGATTAAATAAACCGATTAAATCCCAAACTACAAAAACGTCTGGCATTTATTCCACTGAAAACAAACAGCGACATGAAAAACACAGAGATTTCCTGTCTTGCCATGTTGTTGTTGTTGTTGTTGTTGTGTATGTACATGTCGGTCCCAGCGCACACACACTGTGATGCTGGCGCCGCACCCCGCTAACAACCACATGTCCGTGTCAGTGCCTCCGAAGATCTAATCTGGTGGGTCAGCGTGGCGACGAGCTCCCCGCCCAGGCTGAGTCATCATGGCCTTCTTCAAGAGCTTCCAGCAGACCCTCCCATCTGTCAACATTTCCTCCATCCTGGACTCGGTCACCAGCCGCGTGGACGACTTGGCCAACGCGGTCAGCGACGTCACCTACGCCGTGAGCGACCAGCTGACCGAGCAGGTCACCACCATCATCAACAAGGTGCAGGAGGATGAAGAAGGGGAGAATGACGGCGGTGGAGGTGGAGGTGGAGGCAGCGGCGGCGGCGGGCAGGGGTCCAGTCAGGCCGCCACGGCACACGAGGGGAAAGTCAGCAGCATGTGGCAAATGTCTCGAGACCCTGAAGCCGATAACACGAGTTCAAAACACAACCAAGCTGGCGATTCGGCGGAGGGAGAGTCCACGCAGGGCCAGATGGAGTGGGAATGGAGGGACGGCTGCTGGCGCGTTAAAAAGACGGAGGCCGAGTTAGCAGAGGAGGAGAGGAAGAAGAAAGAGGAGAGGGAGCTGGAGGAGAAGAGAGAGCAGAGGAGGAAAGAAAGGAGGGAGAAGCAGCTGGAGAAAGAAGCCAAGGCTCAGAAAAAGAAAGAGGAATCCCAAGAGGAGGAGGCTGCTGAGAAGGAGGACGACAGCGGCGAGCGAGAAGGAAAGACAAGCGATGGCGCCGGCGGAGACCGATCAGCTGCTCGGCGGAGGAGTGAGGGGCGTGATGATGAAGCTCCCGAAGCTGAGACCAAACAACAGGAGAAGCAAAAAAAAGAAGCGGAGGAGGAGGAAGGAGGAGAGGTGGATGAGGAGGAGGAAGAGGCACGGCTCTCGAGAGAGTCTTCAAAGGTTAAGAAGAAAAAGTCAGACAAGAAGAAGAAGGGAAAAGACTCGAAGAAGTCAGAGAACGGCACAGATGTGGCCAAAAAGAAGGAGAAAGGCAAGAAGAGCAAGAAGAAAAAGAAAGGAAACCAAGGTTAGAGGGTGTGTCAACTCTTGTCTCAACACCACTCTGGTTTTCTTCTCCTTCTTGTCTTGTCTTTCCTTTTCTTTCCAACCTGAAGCATCTGCATCTCGGCTCCTCTTCAGGGCGTTGTGTTGCACCACATTATGCTGTGTTTTCAGGAGACAATGATGCAGTGTGGACGTAAAACATCTGTGTGTGTCTGACTGTGCAGAGGGCGTGTTGTCAGACAGCGAGGAGGACAGAGGCCCCGAGGCCGCGGCCCAGCAGGACACCAACACCTCCTCCTCCGCGTGGAGCAGCAAGCGCAAAGAGTCCGCAGCCGAGCAGGGAGGATACAGCAGCGAGGCCTCCAGTGAACAGGGTAGGAAGAACATACACACACACACACACACTGTATTTATTCTTTAGAAAACATCATCAGCTATAAATGCGTCACTTAAAACAATCAGACACAAATTTATATTCAAGAAGTCACTTAAAAACTAATTTTTCCCTTCATATTAGCTAATTATGTGCTGTTTTTAGTGGTGCTGCTGTAATTTGAGCTCTATCAAATGTTTTAACTTTCACTTTGAAGCACATAACTTGTCGTTATTAGTCGTTGTCTTTCTTGCTTGCTTCTTTTTTATGTCTTTAACTTTTCATTTACATTGTTTTGTTTATAATGAAGTTTTTACTTACTCCAAGAAGGTTGAGGATGTGGATTCAAATAGATATATTATAATAAATAATATGAGTAATGATTTCCTTCTGTGGCAAGTTTCAAGTGAATTTGGTTTTATCTAACCCTCTCAAATGAAATCCTCCCGACATTTCATCCTAAAGCAGAAGTTCAGTGGTTCAATTTCTTGTCGTACAAGAGCCACAGAAGATAAAAGGAGATCAATACTACTCTGGGATTGGATATAGATTAGTATATGAAGCTGCTATCAGCAGGCGGTTAGCGTAGCTTAGCACAAAGACTGCAACAAAAACCACCCACTGGCTCCTCCAAACATCACTAATTACCCTGTTAATCTCATTTGTTTGTGATGATGTTCAAAGCCAAAGTGTAAGCCAAAAAAAGGAGGTTGTGTGCTGGAACGTGTCTTGGCCCAGAGGTGAGGGTTAGTTTGCTGTTTCCTCCCGTTTTCATGCTACAGTAAGTTAAGTTAACTGGCTGCATTGTGGTACTCGAGACCGGTCGTTTTCAAGGTCTTGGTCTTGTCTCGGTCTCGTTCGAGCTGGATTGAGGATATTTTCTCAAGACCAGTCAAGACCACAGCTGCAATGAGACGTAAATGTCTCTTTAAGATAATAAAAAATAGTTCTACAAAAGTTTATGCTTGTGTAACCATCTGAAAAGTCTGGTTGCACCAGTGTCAAACGTGGGAGACTGACAGGTTTTGTGCTGTTTTGCTCTGTTCAATCGAAACGTAAATGTGGTATAGCTTTTACATAAAAGTCTCTCTACCATGCCCTTATATTATATTACTGCATATATTATATTATATTATATTATATTATATTATATTATATTATATTATATTATATTATATTATATTATATTATATGCGCTACTGGATACTTGAATTTCCTTTGGGATCAATAAAGTATCTTAATAATCTTTTCTTTTAAGCCGAGGAATAATATAAATATCAAGCCACATAGTTTTTATGAGTACTGGTAGTGAATACATTAATGGTCTTGAAAATGGTCTTTGGTTTGGTCTCGTCCTGGACTTGGTCCCCCAACCCCCCACTCCAAATTTTAGAAAATAAACTATACAAGTATTTACAATAACAATATACTACGTCTGTAAAGATGGATTCACCCGTGTGTCCGGCACACTTTAAGAGGTTACCTTGACTCTGGGGTCGACGGTATGTTGCATTCATAATGAACATCTCTGCGGAGGACAGTATGTCTCCAGTAACACTCCTTCCATATCACGTTTCTCCTCCTGTCTCCTCCTTCTCCTCGTGTCACCGTCATGGAAGCAGCCAACAGCATCCAGAGGATAAAGAAGGATTCCTCCCTCACGGAGCTGCAGCCTCCTCCGTACCAGGACAAGGGCCCGGGCGCCTGCGTGTCCTCCCGCTCCCGCTCGGAGCGAGGGGTCCGGAGGGGGTCGTCCCCCCAGCGCTGCGACAGCCCCCGCTGCTCCAGCGAGGCCAGCGTGGACCAGGACACGGAGAGCTACCTCAACAAGGGCTGTGAGGAGGACATACCCAGCGACAGCACCGCCGTCCTGGGGCCAGAGGTGAACGTTGCCCTCTTAGATCTGCTGCTCTGTACGGCCCTGGAGGTCACCGCTGATTTATAAAGATGGACAACAACAACAACACACTGTGTTTTGTGACGGTGTTGTTGTGGGTTGTTATCACCATCTATGTTAAACCACTTTTTAACTGTGTATATAACAACAACAATTTTATTTATATAGCACATTTCATGCGATAAACGCAAATGTGCTTCACAAAAACAAAACAAAGCACAACATTACGTAAATACATATAAAAGCACAAAAAGAAGGAAATGTTGCTAAAAGCTTGTGAGAAAAGAAAGGTTTTTAGTCTGCTTTTAAAAGAAGATACTGTTGTAGCAGACCTGAGTTTGTAAATAAATTATCAGTTTTTTTTTTCTTTTCTTTTTTTTGTGGGGGGGGGGTATTTATTTAGAATTTTTAAAAAGCTTTGAGAAATTCAAAATATATATATATATATTTAAAAATATTTAAAATACAATTTGAATCTCAACAATTTCGTGTTTTAATAACTAATTCGGCAGCTTGTTTAGCATTTTACAATTTCTAATAAAGATATTTATTTAAAATTTGGAAATTATTCTTAAGATATTTCTTTAAATTTATAAAAGATACAAAAGATTTCAATTCCTAATTAATTTTTTTAAATTTTTATGTATTTTGTATTAACCATCCTTAACACTAGGGCACAAGGGAGTTGTTCTGTAAACTGTGTTTTCTCACACTTGTTACCACATAAATCAAGGACACATGGAGACATAAAACCTGTTTAAACCAATAAGCTCTTTTCTAAGAAGCACATTTCCTGGGAAAATCAATAGAGACGGACATGGTTAAATATTTAAAAGTGAGATCAGTGTAAATGAAATCTATCTAGTTTAGTTTTTTACTAGATACTGATGTTGATTATGGCTTTAATCAATGTAATGTAAATGACAGATGAATTATCAGAGATTACAAGTATTAATTTTTTTTCAGTCTCTTTCAAACTCCCTCCTCCTCTAACTCACCCCTCTCTTTCTCTCCCTCTCCCTCTCTCTCTCTCTCCGTCAGGATGGCTCCGGTCCTCAGCTCCTCTCGGCCTACGAGCCAGAGCCCCTCGCCAAGTACGGCACTCTGGACGTCGCCTTCGAGTACGACTCCAGCGAGCAGTGGCTGGCTGTCACGGTCACCGCGGCAACAGACATCCCCGCCCTCAAACAGACGGGAAACATCTCGTGGCAGGTCCACCTGGTCCTGCTGCCGACCAAGAAGCAGCGGGCCAAGACCGGCGTGCAGAAGGGCCCGTGTCCCGTCTTCACGGAAACATTCAAGTTTTCCAGGGTGGAACAGGAGGCCCTGGGGGATTACGCCGTTCGATTCCGCCTGTACAGCATCAGGCGGATGAAAAAGGAGAAGGTCCTGGGAGAGAAGGTGTTCTACCTGACTAAGCTCAACCTGCAGGGCAAGATCGCTCTGCCTGTCACCCTGGAGCCCGGCTCCGAGCTCACGGTGAGAACACTTTGTGAATTCAGATTTTGCACCATGTACAGTTTTGTCTGAGGGAATATGACACTGGGTCGACAGAGAACATTTATCAACTTTGTTCCTGCTCTCACTGTTTTACCACCAATAATTAGTCATGGGCAGAACCTAATGAGTCTTTTAATCACTGCTCTGATTTATTATTTGCAAAAAAAAATTTGATGCAATGCATGAAGCAATGTGCCAAAAATCCTCATTTCATGTGAGAATCAGACACCAAAAAAATGTTTGTCACAATGTTTGCTGAAATAAATTAGCAAAGAATATTAATCACTTAAAGGGATAGTTCAACATTTTGTCAAATTGGCCCATTGCCATAATCCCTATAGTCATAGCAGTAGGTTCGTTACCTTTAATTGTCGGTGCAAGCTATTTTTAGAACGGTGGAGCAGAGCCGTGAGCTGTTCAGAGCTACGCTATGGAGGCTAATGGGATTTCTTGGTTTCGCTCATCAAACTCATCAAATACACAATCCAACAACTCCAAAACGCTCTGGTGGACAAGTTGTAACCTGCACATTCACCACGCTATGAGATAATAACAGAACGTTACGAGACAGAGTTGTTTTCGAGGCAAATGCAGAGACTGCTTGCTGCCCCCTACAGGAACGCACATCCGCTGTTTTGCATGAATTTACATTAAAAATAGTTTGCACCGACAAATAAAGGTAACAAACCAACTACTAAGACTATAGGAATTATGGCAATGGGCCAATTTGCTAAAATGTTGAACTATCCCTTTATGTAACTCATCATTTCAGGTCAAAACTAATCTATTCTTGTTCAAACAAGGTTCAAGTTTTACTCCAAATTATATAATTTCATCAAAAGCTCTTGCTTCATAGTCTTGCTATGTACTTCCCACAGAGGAAATATACAGAATTACAAGAAGATGGGATGGGAAAGGTCTGAGAAACTCAACATCTTTTTTTATCATGTTATTATTTGCTGATTAGAAATTAAAGGGATACTTCACCCAAAATTGATACCGCCGCCATTATATTAAAACTCTTTATTGACTTTCAAAGTTCTCCGAACCCTGACGTTGAGTAGAAAATTGGTGAATTATTGATTTTGGGTGAAGTAACCCTTTACAGCAAAGCAGAGCTGAGGCTGATGGGAAATGTTGAGTAACACAAAGTCAGAAGATTCACAATCTGGAGACCATGAAAACTGTCAAAATCAAGTTATGGTTGAGATTATTTTTCCGTTGATTAAACTTGAGCATGTGGCTGAAAAGTTTTTTACATAACTCAACAACTTGGACTTTTCCAAACCACGGAGGATCTGCGTACGGTGCAGACTGTACCGGTAATAATCCCTCTGAAGCACCGCTGACTGACTAACTTTGTGTTTTCGTCCCTCGCAGGGCTGCGGCTCTGTGGTGAGCGTGTCCCGCAGCGCCGGAGCTCTGTCCTACCGCTCCACCGAGGACTCGTCGCTGCCGGAGATCCTGCTGGGACTCATCTACAACTCCGCCACAGGACGGCTATCTGCTGAGGTCATCCAGGGAAGCCACTTCAAAACCACAGCGTCCGATAAGCCCGTCAGTGAGTACAAACGCTTACCGCCGTAAAACGTTTGATTTCTGAGGTTTTGTAGCAGCTTGAACCAGTAAAATTCTCCTTTGTTAGCCTCTAAGGGTCCTGATACACCAGGCAATTGTTTTGGCAAGACTCTCAGCAGCATGTAATAAAAACTAACTGCGAACCATTACATTTAAATGTTTCCTGGCAACCTTTTTTTTGAAAGAAACTAAAGCTGTAATGCTGAAGCAATTGCTGCTTATCAAGAGTTACTTCTGGTGTGTAATCTGTTAATTCTGACTGCTGCCTCTCTTTCTTCTTTCCAACCTCGTGTGCTGTGTGTGTGGTTGTGTCACAGATGGTCTGTTTTGTTGTATAAAACACTTCGTAGGGGGCCAGCTTTATATCATGAGAGGTAAGTAAGTCACCAGGGAATTACCCAAAACACTTAATCAGTAATAAAGATATTTGCATATTCAGCATTGAAACGCTCGGTAACTTTAGAGTTAGGGTTAGTATCACTGAGTAAAGTACATATAGGGTAAGGATGCAGCTCAGTTCATTATTTTTGAGAGATACGTTTAAATGTGACAACACTGGTGCAGATTGGACAAAGCTTTTTTTACTTGAAACTAGTTGAAAATTGACCATTTTACTCAAATTTGCACTTTTGTGTATACGCTACACTGTGTATGATACAGTACCAGTTTGCAATAATAAGCGTTTCAGAGCGAGAAAAGGTCAAAAGTAAAAAAGCAGTGGTACAATTTCAATAAACTGTGCAAACTTTGCATTGGATTATTTGAAAATTGACCACTTTAGGAAAGGCAATTTTATTTGTATAGCCCATTTTTATAAACAGTTTGTGTCAAAGGGCTTCACATAGCATCATAACAACATCCTCTGCCCACTTTGGTTCACCACTTTTGTACATACCCTACCTACACTGTGTATGGTACCAGTTTGCAAAAATAAGCTTTTCTTAGTGCAAGATAAAACCAAAAGTGTCAACGCTGTTAAAGTTGTGCTTCTTTTACTTGATATCAGTTGAAAATTGACCGTCTTACTTGTGATTTCTATCACGCATGCTTTCCGTTGGTGACCAAATTAAAGGAGAAGATGAAAGCCTTGTGTATGAATACATTAAGTTCATATTTATGTAATCCAACCAGCCCGTCTGTGAATGCTCTACATTGTGCTTGGACATCAGACAACAGCTACATGAATCAGTGTTGTTGTTATCCACAGACCTCATTATAAACTTAAAGTAGTTCCAATGAAAGCTGTCCAATTTGGTCAATACTAAGAAAAAAAAAACTTTATAAACTTTTTAAATCAGTTTTCAGCGTAATTTCTTTAGTGAACTGACCCTTTAAAAAATGTGCAGCTTATTATGCAGCACTGTTTTCCACTGGTACAACAGTCCTCTGGTTTCCTCTCATTCGCTCCCAGGTCTTTATTGATCTTCCAGGACTTTAATTCTGTAACTTGGCTTCTCGTCCGTCTTTGATTAGAGAACAAGAAGGAAAATGTCTGAGGGTAGTCGTCGCCGTCGGCCTTGAGGAAGCCTCACTTCAAACCCCTGTAACACAGTTATCTAACGTTTCCTCAGTACTGCTGTGCCACCACTGGATGGCACTCTCTCACCGCTTCCTTTTCTTTTTCCCCCTCAGACACCTACGTGAAGCTCACCATGCTGGACTCCAAGGGGAAGGAGATGTCCAAGTGCAAGACGGCCGTGTGCCGCGGGCAGCCCAACCCCACCTACAAGGAGACGTTCGTGTTCCAGGTGGCGCTCTTCCAGCTGTCCGAGGTGTCGCTGGTGCTGTCGGTGTTCTGCCGCCGGAGCAGCATGAGGCCCAGGGAGAAGGTGGGCTGGGTCTCCCTGGGCCTCAACAGCACCGGCGAGGAGCAGCAGGCCCACTGGAGCGAGATGAAAGAGGCGGAGGGACAGCAGGTCTGCCACTGGCACACGCTCACCGACACATAGGAGGAGGAGGAGGAGGAGGAGGAGGAGGAGCGCTTGGAAAGACTGGATTCATTTAAACAGCATTCCCTGGATGTTCAGAGTTCCTGGCTGAGCAGGAAGCACCTTGCAAGTGAGATGTGCGTGCGTGCGTGCGTGTGTGTGACTTAGAGATGCACCGATCCGATAGGCTACTGATACGATATTGACTAATTAGCTGGATCGGATATCGGATGCATTAGGCCGATCCAGCATTCCGATCCAGTCGTTTCTTTTTTATTAATATCATACACAGCAATACAGATACAGCGATCTAGTGTTAGGCTATTTATTTATTTATTTTTGCTGCTAATGTACACTTTGTTATTTGTTAATAAATAATATTAAGTACATTTATATCTGTGTTAATTTGTTACCTTTTTTTTTTAACAAGGCTAAATGTTTATGTCAAGCCTGATGCCTTCACTCACATGGCAAGGTATACGGTTCATTCATTCAACAGTAGTTATCGGATCGGTATCGGGTATCGGCCGATACGCTCAGCCCAGTTATCGGTATCGGATTGGATCGGAAAAAACTGGATCGGTGCATCTCTAGCGTGTGTGTTATATGTGTGTGTGTGTGTGTGTGTGTGTGTGTGCATACAGGTGTGAGGACAGGTATGGGTTCCCAGTCTTCACTGCCAGAGACTGCATGAGCTCCCTTTAATCTGCCACTTCTCTCTAAAGGCAGACAGGCGGAGGTGTAAACTCCAGCTCCGAGGCGCAAAAAGGGAGACGTACTAGTACAGTACAGGAGGGAAAACAGCAAAAATCTGCATGTACACACAATAACTTAACTGTTTACAGGACAATGTTAAGACAAACTACCAAACATTTTCTGTCTCTTCTTGACACCCGGACCAAAGAGCTCTCTCGGTCCAGGACTAAGCAGCAGACTCCTCCCCACGTCTCCTCTCTGGGCTTCTCTGGACTTCAGCTGCCACCAGCACACCAGACATTTCTCTATCAGTCACAGCCACTGACGACAAAGAAGAGAGGATGCAATGAAAAAGACTGTTACCAAGGGCCTACAACATGCTGCAACTACGCTTACGAGCTATGCTTTGTACAGTTTGTTTACATGCACGTGACATTATGCAAGATCCATTCATCGGTTTCTGCTTTCATCTCAGTCCAACGGTTTACCAGTTCCATGTGTTTTTACACAAAGACAGATCTTTTTTATTATTATTATTATTATTATCGTGGTCTTGCGTAACTCGGTACACACTATGCATCTGACGCCACTTTAAACGAGACGAGTGAAACCCCCCCTCCCGTCTCCTGCGTTTTCGCCGAGTCTCTTCCAGAATTGGACACAGCTCTGCATGCCACCGGTATCAAAGAGCAGCTTCCCCTCTTCTCTCTCTTTTTTTTTCTTTTCTGTGTAATACAGATTGAGCCTGTTTCACCATTCAGCCTTCTGACAACTCAGCCATGTTCATTCATGTAGAAACACGGTGCTTCCCGCTGAGGAGGAATATGCAAAAGCCTGTGCAGTCCAATAAATCTGGCTGCGTCTCTAAAGGCAGTGCCGATGACAGCCTCAGCTGTGTTCGCTGGGAAGTGAGTTAGACCGGCAAAAATAAAATAATATATATATATATATATACAGAAAAAGCATATTTTCTCTGGAGGACATATTATTAAATAAAAGGTTATAAAATAAAATAAATAAAACCCAGTGGCCAGGGTTGTGAGGAATCTGGTTTTACCTGCACTGTCTTCTTCTGGCACAGCGCCAGTGTTTATTTCCCATCAGAAAAGAAAAAGCTATGAGTCAGAAAATCCCCAGAAGGCGACTCAAGACTCCACCACCACCACCACACCCATGATTCAGTACAACACCCACCCTCTCCCCTCTCCCCTCTCCCCCTCCTCTCTCTCTCTCTCTGTCTGCTGGGTGAGGTTCAGGGGTGTGGGGAGTGTTTTTCTTTCCCCCTCCGTCCCAGTGATGTCACGTTCAAACCCTCGCTCTTGGGTTCGGGGTGCTACACCTCATCCCTAAGCGAAAGCCAAAACTCCCAACAGTTTTTTATTTATTCCCTCACAAGATTATTTCACAGGGTTGAATGGAAACCAGATGTGGAAGGAGGGGTGGGGGGAGAGGGAGGGTTTACATGCCAGATAAACAATTGGCTTTTAATGGCAGAGAGGGGAATATCAGCCACTGGAGTGCTTTTATCACAAGTGGGGCCTGCATTTTGTTCTCAGCGCAAAACTTTGTGCATAACCAGCATTTACAACCATTAAAGGAACTGCTGTTTGACGTTTGGGGAGATACTTGAATCTGGGCTGTTGTGTTGTTGACACTCAAGGGAGTTTCACCGCTACTGGCCAAGAGATACTTCCGCACATAACTTCCCCTTAAGTTATTTTTTACACTTTTTTTGTTTTTCTTTCATTCGACAAATCAGATATCCCACGATAAGACGTGAGCTTTCGGGGTGCTCGTTTCTTATTTGAAGCTACACATTTCACGGAAAGATGCGAGGTGTGAAGTACTGCACAGATTCAAGGGTAAATTATCTCTGATGAAATAAAAGCATCATCCCTCTCAGTAGGTGCCATTAAAAAAAAAAGGAATATATTTTACAGTCCTCTCTGTATGTGGGTCGGAAATGTGCTGATGAATTATACATAACGCTTGTATAATAATATATTATACAGATCTGCCTATACCAGCACCTCTGAACCTCACAGATTCACACGTTACATCTTGTGGTGTTTACACAGGGATTATTATGTGCCCGACAGTTTCTCAGCCAGGTGTCCAGGCTGGTTGCCAACCAACGTTCCCGTCCACGTCTGACCCATTACCCCGTTAAAAATCACAAATTAGCATTTTTACACCTCTTTTTTTTTTTTACCCAAGAGAAATACATAAACAAATGAACAAGATATGAGGTGTTAAATTAGAGTTTTAGATTTGCAGCTTGAGTGTTTCTCAGAGAAGTAAAAATAGCCTTTTAAATAAAGTTCTGTGCAACTAGGAAAGCAAAAAAAGAAGAAAAAGTTAAGATTGTTTACTTGACACTCTGCTCACAAACTTGAAACAAACGATTCAACTTCTTTTGACTTTAAAATGCTCTGAGATGTGAGAGCTCCTGAGGTCTCAGGACAGATCTGCAGCAGAAACAGGCTGTTTTCTGTCTGACGATGATAAGAATAATATTCATAAAGTAGCTGAGGCAGTATGATTAAGATTATTTGACAGTGTGTTACACCACCTTTTCATCTCCTCCCTGTTTTTTTTTTTTTACCAGTTATGCAAACATGAATAAATCTGGCATTGATTTTTTTTATTTTATATAATCACTCTCTTTAATTCTTGAGTTCCCTGACGTACCTCTTCTGCCAACAGCAGGATTTTAACTCCATTTGCGGCAAAGTTTCTTATGATTTCATACATTCCTATTTTATACATTATAATGTTGATTTTCAATGTTAATTATTCCTGATTTCTCACAAATAAAATGGGCTTTTTAAAATATAATACGTGTCCTTGCAGAATGACGCACAACTGAGTGAAATAATAAAAGAATGTACATGATATGACCGATATGGGTCAATCTATATCTGATATCTATCGGTTATTCCTTTGCATGTGATCAATCAGGATCACTTGAGTAGCTCTTAAAAGTGGGGCAACATTTAATATTGCATTAATTAAGCATTATTAACCATTAGTTGAGCATTATGTAATACTTATAATCATCATTTATAGAGTTTTGAGACTAATTAGTATGCAATTTATAAACAGTTGTAAATGTTTAACTGGGGATTAATAAGATCATCTATATTATGGTTAATTTTTGTATTTTCATACTTATTAAATTATTTATAAATAACCTTATCTATCAATCACAAAGCAGTTATTTATGTCATTGGTTCATAAGATCTATAAAGATTTATAAAGTGGAAGGAAATGATTAACAAACAATTTAGATGCACTTATACTGTGTGTGTGTTGATAGATGTTTTAAACACTTTCTAATACTACAATAGAAGATTAATTCAGGTAGTTACTACTAGTACTTTCATAAAAATCATTATCACAATGTAGTGTTTTATGAGTGTTAATAAATTACATATTAATCAGCGTACAAAAAACACTTATAAATGATCAATCAAGTGTTTATTAATGCTAATAAAGTTGCTTTAATCTCGTGTGACTGACATTCAAAGTGCAGGAGTGAGGTGGAGAAAAGAATGAGCACATTAGTCAGATAATGTTTTTAACAATGTTGAGAGTTTTTTATTTCCATTCATCTGGCCCTCAGCAGTTTGAGTAACGCTGTCATCGCTCATCAGTCTCGTACAGACCCTGGAGTTTCACATAGTTTCACCATAAACTCCTCTACACACCTCGCAGAGCGACTTGCAGCCTTCCGGGGGAAATGTTTCCGGCTTCAGGCCACGGAAAACCAGCTGTGCCACGGACGCTCAAGGGTGTGGGGGTGGATAGACAGAGGGAGAGGGAGGGAGAGAGAGCGGAGGAATGAGGAGGTCGACTTCCAAAGCACCAGCTGACCCAAACTGAGCCCTGAGGACAGGTTTAGAGTCAGCCAGGTAATTACGAGGCCCCTGCAGCTCCGAATAAGCGCGTTGAGATGTGATGAGGGTTTTTGAGAGGAGGCCGGACTGGTTTTTCCAGCAACATAAAATGTAGAATTTGGATTTGTTTCAGCTGCTGCTCTGCCTCAGACCCACGGTGATCAGCAAACCTGGCTCTTAGATAGATGAATGTTGCAGATTAGGTTTATTATACATCACTGGAGGGCTCAGAGCAGGTATTTGGCTTCAAAGACATGTCAACCTGCAGCACCGGCTCTGTCAGAGGCTGAATTTATGACCTTGCAATGCACATATATAGTCTGACCTCTCCGTCCACACACGCCTTTATCTGCTCTCAGGTCAGTTCAGTTTCCCCCTCAAGTTCTCAGTGGTACGAGCTGGTTTTCCTTCTAAAATGAGATGACGGCTCAGTCAGAATGGGTCCCCTTTGTTTCTAGGAATAATAAACTATGATGTCTTGTCATTTTATTGCATGTGTCATTATCAGTTTTTAAAAAAAAATCTTTTTTTTTCACAATATATTCAATAAATATACAGGAACTGTGGACTTTTTGTAGAACAGTTAGAAGATAATTTGGGAAAGAAGACACTAATCTATATATATTTTAAACATGAATCTTTTTAGGCTGATCTTTTTTGCCCAGATTGCAGGAATTTCGAGTCTGACGAGGTCAAATAAAGGACTTTGGATTTATAATACATGATGGGTCGGGCTCCAATTGGCTGTCTCCGGGTAAAGTACCATGCAGAGTGGACTTGGGCAGTGTACCAGACTGCATCTCTTTAGCAAGCACTGTGCACTCTGAAAAGTTAACGCTGGAAAGCAGCAGACATCGTACCTATTTGGCAAAGGAAACATTCATCAATCAATGGTAAAAAACAAAACAAAAAACAAAACACTAAGTCAAACCAATATGGCGAAACTATAAAGTGACGTTTCTGTCTTTAGCTGGGAACGTTTTTTTAATACAGCAGGGTGACATGAACACGGCGGGACAGGTCTAATACTTCTGATGCAAAGCCAGGTCTAAAAATGTTGAAGATTTTGCTTTCTGGCAAAGAGATGTTCCTCTCATGTTCCTAAAATATAAAGCTACAGCTGGAAGCCAGTTATCTTAACTTAGCAAAAAAAAAACAAATATAACCCTAAAAATTGACTTACAAGTTCATATATTAACATTTTATACCTCATTTGTTGACTGATGGATTTAACACATGAGATAAAACAGCTTACACAGAGAGCAAACTGAAACATCTCCCTCTGTCTGTTTGTGCTAAGATGCGGTGATAACTGGCTGCTGGCTGTAGCTTCATTTTTAAAGGACAGATGTGAGAAATCTTCAATCTTCTCATCCAGTTCAAACATTTTTTCTTTTTAACCACTTATTCTAATAGTCCTCTGGAGACATAATTACAATCTAAATCAGAAATCAAAAGCTTTTTTTTTGTTTTGTGAAGTTTTGGGCAGCTGTGGTGCGGTTGACATTATTACATTTAGACATGACTATACTTCGACCTCGGATCAATTATAGAAACATTAGTAAACACCCTATAGCATAAAAAACAGGCCATTTGTAAAGCACTCATCGAAGAGGAGCCGAGTGCCTGTAAGCATAACAAAACGACAACATGGTGGCTGGTTTTCATGACAGGTTTGAGGCATTATGGTGACTGCTGAAGTGAATTCCTTCCTTTGACGTGTGACACTACTAAACATGATCGGGCCCACTTGTTTTGACTCTTCAGCCGAGGTCCTGTCCAATGTTTGTCTCATCTCCCACAGGCAGAGTTTCTGGAAAATGTTCATTCCACATAGAGATTTTACACATTTAAACGACATTATTTAAAAAAAAAAAAAAAAAGTTTGTTCAATAAAATACTTCTGACCATCAGTGCTTCTCTCACGTACATGTACAAGAAGTACAGTTTGTAACTGTAAAATGGAAAAAAAACAAAAGAGGAAAGCGACAGCGGCCGCCGTGTGCCGCCGTCGCTTCGACAGGCTGCTGAGCCGAACGCGGCTCCACATCAAGTATGTCAGTGATTCTCGAGCCGATCGCTCCGTTGTCAGGTAGAGTTTGTCCTGGGAGATTTTTCTGTACACTGTGTACAACTGCCCCTCTTTCCGTCAGCGGAGGGGGGGGGGCTGTCAAGAGGTGCAAATGACATCTGTAGTGGTTAATGATTGAGCGTGATGGGAGAACAAGAAACAGGAGGAGTGACGCCTTTGTCGCCATCGTCGCCGTCCGCTGAAAGGCTCGTTGTTTTCTTGGCAGTGGTCCCTTTCAGCTTCCATTTTTCAAAATTTTCAGTAGAGTTGCGGATTAGGCCACCAGCCAACAGCGTTTAAGGTTAACTCGTCTATCCCCCTGGGCCAAACCCCAACCCAAAACTTACCCCCCCCCCTGTGCATTTCTCTCCCAGCCCATCCATCCATCTTCATCGGCCGCTCGCAGTGGGAGCTGCTGCTCTCTTTAAATACTTCCTGCCCTTCAGTCCGCTCCGCTCTTGGCTCTTTTGCAGGGTGACTCAGCCCCCAGCGCTAGATGAACTTGAAGCACTTGGTCTTGTCGTGGGGTAAACGAGTCTTAAACAGCACCGAGTCCACCCGGAACTGCGTGTACAGCAGCGGCATGTAGCCGTACACTTTGACAAAGAAGTTGATGCACTTGTGGCGCTCGTGGAAATGTGAGTCGTCGTGCGAAAGGGCCTGAGGGCAGCCGGGGCAGCGGAAAGTCCAACGAGACGTCACCTAGGGGAGATAAAGATCAGTCAGTGTGTGAATATGCAGTATGTGGAAAATATTTTAGGATGTTCATACATGCGGAGCAGCACAGAGACCAAACCAGACACAGCAAGTCAGTCAAACTTTGGATTTTTTAAGTTCCTGAGTATGACATGCAAGAGGCTGCAGCTATGGTAACCGAGAACATCAGCATGGTCAGCCAATCACAGGCAATAACCTCGATGCTACTAAAAAAAAGAAAAAAAGAAAAAAATGTGTGTCAATGTGTGTACCCTTTTTTGTTACTGTTATTATTATTTTTATATTATTCCTATTATTTCTTAACTTGTCAGCTTGTACCTTATGTCATGATATCTCTTTTTGTCTGACCTCATGATTGTACGGTTCATTACTTTTCAATAAAAGGGGAAAACAAAAATAACAAAGTTGGCGTGTATTTGACCGGATGAAAAGAGAGTTTAGGCTACTGTTGGCATGTCTGTCCAGCTCTTTATTTGATCGCAGCAGGATTCAAACAAGTAAAATGTTACAAACACATGTTGCTGAAGGCTTTTTTGTTTTACAACTTCTAAAGCAAAGCACCGTTTAAAAATCTGAATAAATATCTAATTTTAAATAAATTAAAATCATTTTAGAAGCTAAATGTGGTTATGTTAGAACAAAATAAAATCTGATTATTTATTACTGCACGCACGGTGAGTGATGCTGACTTGACTTAGTTGTTTAGCATTATATCATTCACATTTTTGACATTAACCAGCTGAAAATGCTAAAAAACAAAAACATTTAACCAACTCACTGAGAGAACTCGCTTCTAACAAGTTGCTGCTAACTTCTAGCTAACGTTGCTATTTCAACAAACAACAACTAACAAACTACTCTGATGGCGTTTAGAAATGAGAAGTTGAAGCACAAACAACCATCTGGACTCAAGACCAATTATTCAAACTAAAACACGGCTAATGTGCCACTGTTACATTCGCCATGCAAGAGCGTAAAGGATTTAAGCATGAGGTCAATTTAGTAACGGACATACAAGTGAATAGAAATACTGGAGAAATGAAATAACATCCCTGAAACTGAGTCTGAATGTTGTCAATTCAGCATCAGTGATGCACAGCAAAAGCAATTTATTTTCTGCTTTATTTGGACTAAAAGAGGAAATACAGTCAGTCTGTCACCATTTAGGACTCCACGACGTTCAAACTTGCCCCAAATTCATTATTCACAAGGCTTATTCCTAGCAGCGAAATGCTGTCATGCAACACGCTCCATCAAAGCCGGCCTTAATTCCCCTCTGAAACACCCCTGAATATTAACACCCCTCTAAATCAAAACTAACTTAAATTGAGGACTGCAATGGTGTTTCTGTTCCAACAGCTTCCCTGGCTTGATTGCTATAATTATTTGTCTAGCCATAAATACGCTCTTCTGTAATAAATGTCCTTCCAATAAGAATCCAGGAGGAAAACCAGGCAGAACGCACCAATTCGATCTTGTGTTTTTGATTTACTATTTGTGTGGAGTATTGGATGTGTCAGTTTGAGTAATGGTGAAGCTAAGTGGGCAAAAATATAAATACACAAGGCCTGAGGGAGATACAATGCTCGTCGATGCTGAGCCGAGCCAGGCAGAGCAGAGCAGAGCAGAGCAGAGCGGAGCGGAGCAGCGCCGGGCTACGTGCTCCGTCACTGACCTTGATGGGTGGTTTGCGGGTGATGTGAGATACCAGGAAGTTCATGGCGATGTCCTCGCAGTTGATGTACTCATCCACCATGTCCCTGATGGCCTGGGGCATCACGTAGGAGTACAGATAGGCGTAGTACTACAAGAACAAAGAGAGTTTGGTGTGATAACGTTAGGATACAGTTAGAAGATACATTTGCAAAAGTTTTTTTTTTACATTTTTGATACTTTTTATTTAGTTTTTTCAATTTAAGGGAAAACAAGCTGACAACAAGCTCTGAAGGAAAATTAAAGAAAGAAAGAAAAACAGATACAAATGTGGGGGCTCCTCTGTTGATAATATTATTATGTATAATATCCAGGGTCTTTAAATGTTAATGTGTAGCATCCTCTATTGTTTTGATAGAAGCAGCCTATTTCTCCCATTTCCTGGGAAGGGTGAGGTCGCTCCTCTAGATCTGAGAGAGAAACTCATCTTTTCCATTGAACACATTTCCGTCCAGACCCTAATTTCCTGACTTCTCAGTGAGTAATTGAGTAATTAGATGTGTATCATGTAAATAAATTATGCAATTAACTGTTTGTTGTACAAAATAACTAACCCAAATAACTTCAGATGAGACCAAACCCAGATAAGTATTAAAATAAATATATTTCCATTTTCCATACTTTTCCAGACCTGGAAATGTATAATATCAAATTCCATACTTTTCCATACTTGCATAGGAACCCTGTTTATGCCAGCACTTTGTTATAGCCTTCTTTTTTAATAATCACATTCTTGTTTAATAGAGGACCATGACATTGTTAGGAACTAAGTATCCCAAAATCTTTCCCACAGTCATACATACTTGACCCCAAAAGGGTTGAATTCTTGGGAGTGACCCGTGTTCATGTTTCTGCACAGCCTCCATCGCTGTTCTTGTGATTGAGAGAATTTGCTTTTTTTAAAGAAGTGTAAATGAATGAAAAAACTAATCAAATGTTTCCAGCCAAATATTCTCCACTTCAATGAACTCGTAGATGAAGGCTGTGCAACTCCATATGGAACGCCAATCCTCCTCTGATATTCCCAATTAAAGGTTTTTTTTGCTATTATTATTTTTGCATTAGTTTTTTTGTTGGTTGTTTTTGGCGAGCGTAAAAGGTACAAGATCTGACCTTGTGGAAGAACGCAGCTCCCGTCAGGACCATGGAGAGCTCACAGGAGTAGTTGGAGTTGTAGAGCCACGACTGATGGTTGACGTCCCACGCGTGATACCTCCCAGGGAAACCCACGATGCGGTCTCTGGCCTCGCGCCACACTCTGCGAAACACCACCAAACACACGCACACACACACACACACAGCAAGTCAGCACAACGCCTCATTTTCAATCGGCTGATTAACACCAACTCTGACAAATGTTTTATGGGAAACTTTTATTTCTTTTTATTGTGGTTATTTGTTACTTTGATATTGTCTACTCTACTATATATTACTTTGGATTCCACTCGTCTATCTGTGCACACGCCGCTCTTCTGCATCCATCTGTTTCAACCTGTCAGCTGTGTTTGCAGAGCGGTAACCGTTTTTCTTGTGGGAGTAATTAAATAACCATTCTCTTGTCTTCTATTATTGTGTGACAGTTTTATCATCTATCATTATTTAAAACCAAAACATCAAACAGACAGCAGCCAAGTCACTGCATGAGAAAAAAAACACATCTACAGACACGGAGAAGATGCCGGAAATCTCAAACGAGCTCATGTGACTTTAAAGCAGTCAGATGGTGCATAAAGTGTTCGTCGTTGGTGGAGCTGGAGATGAGGAAACATTCCTGGGTAACTCTGAGATAATTCATGACGAATGACCCCGTACACAAACGGTGACAGGGCCAATTTTTGCCTGCCTGGACAAGCTGCTGCAGCACTAAGTTGTAGACAAGTCTGAGTGAAGGGAGGAGTGGGGAGCACAAAAATAACTGAGCAGCACACTTGATCTTTTTTAATGGGTTTAAACACGGCCTTCAAATTCAGCTTATCCAAGTAAAACATTAGCAAATGAATCATGAAAACGAGAAGCTTGACAACAAGTTTCCCTCTTTGCTTCCTCTGCTTCAGTCCGGTGGTTGGTTGACTTTCTCCGTCTCATTCAGTTTTTCTTTTCAGGAATGTAATGCTTTTGCAATCTTTTGTTTTTCTTCTGACAACAGACAAAGACCTCCGTGTTTATTTTATGGTGTTTCTGTGTTCACCTCTCCCTACATCTCCTGTGAAGATCTTCCCTCCCAGTTGTGGATTTCTTTTTTTCCCCCCTACAAAAATTATCAATCAACATTACATCAGTGTGTACAGGTTCATACGCTCCGTCGCCGTCCCTTACCTGAACCCGAACATGATCTCATCGTGGCGGAGATGAGCATCGTCATCGATTGAAAGGATGGCCTCGGTTTCCACGGCGTCCCAGGGAAGGAAGCGGTTGTTGAGGCTGTTTTTCTCCGTGCGAACGACCTGCAGGGACGAGACAAGACACAACTTGGTGAGAGCTTTTAGAGCAGCGGAGGAGCAGCAGAGTAGTAGTAGGTGCTTTTCTGTAGAGCCACTGGTGGTTAAGGCCGTCCCAGAACTGTCAGGCAGCTGTCTGACATGATGATATGATTAAAGTTGAATTCGGCGGTGAAAAACTGCATGTCATGCATGTGTTAAGTGCTTTTTAAAGATCGACTTCAGAGCCTGGGTGTACCCATGCTGCTTTGCGCGCAGTTTTATTCGCTCTGCAAGTCAGCCTGGAAACCATGGACCCAATTTTTCCCTCAACAAGGGAGCCAATCACAGAACGGGGGAGGGGTCTGCAACACGATGACGACTCACCAAAGCGACTTCGTTGATAGCTTCGACGATCCAACATGGCGGCAGACGCTTTACCTTTCAATGCAGCGTTAGAAAGTGTTTTAAGTAATTTAGACTGCAAGTTTATTTTGAAAAAAGAGCAACGTTTAGCGTTTTTTGTCGCTCTACATACCTGATCGGGGATGATTGATACGATTGGCTATAAGCTACGTACAGACGCATTTGATAGACATTCATAGCGCCCAATAAACAGCTCTGGGCTTTCGTAAACCACGCCTCAAATACGAATAAATGAACGGGTGGTTCCCAGGCTGAATCTCAGTCTACATTGAGATGAGCTCTGGTGTTAGCCAAGCTATCGTTTTCATAACTTTTCCAACCAACCAACCTTCATAAAACTCAAGATATTCAGTTTACAAAGATACACTCGAGCAGCAACTCCTCAATTTTTAATGGGAACCTGAGAAGAGCATGGTAAATATACCTGTTATGATAATCCACTAACCAATTAATGGAGTTGATTGATTAAAATTAGGAACATATGAGCTTGTTCAGACTCTCACATCTCACCACTTGTCCACAGATCCTCCGTCACAACGTAATGGTGTGATTATGAACTGGATGAATATTTTATTTTTCAGGTTTAATTCGAAAGCACACATTTTTATTATTCATGGGCGTCAGACTTTTTCACATCCTTCTAGTAAAGCTGCTGTAATTTGTTCAGACTCCTGGAGAGTTTCAAAGAGGCTCTGAGCCAAAAGCTCTTTGTGAAGTATTTAAGCAAACTGCACCACCTTTGACACACTTTGCAGATTAACTAACATCATCCAATGAATATATGAGCACAACTGTTGAATGAAAGTTTTTTTTTTTTTTTTCTCTCTCACCACAATGGGAAGGCCGATGTCGGGCCACAGCAGATCGTCTGAAGGAGGTTTGGGCGAGTTCCACACCACCACCACCTTGTTGAGGTAGGGCAGCCCGTTCAGCCGCTCCAGAGAGTTCATCAGCACCTCCTCCCGCTCGTACGTCAGCATCACCACCGTGAACTGTTCTCGCGGGACGTTCCCTCCTAAAGCCGCCTGGAACTCCTTCCCCGAGCCGCCGGTGCCGCCGCCGATGGGCCTGAACCCGGTGCCGGAGCCCAGGAACTTGGCTTCGGAGGGCAACACGGGGTCGAGGGGGGTGTGAGGGAACAGGTGGAACGGCCCCGGGGCGCGGTTCCACGCTCTGTAGGTGTCCGCCGCCGTGTACGTGAAGTTGCGGAGAAAGCGCGGCGAAGCGTAGGGCGGCTCCGTCTCGACGGGGCCCAGGTCCAGATCGCCGTTGTCGGCCAGGTTGGCGTCGGTTCCCGCCAGCTTCCCGGCCTTGTGCGGGATCTCCTGGGCCGGCTCCTCTTTGATGGGCGCGGCGGGAACCTGGATGCTGGTCCTGATGCTGGCGAGGACGGTGCTGAGGACGTTCTCCGAGGTGGAGAAGTACGTCTCCCACAGGAAGCGTCCCTGCCGCCGCATGGCCAGCATGTCGTTGTCGGAGAGGCTGCGCAGCAGGAAGTGCAGCTCCGTGACGCGAGGCTTGGGCACGACGATGACGGCCTCGCTCCAGCGGATGAACTGGTGGTACGGCAGCCGGGAGTGGTCGCCCAGCACCACGGGGATGGCGCCGACCTCCAGGGCCTCGAAGAGCCTCATGCCGCAGCCGGCGGACGCCACCAGCTGCCCGTCGCCCGGAGCGATCACCAGAGCGAAGGTGGAGGCCCTGAGCACCTCCATGCGCTCCTCCCGGTCCCCGCACAGCGCCCACTCCGTCGGCAGGCTGGGCCGCGGGCTCTTGCAGGTGAACTCCACCAGCACCTGGTCCAGGTGGCTGTCCTGCACCGCCTTCAGCGTGCCGATGATGCGGTCGTCGTAGTCGGCCGGCGGGTCGCCCTCCATCTCCTCCTCGAAGGACTGCGGCGGCGCCTCCTGCAGGCTGCTCCTCAGCGACTCCACGCGCTCCCCCTGGAAGGTGAAGAGGTATTTCCTCTTCACGGGCACCTGCGGGGGAACCTCCAGGAAGTTCGGCTCCGAGAGCGCGTGGACCAGCGGCGACACCACCAGGTCGAAGCCCTCGCGGTACTGCTGCTCGAAGAAGGTGGACTGAGCCACGGCCGCTCGCCCCGTGCTCACGTTGTACAGGAAGTTCTGCGTCATGGACTTTCTGGAGAGGTGCACCAGCACGTGGTTGTGTCCGTCCGACCGCCAGTAGGGGAGAGCTTTGAGCTGCTTCTCCAGCTCCGACGGAGACGGAGACGGAGACGGAGACGACGGCGAGGAGGACGACGACGACTCCTGCAGCTCGCCGACCAGCACCAGGTACAGACAGGCGATGCTGGGGTTGTCGGTTACGTAAATGTTGCTCTTCACCGACGCCGCGAACGCCTGCTTCACCAGCGGGTCCAGGTGCTCCCCCCACGCGTACGAGCCCGTGTCGTAGACGTAAACGGGAAACCCGGACGTGAGCGGGCAGCGTCCGTAGTCGAAGCAGGAGCGCAGGCGGCAGGAGCGCGAGGACTTGGGCGGCGGCAGCCCGGCGTCCTCTTTGTCCGGCAGCAACCGCACCGGCAGCGAGAGCTTGGGCTGGTTCTGCGCCATGAGCTCTTTGTACGAGTGCTCCGTCTGGCTGATGACGTTCTTCAGCTGCAGCAGGTCCTGCTTGGCGCTGTCGATGCTGCGCTTGCACGCCTCGATGCGCAGGTTGAGCCGCGCGATCTCCCCGTTGAGCTCCTGCCGCTTGGCCTCCAGCTGCAGCAGCTCCTCGCTGACCGACTCCCGGATGCGGCAGAGGTCCTGCACGTGCTTGGCCTCGCACAGCTCGCCGCCGGGCCGCGGGCCGAAGATCCGCTTGTCGGGGCCGCCGGCCTCGTCGATGGTGGTGAGGTAGTAGTGGGCGATGAGCGGGAAGAAGACCAGGATGAAGAAGAGCATGAAACTGAGCCACGTGAGACGCACGCGCCGCAGCACCCACGGCTGCCCCCCGGCCCCCACCCCGCCACCGTTACGCTGCATCGTGGACTCGACCTCAGTCTGCTCCTCGCCCCGCCAGGGAACCGTTGCTATTATGGGGATCAGCAGCAGCCATGATCGACCTTGTCAAGCAAGGGCGGCGGGATACTAAATCATCAAAACCGGGGTGTGAGCAGCTCTGTCCTTCTCTAAAAGGTCGCCCGAGGCCGCTCGCCTCCTCCTCAGCGCTGCGTGGTCGTGGGTGTCGGCGACGGATTCGGCCTCACCTGTGCTCCGACACGAACTCCGCTGCGTTACAGCCGCCACACACAGATGCCATTTTTTATCATGAGGGTTTAGCTTATTCTTCCAAATGTGTCAGAAAACCGTCCCGCGGCTGGGGAGGGGAGCCCCTCGACGGGCGGCGCATGGCTGCTCACAGGTCAGTGAGGTCGCCGGGTGTTTCTATCCTGCATGCGCTCATTTTCAGCCCTTATCGGTAAAATCCTCTGGAGATGGAGAGGCAGAAATGTTGTCGTCCCCCCTGCTCCTCCTCCTCCTCCTCCTCCTCCTTCTCCTCAACACAGGAACCTGAGACAGAAGAAGAGAAAAAAGAACCAATGAGTGACAAAGATTATCTGCAGCAAGATCAAAAACTGCTCAACTTAGGGATGTCACGATTACTTGTTTTCAGAATTAAACGCGGTATTAAACGCCACAATTAATTAATCGTAAAGCTTCCTAAATACCGTCACTTCCTAAAAAAGATTATGTCGGAACTACTATATCAGCAGATGTGCGCCAAAATAAAGGTAAATGCTCAGATACTGGTCCATGGAACATAACATTGAATTGGTAGGAATTAAAATGTTAGAGTGTCATTTGTATTTAAAAAAAATAACAAAACAAAAAACGATTAAAATAAACGTAAACATTTGGTATAGATGACAATTTATGACCTGAATATTTCAAACACTTCCACTGGGAGATTAATAATTAGTCATATATTCATAGATACTTGAAATATTTTGTGTAAACAATTAATAATGTAATTATATTTTGACTATATTTGATTTTACACATTCATAGTGTTGTGAAATGAATTAATGCATAATAATCATGATAATCGTAACACTGTGATTATTTATCTGACAATAATCGTACCAAGAAAATGTATAATCGTGACATCCCTAGTTCAACTACAAGAAAGCGTGAGTGGAGCTGAACGTTTTTTCTTGGTTTTTTTTTGTTCTAAGATGTCTGATGGTTTTCATGCACCTTGTTAAACAGTAAAGAACATTAAAGTGGATGTTTATTCTGGCTTTCTGCTATCAGAAGCTGTAAAAAAAAAAAAAGTGAGTGAGACTCGGCAGCTCATCCTGTTTTTCCACTGCATTCTGCACATGATTGCTCGGTCAAGGAAGAAGAAGAAAAATCATCAGTGTGCTGCTGAATGAATGCCAGGGGATATCTTTCGCTTTCAATTTCCTTTCTTTTCAAAATTGCAGCACAGAGGGGGGGGCATCACTGGTAAACTACACACAGTAGGCAAACCCGACACCAACAGCACCACCAGCAAATCTCATTAAAGGCCTCCTCCTGCATCCCGACCTCATCACTGACTCAAATTACTGAGCCTCCCTGATAACGCTCCATCTCAGAGAGCTGATGTAGAATTATCTCCGCGAGTCCAGAGGAGAGAAAGACTCAAAGGAAACACGGAGGGAGAGAAAGAGAGAGTGAGAGAGAAAAAAAGGAAAAGAAAAACTCAGCTGCATCCTCTGATGCAGGCGCTTTTCTCCTGCCAGTTTTATTTCGGAGTTTGTAGGATGATCCCGAGGCCACTGGAGGTTGAGCTTTCAGACTAACAGCGGCTTATGTCCCATCTTCCCATCAATGCAAGAATAACTCAAATTCTTTCTCTTCAGCCGACTCTCACCTCATGTTAGGTAATGGTTTAAGAATAAACAGAAAAAAAAAGTGAAGACCTTGGGAGCTGCTTTTTCTAGTTAAAAAAAAAAAAAAAGACAGCTCTCGGCTAAAATCCATAGCAACACTGGAAGTTACATTAACTCCCCTTAAGGAGGCGAAGACGCCTGTGAAATATCACTTCATCTGGAGTTTAATCTAAACTTGAGCACAGATCGTTTCTTTTCCACACGCAGCAGCAGCAGCAGACTGTGTGTGCTGTACAGCGCAGGCCCCGAGGATGTCAGCCGATAGGCCAGGTGCCAAACAGCCCTTATCAAAACGCATTGCTAAACCCACAACAACACCGAGAGGCGGCTTTGATAGAGCAGCACGATTCAGAGAGTGACACAAGCACAGAAAAAAAAAAAAAAAAACAGGGGTGAAAAGGAATGCAGGTGGTGTTTACTGTACCATGTGCCGACATAACAGCGCCTCTTGATAAGGATTATTATACCCTGGGCGACCTCTGAATTCAAACCTCAAACCTGTGGGTGTAACGTTTTCATTACAGCTCGGCGAGATCACAGAGGTGACAGATACCATCTTAAAACCAAACACAGTTTAAAAAAAGAAAAAGTCTTTTCTTCTGTCTGCGTCAACTCATCCTTTCCCTCTGCTGCCTCCATGTGACCGGCATTTCTCATGTTTTCGAGATTTCTTACTCTCCTGAAAACGCAGCATCTTGCAGTACAGCTGGTGTGTGTGTGTGTGTGTGTGTTACGCCTGTCAAGGAGAGGAATGAGGAAAGGAGAGGTAACCAGCCAGTCACCTAAAAACACTCCTGTGTGTCTCACTGTAGCTGCATGTCTGGACTGAATGCACCTTAAATCTTACATACTAGCAACATAAACACACAACTGTTGTTTAAATTGTTTAGTTGTTTTTTTTTTTTGATTAATCATTGCTACTATGACATTTCCAAATGAGAAATATCCAATGTCCGAAAGAGGCAGAATCTCTGAATGTCATTTCTGTCTGATATTCAGTTTAATGTCTTTAATGTTTATTAAAAAAAGCTGTAAAATCATCATATTGGAGAAGCTTTAAACACGTTTTGTAATAGACTCAATATATTCACATAGAAAAAATAGTATTTGTTACCAATTTTCTGATGATTTACTGTTAGCACTGATTGGTTAGCTATTTTGCAGTGAATTGGTTCATCCTTTACAAAGAACAAAGAACTGAAAAGCTCATCACAATCTCTCAAAGTCTTATTCTGTAAAAAACCTGACGTATTCCATTTGCTTTGATGTAAGACAGGGGAAAGAAACAGTAAATCATCGATCGTTGCATTTGAAAAATGACTGAAACGACTTCTTTCCGCTTGATAACGAAGAGATCAGTTTGTCTCGGCCCTAATTTCGTCTCGAGTGTTCAATACGAGGAGGGAAATTGTGATGTGAAGGATGTGAAGGTCAAGATTCATTTCTGCCTCCTCATCCTCAATCAGCATACAGCGTGTCAGACAGAGCTGCATGATTGAGCAGCACCTGGATACATCACCGACCAAACAGACTCCAAATGACCATCAGACCATATAAGGCCGTCCTAAACCATTATTTTTCTCCCGATTTTTTCGATTAGTCAAACGATTCCTAATTTTTTTTGATTGACGATTGTTAATTGTGAACGTTAACGTCTGCTGTGCGTTTGTGTAAATTGTGTAATCAACGTAATCGTCAACAACTCGACACTATGTTACATCACCTACGTAATCGATTAAGTCGATTAAAGGGATACTTCACCCAAAATCGATAATTTCTACTCACCGTCATGCCAATGAAGGGTTTGGAGAACTTTCAGAGTCGTCAAAACGCTTTTGGAGATCCAGGGGGGGTCCGGCTGCCAACAGATTTTCATATAATGGCGGCGGATAGAGTTCACTTTTGAATCGTCCAAAACACACACTATGAAACATCCAAATACCTCCATACTGCTCGTCCGTACTAACCCAAGTGTCCTGAAGCCGCAGCATGAAAAAGTTGTTTGGAAAAAATGTATTTGATCTCTGTTTTTAGTCTTGTTGTAATAGTAGCTCCCAGTGGCTCTGTTGATGTTTTGCTGCAAGATGTTCGCTGTAAACCATTAGATGTGTGATGTAATGGAGGTATTTGGATGTTTCATAGTGTGTGTTTTGGATGATTCAAAACTGAGCACTATCCGCCGCCATTATATGAAAGTCCGTTGCCAGCCGGACCCCCCCCTGGAACTCCAAAAGCGTTTTGGTGACTCCAAAAGTTTTCCAAACCCTTCCTTGGCATGATCGTGCACAGACAATTGGTAAATTATCTACCTTTAATTGGGACAGCCCTTAGACCAGAGCATACAGTATGAGTTGGACATGTGAATGCAGCACAGTACTGTATGTATTGTTTGCTTCAAAACTGTGAAGCCACAGTCAAATGAGGAAATGGAGCATCTGGGTTTATTATTAGCCGCGGAGCTGCAGAGTAACTACAGGTCAGCGGCTCCTGCTGTAGTTAGTTAGGAAGGAGCGTGTTACAGTGTAAAGTCCCAGAGCAGAGAGACTCGGGCCCTTTGAACGCCGACCTCCATCCCTGCTGCTCGGTGATGCGCCCGAGGTGCAGCGCGAACGAGCGGCAACTATCACAACAGTCTGATTAATTGCTGCATGACTGCCAGTGTCACCGGGGGTAATGGCAGACAGATGTTGGCAAACGGCTGTAGCTGGGCCTAATCTGGGGGCCAGAAAACATGCTGGTTTAAAGCTCCGCCTGTGAGGCTGCATCTGGGAAACAAGAGCAACACACGACACACACACACATACACACACACACACACACATACAAACACACGCACACACAAACAAACAAACAAACAAACCAGATAGAAACTAAATCTCAATCTCTTCAGTTGCAGCTTTCTAATCTGCAGAATGTCTTCTCCCCACTACAGTCGGCTTAATCTGTCTGCATGGGAAACACACAGCGAAGCATTGATCGCTCTGGACTTACTTTGCCGGGGGATCAATGATAATGCCATCATTACCTACCGCTGAGCTGCGAGGCGGTTTGGTGTTAAGCACATAAAGGGCTGCCGATGTAGCCGTTTTCACTTGTAGGCTTTACATGCACAAGGCGGGCAGCACAGATGTGAGAGTCTACTTAAAAAAAAAAAAAAATTAAAAATGTCTCTCACACAGAGGCACTGACACGCCCGTCCTTGACTTCACCTTAAACAGCACAGCCTGAGGCCACTGGGCAACAGTCGCCGGCCGTGTAGCTGCAGGAACCAGGTATCATATCCTCATTATTTTTTCATAATACAATTTGTATGTTGGAATAGTTCTTCACAGATGCTGACAGGCGACTAATCTCTGTATTTTCTGCCATAAATATTCCATTAGTCATACTGAAAATCAATACAAATCTGATACACAATCCAGCTCCCCCTCCTGTTTTTTTTTTTTTTTGTTGCAGAGGGTAAAAAAAATCTTACACTTTCTGAAATGAAATGGTGTGCGGTTTTTCTCAGGGGAAAGGAGACGGTGAAGCGAAGCCGCCACAGCCGCACTGATGACCCAGATATAAAAAAAAAACACAACCCTTTGCTGAGCACCGTGTGAGCAACGACTTACTCAGCAAATTACCGCTCAGGCCTATGAATAACGCAGACTGCAGCCGTCCAGCTCGTGTGTTAATTTGATTTGGGAGATGCACAAACCGACGAGGAGCTCCGGAGTTGGACGGCTGTAAACGTCAATCAAAACCAAAAAAAAAAAGTTCCCTGCCTGCGCCAAGTCTGAGGAGCGTGAGACGGTTTTTACAGTAATGTTTGCAGGCACTCAGACATGCATCACACTGTGATTAATACTGAGCAGGTCTGAGGCGAAATAGCTTCATCTGATGTCAAAAGAATAACCACAGCAGGTGCTGAGCTCAGAGCCTGAATGGAGAAGTGAGGAACGCCGCTTCCAAGTTCCCAGACTTTTGAGGGCATGCGCTTATATAAATGTTTGAACAGTCTCTCTGCACACTGGGCCGGCTCTCCGAGACAGGGCCTGGCATTCCTCTATGACGGAGCAGGAAGCAAAAGACAGCATCGACATCCAGCACTGGCTTGTGTGTGTGTGTGTGTGTGTGTGTGTGCTCCGACGCAATGGTTAACTCAGGGTAGGGTAGGGTACCTCCACATATGGGTGTGTGGGTGAAGAGTGTGGATGACAGCAGCAGCTTGTGAGTGAGTGAAAGCTGAAGTTTCTGAGAAATAGCAACATCCTGCAGCAGAGTTGAGAATGAGGTTTTGTTTGGCGTTTTTTTTTTTGTCTGTCTGTCTGTCTACAAAAAGTCTGGCTGTGGTTTTTGACACATCACGGGATGAAGTGCAGGATTCCAGGCCGACAGAAAGATCACACAACTTGTATTTTTAATAAGGCCCCCGGTAGCAAGTTTCCAAGAGGTAGCGACTGCAAAGGACTGAAATATTAAGAAGATGGATCTTTGATTTTTCTTTTAATGTCTCGGGGAAAAAGAGAAAGAAAGAAAAAAAACTTCTTAAGAGGAGAATGTCAGAGATTTTCAACACTATTGCAAATGGTCCCTTCCACTGCTTTATGTATCTCTGACTCACTTGCTGAATCGACATGGACATAAATAATTGAGAAATAAATAATATAATATAGCAATCTGTAATTTTTGTCAGACAGACGCCTTCGTTATCAGTCAGTCTGTTTCGGGGCTCTGACCCCAAACACAAACAGTCGATCTGGGAGTCTTGAGGGATGCTAACAGCTCTGAGAGGCTGTATCCAGGCAAAGTGGTGCTTTGTGACGTAAGCGTGCTAACATATATAACCTTAGAGGACACAATGCAAAGGACAGGAGGAAGGACTTTCTTTCCTACAGTGTAACTTACAGTGTCTCCCACCCCTCCCTGCAGCACTGAGGGTCATTTATACTGTGGGACTGGGACCACTTATCGTAAAAAACCTGCAAAATCAATGAGAAAACTGGCTTACTGGTTTTATTTCTCTCTCTCCATAAATAACTGCCTTACACATGTATTACATTACTGTTAGTACTGATGGCACAGAGAGCGTTTATCATGTGGATTTTCTCAACTAACCATTATTTCGATTATCAATCCAAATGCGACAGTTAATTGATTGTCAGATAAGCTTATTTTTCCTGACATTTTATGGACTAAACGATTAAAGGGGAACTATGTAAGTCTGGATGCTTTTCCGTTGTTTTGCTAACCCTCCTCCTGGCCATGTGCATTTGTTTACAACAGAGCCAGTGGGGAATCAATCAATAAAACAGTACATAGCGTGATATATCATATACGATGTTACAACGTGTATGTTCGTGTAGTTTAACCTGTTATAAACAAGAGATTACACATTGCGCTTTACTCAGCACTAGAGCTGGGGCGACTGCGCTAATCTTGCAAAGTTGTTTTTCACCTAAGAGTCGCTTCGTACAAGGCCGAGAGCCTCCATTTTCCCTCATAACAAGTAATTAATCATATATTCAACCATCACAATTACTCCAAAGCTGTTAAATGAAGGCAAAAATGTAGCATTGATAAGCTAAAAATCCTGCCTAGTTCCCCTTTAATGGAGAATCATCAGATAAATAATATTAGCCAGTAATAGAAAGTGTAAACTGAGGCGGGAGTGCTATAAATCTAGTCTTACAGCAGCACAGGCCTCTGGAGGTGATGCTGCTGCTGCTGCTGCTGCACTTCAGAAAAATCATCATGCCTGCTGGGACTTCAGGTTACCCTGATGAATTTCTTCCCCTTAAAAGGGCTTTGGGCTCATTGTACTTGGACACTACTCTCCCCATAATTAATTGTGATTTCATGGAGGAGATGGAGGTAAGGCATTCCCTATGGAGGTGATGGGGAAAGGAAAAAAAAAAGAAAGAAAAAAAAAGATGGAGGCAGCTGCAGGGGAAGGCACAGTCACAGGGCTGTGCGAGGGGAGCAGCTGTTGCAGCCATGGATCACAGCTCATCTCCAGACGGCTGACTGAACCATCTCAAGGAGCTTTTTCACTGGTAAATTACAGAGACGCTTGCAGGGATGTGGAGTGACACTCGAAAAAAAAGGTCAGGGGGAAAGTCAAAAAAATTCAAGGCTTTTCAGATGTTGAGTTATTCACTGAGAAAAACAACCCAGGATCAGTCTAATTTAGCGCTCCAACTGTTGATTAATTAAGTGTTGGTTCATTTGCAGTTTCACCAGCTGTGAACTTTTACTTTTTTTCCTTATGAATAATTTTATGAAAAATTCCCCCATTTAATTTTCCCCATTAGGTTGATATTACCATTATTGTTGACATGGTGTTGTTCAGTCATGTAAAAAAAAAACCCATCCAACTACCTCATCACAATGTGTGTAGAAGGTATCACTAAATGGAGTTACACACTTGTTAGATAACAGGATGGTTAACAATGTAATGACGAACAATGAGCATAAATGAAAGTGAATGTCTGACACCAGCGATGCAGAAAAGCTCTCGCCTTTCATTACTGATCAGATGGAGAAGACAAACCCGGCGGAGCGTTAAATCCAACAGAGTCCAGAAGACAGAAAACTACACTGGCTTCTTTCCCCCACTGTTGAGGTAACTCAGTCAGTGCAGGAAAGACAGAGAGAGACACTTCAGAAATGTATCAGAATCTCATATAAAAGGATTTTACCAACTGGGTTTCCCAACACTATTCTCAAATAAGATCAAACCGAGACACTAGCGCGCATGTGAACAGAGAATGATAAGTAATACTCTACACTGCTGCTGCTCCAATCTGAGACACAACACTGTGGTTTAGTGATGGAGAACATGAATAAAATGGAAATCTCAAAATACAAAACATCTAAATATAACTATTGCGGATCAATGGAAGATTTTTTGGGGGAAAAAAGAGCAACAAACAGATCAAATGTCAGATTTTGTCCAAAATAATTAAAACCATTAACCACATTAGTCCAAAAACCCAAATTGCTCAGTTGCTAATTGCTTAATTAGCAGCAGTCTCCAAAATGGCCCATTACCTTCCACTCTATTAACAGTATGGACACATTATTTACAGTAGACATGTTTATTTAGCTGTAATCAGTGTTGTGCGAGATAGTTCATTGAACACAGAAGTGATCATCGCTCGTGTTCTTACACTTCGCAGCACACTGCACGCCGTCTCCAATGACGACACGGACCAGCATGGCTAACTACTGCTAACAGTCCAGATGTATGTACGACTGCTGCTGAAGCCAGTTTGTTTGAGCATTTTAAGTTTTATGAACAAACAAGTAGAGAGAGAAAAAAAAACACTACATGCAAATTGTGTCCGTCAGTTATTTCCATACTTTAATCACACCATGACTACACCTCATTCTTTGACTTTCAGCAGAATATGACACATTGTTTACATGGTAAAATATATATTCTCAATCAACACTGGGTTTTTTTGAGTTTTAAATGTAACTCTAAAGTGGTGTACAGTATTTTATGTGGTTTGGGAGTGGCGATGATCTGGGCTGGTGATGGATGGTAGAGGGAGTTTCTATTGAAAAAGAGTGGCGGCCTATTTATTTATTTTTTTAAATGAACAATGAATGTGAACTAGTTTATTTTCATTTGTATGAACTGAACTTTGCACTTTTAAAGGGATAGTTCACCCAAAATTCAAATTTCACTAATTTTCTACTCACCCTCATGTCAACTAAGAGACACTGGGAGCTTCCGCTACAAACAAGCTTAAAATATAGACTTATTTAATTTTTTTCGGAACAGTTTCTCATGTCGGGGCTTCAATACAAGAGGGGCATTACAGACGAGCACTATGGAGGTATTTGGATGTTTTTTGGTGTGTCTCTTTGGACGAAGAAAAGTGAGCCCTGTTTGCAACCGTCATATGGACATGCAGTGCTGCGCCGAGCCCCCCTGTAACTCAGAGAAGGCACGCATGACTCTGAAACTTCTCCCAACCCTTAGTCGACATGAGAGTGAGTAGAAAATGAGTGAAATTCGAATTTTGGGTGAATTATCCCTTTAAGTATGCACTGGCACAACACTGGGTTTGATAATGTAATTAATACCAATATCAATTTTGAAGAACCGCGCCCTGTCTGGCCTCTGAAAACTTTACGGTGAGTTCTGCTTTTCTTCTTTATCTTCATAAGGCTGAGGAGATCACAATAAGGCCGTCAATGACTATCAGGAGTATCGACATGGCGATGAGCCAGCAGAGCAGCAATTAAGATCATCCCTCCGTGCGGACCGCCACCTCCTACTCGGAACAAAACCTACGAGCGCATTGCTGACCTTTATCTCTCAGCGTGTGCATTAAGAAGCGAGAGACAAACAGAGGCAGGAAGAAAACATGCCCTTCGCTGCCCTGTTGTTTGGAAACAAACATCACACACACACAGTTTTCTGATGATGATGTGTATTTTTAACTTTACAGAACACCACTCTGCAGCGAGAGAGATGTAGATAAACAGAAAGAGTAGAGGGAGCGAGAGAGAGAGTGAGAGATAAGCAGTGGAAGAGAGGGGAAAGAAGGAATGAGTGCATAATGACAGATGGCCCTGGGTGCCTTCCAACCTCCAAAGCTCCTGCAATATGACAAAGATTACACAGGAGAGCGATTCAAAAAAAACAAAAAGACACCCATGTCCTTGTAGGATCGCATATGTTTGTCCTTAAGGAGACAATCCAAGGTAAAAGGAATACAAAAAACCTATGTGATGATTTCTCTAGAGTGTCTGTAAAAGAAAAAAGTCTGGCAACTTTACCTGCCAACCAATCAGTGCAACTCCTTCGGTGACGAGGGCTGTGGGTTCGTATAAGGGCTGCGAGAGCGAGAGTGATAAACAAAATGCATCACAGTGGCTTTGCAGCAAGTGCTAATCTGTCACCGGAGCCTCGGCTGTAAAACTGCTGTGGCGCGGGCGCTGTGTGCCCCACAGGGGTGAGGCGAGGAGAGACACTCGCTGTGATGGCGAGAACTGAGTGTGTGACAGCCAATTAGAGTCAATGCAGGCGTACAGACACACAGGATTCCTCTGGTTTTCCAACACACACACACACGCACACACACGCATTCAACAGCCTCCACACATCACATTTTTCTAATGAGTTTCAACTTCCAGAAACCTCTAAAGGGATTCTTTTGACATTTTTAATTTTTTACTTGGCTTTTCTTTCCCAGAAACTCCCGCAGTAGGCAGAAATTTAATCGTGTACCCTTGTGCTTCCCAAAAGTGGTTAGTTAGCATTGTTGCTTTGCTCCTCGCAAAAACAAAAGGAGGTAGTTGAAAATCTGGAGCTGGTTTTCCCTCTTGCCTTTAATTATGGTTCCACTGGTATCGATGATACATCCATGATGTTGGACTGAGTCTTTTGAAAAATGCAGTAAAAATGTATCGACTTTATGTCTATGTTAATAAAAAGGAGAATAAAAAAACCCTACAATTTAGCTTCAGCCCCATTATTACAGCCTGCAGTAACACACTGGATCTGCACTACTGTAATATGTTTCTGTGCGTGTGATGAGAAGCATTTCACAACTCTGCTCACTCTTCTTCCTCCTGTGTGGCCTGATTTAGCTCTGTCAGCTTTATTTACCGATGAGATGAATTACTAATGAGACCATCTACAACACGTGTTACATGATGCATGTCTGCAGAAAAGCATTTCCAAACCCCCCCCCTCTCTAAGGACAACTGCTGTGGCACTGAAGCGTAAACTGACTGGTGAATACACTAAATACATGGTGGTAGTCACTGTAGGACCTGGCTTTTTCTTTTTTGTGATCAAAAGAAAAAGAAAATGAGAAACATAGATTAATCGATGACAATGATTGAATTACTGATGGAGATATTGCTAACAATAATAGAAATTGTAAATCAGCACTTAAATATAACTACTTCCATGTCCATACTGTATGTAAACAAATAGGTACAACACCTAAACAGGTTTTAAAGTGCTTTAGATCCTATATTTGAGGCACGATGAAGTATTTGAGAGAAGAAAAAAATACCAATAAATAGATGAATGAAAAAAGAAAAAAAAAAGAGGCATGGCTTTTATTTCATTAATCAGTGCAGAAACTGTCTTGCAGGAACGGGCTAAAAAAAGAAAGTCACATCTGCGGTGATGGCAGATAAACCCTTGTTTGGTTTGAGTAATCCAATGTGTGGTCGCAAAACTGAGCGTCCTGTGCGGTTTCTGCAAAGCCACATGTAGCTTGTTGTGTGTGGCGTATATACTATGTGTGTGAGTGCGTGTTCGTGTTTGCGTGTGTCACAGTTTGCAAATAAATTAGCTGGCCTCGCTTTGTTGATTAGTCTGCAAAGTCGGCGCTGATGAGCTTCCTGGATTAATCAGTGCTGTTGGGGCTGATACCGTTTACTGATCGGGGAAGAAGCTGCTCCACTGTGCGGTGGCAGATGATATAAACGCTCCAAAACAAAAACAACACACAGGGCAAAGTCAAAATGTTCACTTTTGTCTCCCAGAGGTCCAAACTGCGGCCTGGCTAACACTTGTCTAGTTACGCTTCTTTGCCAAGTACACAAACATTTGAAATAGCAGTCGGTGGGGGTTGCAAGCTAGAGGAGGAGGGGTTTCAGCGTATTCAGAGACTGGCGGCCTGTTGGGTCTCAGCGTCGGGGAATTTGGGGCCGGTTCTGTTCTGAAAACCTAAAAATAATGACTGGAAAGTTCACCGGCAACTTCTGTTTGGTTAAAACGCTTGATGAAGCACAGCCGGCGGCGGCGGAGGCGAGCGAGCTCCCCGTATTCAGTTTTTACTTTTCTTGTAAGAACAAGAGCAGCCTCGGTCAGGATGGCATCAGGCGTAGCGGGACAGATCCCAGAGGAGCCGTCGCATCAGTCAAACTAAATCTGTGAAGGTTTCGCCGACACCATCGGTCTCTTCAGCAGCCCTCTGTGTGAGCCGAGCCCGTCAGCGCTGTGAGCAGAGCAGACGTGTCTCAGGACTGGACTTACAACATCAGTGACTGAACTTTTTAAAGATTTAGATCTGTCAACTTGTTAGTCAATTTAAATGATTGGAACTTATCATCCAGTCTATAAGTATTGGTATCAACTATCAAATAACTTGTAGCATGGCATCATTATTTTAATTATCAATAAATGTGTTGATTTCAGTGAGTTGGTTTTGGTTGATTATAATCTTAATAAAAAAAGTGGCAAATACAGTTGGAAAATAAATATTTGATCCTCTGCTGAATTGGTCTGCTTCCCCACAAAGAAATGGATGGGCTATAGTTTTTATAGTAGTAGTAGTACAGTTTATTTTAACAGAGAGAGACAGAATATCAATAAAACATCCAGAAACAATGTCATAATATAAAGGTTATTAATTAATTTACATTTGATCAGGTGAAATAAGGGCAAAAATCACTGTAGCTGTTGGAATTCCCCTATATAGTCCAAGGTGATGTGTTCAAGTGTCTCAGTTTTAGTATGACTGACACAAAAGTGTTCAAAATCTCAATTGTTAAAAGCAGAACCATAAAATATTTGGCTGTTATTGCTCCAAAATGTACGGAAGCCGAGAACGGCCACGTCCATAATATTTTTTTATTATCGTTTTCTCGTGATAACGACTTATTATTTCGTTATCTCGAGATAACAAAGTCCGTTTTCTCGTGATAACGAATTAATTTATTTCGTTATCTCGAGATAACAAAGTCCGTTTTCTCGTGATAACGAATTAATCATAGAATGTGTCGTTGACATGGTTGCCTAGCAACATGTTTCCCCGGTGCAATCGCTTCTGCTTACGGGGTTAATATAATACATCCATGGTAGCAGCTGGTTAGCCGCTGTATATATGTTCGTAGCAGGAGGCTAAAGCGAGTCTGTTGGAAACACTCACTACACATCTACAGATCTAACGTAACAGAAGAGATGTTTTTCGTGGGATAGTTGCCCAGAACCATGTGTAGAACTCAAATCAGTGAGCTGATTAATGTGATCACATCATCCTGATTTCAGCCTTCAAGAGCTGCCACTAACGTTAGTCTGCTCTGAGGAGCTGTCAACAATGAAGTACCGGTAAGTTACACTTAACGTTAGTTTGTTTACTGAGCTGGGTTTATTTAAGGGGCTACAGGTTAGCATAAACACATGAGAGTAGACTACGTTATGGCAGCTTCAGCTAAGGTAATGTTAGCTACTTGCTGCTCAGATAAAGCTCATGAACACTGCTGTCTTGCCAAATTAACATTAGCTTACATGTCAGTGGTCGCAGGCAACAGGTGTCTGATGGTTCGAGATAAGGTTGTGATTTCTGACAGCAGCAGCAGCCAGTAGCTAACGTTAGCTTAGCGGAAACAGGATAGATAAATAAACCCAGCACAGTGACGTTATACAAACTAACGTTAAGTGTAACTTACTGGTAAGTTATTGTTGACAGCTGGTGTGGACAATAATCACACCAGTGAGTATGCTAGAGTAGAATAAAGTTGACTGCCCCATGCTCGAGCTGAACAGTAGGCAACCATGTCAACACATTTTACCATAAATTAATTAGTTATCACGAGAAAACGGTCTTTGTTATCTCGAGATAACGAAATAATAAGTCATTATCACGAGAAAACGGACTTTGTTATCTCGAGATAACGAAATAATAAGTCGTTATCATGAGAAACCGGTAATAAAAAAAATACGGACCTGGCCGTTCTCGGCTTCCGTAAAAATGTATTGATCAATAAGCTGATCGATGCATTAACTCAACGTTGTGGCTTTCACAGTGTGAAGAAAGCTTCGTCTACGGGTTTTGCAAACTGACATTTAAATTAGCTGACGTGTTGAAATCAGACCCTGAATGCCACATTTATCATCAGCCCCAATCTCATATGAAGGCCTCTTCAATGTTCAACACTAAAACACTTTTTTTTTTCTTTTTGGGAAAACCAAAGTTCAAACAAGCTCCTCGTCCACGTCCTGTAATACAGCAGGTCCCCGTCTCATGTGACGCACCGATTTTATCGTCTCGCCCCGTGTCTTCAGAGGGAATTTCTGTGCCTGAATGCTTGCAACTGGTATTTGACCCATTCATTACCAAAAATCTAATTACAGGCTGCCACATGGTACTCATTTCACCATTTGCGTCTGCGTAATTACTTTAGGCAGAGATGAAAAGGGACAGAAAAGTCTGAGGCTACAAACAAGCCTGTCATACACCATGTCTGTCCGCCCTGGCGCAGTCAAGTAAATCGTCACCTAGAGCGGAGACTAAAAGCAGCGCTGCTCCGAGGCTGCAACATGTTGTTGTCTTTGTTTACTCTCAAACTTTACTTCTCAAACTGATATTGATCTCCATGTCTGTTGATGCTACTTTATCCCATGTTTCCATCAGCCTGTTTAGATGCGCATCTAGATGTATTGCATTGGAAAATTATGATGGAAACGCCATAATTCGAACTATAAAATCCCCTGATTCGCACAAACTAAAATACGCTTGCTAAAGGTTTTGGTTGATTCGAAAGGAATGGAAACAGTTATGTTCGTATTAAGTGTGACGTAGCACACTTTAACCCCAACTGCTTCCAGTGTTTGCGGTTCACTCACAAGACAACAACATGGTGGACAACATAAGATTTGTGTGGATGGAGGACGAAAAACGTCACTGCTATCCACTTGCCCTATTGTCACTAAAGCTTTTAATCCTCTCTCCATGGTGATATGATATCCACACGGGAAGGTGGTAAAGCGTACTTTTAATGGAAACACACAGGATTAGAATTTCTATTAATGTGCATTTCCCAGTGACTCAAATCACTTTTGGATGGAAACATGGCTAATGATACATCGTTTCATTTTTCAGCTCGTACGATCCGCATTCACACATATTTGTTTTCACTCTCGTTGTGTTCACACTGACCCACCGGCACTGCACTCGGGCCCAAAGTTCAACTGGGTCAAGCTAAACACTGCCCGTGTGAAAGCACCCATAAATCCGGTGTAATTCATCTACAAAATACATATTGTTATCATCACCATCTGTGTACATGTTCAAAAATTAGGCAAATGATGTTCCAATATCTCACAGATCAACTCTTTCCCTTCCTTCAGTACATTGTGTCAGCAAAGACATTGATTTTAGTTTAGCATTTAGTGCGTGATGTTCAGACTCTGATCTGTGACCACACTAAAAAGGTTGTCTGATGTTTGCCAACCTGCCGCATATCAAATAGGTATCGCTATAGCTAGGCAGAGTTAAATTAAAATTGCTCTCATTAATCAAGAGCCCAGGACATTTCACAAGGCGAAATGTCATATATTTTGAAGGGCAGGGCCATCTTTAATTAGTCGCCCGGGAAATAATTAAGCTTTATCAGGAGCAAAGAGAATCCAGTCGACAAAACTACATGAGCTTCGACAGCGCAGTGTATCCAGCTTTTTAAAGTCAGGAAGAAGAATGAGGAGAGAGGGAAAGAAGTCTTTTTGTATTTGAGAGTGGACGCTGCTGCAGTGATTGAATACGTGTCAACTTGACTGCAGCAGAGGCTTGAGCGACTAGTCAAAGGAAACCTCTGTCTTCCTCTCAATAGAGCAGCTTCTGTGGAGTACTTGAGCGATTTGCACCGAGGCTTATTGTCCGACAAATCTTTGCTATGAGCACGTTCAGACGAACTGCATGGAGGTGGAAATGTATGAACTGAACAGCTGCAGTTCTGTATCTCCTAGGGGTGTGGGAAAAAGATGATACAGCATAATATTCTGATATTTTGTGGACAATATTATACAGTATTGGTTTTTTATTATGTAAATTGAAAATATGAATTACATTTTCTGTATTAGATTACTAGAATACCTCCATATCGTAGCTCTGAGCAGCTCGCGGCTCTGCTCCGCCGTTCTAAAAATAGCTTGCACCAACAATTAAAGGTAAGAACCCAGTCCTAAAACTATAGGGATTATGGCAATGGGCCAATTTGCCAAAATGTTGAACTATCCCTTTCAGTATCATTTCATGTTATACTGATCCCCCACTCATAGTATCTCCTCATTCAGAAAGATCCTGTTTAACATGGTTAGAGAATAAGAGAAGTAAAAAAACAAAAACATTTATTGTCACTGATTCAATGTTTTTATAGGAGTAAGGAAGTCAGTATGCTACTACTATTATTTTGAACTTGAGGTTGGAAAAGAAGTTGGCAAAGTTTCACCCAGATGGAAAACATCCTCTGAGACTGAGTGTAGTTTTGTATCACAATATTAATGCAGTAAATTATACAAAAACTTAACTGACACTGAAGTCGGATAAAACAACAAGCTATGAATGTCTCAAAGTCAAAGTATTTTACCACATTGTCTCAAAAATCACATAAACATTGCATAGGGCCATAAAAGCTGCAGTCCCACTGTGGTCTTAAGACAAGCAGCAACATTAAAGACATGGCTGCCGCAGTATAAACCTTTAGTACGACAAAATCTCTGATGCACGACACGTTTATATTGTCTCTCTGTACACATCAGAGATGGGCTCGCTGTTGACTTAACTGATAAAAAATCTTTCCGTTGCCATTTCCCTCTAATGTCTTCAACGCTGGCTCTCTCCACACAGTCAACGGATTTCTGCCAACAAAATAAACTAGTTAATTGCATCATAAGTTGCTCTGTTTCATTGTTCCCTAAGAAAACTCTGACTGAAAGAGGTTTGTGCAGGGAGAAGGGAGGAGTAGTGAGAAAGGGAAAGTACCGACTCAAATCTGGTTTTTCCTTGTGTAGATGAAGTGGATTAAAGCGGAGCTTCATGAATCGTCACAGGCCCTTAACTATGAATTTCAGCATTTGGCCCCGGGGGGACAAATATAATCAACTTTATCCTGGCTGGGAATCCCCACGCGGTGGAAACACAACAAGCTTCATATGAAAGAGATCAACTGTGAGACCTTTGATGACAACAGCTTTTACCACTCTGGACTCCTCATGAAATAAATGATGCCATATTAAATAAATGTTGCAGACATCCTCACTTGTCAAACACAGTTGGATTTTGCTGCACTCATGTGACGGGGTCCTGCTGTTTTGCATACCGTGTCATGACCCTGTTGTGTTCCTTGTCTTGTCTTAGTGTTATGTCCTTTTGTGGGTCCATGCTTAGTTAAGTTTAGTTCCTGTTTTATTTTGAAATCCATGTCTTAGTCCTGTCTTCCTGTTAAGTTTCCCGCCTGTTTGATTACCTCATGCCTCTCACCTGTGTCTCGTTTCCTTGTGTGTATATATAACCTCTGTGTTTCCCTTTGTCTCTTGTCGTTTCATTTGTCATTGTCGCTGTCGTGTTCCGTGTCATCTTCCCCTTCCTAGTGTGTCCTTGGTTTTCTGTTTTTGTGTTGTACTTATTTCCTTTGGTACTTTAATACTTTGATGTCCAGGACTTAGGCCTGTTGACTTTTTAGTTGATACTTTGTGTTTTTCCCTTCATTTGGACTTTGGACCCCTGTGTTGTGTTTTACGTTGGTTTTCAAAAAAATTGTTTTTGTTGCTCCGAAACCTTGGTGTCTGCATTTGGGTCCTCCTGCTTCCCCCTACCCTGACATACCGGGCGGCTCACTGACAAACCTAAATGAGCAGAGCCGTTCATTTTAAAGGTTACACCTGTGCTTTTCCTGCTGTGCCTCACCTGGTCTTCATTAAGGATGATCCTAACAACTCATTTCCCTGTTGGTAATTTGAAATTAGTCCAGTGTAAGAAAAGTGGGATGACAACTTCTGCAAGTAAAAAGAAACACCATGCTGGCTGGCTGCACACTAGACGACTGTAGGCCCAGTTTCAGGCCAAAGTTTGGCCCGATATGATTATTTGTCCAAATAATCTTCAAGGGTGTTGTGTCAACTTGATTATTTTACCGTTCCCCATGAATCACAGCCCCCTCGATCTCTTCCAGATAAGGCGGTCTCCAACAGATATACCTATTGTGCAATGGCCAATGAGAGCAAACCGGATGTTGTGTATTTTTACAGCTTACAAACATGGCATCCAACCAAGCTAAACGACATACCAGAAAGAAAAAAAAGCAAACTTGAGGGCTTTGACAATGTCTCATGCAAGACAGACTTAATGTTTTAGGAACATTCACTGTGAAATTGTAACTACGCGGTGTGTGGTCTCTGAACGGTTTAGGAGTGTGTGTCTTTGGAGGATTATACATTTTTAAAAATGAGTTGAAACTATATTCTTATCCGTCACCATCTCTTGTTGACTGATCATGCATAGTGTGGTTTTGCACCTGCATATTCCACAGGAAGTGAAAAAGTGAAGTTGGTGTGCCTTTGCCCTCCAATTGCCCTTGAAAAGTTGTGAACAGACGTGAACTCTCAACACTCTGCAAATGGAAGTATGACTACAAATATTTGCTTTGACGACTGAGTCTAATTGTGAGGTCTCTGCCAATTCCCTCTCTCCCCGCATCAACACCACCCTGTGCCAGCCCTGCAATATCAACATTTTTTTTTTTTTTTGCTAAATCCATAAATAGGACTAGTTTGTAAGCCATGATAATCACAGAAAAATAGAAAAATGTCTGGCTAATGCTCTGAAGTCCAGGGAGTGCTGTCCTCGTTCCCTAAATAAAACCAATTTAAACATATATCACTTTGATGGTGTTAGCACAGATATCTTAAAAGCCACTGGCACTTCCTGTGCAGATATGAAGCTGCTGCTCTGGAGGAGATCGAGTATGGCTTTTTGTGTTAAAATGATAAAACATGCATCTGACACTCTTCATGCTAATTTGCTCAAACTGGAGTGGATATTATGGGCTGTGCATTGGAGAAGTCTATGCATTTTTAATCAACATTAGTTTCAGTTTGGGGCATTTTGTACTACAATGGTATTGTTTCTGTCATTCATAGCTGAAACTAATGATTAGGCCTGGGACGATAATAAATTTTGCTGGACGATATATTGTCCCACAAATTATTGACGATAAACGATATTATTGACACATTTTTTTGAGAACAAATTAACCACTAATATAATAATAATATTTCATAATAATGTAAGTAGTCCCTTTTAAATGCGATAAACTTTTATTTCTCATGAGTATTTTTTTTTTTAACCATTGTAATTGGAATGACAAGAACTTATATAGCTACCATCCTAAATAAATAAAATAAACAAAACATAATAAACAGTGCAGCTCTTCTGTCCAATAACGTTATACTGAAGCTCCACTTTTCATTCAAACAAACTAATATGACTTCCACAGGTGTAAGATTTCATCAATGAGACTAGCATTTATCTCCTAAAAAGTATTAAACCAGCCGGCGGTAAACCTCTAAAAACCTGCTGATAAGTTTTAGTTGTTTGCTCCCCCAATGACGGAGGTTGACCGGCCCGTGAGCTGCTGCAGACGGCTGCAGACTGTGGGAAGCCCCGCTCCTCCTGCTGGCTGCTGCCACATTAGCTCCAAAAACGTCGGAGGAAATCTCCTAACAGGCGATATGTGGATAAACTGACCACAGACTGGGGCTCTAAACTGTGACTTTCTCGCATGAAAAAATATTAAAACTTTATAAAGTGACGTGTTAACAGCGCGGCAGCAAGAATTACGGTAAAACAGCTTTTTAGCTGCTTAGCTTTACAGCTAGCGCTGCCGGTTGCTGAGAAATGCATTCTGGGAAACAAAGATCCTGGATGACTGAAAAGAGGGTTCACTCCTTTCATTCTGCTATGAAACAAACGGCCCAGGTGCTGAGACCGATGCACAGAGTGAAGCCTCTTGTCATCCAGCCTGGTTGGAGACCAGAGACCAGGAAAACAAATACGTGCGCATGCACATGGCGATTTATCGAGGCCGGAAAAACTATCGAGTTCATTTTCATTTATCGTGCGATTAATTGATTTATTGATTATCGTCCCAGGCCTACTAATGATTATTTTAATTACCTTATTAATCTATGGATTATTTTCTCAGTTAAAGCTGTACAGAAACGGCCGTTTGTCCTGTTTGTCGCGCCGAGTTGTCACGAGCTGCAACACGAGTTTTCCCGAGTAAGGAAAACGAATTTGATTGGTCGTTATCGAGCGGGCGGGATATTCAAAGCTTGGGGCGAGACCGAGCTCCGTGTGTGTGTGCGTGTCAGACGTTTGAATGACGGATGACGGATCCAATATCAGTGGCTGGTGAATCGTGTACAGGCTGACGCATAATCCGTGCGCCTGCATTATCCAATGCGAAAAAAAAAACTACACTAAAATACATACTTTCATCCCGGATTTACTCAAAAATAGAATTTTGCACAAAGTTTGGCCTACAACGTCTGATAGATGAGTTATTACACTAATTATATGACCCAGAGTGGGCTTAAATTCAATTTTCTTTTCTGTACACCTTTAATCAATGCCTTTGATGACTTCAAAATGTCTTGATTTGTCTGACCACCAGCTATTCAATTTATAAAAACGCTAATCCTCACACTGGAGAAGCTGCAAAGAGTGCTTTGTAATATTAGTTGATAAATGACTCATTGAAACAATTATTAAAGCGATTAATTTCATGTCCATCAATTAATCATTCCAGCCTCCCTCCTTTAGTCATGTGCGGTAACAAACTTGGCTTTACCCACGCAAATATTTCACAGTGGAAACAGTTAGTGGGTAACAGAAAAATTAACACGCAAGCCCTGAAACCCTGCCCTCCTAACAAATAAATCCTCTTGTTATCTTGCCACAGCAGTGGCAGCAGCCCTGCTCGCACTGGCCTCCTGAGAGCCCCCCCCCCCTGCACAGGCTGGCGTAGCCCATAACAGATTGACTCAGCCCGACAACAGCTGCCAGAGCCCCGCAAGCCTGGGTCCTCCAGACACTGATGGATTGTGGGAGGGGAGCCAGGGTGATTAGCCCCTGACATGGGAGAATTATTGCAGTGTACCACCCCAAAAGAAATTGCACCTGAGTGTCAAAGTAGGGCATCCGCACTACATTAGGTCACGGTGTTAAAGCCCACTCGTTCTGGTCTTATGAATGCGCAGGTCCTGAGCTCGGCGGGTCAATATCCACAAGTGGCGGGAATTATGTGGGGGCATTGATCAAACTTGTTACAATCTGGAAGAAAATACAAGGATGGGAGAAAGTGATGTCCTCATGTGACAGTGACAATATGTTCTGGGTGATTCGTCTGGAGAAAAAAGAAAGCCTGACAATCAAATATTCACCCTTGCCTCGCAACAAAGGGTTTATTTTTAACTACTTCACTCACATACAGCACTTAACGTGAGCTTGACAGTCAAACTCGCTAACTAACGTCCGCTGGAGAGGGGAAAATGGCGCTTCTATTTAAGGATATATCGCTGCTTGGAAAATGAATTAGCCGAGAAATCCTACTGCTTGACTAGCAGGCATGGCACGGGGAGCTGCTGTTTGCTTACGCTGCCAAAAGTAAAACTAGTCCCGCCGTCTCACTCTTTCCCCGGCATTTTTTCTTCTCCTCCTCTCACACAGCTACGAGCTGTTACATCTGTTCTTGTCAGAAATTTTATTCATGCCATTTATTTTTCTCTCGCCTGGTGCAAAAAAGAAGAAGAAGACGAAGAAAAAAAAACCCCTATCCTGCTGTTATTCAATAAACATACAGAACAAGATGTCCTAGGTTAATGTAGCTTAACTTTTCCTGCCTCTTAAAGCAGATGTTCATTAGAGTGGAGGAGCCCACACTCTTCCACACCGAGCAACACTCAGCTGTTCATGTGGAGCAAAACCTCAGCGCTTTCTCAGAGGACACAACAAGTCAAGAGGCAGCGGCTGCATGTAGTGATTCATCCACACCATCATCTCAAGAAGGATACGCCAATTAAACGCAATCTTCAGTGTTCAACAACAGCACAACAACAAATTCTTTCACTGTGAACTGTGGGATTGTTACCAGGCTGCCAAATGTTCTCCACCTCCGATATTGGTACAGTCAGTGGCACATAGAGCTGAGTGTATGAGTCAATTGATGAATCGGCGACTTGTCCACGAGTTGCAGCTTGAAAGTTGAACTTTTTCAATGGCTTCCTTTGTCTTATGTGACGGTAAATAGAATTTCTTTGGGTTTTAATTGTTGGTTGCAGCTGGGTGGTGTGCTGCACTGTCAAACCACATCCCAGACCACATCACATGTCAGCCAGAAAATTCAAAATAGAAGTCTTTGAACTGCGTTTCTTACAGCAGGAAGGAGCAGGTACCTCCCTGACAGATGCTACATATATACACCACTGCATTTTCATTTCTCGAACGGCAAGGCAAGGAAAGGCAATTTTATTTGTATAGCCCGTTTTTACAAACAGTTTGTCTCAAAGTACTGGCATCATAACAACAACATCATAACATCCTCTGCCCTTAGACCCCCACATCGACTGAGGAAAAACTCCATGGAAACGGCCTCGGAAAGGGCCTTTAAAAACTAAAACGATCTGCATTCATACGACACACCTGAAATATATACATACCTGAGCCATCACGCACACCAACCAGACGTAAACAGGAAGCAGATAATCTATTCTGCAGTTGTTTAGTTGCAAGAAATACTACAAATAGGAACAGTAAAGCGCTGCAATGTTAAGATGTAGAACTGAACCGGACAACAGCTGCGGCAAAGACGACAAGTTCAGTAGCACTTATTACATTATCTGACTGTTGCAGTTGAGGCTGAAGAGACCAAATCAAGGACGGAGCAATGACTGGACACAGCACAGCGGTCTGCAAACTGTAATGGTCGGGCAGCGTTTCCAAAACACTCCATGTTTAAAGAGGAACTATGTAAGTCTGTTCGCTTTTCCGCTGTTTTGCTAACCCTCCTCCTGGCCATGTGCATTTGCTTACAACAAAGAAAGAAATCAATCAATAGAGTGGTAACGTTATATATCATATATGATGTTACAACGTGTACGTTTGTATAGTCTTATCTGTCATAAACAAGAGATTACGGATTACAGGGCGCGTTTGTGTCGCGGAGACGAGAGCTGGGACACCGGGGCGGTGGCACTGATCTTGCAAAGTTGTTTTTCAGCCAGAGACGCTACGTGGAAGGCAAAGAGCCTCCATTCTCCCCTGTAACAAGTTACATGTCGTTTATTAAACCATCACAATTACTCCAAAGTTGTTAAGATTAAGGTAAAAATGTAGCACAGTTAAGTTAAAAATCCTGCAGAGTTCCTCTTTAATGCTTGAAATCTCTGGAGTCGCGTGGATGCGAGGCCAAAATGCAAACGCAAACAAAAACGTTGGGAGTGTTGATGAAGCAGGGAAGGAATAGATGTCGGGTAGATGAGTTTGTGCTTGAAAACACCAGCTGGATAATGAAGGTGTCCTCCTGACCGCCCCTGACCAGCCTGTCTGCATCATGGCTGCCAAGTGACCCCGAACCGAAGAACCAGTTTTAACTGTGTCAGAGCAGCTTGATAAAACTAGGACTATGAAATAGACAGAGAAGCTGACCTTAACAAACCCTCATATTTGACTTTGAGAGGAGTTTCCTTTTTTCCATGTTTTCCTGAATAACGACTTCAATGATTAGATTATTGAAAGCTTTACATTGTTCAGTCTATCACCTAATTGCTGCAGCTCTAATCTTACTGACACAATATGAATGAGTCTAAATGAAAGCAGCCATTACTCCTGTCATTAGTTACACCTGTGATTTCTCCATTACCAGACGTTCTCTCTCTCTGTGAGATCGCTCTCTCGGTGGCTCTTAGCTGTGTTTTTGGGGACACAGAGATGATGTGAGGACTTTCTCTTTCCTCCCACAGGGGACACTTAAAACAGAAACCACACAGGTGTAACTAATGACATTAATAAAGGCTCGACTGCCCTGATGTGTCTCAGTAAACACGGCCGATGAGTCAGCACACACACAATATCAAGAGATCTAGGAGATAGTCACACATGGTTAATGTTATTCGTTCACACCTGTGCTTCTCCTGCTGTATAACATGTCAGAGAGTCTGCTGTGATAATGTCATGCAGTCGTCTCGAGCCAGAACAAGAAACCACCACTTTTGTTTTGTTGTACAGTTCTGTAGAGTAAGAAGAAGAGGAAATGCCTTTAAAGCAACCTTCTTTTACAGTGTCCAACATTTATCTCTGCGACCCAAATGTAAGCTGCCGGTAATACAGTCCAGGCACAAACTGAGGCCACTTAATTGTAAGACATTTTGTTTACCATATCGACTTATGAAATTACACATAACCAAAAATGCAGCTATGTTATAATTTTGGTTTTGTGTGCAAAAGGGATATGATTAGGGGAAAAAGTTACAAAGTGTAGTTAAATGGAAATCCAAATAGCATTGAACACTTGTTTGTATGTAACGTCCAAACAAATCCATTTCAAAAAGCCACGGGTGCTATTTGCAATTATGGATTTTTTTTTTTTATTCTAAATTACAAACTTAGTACGAGTCAAAAAATATTATACACTGATTCAACATTACGAATGACCTCTACACAATGTTTCAAATAACTGCAATGTAGGGCAACATCCTGAAAGCTTTTTTCTTTTTATTTTTTTTTATTTTTTTTTTTTACAATTGCTCTGTATTGTGGCATTTGTGGATTTCCAAGAGTGGCAACCTCACCCCTGTGAAAATAAATAAATCAATATCTGTGTCCACAGGAGAATACATGCTGCCATGTACAGCCCATACTAACAGATGCTGTGTCGGTTCAATCTGACCACTGCAGGACCGACAGACTTTACTGCGACATTTATTCCAAAAGGGTTCGTGTTTGATCATTATTATATATATTTTTTTTTTTTTACAAAACAGCCTCTTTTGTTTTTGTTTCATCCACAGTTTACAGATACTGAAATAACTGTGGCCGGACAGTAAATAAACATCCGAGGCAGAAGAATGCCTTCAAATAAAAGCACCAATCTGTAAACAGTAAACAGTGCTCGCATCTGCTGTGATACATTCACTGACCATGGCAGTGACCGGGTGAGAACTGACCTACTAAAACTACAATCCACACCTTTGTACGGGGGTAGCTGCTGCCCAGTCCTCGCAATCTCGCACAAAGACTCTGAAATCTAATCAGTCATCACGGATTTAATTGATAATTTAACAAAAGAGGGTGTTTGAAGAGTGGGTTGGAAGTGAGGAAAGACCAAACAATCCAGACACCAATTTTTTTTTTGTTGCTCCCACTGTAAAATCAGGTAAATTGCACATAACCAAAACGACACAATCCCTTTTTTTTTTTTTTAAGATTCCTCTGCATCATCAGATTCAAGAAGCTGCATATGAACGTGCTCAGCAACTTTGTTCTCCCGCTAATTCTCAGACTTTGAGTGTCATAACATACACACAATGATTTGTTGAGCAATTTCTCATCCTGTCAAGTAAAAAATGCACACAGGCGTGCTCTGATGATGCACACAGTCCCTCGCAGCCACAAATAAACTGACCACACAGCTCTGGGCCAACCACACGGCTAGAAGGCTGCTATTAAGTGATCAACTCCGGGCGCTGAAATCTGAGTGAAAACTGATTTTGCTTGTTAGCGAAACATGTTTTCAAAAGCAGCAATGCCCCTGGCAGTTACCTCGGTGCTCCCACAAACATGCTGAGCCTCGTCTTAATAGTGGCGACTCAGGCAAGTTTCCCCAAGTCGCAAGGGGCTTGAATACCACACTCAACTCTCACTCAGTGGAGATAAAGACTGATTCATGAGGACTGTACTGTCTGGACTCCCGTTCGTCATTGTTTGATCACCCCAGTGCAAATTACATAACATCTGTGCTGAGTTGCCAGGTTGTTAGGTGCAATTAGCGAAAACTAATGCGATCAATGCAATGCAATGCACCAGTTCTGCAATGAAAGTAGGTTGCAAAGGGCCATATCTGGTTAAATATTAAGTTTAAGTTGCTCATATAGGAGGTTTACTGAGGTATGCATGCATTGTGATATGCAAAAAAAAAAAGTGCAGTCTGTTTGTTGTCACGTAAATAGATGAGATGATAACAGAGTACCTAGCTGCAAAATAAAGACACTTTACATACTACTTTACATGGGAATACAAAAGGTCACTGTAAATAGCACAACAAACAAACTATTACACTTTGCTCCAGTACGTTTTGAGAGACCTCTGACACTTTTTCCACAGAGACCTAAGAAAACTTCCATTGCCACATCTTTAATTTTACAATTCCTAAGAATAGCAAAACAATACAATATCTCTGTGCTTTGAGATGGATGGATGTTTTATATAGGCTATATATATTCACCATAGATACTCATGCAACTTGTGATAGATACGTGTCATTTTCCATTAGGAGGATTAAATTGCCACTTTTTTCCCAATGGGATTTTGCATTGACTCTCTATTCAGTCCACATGAGCGGGATGTTCTGGGGGTCGTGGGTTTGACAGACAAACACAAGGTCCAAATGTGAAAACGTGCACGGAGCTTCACGGTGTTTTTGTGTGTGGAGGGGCCCGGTAACGGTAACGTTAGTCGTCGTGTACACGGCACAGCACCTGGTTAAGCCTAACGTTACATACAACACCGGCTAGGTTGACGTGTGTGTGTGTGTGTGCGCCTCAGCCGAGATCAAAGCATACACACTCACGACTGGCAGGCAGCGGCTGCACAAAGTCTTCACACACACAAAAAACTGCAGGACGTTCACGTTTACGTCACAGTTACAAAAAGACACAACGAGAGCGCGAGGGCATGAGGCTACTGTATTAAAAGGTGGATAAGAGGAGAGATAGAGAGAGAGGGAGAGAGGAGGGAGGGGGGTCGCAGGGGAAAAACACAAGGGGCCATATGTCTCATCTGGCCAATTAGCTAGCCTGCTAGCCCAGCACAGCAGTGGTGGTCACAACAAAATGTATTTGCTCTCACTCACTAACAACACAGGCAACCACCATCCAACGTTAGCTTCACGAGCTACTCACCCGAAGCCGAAGAGTAGTCGCGAATGTCCCGAAAAGAACCGAGTCACGGCCGTTAGTCGGGTTCGGTTCGGTCCGGTCCAACCGTTAAAATCTCGTTGACGGTTGAGTTGAATCCGTGCGGCTACGGTCCGTCTGTGCGTGTTATGTGTGTGTGTGTGTGTCTGTGTGAGTGAGTGAGTGGATAAGCCTGCGGTGGTGCTGCTGCTGCTGCTGCTGCGATTTCAGCCCCGCACCGCTCACAGCTCCATTAAAAGCTGCATTGTTGGAGCGACGACCGGACAAACAGCGCCGACAGCCCGCGGCAAAGCATTGTGGGAAATGGTGTTCATTAGATGTATTTGACTCGAATACAAGGGGGTGAACATGGCTCCACCTGGCGGTCAGAGTCGGTACTGTCGTGTAAAAAGTCCAACATAATCTTTATGACTTTTTGGGATCATTTTATATGATTGGATCGTAAAATGTATCAGTACCACATTATAACTTAAATAGAAGCACTTAGACAGAAGTAGCCCACTTGTATAATTTATATTGTCATGTGTAGGATAATATAGTTATTATCACTGTCTATGGGTTAATATATAAGTCGTTTAAATGTTTGCACAGTTGAATCAACAACACCCCTTTATTAACACAGTTTTTACAACATCTGAACATGAATAAGTTCACAATGGGGGATCTATTGCAGGACAGAGTGTGCAACACATGCAGAATATTAATTTATGTGCTGGTAAAATGTAAATGAAAATTTAAGACTGAAAAATAACCAGCCAAGTGTTAGTTGAATGTAGTGGGGTACAAAGGTCAAGCGTGAGTAAAGTAAAAAAAAAAAAATAGCTTTCTGCATTTTTGAATAAATGTATATAAAAGTTTCTTCCTCTGTTGGTTTTGAATAAGAATATTTAATTTCACTTCCTTCTCATGTGTTGATATCATCTTCATTTCAGCACTGGATGATGAAGAGGATAAACAGTTATATGTTAAATTGAGTAAATACATACTGATATAAACCAAATTTCATAAAACACTAAATTTCATCGTCAAAATCTTGGTTATTTTTAATTAAATGACGGTAAACTACCCTTAACATAATGATGACAATGTAGCCTATTAATATGTTTCAATACAAGAAAGTACAACAATTTAATTGCATTCAAGCATATTAAATAAATAAACAGTATTAACCTGTGCAGAGACAAATAAAGTCATTTTTAAAAGTTACAGTAAAACCTCCAAACTCCTCAAGTTGTAATTTACGGTCTCAGCCTATGGGTGGCGGTGGTGAGTTCACTAGGGAGCAAATCTACTAAGATAGTCCGAAGAAGAAGCTGCGACTACAGGCGCAGGCTGATGACGTAGCTGAGGGAAAATGGAGAGAAAACACATGTCTGCTTTTGCTTTATATCAAACGATATCAACGGAGGTGTCTCCTCCTGCTAAGAAGCCCTCACTGCAGGTAAACATTATTAAAATGATATGTTTAATACCCTGGCTCAGTGTTTTGGTTGTTGTGCTGTATTTGTGTGTGTAATGTCACAGCTGCAGAGGTGGCAGCACTGAAACTGGGTTAACTGTGTAACTTAAACCTGTGTGTCACACCAGGTGGCCGCTAAGAAGAAAAAGAAAAAGGAGAATGGAGTCGCAGTCAGTAAGGTCAGCGCACTCAAAACTCAAATCAAGTCTGAGAAGAAGAAGAAAAGGAAGGTTGTGAAGTCTGCACAAAGAGAGGAGAGTCAGGTGAGTGTGAACTACCTACCTACCTGCTGCACACACACAAAGATGTCAGTCTGTGGCCACGTCCAGTTTGGCCTCATTGATTCTTTATGTTTCTGCAGCAGGAGGAGGACGATGGAGAGGCGGAGCAGTGTGTGAATGGAGATGGAGATGGAGAGGCTCTGGATGCTCTGCTGGCCGACCTGGCAAGAGTCAACAACAGCAGGGAGAGAGCGAGCAAACTGTTCCAGTGGCTCATCAGCCCCATCCCTCTCAAAGCCTTCTTCAGGTATATGATCATTTAGATGTGAAATTCCAGAAATGTTTATCATAATATACTGATCATGTATTTTTTTTAACTCATAAAATGGGAAAAGTTTCTCAACTACATCTTTAGTTTCATCAGACTTTCTAAAAAATCACCCAAACTCACAGATTTGTTATATTGTTTTTGATAGGTTTTTTTAAATTCAAAATTATAAAATATGACTCACTGTTAGTGTTTTTGCAGAAAAACTTTTAATTATTATGTATACTTTTTTTTTCATCAGGGAAACGTGGGAAAAGAAGCCCGTTCTTGTCCAACGCAGGAATCCAGATTACTACAAGGGCCTGTTCTCAACAGCAGAGTTTGATCGCATATTAAGAGAGGTAAGAAGCTGAGTGATATGCAAACCTCAGGGATGGTTCTCAGACGAATCAACTTTAATAGTATTTCTTTTTTTTCTGAATTATCCTGTTTATTTATTGGCCTTAGTATTTATTATTTCTTCAACTCTGCTCTGCTTTGTTGTAATGTAACGTGCAGTGTATCTTTTCCAAAAAAAAACCAAACTTTGAATGAAGACAGTGGCTCAGCAGATAGAGCGGGTCGTCCAGTAATCAGAGGGTTGGCGGTCCGAATCCCGCTCTTTCCTTTATCCAACTTCACCTACCCAACTTGCCTCATGTAAATGCGTATGAATGGTCTTGGTGGTGGTTGGAGGGGCTGTATGGCGCACATTGGCAGCCACGCTTCCTTCAGTCTGCCCCAGGGCAGCTGTGGCTTACCAGCACTGGTGTGAATGTGGTATGAATGAATAATGGTTTCTGTGCTGTGCTGTATAATGTAAACTATTATTTTTTTTATAAATAAAACATTTCACTCCAAGTCTGAGCTGCATGTTTGTGTTGCTTGATTTTCAGGAGGACGTTCAATACGGAGTGAACCTAGATGTCACGAGCTACACTAATGGCCAGAGGGAGACGCACAACCCTCCGGGAAGAGCTCTGCCGTTCACGGTGTGGAACTTCTACAAGGTAAAGAGGACACACAGATGCAGGCAGTTGCTCCGTAGATGTACACTATGATTATTTCTTATGCAAATTATAATAATCATGCATTTTTATGGGCCTGATTACAGTCCTAATAACTGGGTCCTTTGCTGCAAATTAGATGCATCGACGCGCTCTGTGTGGGGAGGGGTCATTAAAGTTTCCCTCTCACTTTCAAATTTTCCAGGTCCACCTTCATTAAAAAGCAGTTAGATGCATAATTATCTACTAAGGAATACATTAATTTGAATATTTTCAGCGGTGCGAGTCTGAAGTCATTCTCTGCTCAGTGCGTTACCCACATCAGTGCACCATCTGCACAGCGCAGCTCTCCCACCGCAGATTAAGTAAATCACCGTACGTGCTGTATCTCTGTTCTCCAGAGGGGCTGCTCCCTCCGAATGCTCAACCCCCAGGCCTTCTCCTCCACCGTGTGGAGCGCCCTGTCCATCCTCCAGGAGCAGTTCGGCAGCATGGCAGGAGCCAACGTGTGAGTGTTTTTGAGACAAAAAGATAAAAACTTGGAAGCTGCAACTGGTTTCTGTGTTAAACTGGGTTGTGTTTCTTCACCAGATACCTGACACCAGCTGGAACACAAGGCTTCGCTCCACATTATGACGACATTGAGGCGTTTGTGGTTCAGCTGGAGGGGAAGAAACACTGGAGAGTGTACAGCCCAAGGTCAGATGTAGTGAGGATGATGATCCGGTTATGCAAATAGATTCATCATATGTTGATCATGACACACCAAACGATGCTTTTCGAGTAGCTTTATATCAAATTAGTCTAATAAACAACCATTTCAGGCATTTACAGTTGAATATGTGACAGACCGACACTATAAACACATTGTGATTTTGTTTTTCTAACTTTTTCTTTTAGGTCAGATGATGAGGTCTTACCTGTTCTTTCAAGCCGTGAGTAAAAAATTGTTTTAAAGTTTTAAACACATAAAGACCGGTTCGAATCCCGCATTGGGGTGGCCCTTTACTGCATGTCATCCTGCTATCGCTGCCTTTCCATTTCCTGTCTCTCTCAACTATGCTATCAAAAGGCAAAAAAATGCCCCAAAAATATCATATCCTCTTTATCATATAATATAGGTCCAGTGTGTAATATTTGTCAAGGTTTATTGGCAAAATCTGAATATACTACCAATGAATATATTTGTATAAGTGTATAATCGCTATAAAATAAAATCTGTTTGGTTTTCATAGCCTTATAATTCTTCTTTTATATATACATATAGCAAGGGTCTTGCTTAGAGAGTGTCGCCATCTTGCGCCGCCATGTTTGTACGGAATGGAAAATCCAGCCAACCAGAGAGCACGGTTCAAGAGTTTCACGTTCATAAATAAACAATAGAGTTATTTAATAGATAGATAGATAGATAGATAGATAGATAGATAGATAGATAGATAGATAGATAGATAGATAGATAGATAGATAATTTATTAGTACAGACTCTGGGTCTAGATAAATAATATAATCTGAATGCTAGATGTCACTGTTTTCCCCTCATTTTACACACTGGACCTTAAAAAAATTGCCATTGTACTTTTGTTTGAGGCAGAGAAACTGTCATTTCTTAAAAGGTGATCACTGTGTGTTTCTTCTCCCAGCGAACTTCGATCAGAGCGAAATCGGGAAGCCGATCCTGGAGGTGGTGCTAGAAGCCGGAGACCTCCTTTACTTTCCCAGAGGCTTCATCCACCAGGGCGACTGCCTGCCCGACGCCCACTCCCTGCACATCACCATCTCCTCGCACCAGAAGAACAGCTGGGGGGACCTGCTGCTGAAGGTAACACTCTCTGATGCCCACTGAGATACTTTTAGGATTTTACTGGGTTCAAATAATGGTAGCACCAATTATACAGATTTTATATTACAAGTATATTGAACAGACCAGTAACAGTCATTGAACTCCGGGGGAAAAATGCTTTAGTTCAACTCCCACTGTGTTACCGTTTTGGTTTTGCAGAGTGTACATTATAAACACACTGCAGATGAGATGAGTACATATACTCTAACAGCAAAAACAAAGAAGAATAGAATAGAATAGCTACTTTATTGTCATTCAAAATACACAGTGTGCATAGAACGAAATTTCGTTTCACTGACTCTTGGCACAAACAGAAATATATGTGTAAAAATAAATTAAAAAACAAGACAAGTGAGGTAAGGTAAGAAGTGTGGATCATCATTTTAGATTCAAAGATAGTTACTGGCAATTCTCTAAATGTTCAGGACATACAGAAGAAACAAAAAGCTGTTTCTCTCTCCTAAAATAAATATTATATAATAATATTATAAATCTAAATTAAACTCTAGGGTACAAGAAAATTAAAATATTAGTTTACGCTACTCAACTCAACTCAAATTTTATTTATATAGCACATTTAAAAACAACCTCAGTTGCCCAAGTGCTGCACAACATAAATAACAATCCAGTGCCAGCAATATAAATAACAGTATGAAAACATCATAAATTAGCACCATAGATTAACAATAAAAGTTATGACATTAAAAACAATCACTAAAATAAGTTAAAATACAAATAAGAGCTATACTAATAATAGGATAAAAGTCAAGGTGTCTGTGTCAACTTGAGTTGAAAGCCGGCGAGAAAAGGTTTGGTGTAATAAACGATGACATTGTTGATCTTCTACATGTAGGACCTTCCAGTAGAAAGTACCGTACACCCGGTTTTAATCAGCTAACCACATTATATTGACCAAATGTTTTTTCTAACTTTCTTTTTTTAGGTGGTTCCATCAGCACTGGAGATAGCCATGGAGGAGGACGTGGAGTTCAGACAGGGTTTACCTCTGGACTACCTGACGTACATGGGAGTACAGAATTCTGATAAGGTACAGAGTCAGATTCTCTTTTAACAACTTTGTCTTTCTAGCTGCAGACACAGTCCTTTGTGTTTTCACTGTTTACCAACTCAAGAGACAAGTTCTCCTTGTGCAGGACGACCCCCGCAGGTCGAAATTCTTCTCACGGATCGACAGCCTGATGAAGAAGCTCACAAATTACGCCCCGGTGGACGCTGCCGTGGACCAGAAAGCCAGAGACTTCCTCCACGACTGCCTGCCTCCTGCGCTGACTCCAGGTTTGTAACGTCCACATCCGCCTGCAATCACCTTATTCCACTTAATTCAAAGGAAGTTAGAATAATTGCACCACCTTGTTTCAAGCTGTGCAAATCGTCTCGTGACTGAATAATGAACATCTGACTAACGTATTCGCTGTAGATGAACTGGCCACCAGTGTTCAGGGAGCCCCTGCTCGGTGGGAACGCGGGCGAGCTATGGATGTAGGTGTATGCATCACCACCCAGACCCAAGTCAGAGTCCTCCGTGCTGGATGCGCCAGGTAATAGGATTTTTTATAGATTTCAAGGCATCTCCATGGCAAGTTCACAGTGAAATAACCAAAAATACAGATAAATAGTGTTCAGATCACCTGCTTCATTGATTCGTTGAAGCAAAAAAATATGTATCGATCAAGTATTTCTCTTCTTCACCAGGTTGTGCAGTGATGGAGACGGTGTACATCTGTATTACACCACTGACAACTCCAGAGTTTACCACAAAGAGGAGCCCAAGAGTTTCGAAATAAACCCAGAGGTGAGAGATGGGAAGATCTGTGCAGATCTCATCATTCGTACATTGTGTCCTAATAATATTTTCACCGCCTGATAATTGTTTTTCTTTCAGCACACGGACGCCGTCGAGTTTCTGATCCATTCTTATCCCAAATTTGTAACAGTAGGAAGCCTGCCGTGTGATTCTGCAAAGGACAGGGTATGATGTTTATGTACATTACATTTTTTATGGAGATATGCTATAGCTCGACATAAAGGATTTTATTTTCTGTTTATGCCCATTTTATTTTTGAGTTACTGCATTTTGCAGTTTATATACAGCTGTTTTAGAAATGAGTGTACCCAAACTAATTCCAGTTTATAGATATTGATAGTACATATTTGTCTTGTATTTGACTTAAACATTCTAGTTTGTACTTTTGTAAGGTGTATGGTTTAATCTGTATCTGGTTTTTCTTCTTTTGTCCAGGTTGCTTTGGCTGAGCTGCTGTATGAGAGGGGGGTTCTCCACACTGCAGAGCCTCTGTAATGACCTCGGATTCTTCAGTCATGCTGACTGCATGAGTTTATTCAAATTGCCTTTGTACAAAATACAATTTGTGATTCAAAACCTCTCTCTCTTGTTTCATGTAGTCTTCATTAGCTGTACTGGAATGGTCGTCTTGAACATTCGTTTTGTGTTCTGCAATAAATAAACCTTTTTTTTCTTAAATATTTATATACAAAAATTGTTCTTTGACCCAAGTACAAATGAGTTTGTTGAGAAAGAGCATGTTTATTATTGGTTGATACAACTCAAACAATGAGACATTACTGATTGGTACAACTCAGGAGCAGAGGTATAGGAATCTTCTTAAATAATTTTATCAGTGGGCCACCCAACAGTCTTTCACACCACAGATGACAGGACACATTGCGAGCAGGAGTCGTCTACTTCCAGGTCACCTCCTCCCCAGGCTTCAGCTCCCTACAGAGAAATGAGAAAGTTGCGTAATGAGCCTTGACCACGCATGGCATCAGATGACCTTTTAAGGGCAGAATAAATCTGCTTTAACTTCAAATACTCTTAAGAACTGATGTGAAAAAACCATTTCTAAACTTTCACATGTAAAACTGAACCTGTTTAATCTCCACTTTCAGTACTTACTATCACAACACAACAGGCAGTAACCAGCATTTTGATACAACTGTAGGGTGAGTAACTGAGTTTTTACTGGCCTGTTTTGTCCTTATATATAGATAGGATACTTCTTTTTCTTACCTGCCACCATACAACAGACTTTTGTTCCTGAATGCTGTCAACTTCTGGTCCTGCTGTCTGTCGAAGTACCATCCGATCACAAAGCCCATGGGCACCAATATGTTTGCCCAGTGCTCACGCGCAAGTGCCACAAAGTTGACCATGGTTCCTACAGAGAGAAGCAGAAGGCACATTGCAACATTAATTGATTGGCACTGATTTTAGTCACTGATCCAAATACACTTGCATTTCCATTAGCACTTGTACAAAGTGACTAAAGCTTGTCACTTTTCTATTTCCCACACACTTAAAACTAATGGATACATTAAACGTTTTAAGTGAGAACATGAAATCAATCGATAAAATATTGGCAGTGAATTAAACTCTTTTGAGTCTGATTATCACAACTGACAAAAGACCAACATAAGGGAAAGCTGAATTCATAGACGTATATTTGCAATATAAGGCCAGGATTCCACATTTAACACTGAAGTGGGATGTCCTACCTGGTAGTAAATAAATATCTATCAGTTTTAACTAAGATTTGATCTGGAGACACTAAATCAGTGGGATGTAATTCTCAGCAAACAGTGTTTTCATACTGGACCTATCTGAAATACTGATATTTACAAAACTACTAATAATTGCTACATGAAATCATGCAGTATCTCCCCTTAGAGGACAAGCAACTAGTGTTATATTAAGGTTATCCTTACAGATGACTGCCTTTAAACCCTTTTTCTCATCCTATGGACAAGCTTATTGGTGTGGACACAAATTGGACAATGTGGCCACTGAGAAACACTGCAGGTTACATATTTCATTGTTGCTAATGTTTGTCAGACAAAGTTCAAGGTTCTTTACTGAATTATTTCCATTTTAGTTTACTTTCTACTGTGCAAAATGAAATGCTCTGTCTGCACATCCACCAGGTGTTTTTAATTACACTGGCTGATTACAGTTGTGATTACAGTCAGGTGTGAATTAGGTGCACTTATGTAGCAAATTACAAAGTCTGTGCACTAAGAATGATAAGAGAACAAGTCTGCTGCACCTGTCAGGTTTAAGAAAGTTACAGAAATGTCACAGAGATGTCAATCAAACATAGCCAATGCATGCATGAAGACCTCCGCAGTAATTAGGCAACATGAAAATAGTTTGTTGAACCCCCATCTTGCATAAATTACTGAGGTAGAAGTTTCCTATGTAGTTCTCCCTGTGTGATGTTATTCAGCCCAACCTCACTGCGTTGAATGGTAAAGGCAGAGTTACACACACATCCGCAACGTAACTGCAGCGTCTAACATTATCAGCTAAATAGGTTAATTTCATTAAAAACCGAAAATTACAACTACCATGATAAATGGATTTACTGCAGGATTGTTGTAATATATCATATCCCTTTTCAAGATATGCAGCATGTATCGATTATACTACCCAGTACTAGAAATTAAGTAGAAAACAACAGCCTCAAGGCACAGCTAACTGATCATTATTCAATAACAATAACCATGAATTAATGACAGGGCTCCACGGCTGTACGAGTAACTTACTTTTACCTTTGATATTACTCAAGGGTAGTGTTTTTACTCTGCAGTATGACCACTTTTACTTTATATGAATCCGCCCATGCTTCAAATCCCGTATACAACAGTCCCCATGCATTTGTTTGCAAAGAGTGAATTAAAACTTAGAATCAAAGAAATATAAGAAATATGACGACCTTGCACAGTTCAAACACAAGCTGATCGGACAACAACCACCAGCACCTGGGTAGCTAAACAGATAGCCTAGCTGTGTAGCATCAGCAATACATGTTAGGCTTTCATTGACAATTTATCCCACTTGAAATAGTTACATTGTGTTAGTCATTAGTTATTATTATACAGTGCAAAAGTTCAAACAATAAAGATAAACGACAGCGGTGTATCGATTATAATACCTTCTCTTTACACTTAGCCACGGCCTTCAGCTCTTCACACACCAGACAGAGGACATTGGACTCTACTATCTGTGCACCGACGTAGTGATTTCCTCAATGACGAAATTATTTCAAACACTATTATTGCCAAAATAACTAGTGGAACACAAACACTAAAATATGAATATAAAATAATAAAAATCATTTTTATTCAGATATATTTTGATAAAATGATCACACTTTGTTTTTTGGGGATGAAATAATATGTTACGTACACCCCTCCACTTGGTACGCTCCTTTGCCCCTTCACCCCATGATGCAGCGGCAAATATGTCTGTCCGCTAGTCAAGTGTGCTGAAACCGCTAGCCAAAATGTCTTAAAGTCGGTGTTACAGGAACTCCACTTTGCTGTTTTTCTGTAATAACGAGAGAAAAGCAGTGTTATCTCATATTTAATGGTGTGTGACATGTTCATTTGTCGATTCAATATACGTAAAATCCCCCTAGCAGAAATTGTAGCTAGCATGCTAAGTGGATGAGCGTCATTGATTGTTGTGTATGCTAACTGTTAGCTAGCAACCAAAGCATGTTTACTTTTATTGAACTGTTCCACAACGAAACTGCATTTAACATGTAGTTTGTTCTACATTGTGTTACTGTTTAATTTTAATTTAAAAGTCACAACCATAGTTTTCTTTGTAGATTGAACCGCTGAAGTGTTTGCTCATTCATAAAGAGCCACACAGCACTTAACGCAAGTTACTATTGTTTTTGTGGAGTAGGTTGTTTTGCATAGCGGTCAGCTCATGCTAATTATATCTTTCTTTCTTTCTTTTTTTTTAGCGTGTCAACTGAAGAAAAAATGACGTCCATTATCAAGCTGACAGCCGTGTCAGGGGTTCAGGAGGAGTCGGCCCTCTGTTACCTGCTGCAGGTGGATGAATTCCGCTTCCTCCTGGATTGTGGCTGGGATGAGAACTTCTCCATGGACATTATCGATGCTATGAAACGGTATGTGAATTGAAAGACGTGTGTGGTGTTAATTTCGCTGTCACTGGTGAACATCTGTAACAGCATAGGTCCTCTCTAAAATGGATAATAAGTTGGACTGGTCCCTTAACACAGACGCACAGAGCCGCCTCTTTTTCTTTGAACTCAGATCTCTTGACAGCTACAGCGAGGTGGAGCAGATGTTTTATCAGTCTGTGGTGGCAAGTGTGTTGTTTTATGCTGCAGTCTGCTGGGGAGGCAGTATCAGGCACGAGAATGCAAGGTGACTGGACAAATTAGTTGAAATACAGGATGGAGAGATATAGAAGATCCTTTGTACCTTCAGCCATCAGGCTTTTTAATTCCTCTGCAAATGGTAGATGAGCTAGACAAATGAATTTCCCCTTGGGGATTAATTCTTGAGAGTACTGCTCAATAGGCACTAGTCATCTCTGTGTGTTTACCTTTGCAAAGTCCCTTCTGTCTGCATGTTCAGTGAAACATCTGCTTGGGATCCAAAAACCTAAAAAAAAAAAAAAAAGCTCCCTGTGTTTGCTCACCTTAAATAATAGGCTCCAAGTCTCCTCATTCCTCATTGTCATAAAGAGATTTGCTCCTAAAGCACTAAGTGATGGGAGACAACATCCATAGTCCTGTGACTTCAGCTGTCAAAATCATAAATATTTTTCAACATTATAATTAATATAGGGACATGTTGAGTAAACATTACACTATGTTGCGATTAAAGACTGGAATGGTTTATTTGACTGCTGCAGTTGCATTTTAATTTTGGTTGTATGTTGGAATATTTAAGAGGGTTGTGGATTTTGTTCCCGTTACTTACACTTTAAAAGCTTTTGGGGCAAATTGTTCATCGCAGGCAAAAGCTGCACTGTTTCAGTGTCCATATGGGCACACAGCAAAACCTTTTCAAGACTGACTTTGAGCCTATCACCTACAGAGTGACCACTGGCACTGCATCTGCCATCCTGAGTCATTGAGATTTATGAGCTCTCTTCCTTCGCTATTATCTGCGATATGAATGATGCCCGGTCCGTCCATCACTGTGTGGCAGAAAATCTCTTCTGCTTTGTGACCCGTTGGTGATGAAATGAGTCCCCACACTCGATTCACTCAGCAGAAGCCTTTTCTGTCCCACTTCTTCTGACAGTACACCCTCATGTGCCCTGTCTCTCTCTATCTGTTGATCCCACATTAGTTGTTTTCATCTTCCATAGACACTTACTGTATGTGTTTTTTATGTATTTTTGATTGTAGCTCTTTTGTTTGTCACTGTGGGGAAAAAAGTGCCTGCAAAATGAATAAATATAAATATAATTTGTCCTCCTCAGATATGTTCATCAGGTTGATGCTGTGCTGCTCTCCCACCCTGACCCCCTACACCTGGGAGCCCTGCCATACGCTGTGGGCAAACTGGGTCTGAACTGTACTATATATGCCACAATTCCTGTCTATAAGATGGGTCAGATGTTCATGTATGATCTCTATCAGGTAAGACGGAGGAGTGAATGATGCCACTCGTTTACTTTCATCATTGGGGTTGAACTGCATGCTTACAATTGCTGTCTTAATCATTTATACTTCTTTCCCCTTTAGTCTCGAAACAACAGTGAAGATTTCACTCTCTTCACTCTTGATGACGTGGACTGTGCGTTTGATAAAATCCAGCAGTTGAAATACTCTCAGATTGTGAACCTAAAAGGTGAGTTAGATGTAGATCTTCATAGGCCAAGAGTTTCCCAGGATGATGCGTCACAGCTACAGCTAAATGTTTTTATTTTTTATGTTAACTTGACAGGGAAAGGACATGGTCTCTCCATCACACCACTCCCAGCTGGTCACATGATAGGAGGCACCATTTGGAAAATTGTGAAGGATGGCGAGGAGGAGGTTGTTTATGCTGTGGACTTCAACCACAAGAGAGAAATGTAAGCACAGACGCACATAAATATATAGGTGGAATTTTTCTGTTTTTCATTTTTTAGTCTGTTAATTAATGTCTTAATGTCTTAATGTCTTTACTCTTGTTTCCAGCCACCTGAACGGCTGCACGCTGGAGAGCATCAGTCGTCCTTCTTTACTAATCACAGACTCTTTCAATGCTGCATATGTGCAGCCACGACGTAAACAAAGAGACGAGCAGCTTCTTAGTAAGTAATCTTCACATGACTATAGAAGCAGTGTACAGCGGTCAAGTGATTTATAATTTTCCTAACACATGCTAAAGCTCAAACAAATGAACCGTATAATCCTGATGACTGTCCTTTAAGACAAAGAGAGTTTGTTTTTGTTAATGCTGTGCAGAAAATTACATTGTGTGATGTTTTGAGAACTCAGTTGGACATGGATTGAACTGCATGACATTTTTCCTCCAAAGGACACATTGTTTTTCCTCTTCTCAGCTCCTCCTTTGATTCAGCATGAAAGCTAAATGTCAGATTTAATAGAATGGGTAAATAATACGTTTCCTCACGTTTAAACATCCTCTCTTTGTGTTCTCCGTTTTCTCAAAGCTAATGTAATGGAGACCCTGCGTGGCGACGGCAATGTCCTCATTGCCGTGGATACAGCTGGCCGTGTGCTGGAGCTGGCTCAGCTCCTGGATCAGATTTGGAGGACAAAGGATGCCGGTCTGGGAGTTTACCCTCTGGCTCTGCTCAACAACGTCAGCTACAACGTGGTGGAGTTTTCCAAGTCTCAGGTAACGTTCACTGATCACGCCGGAGAAGATTTTTTACAGGATTTTAACATCAGAATCGTTTTTATTTGCAAAAACAGCTTAAATGTTGGTGGTTTCTCTGGTGCAGAGACAAGCAGCAGATCAGAATATATGATTTATAATCTCTTGTAGGTTGAATGGATGAGTGACAAGCTGATGAGGTGCTTTGAGGACAAGAGAAACAACCCGTTCCAGTTCCGTCACCTGACCCTGTGCCACAGTCTGGCCGACCTGGCCCGGGTGCCCAGCCCCAAGGTGGTGCTCTGCAGCCAGCCCGACCTCGAGTCCGGCTTCTCTCGAGAGCTCTTCATCCAGTGGTGCCAAGACACCAAAAACTCCGTCATCCTCACCTACCGCACCACGCCTGGAACCCTGGCTCGCTACCTCATCGACAACCCCGGGGAGAAGATGCTCGACCTGGAGGCAAGTCCAGCAGTGATTTATCTCTTCATGTGTCAAGTGTTTGCCCGACAGGACGCTAACTGTCTCTCTTCTCCTGTGACAGGTGAGGAAGAGAGTGAAGCTCGAAGGCAAGGAGCTGGAGGAATACCTCGAAAAGGACAAAGTAAAGAAAGAAGCAGCGAAGAAACTTGAACAAGCAAAGGAGTAAGTCCCAGCAGAGATAGTACTACTTCCTCTGGTTGGTTTAAGGGATGTGTCTCTATGTGATGTTGCTTTTATGCCTGTCGGTGCTGCAAAACACCCTGTGCATCTAATTTTACAGTCTGAAGATAACTAAAACAGTAAATTATGTAATAAAAATAAAAAATAAAAACCTAGAAATGCTAATGATGATCTAGATTCTCAGTCTGAAGACGGCTGTTTAAAGAGAAGTGTGAATGCGTGATGACTCATGGCCCCGTTGAGACATTTATACCAAATCTGCCGTCTGCCCTTGGAAAAAACATAACTCGCATGTATGTACGTCTTTTTAATGTTTGTTTGATGCCGCCGCAGGGTGGATGTGGACTCCAGCGATGAGAGCGATATGGACGACGACCTGGATCAGCCCGCCACGGTGAAAAACAAACACCACGACTTGATGATGAAGGGCGAGGGGAGCCGCAAGGGCAGTTTCTTCAAACAAGCCAAAAAGTCGTATCCGATGTTCCCCACGCACGAGGAGAGGATCAAATGGGACGAGTACGGGGAAATCATCAGGTATTACGATGTTGCATCAGAGATCAGCTGCATCATCATTAAACTGGGCTTGTTACTGGTTTTAACAGACGACATCACAGCACTCGTCCTTGCACTGGCTTCATGTTAGTTTTAGAATTGATTTTAAGATTTTACTGATCACTTTTAAAGCTCGCACTGGTCTGGCTCCAAGATACTGTGTATATATCAGACCTCATGATGCCTTATTAGCCAGTCCTCGGCCTTAGATCCTCGGCAGCGGCTCTCCTGGTCGTTCTAAAGTCAAGGCTCAAATCCAAAGGTGACCAGGCCTTTGCCTTCAGACCCCCCCCCTTCCCCCGACCTCCCCAAGACGTGCGGACTCAGTGTCGGCTTTTAAATCACTTCTTAAAACCCACTTTTACAGACTTGCCTTTATGTGATGTCATCTTCTTCTTTCATCATCATCATCATCATCGATTTTATCTCACAGAGGCTCTGAGTTTTACTTTACACCTTCTTCTGTTTTAACTCCTCTATACCAACTTTTATTATCTTATTGAATTCCTTATGGTTTTATGGCATTTGTGACTTGTCTGCTGTTTTGTGAAGCACTTTCTCAACTTGTGTTTTTAAAGGTGCTGTATAAATAAAGTTATTATTATTAAACTGCTGTTGTGTTTTCGAAGGCTGGAAGAGTTCCTGGTCCCTGAGCTGCAGGCCACAGAGGAGGAGAAGAGCAAACTGGAGGCGGGGCTGACCAACGGGGACGAACCCATGGACCAGGATCTCTCTGTTGTTCCCACCAAGTGCATCTCCAGTATAGAAAACCTTGAAATCAGGTCAGTGATCATCTCAAGCTTTAGAGGCTTCCCAGAGCGCTGCAGGTTTAAACTGACCCGATCGCTTTTCTCCCCTCCACTCTGCCCCTGCTGCACAGCTGGTCAGCGGCCAGTAGTGTGGTGCAGGACAGTGTAGTGTTGTGCATGTTGGATGACCTCCAGGTGTGCGTAAATGTTTGAATGTGAAGCTAAGTGATGCTGGAAAAGACAACGTGTTGTCAGCAACCCCCCCCCCCCCCTGGGTAATTTACAAATATGTCAAGAAACCTCCCCTGCGCCGGTGTTAAACAATGTTTGACAAATCAGCAGCTTTAAAAAGCTTTATTGTGTCCGCGTTCCTCTTACAGAGCCAGGGTAACGTATATAGACTACGAAGGTCGCTCCGATGGCGACTCCATCAAGAAGATTATTAATCAGATGAAGCCCCGACAGCTCGTGATTGTCCACGGGCCGCCCGAGGCCAGCCTGGACCTGGCCGAGTCCTGCAAGGCTTTCAGCAAGGACATCAAAGTCTACACGCCCAAACTGCAGGAGACGATCGACGCCACCAGCGAGACGCACATCTACCAGGTCAGGCTCGTCAAATGCCCCGCTGCTCCGTTGGAGTGAATTTGTTTTTTCTCTCTTGGATTACTGCACCAGAGCAGAGAGAAGCAGCCTTCCTTGACAGCCCAGTGTCCTCACTCCTCTCTATTTCTGTCCCCTCACAATAAAGGTGCGGTTGAAAGACTCCCTGGTGAGCTCGCTGCAGTTCTGCAAAGCCAAAGACACGGAGCTGGCGTGGATCGACGGCGTGCTGGACATGCGCGTGGTGAAGGTGGACACGGGCGTGATGCTGGAGGAGGGCATGAAGGAGGAGGTGGAGGAAGGCGACCTGGCCATGGACGTGGCTCCCGAACTCGGCATCGACCACAGCGCCACGACGGTGGCGGCCCAACGCGCCATGAAGAACCTGTTTGGAGAAGACGAGAAGGAGTTTTCCGAGGAGAGCGACGTCATTCCCACTCTGGAGCCTCTGCCTTCGCACGAGGTGAGAGGATTCACTCACACAGAGTTCACACTGTCGGGCAAAGTTGTTACACTGATGGCTGATTTTTGCTGAATATGAGGGTCTTGGGAAGTGAGTTGAAAATTAAAGGGATAGTTCAGTTTTTTTGAAGTGGGGTTATATGAGGTACAAATGGCCATTAAGTATAATATCTGCAGTAGAAACGTCTCTGCCCCCTCCCCCACTGAGAAACACCAGCGCAGTAACAGTAAGTACACTGTTGTGAATGAGGGACAATTAAAGGAATAGTTCACCAAAAAATGAAATTCACCTCACCCTCATGCTGATGAATACTCCGGAGTAGTTTTTTAAAAGTGCATCTGGAGACCCGGGAGGCCGACGAAATCCTGATATGAGAGTCAATAGCGCCCGACCCAAAAACGTCCATAAAACTACACAAAAACCCTCTAATATTCCTCCTTACTGCTCGTCCGCTGCAATCCAAGTGTCCTGAAGGGATATAGTCCAGAGTTTACTTGAAACAACATAATTTAGGACATTTTTACAGCCTAAACAGTCCTGTATTGGGCTCTGACATTCACGCGCCCCAGACAAATTCAGTACAGGACTGTATTCATCAGTATGAGGATGAGTCAATAATGACTGAATTTCATTTTTTGGTGAACTATTCCTTTAAACATCTTATTTTCGCCGCCTACGAGGAGTCCTATCTGAGAATAATACACCAGTACGATATAAAGTTAAAATTTACAATGCATCAGCTGGTTGGTCAGCCGTATACTGCCTGTGACTCGGTGCAGCACGATGCACCAGTGTTTTTCAGTGTGGGAGGGGGGCAGAGACCTTTCTACTGCAGATATTATACTTAGTGGCCATTTGTGACCTGTGAATAATCTAGAAACAAGATAATATACTAACAGCTCATTCTCAGTGCCTGTGCTTTCGGGGATCTGCATGTTAATCACACTCTTAATCTCACTGTTGCGTGTTTGTCCAGATGAACATGGACAGACTTGTAATGTCAGACACATACTGTATATTGTTCTGCACAGTGAAGCTCCCACATCTAAGTGAAGTTATAATAAGTACAGCCCACTTTTAAGTAGAGGGTGACTTAAAATATTAAAAACACTTAGAACAAGTATTACTTTTTGTTATTGCCAGATAAAGAGGAGGATTAGGGTCACTTTTTTTTAGCATTAAATCTCAGAATTTCGAGTTTAAAGTCAGAAATCTTATAAATGAAGCTGTTACATCTGGTCCTAATCCTCTTCTGTAGACAGAAGACCAGACACTATCTGTAACCAAGGTCAACAGTATCATATTAGTGAAATGGCCCATCTCTGACTGATGGCTTCATACAAGTGGGAAGAAAGCTGAAGAGGTTGCTGGCTGCACTTTCTCTCAGCTTAGAGAGGTTCTGTAGTATTTAGGTGACGGGTGTTAAGGTAACCTCGTTTCAAAACACTTTGCAGTCATGTAAATTTCAAGCAGCAAATGACACAGAGGACCCAGCACCTCTAAGAATCACACATTAGCGCTAATGCTTAATCCTTTAATGGGCCAATTAACGCTGCTAAAGAAGTTGTTTGCTGGGAGTGAAGAATAAAGATTATGTTTTTTCAAGCAACTTTAAAAATCCACCAAACTGGAGCAGGCACTTAACTCTGCTGCAGTTACATAAGAAACAGATCAGATAAGGTGAACTGGAAAACTGAACTTGAAATGAAAGAAGGTGAACTTTCCACATCATTGGATTAAAAAAGGAACATCTTATCTTTTTTATATATATATATATATATCTTGAACTTACTACCAAAATGGTTAGTGCAGTCAATAGAGATGTATGGAAACAACATTATCTTTTTTCTTGTTCTTGACACCGTTGAGGAATGAAAAAAACAAATTGTCCAACATCCTGTCAAATGTGTATTTGGAAACGGCGTCTTGCCAAAGAGCATCAGTCTAAAATGAGAATGGACTGAATTATACATATTGCTTCAGATAATACAGGAAGACCAGTGTGTGCTCAATCCAAAACATGTTTCAGGAGGTGCGTGCCTACTCCCCTCTCTGTACAGTAGCTGTCAGATGAGATGGAGAAGATGCTCTCTTAAAGGAATAGTTCACCAAAAAATAAAATTCTCAATAAAAGTCATTATTGACTCACCCTCATGTTGATGAATACTGGAGTACTTTTTTTATTCCTCAAAGTGCATCTGGAGACCCGGGAGGGCGGTTCATAGTCCCAACGTAAGCTTTATATGAGAGTAATGGTGCCCAACACAAAAAATCCATAAAACTACACAAAAACCTTGAAATATTCTTCCACACTGCATGTCCGCTGCAATCCAAGTGTCCTGAAGGGATATAGTCCAGAGTTTACTCGAAACGACGTCATTAAGGACATTTTTACAGCCTAAACAGTCCTGTATTGAATTTGCCTGTGGGGCGCGTTCACGTACATGAACGTCAGAGCGCAATACAGGACTGTTTAGGCTGTAAAAATGTCCTAAATGACGTCGTTTCGATTAAACTCTGGACTACAAACCCCCCACCCGGGTCTTCAGATGCACTTTGAGGAATAAAAAACTTATCCGGAGTATTCATCAGCATGAATTTCATTTTTTGGTGAACTATTCCTTTAAACTTTAGGACATTGTAAGACAAAGCACTTTGATAATTAGGTTTTATTTTGTAGGATTTTTTTGTTGTCTTTTGCATATAAATTTAAAAAAATGTGACTATACTGTTGCAGTTTTTCATAGAACAGATAATCGCACAACTCACAGCTGCATACGGTAAAAATGTGAAGAGAAGGGCCATGAGATTGGTCTGTAACGTGATAACACGCATACCAGCTCAGACGGCCCTTTGAGAAACACTCTGACATCCGCTCTTCCTCTGCTCTCCCTCTTTTCAGATTCCAGGGCATCAGTCGGTGTTCATCAACGAGCCCCGCCTCTCCGACTTCAAGCAGGTCCTGCTGAGAGAGGGCATCCAGGCCGAGTTCGTGGGAGGAGTGCTGGTGTGCAACAACATGGTGGCCGTCCGCAGGGTGAGTGTCCTTCCCCCTGGCTCGCCGAGCGCTCTATCCATCAGCGCCCCCCCCCTCCCCTACCCTCATCTCTCGCAACGCTAGTCACCCCGACCCATCAGCAAGGGAAAGCAGCCAAGAAGACATACGGCACAGGCTTGTTGTCGCCAAAACCACTCATTGAAAAAAATGTTGAGCTCCTGGTTTTATTCCCTACTGATTCATACTTAGTTCCATGAGCAGAGGAGTTGCATCACTTTAATGAAACTCAGAATTAAATGTCCGGACAAGATGAAAAGCAACGTCAAAGGGCTTCGGTTCATTATGTTAAAAAACATCCTTTCACGTCTCCCGTCAGCAGCCTTCAGGTCCGACACTAATTCACTTGAGGAGAAATAATTCATCACTGCAACAAACAGGATGAAGACATTTCCCAATGACATGAGTATTCATCGCCTGAGAATCTGTTGACTGCGAGGCATCAGAAGTGCATACTAATATTGTTGTGAAGCAGCGTGACACATTCATTGTCTCCCTTTGTTTGATGATGATTGTGCAGCAGTCAAGAACAAGCAGCATTTTTCAGAGCAGCCGGCAAAGTTGCTTCAGACGCCATAAGAAATACAGCAGCTTAGTCTGGAGGCTAGAGAAACACAGGCAGAAGCAGTAGGCTGTACATAATGTATGTGTTAACAGATGTTGGCAGTGAACCAAAATCAAGATTCATATTTTGTTTTGGATTTTAAAAAAAGAACTGAATGATCACAAAACGTATCAAACAAGAAAACAAAGGATTTCTCATTATAAACGGCTTCGAATGATCAAAAAACAAGCGAGATCTCTGGTGGTTTCAGAGGTCGAAGTTCATTAACTGACACGCTATTAAATAAAATACCGGTATATTCCACACAAAGTGAAACTTTAAAGCGCAAAGAGAAACAAACACAGACAGCCTAAGTAGGATACAAAAACCCAAAGGCAAATGAAAACATCTCACCTCAGAGAAAACACACACACCAAAAAAATCACAGGCAGAACTTAACAACTAAAGTAAAAGGAGAAGTACGAGTGAGCCAGGATACCAACAACAAAATGCATAATTGACGAGAACTTAAAATAGATGCAACCCAGAAAATGAAATCAAAGAGAACTGAGACTGTTAAAGGAGCGTGCGGGTACTTGTGCTATTTAAATTGGAACTCATGATGGATTGAGATTCATTAAACAACTGCAATCCCAAGTCTGGAGGAAGTAATGGGGAGCATGTTTATCTTAAAGGTCAGCTTGTGTTGCTGCACGAACACTCGCACCAACCCTGTCTCCGTGTTGTACAAAGTGTTAATGAATGTTCTGTGAGGACCCGGGTGACCCGTTCGTCTTTGTGCTCTTTGTCCAGACGGAGGCCGGTCGCATCGGGCTGGAAGGCTGCCTGTGTGACGACTACTATAAGATCCGGGAGCTGCTGTATCAGCAGTACGCCGTGGTATAGCAGCAGCAGCAGCAGCAGCAGCAGCAGCGATGGCAGCAGCAGAGCACGCCATGGCAACACAGAGACAATCCTTTACCAGAGGACAAGAGAATACCACACTTGGGCTACCTCTGCCCCATGGGCGGCTCCAGCTGTTTTACTGCAAACCTTGTTGTACATGTTCCATTTTATAATCTTTTTCCAGATAACGGTGTTTTGTTTGTTTGTTTGTTTGTTAGTTTACCTCTCCAGAATGAGAGGCAGATGCTCTCCCTCTGGATCGACCTCTCTGTTGTGTGAACAGACTGGATCTCATACACTTAAAACTCCTCCTACTGTACAGTAACAACCCAATGCACTGGATGGACTACAGCAAGCCCCTCCCCCTTGTTTGATTACATTAAAGACAGTTTTTCTTTTTCACAAATGCGTTGTGAAAGGTTTGTCTCAGATATCTATTGCAACAAGCGTATTAGACACCTCTGTGCAGTCTGATACAATACATCACTGTTCTGCCATAAACTCTCCATGATATGTTGCGGTGGACTGTATAATATTCAGAGGTGTTTCTCACTTTGGGTCGATCAAAAGATTAGGAACACCTCTCAATACTCTGCAGTTAAGTAACTAATAACTCTTGGTAAAGGTAGATGTTTTGGCAGAGCTGTTCTTTACTGATTTGTTTAATTTTGCATAGGTGTATTTTAAAAAAACACACACACACACACACATGCATATACTTCCCAGGTTTCCAGGTTAGTTGTATTTGGTCATTTTATACACCAGTTCTTATGCCATTGTTTCTGTTTCTCTGTAATTCAGCAATCAATTTCCATTAAGTTGGAGAACTTGCAAGTGGCAGACTTAAAAAGAGGAATGGTCCAAATTTCAGCAGCAGAGACTGAGATATCCTGAGATTTAGTCCCCAATGTAGGTCAAGCAAGCCCCAAAAAAAGCAAGATACTACAGTTTCCCAAAATGCAGTTTAATGGCGTACAAATCATCCCTCCCTGTCTGGACAACTCCCACAGCTCTATGGGCTTATATTTGTCAGCTTGTAATGTTTCACAAGTTTAAAAGTAATTTTCTTAGAATTTACAAATCTTCTACACAGGAGGGATCTGTTTGCATATATTGAAATGAATTATGTTAGGCTGAACCCCTTTTAGATATGTCACCTGCTTTTCTAATGATGTCCCAAAACAATCACAAGAACAAACTAAACACAACAAGAAATTATTAGAAAACTTAACATAAAAAGAACCAAGTCACAACCTGAGGATTGACACTAAAATCCATGCTATTTAAAGATGAGATATCTTTTAAACAAGCCAAATACAGACAAGAAATAAAATTATTCAATTGAAAAGGAGACTCACCTAAGAAGTTTTTGTCTAAATATGATTCCTTATGACTAGAAAATTCATTCTCATGTGTAAAATTGGTGTAGATCCCCTTTTAAACACTGATGCATTCGGTTTGGAATAATTTGAATGTGTAAAGAAAGGTATTGTGTGCCAATATTTTTTGCACCAAACATTTTCCAATACTACCCATTTCTGCACAAGCTTTGCTTCCTACCAGGTCAGCTGGTTACTGCATTAACAGCAGATGGAGACATTTTTCAGCGGTATCCTATCTAACCGGCCTCTGAATGCCCATATCAAATCTGCCCATGCAGCAGCACCATCTGTAATGCAGGCGTGAGATGACATTGTCCCTGAAGTGATAACTGGGACTGAATATAATTCAATCTGCTATGTGGTGAGCTAGGATTACCGTTCCTCTTTATACTTTGGGTTAATATTTTTTGGGCAACTGTTTACCTCCTTGGCTGTTTGTGACAGGATGGGAAGGAGTGGGGGGGGAAATAATGTAACGGTTCAGCAGTTTGTTTTCTTATCTTTTTCAGGCACACGTGAATATATACAGCCTCACCTCTGCCGTGCCCCAGTGAGGTGTAACGGGAGTATCAGAAAGTCGGGTGATAAGAGCTGGCGTTCAGGATGGAGGAGGAAGGCAGGGTGTCGTTGCGGGGAGTGATGTGTCCGCTGCAGCCGTGGTGGCACATTGACTCGGTTGATTACGTTTGCAGCGTTGTGTGAATCCCCGGGGTAGATCCTTAACACAGGCAGCTGTGGAATGCCACTTTTATGGATATACCAAAACAAAACGCCTTCCCCCCGCAACTCCAACCTCACACATGCCCACAGCCAGCGTGACGACACACACACACACAGGGATGGAGGCTCCTCCTACACTGATGTTAAACAATCACAGGGAGGGTACACACACACACACAAAGTAGGACAGTGAATGTGAGCAGAGGTGGAGAGTGTGAGTTTATGTGTGTGTGTGTGAGGGGGTGATCATGCACATGGTTGGAGGAGTTAGACTTGAGCATGGATGGCTGGCTGACGTGCAGGCCTGTTTTTATACAGTTGCATAACATACAGTCTTGCACTTTAGAAACATTAAAATTTAAATGCTCTTCTTTAATCCATGGCTCACACACACACATATAAACACTCAAAAAAAACTTTCATGTTCAGAAATGCACCAATGATTCCTTTATTTATTTCTTTTTTTCTCCCCCCTCCTCCTCCCTGAACCACAGTAACCTATGACAGACTGGAGCTGAGTGAGAGATAGAGAGGTGGAGTGGAGATGAGGAGGAGAGACGAGCTCTTCTGTGCCACAGAGCATGCCAGCCCTGCCCAGTCAGTGCTTTTCATTTTGATAATTGACCGGCAACGCCAGAAATGTCCATCAGCTAATCCTCTTAGCTTTCATAATGCTGACTCTGTCACAGAAGCCCCTGTTTTAATGTAACGAGCAGCTAAGCCCAGAGCACAGGGCAGAGTCGCCCTGGGGCAGCACAGAGGCCGCTCTGCCCCCTGGAGGCCACCGGGAGATCTGCTCTCCGCTCAACAAGTGCCCCCTGCCAATCTGTCACACCACGTCAATTCATAAACCCATAACCTGGCTGCAGGGCGAGCACCCCTCTGCCTTCCACACTGTACTCGTTTGGCACGAGGCTGCAGTCGAAAAGGCAGCATCTTGGTTGTGGTGCGTATCCATTCATCTGTGTGGATTGGAGGATGAATGAATTTAATCCCTTTTGAATTCCCGGTCTCCTCACTAAGCAGACCACTTAATGCCAATGACATCAATGTAATAATGTGAAAAGGGGACGAATTTCTATGAAACCTCGGAATATTCAAACATAGCATAAGGCAAAGAAAAAAATCCCACGATATCCAGATCTAAAAATGGCACATGATCATGTCCAAATGGACATCACGCTTAAATGTCTGCAGATCTATTACAGGCCTAGACAATAACTACTCATGCCTCCTTACTTTACAATAAACATTACACCATGATATCATCACAACCAATGAGAAAATGCTAAAAAAAATTAAATTATAATGCTAAATTCCCCAAAACTTTGCAATATTTATGTTCACTGTTTAATTTTTAAATAAAATTTGTCAAGCTGATATCAGATAACAGTTTTAATGCAGGTTAAAGTAGTTAATCCAAACCACTTTGTTTTTGGCACTGCAAAGGGGGCGCTGTCAGGGTGTCACCTCTGTCAACATGGGAATCAAACCCACGACCTCAACATCAGTCACATTGCACAGAGTTAATCAGACAGAAGAACACATGATCACCAGTCTCTCTCAACACTGACATGAAGGAGCTGTCAATCAACCTGTGTGTGAGTTTTGGACTTTGGCAGTAACGTAGGTTAATAATCACCACAAACATCCTAGAAGTGCCTAACAATCTGATTGACTTTACCTGCTTTACCTTACCGAGTGAGATTTAGTTAAAATGTCTCAGGTTTACAACTTAAAAACAATAATCACATAAAGTCTGTGCTAAACTAAGCTAAGCATTCATTAGCTTAGCTTAGTTGAACTTAACCTGAAGAATTAACATTAGATAATTAAAAATATATTATTATCATTAAAACATATTATTGAAAAATAATATTTAGACCAAATTTCTCATTTGTTTAGTTAGTGGACAAATGCCAAGCCACAGTAATTTGGTGAGTTGTTTTATATCTGAAGCAAATTTTTTGAAGATATCAGTGGGCCCAAGGAGGAAGCAGCTCAACCTGACATGATGAAAGAAAATGTTGCCTGGATCGGTCGCTTTGTCAGCTGTAAATCTGCTTTGTTATTGCTCAGAAACACAGAAGAGAGAGGAGAGAGACTGGAGGGAACAACCAGGAAGACCTGGAGGTTCAGGTGAGTTCAAAACACAACCAACTCACAGGTGATTTGTGTTTGTTGCTAGCTGCCCTACAGCTAATGTCTGGTGCATGGATCTATCTTTTTTATTTTTTTTTATTCTTATAGATCATTGGTCTGGTGTCAAATTGAAGTAAACATTAGCTTCACTTTAGCATCACCCTGGAAAACTAAAGCATGTAACTTATATTTTATTTAAACCACAGCTTTGACTGTATACAGATTAAAGGGATAGTTCAACATCTTTGGCAAATTGGCCCATTGCCATAATCCCTATAGTTTTAGGAGTAGGTTTGTCACCTTTAATTGTCGGTGCAAGATATTTTTAGATCGGCGGAGCAGAGCCGCGAGCTGCTCAGAGCTACGCTATGGAGGCTAATGGGATTTCTTGGTTTCCCTCATCAAACTCATCAAATACACAATCCAACAACTCCAAAACGCTCTGGTGGACAAGTTGCGACCTGCAATTAAAGGTAACGAACCTATTCCTAAAACTATGGCAATGGGCCAATTTGCCAAAATGTTGAGCTATCCCTTTAAACTGCAGATACAATGTGTTTATTAGGGTTGTTTTTCTTAAGGAGAAAACCAGGCTAGCTATTTTAACCTGCTGCTCTTTATGCTAAACTAATGTTGTGGCTCCAACTCCAGAATGACCAGTGTTGATTTTCTGATCCAACTCAGCCAGCAGCTGAAAAGATAATTTCCCAAAATGTCAAACTATTTCTTCAAAAGTCAGTCTGTGGAGTAGGTCACTTTTACACAATAGTTAGAATATAAGTTTGTAGCAGGTTTGTTATAGGTTGTTATTATTCTGGGGGAGAAACTTCTCACTCTTCACTTCACAGTTCCCCTCTAGGCCTTCCTCCTTTTTTCCATCCCTTCCCTAATTCCCCCTTCTTTGGGTAATCCCAAATTCAACGTGCCAGCATCTTCCCATGGCTATGGTCCTTCTGTAAAGGATCCACTTATGCCCACCCACTCTTTAAGATACACATAGAAAGGCTGCGTTGAGCAGGAATCCTGAATTACACCATAACAGAGGTGATCCTCTTATGCAACCTGCTCTTCACACCCCGTCCACAAAGCGGGAATGCTCACGAGCGCAAATCCACGAAGGCGCTCGCTGCCAGATTATCCACAGTCCACAATACTGCAGCTGCAATGTTGTCTTTTTGATAAAACAATGCGTTTTGTTGGGGTGTATTCATGCCAGGCACTGATCCTGGCTCCCTATAACAGAGCCATGTGGATGACTTAGCGATCATGCGTATGTGACTGAATATTTAGGACAGATCACATGAGATTGTTTTGCTTGGCCTGAGTACAAACGGCACATTCTTCTCCACTCCCAGTAAAACAAACCTGACCAGTTGGTTGTCCGTAACTTGAGGCCATGCAGGCAAAAGGATCAGGAAACATGCTCCTGGATGAGGGCAGTATTAGCCTCTTAGCAAACTGCATTCAGGCCGACATGTGCTTCCAGCCAGTCAGCAAAATGCAACCTGGCTGGCCTGCTCTTTCCGCTCAGCACATCAGAGGGAAGCGGCCGTATCTGATGTGACACGGCTGACACCACCTTGAGAGCTGTGAGAAGACCCTGCCGATGATTAATTCGAGCACAGAAAACATGATGAGGATAAGCTCCCTGTGTTTACCCCTGCAGACGTCTCTCCTAAACTCAGGGCGACTACCTAGCATGACACAGGCCATGTAATAAGGATGAATCATCATTGGAAATGAATGATGTCGATGTGAAAGCGAGTGGAGGCCTGGCCGAGGAGTTTTGGACCCGGGGAAGTGACTCAGCACTACAACCGTTTATGTTCGTGCAGTCCGGTCCTCTGAGTGGTGCCCTGCAGACCTCAGTCAAACAGAACGTCCAAATTATTCTGCTTGCTTTAACTTGTAGCACAGAATAAGGATGATTTGATGCATCTGACAAATTCAGTCGATTTTCCTGACGGATAGTGTTCGTCAAACTTGCTGTTACCCTTCTTATCTGTTGAGATTATTTCTAGCAATCACATGTCTAATGCAGAATATTAAGAGCTGTTAATTCCAGTATTAAATCGCAGAAATTAGGGTTTGAGACTAGATTTTGACCTGGCTGCTATTAGGCTTGACCTGCTTAAGATTTTACCGCCTAAAACTTGACCTGACATTTAAAAGCAAAAATCCAGTGAAAAACCAACCAATAACATTGACTCCAATACACCAGTGATATCCCTATTGTCCGCTACCTTTCCATAGGAAATATTATTACTTTTACTTGTTGTATGCAAAATTATAATGAAACCTGTAGTATTATCTTAACCTTTTTTCAAATAATTCAAACGAGCCCTATTGTAATACACAAAATGGTAATATATGTGTTTAGGGACTTTAACACTAGTGTCATTTCTTCATCATTTCAATTCAAAGGATCACTGGATTCCTTCAGATCTTTAAATTACAGCTCGCAGTCTCATCAGCAGATGGAAAACCAGGAGTAATTATTGTCACATGAAGTGGACCCACAATAACCCATTCTGTGCAATATGTTAATTTCTAGTTAGTCCTTTGTTTGTTGTAACTTCATTAGTCACCGGAGACCGGCTACACCTGACCCTCAGCACAGTCACAAAGTACTGTGACTAAATAGTTTCCAAAATCACAAGAAGTCTGAGTTGAGATTACCTCGTCACACGTGCTAATAACAGCTCTAATCATTCAGAGATCATGAAGACTTATGATCTTACTTGGATTTGCCCTCAGGGATCGAGACCACTTTAGACAGGGGTTGGGCTTTGCTCAGATGACTTAAGTCTTTAAGGGGGGGCTCCAGTGATTTAGTGTTTTACTTTTATGAAGTTTAATTCTCAAAAGAAAGCTTTAGATAAGAATGGTCAGCACTGTAGCATTATTTGATTTTCCTTTTAGTCTCCCAAAACAATGGATCCTATAATTCCTACAGCTTTTTTGGGGGTTAAGTCTTCTTGCCTGAAAAATGCCCATGTCTTTCAAACTTTATACCCAAGTTCAAAAGTGAGTCTTCCTGTTAAAATTTTGATGTCAAGCCCAATGCGAAATAGCATAAACCGCATATCAGATTTAATTATCAGACCTTCTTAGTTGAAAAAAACAAAAGACAACAAAACAAAACAAAAACCTCCCTTCGGGGCCACTATGATTTATATTTGTGTGTAAATGCTCTTTAAAACAAAACTCAAACTCTTCCATAAAAAATATATATTTCAATCATTGTGCCTGCTTTTGAATAATAATCCCATTGACATTAACAACTCCTCCTCACCCTCCTACGACGCAGTGCCTACAACTTGTGTCTCCAGTATGGAGGTGTAGAGGGTGATGAAATCAGTCAGCAGAGAAATCTACTGGCTCACTGACTTTACTGCTCCCTCCTCCCCTCCACCTCCACCTCCACCTCCACTTGAATGAAGAACTCACCCTCACTTGTCCTCTGTTTCAGAAAAAGCACTGGCTGTATTAATATAGACTTTGCAGCCTGTCTCTGCAACTCTGGTGCTATCTCTCCAGAATGAATTGGCTGCATGCTTCTGCAGCTATAACCTCTGTGGTCAGTCTAAATGGGACTCTCCACTCCACTGTTTTCCGCAAGGGCCGACCCTTTCTTTACTGCTCTGCTCTGCAGACAGGAGAATAATGAAGTTCTGTATGTGCAGCTCATTACAAAAGGCTAAGACTCTCTCAGATAAAACCAACCTTTTTCCTCCAGTTTGGCAGAGGAGCTATACACCGTCTGCTGAGGCCTCAAATGTTACCATGAAAATTCATAAAGAATCTGACAAAAACTATATCTGACTAACTCAAACATGCAAGGCTATGGTATTAGACTGAATTTTGCAGTATACAAGTATGTACAGTAAATTAAAGACCAGGTTTTATCCCCTAATGAGTCAGTTCTAGATGTGAAGCTATGTCTTGTATGTAGAGTTGAAACTCCTTGATAAATAAAACATAAAATTAACCATTAACCATTGTGATCATAGTTCAAGTCATAATTTAAGAAAATAATCCAAAACATTTGCCGATACCAGCTTGTTAAAACTAAAAACTTTTTGAATTTTGGGTTTTCGATGTTACCTGGAAGTTTGTTTATCCACTATTTTATGACTGTTCTATGAACAAAATGATAAATTGACGTAATCTGTAGATTAAATGATAATGAAAAGCAGTTGTAGCGCTGATTGTATGCCACTCTGGCACTTACCATGTGTTATGTAACAGGCTTTTTTGAGAGATAAAGAAATAAACCAGAGTCAGCAGGCATGAAACACACGTAATTGATCAATTTGTTGTTTTCTGGAGCATATAAACCTGTAGTTCACACACACACACGGTAAAAAAGCACCGTGCGGTTCCTAATGTTCTGCGCTATCGTTGACTCACTGAGGTTGACCGAGTTGCCTTATGTTGTCGACATCTGTACGGGTGAGTTTTCATGTCGGGGGAGATGAAGAGAGAACAGTACAGGAGATGAGTGCTGCCTTCAGAATACACAGATTAGACTTTCTGTTCATTCCTCTCTGCCCTGTTTACTCTTCACACCTGAGCAGGCATACAAATAAACCTGCGGTGCTGCCACTGAATGCTCAACACTCATGATGAATATTTTATTTTCCCTGCAGCTGACTGAGGAGCTTTTGCAAGGAGTAAAATCACCAGATCTCCAGAGACATCTCCTGTGTGTGTGAATGTGTGTGTATGTGTGTGTGCACGTCGAGCTTGTATTGTACTGTTAGTAACAACCATTGGCTGAAGTGGGCTCAGCAGGATGATAGTTGGCAGGATGAAGGGAAAAAAAGGGGGGTTCAGATCTGGAGGTATTCATCCCTCCATCTGTTTACTTCCCTCAGATAATTAGTTGAATATTAGTCAAAATGCCAGCAGTGCATTAAAGGAAGGTGTCACACTTATTTCTTTGGCGTGGTGTTACCTATAGTGATCTCTTCACACCGTGCACACACGAGCCTCAGCAGCATCATCCCCACTTATTCATGAGATACATCAACGCATTGCAAATGAAAATGTGATTTTAATATTTGATATCCTTGGTTAAACCACAAAATCCATTCAGTGGTTCAGGTAGCAGATGTAGTTTACCCGGTTGTCAGTGAACTGTGAGTACTCAAATTTCCATTTTTAGTCCTTAAGACAAGACTGCGTAACCTTTACTGAGCAGCAAACCCTGTGACCACAAATGGTAATTACAGTAAAAGGGCACAGTAAAGGAAAACACCAGCAGTTTTTGCACCAATGTTTCACATGAACCGTCTGCTTGCAAGTCTCGGGGAGTGCTGCTGCAGATTTAAGAAAAGAGGGGGAAAAAAGTTGTGTGAAGGCTTTCGTGGCTCCAGAGGGAGCTACTTTATATCTAGTAAATCACCTCAAGTGATGTGACTTGAATCAGGATCACAGTTTGAAAGAAAGACCTGTGTAGCCCACTCATCATCTCTGCTCGAGGCTAACACCTCAAGGCTTTATTAGCTGCTATTAGCATAACGCACCATCCTGTGAAATTGTATTGTGGGAAATGTAGGTGGCATGCTGCATCAATTCTTTTCATAGTTATTTTTAATTCATTATTTTTTCAGACCTCATCATCAGGCAGCCCCAATGAGAGTAGTTGGAACTGGACCAGAAGCAGGACAACAGCTGTTAACGTAAGGTGGGTCTATTCTTTGTTTTTCCTCTTGCAAAGCAAAGAAATGTACAATCAAAGTGTATTGAATTGAATTATTACATATTTTAATCACAAGAGGACGTTACAAGGCTCATTCATGATCTGCTTCACTGTGTAGGCTACATAACCATTTCATACAAATTATATCAAAAAATATATATTTACACTGCATTGTTTGGCAGAAAACTCTCAATGCCTGATTCAAAAGCCCACATAGTAAACTTCACATTGAAAAAAAATGACAACACAGTCTTGAAAACATTATGTAAACCGTGTCGTGGTTCTGTCGCACTGCCCTTAAAGACTGCGTCTTAATTACTGCGCTAAACCAGTGAATAAACCACATGAATCATCATGGCAATAATTGGAGTTGGAAGTTGAAATGAGCAGCGCTGAGTCAAACGGCAATTGTTGTGTAACACGCAGTTCATTGTTAACACCGTTGACATCAAGTCATTATTGATCTGCGAGTGCAAGGACATGACACATACTTGGCATTTGTATCAAACAACACATTTATGTTACACTGGCTGCTCCTTTTGACATCTGCCCACAGTAAAACTATCCCACAAAGCCAACCTCTCGCCGTCTCCCTACAGCTAAAAACCACATTTCACGCACATTATTATCTTTGCTGCATATCTGCAGCCATTCACTGGGTCCTGCAGAAGGCAAAGGAGGCCATGTGTGTATGTTTGACCAAGCCAGGGAGTGTAAAGCAGTGGATAAATCTCTGTAAGCAGGCCCTGGCAATGCTCCCCGATTGCCTGCCTGCTGTGTGGGCAGGGGCCCGGAGGGGACTAATCCCTTGGCATGGGCACGGGTCACACATGTTGATGTGTATGTGTATGTGTGAGCGCATGCAGAAGACCCAAGCCACAGGATATACAGTACACAAGACCTGATGACAGATTCAGAAAGCCCTGACTAATAACCTGCGACGCCTTCCGTACTTGCTTAGCAGCCTCCGCTTGACGTTGTTGATGCTTCATGGAGATGATGGAGCAAATGATTTTGGAGCTCTGCCTCATACTGTACTGACAGGGACAGTCCCGATCTTATGTAACCTTGCTCTGCTGGAGATTGCGCTGGAGTCTGAGGCCTTTGACCTTTGCAGGCTGCTCAGTTTTTTGCTTAAGTGGGCAGCAGCAGTGGTGGCGGTCAACAGAGAAAAAAAAAAAGTCGACATGCTGTTTCAGCCTTGTCTTGTCAACCTGTTTGTATAGACGGTGGCAGAACTCCTGTTCTGTTATCTTGGCAGCTAAGGTGACCCTCGACAGGCCTGGAGGCAAGAGGAGCAGACTCCACTCTGTAGCCTCATAAGTCCTCCACACACACACAAGCGTGCATGCTGTTTTTAGTTTCAAGACAAGATTGCAAGGAATAATTTGACATTTGGCACAAAGGAGATGACCTCACTGTTGTATTTGCAAGGTAAATATGATGAAGCCACGGCCAATAGCTGAGCTTAGCACAAAGACTGGAAATTGGGGGGAACAGCTAGCCTGGCTCTGTCCAAAGGAATCAAAATATCCAACCACCAGCACCTTTAAAAACTCAACAATTCACACGACACCTTGTATGTTGTGGCGGTTGTGACTGTAGCAACTATGCGACTAAGCCTTCCTATTTCTCCTTGGAGTTTTTTCCAAGTGGAAACATTACCAGCTTTAAATTGAACGGGGGCAAAGCTATTAAAAGTTCAACAATGGGAAGCGACTTAATTATTCCAGGTGCGGTCTATAAATACAGCTGGTTAATAACAGAAGGGGCGCTGCATTATAGAACAAACAGCAGGGGTGGCCGGGCCTTTTCTTATACCAACACTGCAGAAAAATCCAATCACGAAGTGGAAGTTTCAAACAAATAACTTTGAATCTCACTCCTTCATTATGATTATGCTTAAAAAAGGCAAACGTGCTGGGAATATGAAGTCAGTTTTTGTTGCAGTTTAGTTTTCTAACCACAGCATTAAATTACATAATCAGATGTCATAATAAACAAGCTGCTTGTACCAAACTCCATTCCACATAATTGCCAGCTGATTAAACCGTCCAGTTATTTACAGTACGCCTCAGTGGTAGCTCCAGGTGACAACAGCTTGCATGGAATAATAGGTGAGCGGCGGCCGGCGACACCTGACCCTCAGCACTCACAGCTTCACATGGAGCCTGCAGACACCACGGGGACCTCGGTTGGCCTTGCATGGGGTTGACACACTTGCAAGGCTGCCAGCTATCAAACACTAATTAGCGGTGTAGTAGCGGAGAGTAAATCCAGTTCAACGGAGCATTCAAGGCTGACTTCTACACACACACACTGGTGGATGGAAAAACCATAAAAGCGGAAGTGAGTTACGAGAGCAGCTGGGGTCACTCATGTTCTTAATATACAATTGATTTTTTTTTTTTCCCCCTCTCTCATGATGGTAATTGTTTGCTTTCTAATGATCCCCCTGTCCTGACTGGAGGGGAATATTTTACCAGCATTTAATTTACAACTGCCACACTGACACAAAGGTCCCCATTACATTATTCATCTGTGGTAGGCCTACGTACAGGTCCAGCAGCTCTGTTTGTGTGTGAAGCAATTTCCCGAAGAGCAAAACGCATAAGCCATTATAATCTTGGCACCAATAAACCTTTCGGCAACTAGAGAAATTATTTCATGGTTCTAGATTTGGTGGTGGTGGTGGTGGTGGTGGTGGTGATGGTGTGTGTGGAGGGAAAGCAGGAGAGAGAGAAAAAAAGAGCAGTTAGCTATTGATGCCCGTGAGCTGGAAGATCTATAACCTCAATTATTCAGCATGATATCAAAATGAGGAGTGCAGGTGAGTTGAAGGCCGGTTATTAAAGGAGGCAGGGAAAGATACTGTATCTGCAGGGAGGTGTTGGTTTTTGGGGGGAGGGTTTTGGTGCTGGTTTGGTAGCTAAACAACATGAAACATCTCCAGACTTCATGGGTTCAGGTGGACCAATGGGAAGCGATCTGGAGGGTTGCCAGGTTTGACAATGAGTGAGCGAGTGAGTGGAGCGATATAGGCCAGAGGAGGTAATGCATACGTTTTCCTAAGCTCATGCAACCATTGGGAAATTTAAAAACATTTTTTTTTTTTTTTTTTTTTTTTTTTTACATACATACAATAAACAGACAGTAAACAAATAAACAAAAAATATATACATAGAAAGGGGTATGGTATTATATATTATAGGTATATATTAGTAAATCATATAGTTGTTTGTAATAATTTATAATATTCCTAGGTTTTTATAGCTTTTCTGTCTCTCAAATTTTGTAGTAGCTGCATGTAATATCCGATTTCTATTTTAAACTCATAAAAATGTGTTTTTTTGGATGACCATTTGCATTTATGGATGTAATATTTTTCCTTGTAAAATGAAAAGATTCAACAAAAACAATTCCTTTCCTTTAAAGCAGAAGTAAGCGGAATGTTTGTGTTAATATAAGTCTTAAATAGTTATATCTTCCGACAGCAATCACTTATATAGAGTGTTTGGTCTGAAACACGGGTCTGTCAGTCACTCTGCTCTGCTGTAAGCCCAGGGGAAAACTTTCCTTGTATCCTACAACCTTTATCCAATGAGGAGAGAGAACGGCATAAAGGGGCGGTCCTCTCTGTGTGTGCAGCCAAGGGATGCGCGTGAATGTGGTGACATAGGGACGAGGGCGGGGACTGCTAACTCCATCGGCTGACAGGAAGTTAGCCAAAACCACCGGATCGCTTACTTCTGCTTTAAGTTTGTTTTTCATCATAAGTGAGAATTATATCTGAGGATCTTGATGCCTGTCAAAAATGTAAACATGTCTTCTAGTTCCATCCAAAACAAATAGGTTTAACGACATTCAAAAAAAAAAATTGAATGCATGATTTTAAAAGAAACTTCCTTTATCTTGTTTGTGACACAGTATCTGCTGCTTGAAGTCCACTCCACTGAGTTCCAGTTTATATCTATGTCTATAAATTTTGAGTTGCAAAGTAGTTTGCCATTGGGAAAGTTAAAGAGTCTGGTTGAAAAGGGGGAGGGATGGAGGGAGACCGCAGAGAGGGAGGGGAGGGCAGCTAGGAAGCACAGTTCAGTCCTCCCTCTCTCTCTCTCTCCACTCTCTCTACCATGTGCACGCGGCTTTTCTGCACTGAGGAGGAATTCACGTTGGAAAAGGAGGAGAGAGAGAGAGAGAGAGAGAGAGAGAGAGAGAGAGAGAGAGAGAGAGAAGGGGGGAGGCGCCCGAGCGAGAGCAAGAGGCAGGCGGCGGCGCGAGACTTGCTGGCCGAATTTAACAATTAACCTTGATGAACACAGATTGGTTTCACTTAGCGAGGCACGCGGGCACAGGTGCGTGGAGTCCTGCGAAACGGCGCGTGCAGCTGAGCGACTCTTCCTTCCTTTCCTTTCACGCGCTTGTGACTGACTGGCTGACTGACTGACTGGACGCTGACGCATTTTCATGCCAAACACAGAAACTACAACACAGGAGGAGGATAGAGGAGGATATTGCAGCTGATTTTTTTTCTTCTCTCTCTCCCTCTCTCTCTCTCGCTCGAGTCTCTCCCCATTCTTTCTTTCTTTCCACCACGGGACAGGAGGGATGCGCGTTGCAATGGGAGCTCATCCGATACACGTCGTCTTGCAGAATCCAAATTCAGGAGCATAAGATTGATTTTTTTTTTTTTCTGTTTTTTTGGGGGGAGCGTGTGTGTGTGTTTGTGTTTGTGTGAGTGCCCTATATCGGAATTTGACCGCCGTGTCATTGCCCAGTGTACCAGCCCCAGCAGCAGCAGCAGCAGCAGCAGCAGCAGAGAGAGGCATCTTCTCAGCGGCGGAGACAAGAAAGGAAGAGGAAGAAGAAGAGGAGGAGGAGGAGGAGGAGGGGGGGACACTGTCCGCTTCACTACACTCTCACCATCTGCGCCCTGGACGGCGGCTTGAAATGAGGAGGACCACATCCCGGCTGCGAACCGCGTGAGGAGAAGAGACGAGCGGGGCGGCAGCAGCAGGTTCTTCGGCTTTCAAGGACGCAAAGAAAAAGAAGAAGCAGAAGAGGAAGGAGGAGGAGGAAGAGAAAGAAGAAGAAGAAGAAGAAGAAGAAGAAGGGGAAAAAAGAAAAAGTGGCCGCCGGCCCAAGGAGCTGTGTGAAGCATGGAGCGGGACACCGACACCGACGCCGTGCTGCCCGTGAGCGCGGCGAGCGCCTCTAAAAAGACAATAATCGCCAAGATATTCAAAGTTCGCAAGAGGAGGGAGATGCTTTTCGTTCAGGTGTGCTTTATCTGCAGTGTCCTCTTCGTGGCGTGGGGCATGTCAGCGCTGTTGACCAAGACAGGTGAGTGGAGGTGGAGGTGGTGGTGGTGGTGTTGGTGTGTGAGGGAGAGGGAGGGAGGGAGGGAGGGGAGGGGGGGGGCTGGACTGCTGAGATGCACCGGGGGTGGGTGGCACAGAGATAGAGATGGGAGATGGAGAGAGCCGAGGAGAGGACGGGAGCGGACGAGCGGCTTGGGGGGGAAATCTGCAGTGTAATCACGCACCCACATGCACATCAGTTAATTGTAACCACAGAGCCCCCCCTCCCCTCCCCTCCTCTCCTCCTCCACCTCCCTCCTCTCCCCCCCCCATTCCCCTCCTATTGATCACAGACACAAACCAATAGGCTGTAATGTCAAGGGCATGCGATCTGAATGTGATATTCGTGTTCCCGCAGCAGCAGCAGCAGCAGCAGCTCCGTCTGCCTGTCTCCTAAAATGCGTATGTGATGTGATGTGATGTGATGTGATGTGATGTGATTCCCCCCTGATCTGATCGCGGCGTCTGTGCCCGTTTTGGGTGAAGTGTGTAGTTGTTTTGCATTAAAATAGCACAGAAGGTGTTTAGTGTCCCTGGCTCCGTCAGCACATGTTATTGTCAGCTGAGGTATTCTTCTTCTTATCATTCATTTCTATTATTATGATTATTATTACAGTGTTGGTGAATCCCATGCGTCTGTTTGTCCGTATATGCCGCAGTGTGCGCGCTTGTGGCAGCGGCACGTTTTTTAATTTGAGAGGCAGGCTCATAATCACGGCACACGCGCACCTCACGCTCCACATGCACGCACCGATCAAGTAACCGACCCCAACGAACGAACGAACGAACACAGTCAGGTTTCTGCTGCATGTGTTTTCGCGTTTTATCTCCTTGTGGAAAAAGAATATATAGATAGATAGGTGCATTATATCGTCGGTCACACAACAGTGGAGCTCAGGTCCGGTGGTTAACGCTGCATGGCATCATCGTGCCATGGCCCGGGGCTTCACACATAGACACACTCAACACCAATGCACACACTGGACTGGTCTCAATCACACTCGAGCATCATCACGCTGCTTGTCAGGTTGAGGCATGGCGATCGAGGGATGTCGGTTATTTTTTTCTTCTTTTACGCAGAGGCCACTGACGATCTCTTTTTTTTTTTTTTTTTTTTGGAAGGAGGGCGGATGAACCGTGGTGCTTTGTCGTTCTGCTCCGTGTTGCAATATTCACATCTGATGATGTCCGAGGTGTGAGCTGAGCAAACGACTCCGATGGCTGATCATGCGTGATGCGTGTGATGCCCTCTCACACACACACACACACACACAAACACACACATACACACACTTCAAACAACATGCCCTCTCATGCACACATGTCAAAACTCTTACCTCGGGCCCGTGCAAACACTGACACGCAGAGAGCATCCCACACAGCCTCACACACGGTTATGTAATCTAACGACCAACCTTGACATTTTGCTGGTGAAGAATGATAACTGACTGACACACCACTGGGATCAGAGGTTAACTTCAAACCACACACACACACACACACACACACACACACACACACACACACACACACACACACACACAATGGACACAACTATAAAGCTGAGTGTAGTGCCAACATGAATCTTTGATACCATGTTTTATTGAAGGGAGACTTATTGCTGCATTTAAGGCAGGTATTTTTTTTTGCAAGAAAGAGAAGAAGGCATGGTCTGTGTTTATTTTTTCTTCTCTCTCCTCCACCTTATAGTTGCTTCTTCTTCCTAACCCTAAGCCTCAGCACCCGTCGGACCCCGTGGTGGGATCTGTCCATCTGCAACCACTTAGACCCCGGGGCTGAAAGCGGCTGTAAATTCGCCACAGCCTCTGCCTATGACTGTAGATCTCTAACGGATGTATCGGGAGTTTTATTAATTACATTAAAAACAACAAGAGGCTTAAAAGATTATTCTGGAATGATATCATACAGGCGAGTGCAAATCTCCTATCTCCAAAGGCAGGCTGTGGGAGCCAAAGTAAGCCCCCTCTCCAACCCCCCCAACCCAGTCACTAATGGCTTGCCTCTTCTTTTTTTTTCTATCTAATCAAGTTCGCCTGACCCACACTGTGTGTTGTCATGTGGAGGCATTTGACAGAAGGCGGCTCTCGTGAAATTCAGACGACTGTTTGACCAGCAGCTGCAGCAGCATCAGTGGTGGTGGTGTTGTTGGTGGAGGGGGGGGGTGTCAAGGTGACATGCATGAGAAAGTGTTCGACGAGAGAGAAAGTGAAACCCCCTCTGAACCCAAAGCTCAACCATAATCATCAGACTTGTCTAACTGGCCGTGGCCTTCTCATCTTTCAGCCATCACAACAGGAGAAAGCATTCGTCATGTCACAGTAACAAACCTGTGCCCCGTGTTTGCCACCACTTTGATTGATAGTAGCGTGGGGAGGGGGGTGGGGGGGTTGGTTGACGTGCCGAATGGTCCAGATGGATGAGATTTGATGTACTAGTCCCGGGTTACATCTCCATGAAGAGGCGTAGGGCACGGCATGCTGTCGTGCATGCTGATCGTGGCTGCGTGTGTGCATGTGTGATGGAGCCTCGGCATGGGAGAACCAGAACAGGTGTTTGTGAGAGAAGCAGGGCAGGACTCGGCTCTGACAGGTAGCTGCAGCAGGCTGATGGTGGAGGAGGAGGAGGAGGAGGGGGCGGGGGGGAGGAGGAGGGGGGTTATGTGGGCTGACTTTGCTGGGGATGCTGTATACACTCATGTAAGAGAGTGTGTTCATAGCAGAGGGAGATTGATGGATGGCTGTCCTTGGTCCATCTCCTTCCTGAGCTGATTGGAAAAAAAAAACCTAGAGGGACGACATTAGCACGGTGCTATTTTCTGTCCCTCAGCTGCTCAGTACAGGCTAGACTCTAGTCACTGTGTGGTTTTAAGCCCCATTTTAGCTCCGTTGTTTCACCTTCAAAGTAGCCAAAAGGATTTAGTTCCCTGTGTTTTTTTTGTTTTTTTTACACTGCAGTATTTAGGGTTTGGAGTTGGCCTCTCCTGTGTGCACTTTATATACTAAGAAGTCAATAATAGAAGTCGTACAGAATGTAAACGGCCAACATCTCTGAGAAAAGCTAGATCTTGCTGTTTAACTCCATCGTCCACTAGAGGTGAGTTGACACATGCAAACAAAGAAGAAATTGGAATCAAATGTAATTGTAGAGCTGAAATAGTTGACTGAAGATTTATCAGTAGCTGTTCATCTTTTTAATCTATATTAAGCTCATCAGATGTGAACATATGATGATGCTGTTCTTTGTCAGATATGTCTCAGTTAGTCCCCAGACTTCAAAGTGTTACGGATACTTAGCATGACAAGTGTTCGAATATGGGGGGAAATATTAAAGGAATATTCAACATTTTGGCAAATTGGCCCATTTGTCATAATCCCTATAGTCAAAGCAGTAGGTTCTATACCTTTTATTGTCGGTGCAAGCTGTTTTTAGAATGGCGGAGCAGAGCCGTGAGCTGCTCAGAGCTACACTATGGAGGCTCATGGGATTTCTTGGTTTCCCTAATCAAATACACAATCCAACAACTCCAAAACGCTGTCGTGGACAAGTTGTGACCTGACCATTCACCACGCTATGAGATAATAAGGAAATGTTACGAGGCAGAGTTGTTTTCGAGGTAAATTCATGCAAAACCGCTGATGCGTGTTCCCGTTGGGGACAGTTTTTTGGCAAGCAGTCTCTGACTGTGCAGGTCACAACTTGTCCACAAGAGCGTTTTGGAGTTGTTGGATTGTGTGTTTGATGAGGGAAACAAAGAGATCCCATGAGTCTGCGTAGCGTAGCTCTGAGCAGCTCGTGGCTCTGCTCCGCTGTTCTAAAAACAGCTTGCACTGACAATCAATTAAAGGTAACAAACCTACTGCTATGACTGTAGGGATTATGGCAATTGGCAAATGTTGAACTATCCCTTTAAGGCAGTAACAAACATTTTTATGTGTTGAATTAATAAAATAACAAATTAAGTGCTACAACTGATTATTTTCATTATTTATTCATCTGTATTTTTATGATTGATTGATCATCCCATAATTTGTGAAAAATTACAAGGATATAACATGTGGACTGTGGCGTAGCAGGAAGTGTCACCGTGCAGAAAACCATATCACATAAATGTTAAATCAGAATTGTTGGCAGTCGTTTGTTCGTTTTTCTGTCAGTTTAATCAACTGATTATTAAAGCACTAGAGTAATCGATTATCTGACGTCTCAGATTCAGTGCGGGACCCGAGTCCTCCCCGTCCACCAAATTCCACTGAAAACACATCTTGGGATGCTTGTAAACAGAGAGGGATTAATCAGGGGAAATCAAAACCATCAATTTCTTAACAACACCAGAGCGCTGGCCATTGAACACGAGGAATAAGACGATTAATCAAAATGAGTCAGCTTGGAGAGGAACGGGGCTGTAGTATGAGCCAGCAACGCCGTGCCCACAACAGACTGCAGTCCTTATTTTACCTCCAGCCTGCCTAGAAGTACTGACAGAATCACGTCGTCTTTGTTTTCCCTTTCAGGTTCTTGGCAGTGAGAGTGCAGTACATTGAACGGCCCCTGTGTACACACACACGCATACACACGCACACACTCTGTAGTCCAGCCTTGTGTAGTCTTCCAGAAAATGGTGAAGACACAGTGTTTTGAAGACAAAAGATTTCATAGTTGTGTTCAGGTGATTCCACACACAACTGTCCGGAGAAATTACACTTTACATGGACGGTCATGCACCATTAGACAAAACACACTATGTCCGAACTAGTTTGGTGTTCAGCTGTGGGAGATCACACCATAATTCTTTCATTAAGTATGACCTCTTCTCTCAGTGGGTCCATATGTTTCCATGCCCTTTCCCCTGATATCTGATTGGACGGTGCGTTGTTGTGGCTGTAGCCTGAGAAGAAATTAAACGGGAGACCAGGGGCAGCAGAGGAGTGGAGTCGGGCTGGTTAGTGAGGAGGAACAGGTTGGAGCGATGACTGGAGGGGTTGGCCTTTTGGAGATCTGTGGGAAGCAGCTGCAGTCGCCTTGTGTACAATCTGTTAGTCCAGCGCCTGCTGATCTTCACGATGTCTGACCGAACCGGACAGACAACCATGTGATGAAGACACTCGTGTGTCAGTCTTTTTTAAAATACACTCAGGTAGAGATGCATGATAACTCTTTTTTTTTCCACTGATAACGATAACTGATAACTTCCTGCTTCTCATAACCGATACCGGTAACATTTTTAATAGTTTAGATTCACACCTGAGGTTATGAAAGTCGAAGATGTAGTGAGGAAAGATGAATTTAACATTATAGCTCTGCTCTGACATAACCAACATCACTACTGTAATCACAACAAAAACAACAACAGTTAGGACTCTTCAAAAATCAACTTGTTTTGTTGTTTCAAATCAACTAGGAGTTAAAAGTAATGTTGGTTAACTATTGGACTTATCTGTATATTCTGGCAGATAACTATGCTGATAATTATCAACCAATATCGGGCCGATATCTGTACCGATAGTTATCGTGCATCCCTCCACTTATTGTAGGTCCAGGTAGAAAACTTGTGAAACAGAATCAAGAGTTAATTTATATTTTCTGATAAACCTATGAAAAGGTTCCTTGAAAGCAGGACTAATTAGCCTTTTTGTTTTAATAAACCATGAAACCCAATCACATGATCACATGAGGATCACATGGATTGCTCATTATCCCTGCCCTTCAAAGCGTTTTATAGCCTCTTTAGGCTCATTGTTATGGTTTTTCTGTACCACATTTTAAGTCTTGCTGCTTCCATCAGCATTGTTACAAAATGCAGAGGGCAGCTGTTATCAGTGGGGGGGGAAAAAAGCTTCAACAAAGTCACTGTACACTCACCTGATCAGTACCAAATGGCAAATTGACACAGTTGGCGACTAGCTGGTGAACGTGGTGAAGCATTTGGCAGCCAAAGAGCCAGATGTTTCCCTCAGGAGCTGGTGGAGAGTGTTTTGTCGGGCGGACAGGAGGATAATGTTGTTGTGTGACAGCTGGATGCGTAAATGGCGGCTTGTCAAGTGTTTTTCAAGTCATTCATGAAACACATTTCCCAAAGTATAATGTACAGTAATAGCATAATCTTAGGCTGTGGCTTTACTACTGTCTTGGGCTTTTTAGAAATATTTATATATGGCAGTGCATTGCTGTTATGTAGCTGCTTGGCTATGAAAAAACATTATTAGCTCATTTTCTTGCAATAACAGGAACCTTTTTTTTCTTCTGACAAGAACGTGATTATTTTTCACTTTATGACATTCTCCCAGAGAGAGAGCACATCATTTCGTCTTGTTACGCCACAGAACTTTCTTCTGTTATGTAAAATCAACACATCTCATTAAACATTTCTAATTTTAACACAAGTTGGACTAAAAGAGAAATGATCAGATTAACTGTTAATCTTTCAAACATCTTAATGTTGTGCCACATGTACTTTTTCCAATGTTATTTTTTAGTTACATTGAGGATAATGTAATTTATTCAGTTAAGCTCTACAATGCAATATAGAACCTATGAATGTGATGTAGTGTTGTGTGGGTGTAAGAAATTGTTCCTCGATCGCTACACTTACCGGAAAAACACACTTAGACCATGCTTTTCAATTTGTTTCCCTTTTTAAAGTTGTACTTGTCTCCTTTGTTTGGAGCCATTAGTTCCTCGAAGTCACTGCCAGAGGGGAAATTATCTTCCTGAGGCTGGGTAATCATACGGAGACATTCACATGGTCTGGGAGACCTTTTACAAACACTGAGATCATGAGAGTCTGTTGCTTCTTAGAAAGTCTTTCACACCTATACAGAAGGTGACCTCTTGAATGAAGCAGATAATCGGTCCTCAGGGATGTTCCTGGCTGATTATATGCTCATAACCGTATACACAACAATACTATTGTTGTCGATCCAGCCCCGTCTTTTGTTCTGTATGGCGACATTTTATGAAAATTTCAAGTTTTGAAACTGCTGCTCGGCTCGTTTGCATGTGTGGTTTTTTTTTTTTTACATAATAGATTTGGGACTGCTGTTTTTTTTATGTCCTCATTACAGAGGCTTAAGAGCAGTTTAATGAAAAATGAAACTTGTACGCTCCTCCTCCCACTCTGCCGTCCCCAAAACATAATGGCACAGCAGCTGCATTTTGATGTGTTATCGCCGCCGCTGGATGAAAATGTCATATCTACATAAACGGAAAAACTTTTAAGGGATTAGAAGAAAGCAACCTTGTTTTGATAAATGACCACGTTCATGATCGGGGATCTTTTGGGTCACGAAAGATGCTCTGTGCCATGGTGGCCATGTTAGGTTTTGATTGCTGTATTTCAGATATGCAAAATGGAGTCTCAAGGTTCCCCTGCAGCAGCAGAAGGGGGAGAAAAATTATTATATTTGTTCAAGAAGCAGGAACTTCCAACATGTTGTGTACTGTGGATTTGGATGCAAGCATTGATGCTGTATTTATGTGGACTGTCTGATAATCAGTGGTGTTTGTTGTTCTGTTTCAGGCCATGGGATGATAGTGGAAGGAAGTCCAGACCTGGAGCACTGGGGAAGACGACTAATGGCCTCCGTATCTGACAACGACACGGAGCCAAAGAACTGTTCAGCTCCAGGTACATTAAAGCTGCACTGATCAACTTTGTTGTTTATATTGACAAACTAACAGAATTATCACAGAACGCTATGATTTTCCTCAGCTCTGTGGTCTTCAGGTCTTTTGTGTTCTTCCCTCACAACTTAATATACAGCACAGGTATCGCATACAGCAAAAATAATGTAACCCTAACCCTCCAAAAATCAATAAATACTGCTTTAAATTACTTCTTTTCTAATTTCGAGCCAACGATCAAAAGGTTTAACGGTCTTGAGCTTTAATGATCAGTTGCTTAGATTCCACTAATTAAAACACAGGGCAGGGTTAAGGCAGTTTAAGGATCATTATACACTCATATCTCTTATTAAAGGAATGTATTGTTCTAGGAGGAAAAATAAACAACACGTATAAAACTATTAGTAGACTTGGGGTGCATGATGTTCGAGTGGTTAGAGCATGTACCATGTTGGCATATGCCTGAAGCGCTGGTTCGACTCCCAACAGAGACTCCACCAGTCTCTCTACACTGTCATATCATCAAATAAAACAAAAACTGTAGGGAAAACTCCCGCTAGTTGAGGTTTCGCTGCTTTCCACCTCTGTCATGGGTCTATATTGTTAATGCTGTTTGGATCACATGTGTTATAATAAGCCGTGGAAGGGGTTAATTTATTGATTTACTTCCAGAGTCCTTTTTTTTTTACAGTTCGAGGAAGCAGCATTTTCTACAATTAGTCATAGTGGAGTGTATGCTGACACCTTTACTGACATGGTTGACGTCTATATCACGCTATGAAAAGCATTTTTCATGGAAGTATTGATCCACTGTCATCGAAAGAGACGGCACTCGTTTGTCTTGTTGTTTGTTTTTATTTTCTTTTAATTTGAATTGCCTCGGCTAATTAATTTTCCTGTTTCAAACACTATGATTCACTTTCTGTCGTCCTGTATGACTCAGTGGGAAAAGCAGCCAGGGTTACAGATTTTGTCCCATGGGGCCATAGTCATGATACATATTGTATGTTTTGGCCTGGTGATCTCAGCTGGTTGTATGGACTGTCGGGGATTTCCAGTACAAAACCATCGGAGGAGGGAACTGATGAAGAGACTTGTTGAAGGAGGATTTTAAAACCATTTGAGTAATTATTTTTGCCAAATGATCTCAGTGTTGGAATTTGTATTGATTTGTAGTAGGCGTGCACACAGACTCCAACGCTGAGACAATTTGGAAGTAATTTGAAGTGTTAAAACTTTACATATTTACTGGCTGTTGCTTCATTACTGGTCCCAGCAGGCAGAGTCCCTCAGGGATCAAGTGAACCTGCTGCTTTTTATGTATAAACAAGCAAAACCAATGTAATTTTCCCTTTCATGGCAATTCAGCCACATGTCCATGTGAACATGTGAACTTTCTTTTAGAGTCACAGTTGGTTTCTATTGAAATCTACGCCAAATGACAAGATTATGTGTTGGAAGTTTTCCTACTAATCCTTCAGGATTACCTTTTTTTCCCCATTCAGATGTCTACAGCACCGGAGGCACCACACTGTACTTCACATTCCTCACATTGCTCGTCGGCTCTAGTCCTCCTTCCTCTTATCCCGCCACCCACTACCCTGCCTCATCAGTGCAAGCTGATCATGAGACTCTTTGTTCTTGGGGCTGGGTCTCGTGAATAATCCCGACATAGCTGCAGACTTGAGACGCTCAGCTGATGAGGATGTCTGGTTTTTGGTCTGTTTGGGCACAATGGGTAGTTTTTGATTGTACAGTAGTTGTGCAAGAATATTACAGTATCCAGTCAATACTTTGATATCGCTTTAACAGTGTATTGTATTTTTTCAACATAAAACCATCATTTAGGCTACACTTAAAAGATGCAAATTGTAAGGATTTCTATTGCTACAGCATAAGCATCCACAGCTGATTATTCACCAGTCTAGAAGAAAGGTTGCGAGTAGCCTACAGCATCAAACTTTTAATCCTGTGCTGCCAACAGCAGTGGAAAACAACCCTAGTGTCATCTACATACTGAAGTTAGCATGCTAACCAGCTACCTCTGACCCAGTAGAGTGTCACTGCACCCAAGATGTCACATTACTCTTGTTTTGTAAAGACAATGATGCCTGAAACTCTGTCAATGACAGTCACCACCACTCAGCAGCAGAGGGAAGTTAAAAATAGATCCATTTCAAAGGACATATTCTGTTGGCAGTGTTTTTTTTCTACGTTTGAAGACGCTTTTGTTTGCCCTTGTGGACGTAGGTTATTCTGAATATTTTAAGTAATTTTGTGTAGAAACAAGTGTCTGCATCATGAAAGAGACGGACCAAATCCAATCACAGAGTATCAAGAAAATGTAATCATAGCAGTAAGTTCATTCATAAAAAGGATTATGGACACGAGGAAGTCTCATTCTCATAAATTTCAGCAGCTCTGACTGTGGGTCTTGTCAGCTTTGTACAAACTCTGAGAATCAAGACACATGACTTGTCAGTCAAAGAAAAAAAATCAGACTCTCCTCAGTGTTAAATTAATCTTACAGTAAGTACATGAAAAACTTTTTCAACTTTAGATGTGACAATCGACCTCCCACTTTGCAACGTGGTGAAATGAAAAGGTTGTGCTGTTTAGTACCAGTGGGTGAAATGGTAAATTTTTTTTTTTTTAAAGAACTGATTAGGTTTGGCTGTGAATGAACTAGTTGATGTAGCATTTGTCACTGTCAAAGAACATTTCGTCAGGGAAACTCCGACTAGCTGTTCATGGTGTTTGTGGAAAAGAAAACGATCTTGGAAAATGTGGGGATGGTAAACAACAAGTTTGTCATCCTAGAAAGAAGTGAATGCCCTATTATGACAATAAGAGACACATGTTTGTCTTGCAGATGTCTGTATGAGTGTGTGACAAACAGTGGAAACACATAATCATGTAAACATTGGAAAAAAATGTTGCAATGGCTTTGCCTTTGACGCAGGTTTGAGGTTTATAGTTTTAGTTTGAACGCTTGATTCCCTGTGCAGTTGTTTGTCCAGAGCTGATGATCCAGCAGTGGACCGGCGATGCCGCTGCTCTGCACCGGCCGGATGAGTATTATTGGAGGCTTTTCGTTTTATGCTGAGTGTGTGCAACATCTGACGCTCCGTTTAATTAGGCCGCCGGTTGTGGGCTGCATAGATTACACTCGGCCAGCTTTGGTCTCTCCACCTTCTCCTCCTCATCATTATTTCTCTGATCAGCGAGGGAGCCCTTCTCTGGGTTCATGGGGTGTAATGTAGTTTTTGCTTGTCCCAAAACTTGCTCTGCTCAGGCAGATATTCATCATAAGTGCCTCTTTTATTGGTAATAACTCCACAAGGTGCTGTCCAAACAGTATTTTGTGCTTGATTGCAATGCATGCTTGTGATCTACAACGGACTAAATCACACCACAAAGGGGCTGAAGCAACCTCTGAGTAGTCTTTACTGTCACATGCAGACCTTGAGATTCACTTCCCCTTGTAGCAATCCCATGACGAATGAAACAAATGCACTCTGACTTTCTTCACTAAAACCTGACGAGAAGCAGTAATTTAATGGCTGTTCTTTAATTTTATTTTTAATTTCAGAATTGAGCCGTTAGTTCTCCCAGGCTGTGTGAGGAAGACGATCAGTGGTGTGTGTTTGCAGAGAAAAGACTTGGGGGTTTACATGGGGACACAGAATATTAGATTATGCTCTCTTGTATGTATCCCCTCCCATGTGGGACCGCCTGATGCCAACCGTGCAGCACAGAAAATTGGCGAGGGGGCAGAGCAGCGTGGCTAATGTTCTGTAGGAGGAATAATTTGCCTTTAATAAAGATGCTGCTTATGCCATATATTGAAAACTCCCACTTGAGTGCCATAATTGGCCTGATGGAAGTGGATGGCAGTGCAAAAAATACAATTGAACATTTAAGCAAAGGTTTTAGTGTGGCTTGGTTTGTACTATGAATTAATCCCACAGGATTTGGTTATAGTGGTTTTTAGATATGGCACTAATCTGCTCATGGGTAGGGGGCGCACATGTTGCATGTTAGGCGGTCGTGGAAGAGGAGGAAGTGTTGGTAAACCTGGCCTGCAGAGTTTGTTTGAGATTTTTTTGGTACATTTTTGTGTGCAAGCTCTGTTGTTGGCTCAGAGAAGAAAGGCAGGATTTGAGGCAAACAGAGGTTGGGACGATACCGAGTCATATTTTTATTTATTTATTTATTTATTTATTTCTTGGGTGAGGCAGCAGACAAGAAATTTTGGCAGTAGCGTGAGGAGCAAAGCTGCAAGCGGGCAGCGGGCTGCTGCAGGTTGGTCAACTCCAGGGAAACACCAGAAGGAGGCTTTTTAAAAGGGAATTACACAAGCGGGGATTATGCTGCGGTGCATAATGGAAACTGACCTCGCTCTGCTTCCCGCTTGCATGCCAGCAGAGGAACAATGCAGCGCAGAGGAGGCGAGCGCGGGCACGAGCACCTGCACAGAGCACTTTCCGTTCAGCACAGTTCAAACATGCCTGACCTCTTTATGTACTTATTCATTCACGTTCTGCGCTGCTTGTGATTTGCTGCCTTTTTGTTACTCATACAATCTCATCCCATTGAGCTTTTGGCTAGTGTGGAGTACCTGTTTTTTTTTTGTTTTTTTTTTTCATTGTTACTATTAAAACTGAGGTTAGAAACCAGAATGGGACAGGATTTTAAAAGAAACGTGTAGTCACAGCAGCAGGATAGCTCCTCTGTTCTTCCTTTGTTGTTGCTGATCTATACCCTCACCCCGAGGGAGTTGTTTACCTGTTTCTCGTTTTCACAGTTGAAAGCGTGCGTCTCACAGCGGTGTCCCCTTTAGGTTATTGAACCAGGTCCACCAACAGGCTGACTGCAGACACAGAGAGGCTACAGTAATGGGACTTTATGCTAAAAGTAGACGTGTAGGAGGAATGCGAGTGTGTTCATGCAGGTGACATTATTTCCGAGTGCTTACATGGCCCATGTGAGAGCAGTTTGTACATGTGATGTTTGAGCATGTGCAAAACAACAAAAGGATAATAATCGCGTGTATGTGTGTGCTTTTTCAATCGACTGCCCTTTTTCAGAACTTATCGTCTCTGTGTGACCTAAAGATTTTCCCCACCAGGCGACTCGTGATGTCTTTGTCATGTTTACAAGAATGGTGGTTGTCAGTCGCAGTCGAGTCACTAAGCCAATTATCTAACGGGCTAATAATGACCCAGAGGAAGCGTTCTCCTCTGAAGAGACTCTTGATTACTGTACTGTGCCAGTTGTATTCTGGTAATGACCCGACCGGTCTGTGGGTCAGAGCGCAGGGCGGTGACAGAAGGTAGCACCAGGCACTCTGCCAAAACATCTCGTTCACATCATTATAATTTTATTTTGATATCTGACGTCATTGCAGAGTTGTTTTCTCAGAATGATGTTTTTGGAGATTTAGTTGGAGGCATCTTTGCGTGATTTCTTCTCAGTCTGTGAAATGATTGTCCGTTTTTATTGTTTCAGGGTTTTCCTTTGTCCAGGCCTGAACCATGCAAGTGTTTGCAGCCTGGCCTTTTCTGTGCACTGTTCTGACAGTCCTGAGACAACAGACGGCACCCAATACTGAGCTCCATTATGTAATGGCACCATAATATCTGGAATATTACCAGATTATGGAATAATAATTGCACAAATGTAAAGAATGGCCCGCAGGCTCTTTAGCATTAGCTTTAATACGTCAGTATATTTTATTATGAGGTTATCTGAGGGGGATTTTGTATATTAACCAAGACTTAAAACAGTGGAAAGTGGCCTCTACAGAGACAAAGTGGAGATTTTTGAATTTATGTTCTTTTTTTTAAATCGGTGAATTTGCAGAACTAGAGCAAGCAGTGCTATAAATCCAAGCGAGAACATACAGTACATTTAATAAAAGCCAGGGGTCTTTATAAGGATTGTGCTAAAGTGATGGAGGAGGTGGGGCTGCGTGGATGAGAGAGGGAGTTGTTTTCTTTGAACCATCCCCTTGACTTAGATAAAACACTGCAATACAGCCCAAAAATCTCCACATAACAAAACAATATTAAATTGGTCCATCTCATTTGATCATTAACTAAGAGAGAGAAAGCACAGAGAATAAACAATGTTTTGATGGGATTGTTCTTCACCACTAATCATGCATTAGAAATGTGGTGGGTTTATGTCAGACAGAACAAAGTAGTGAATATCCCAGTGTTTTCTTGAAATAAAGAGCTGCTAAGCCAACAGCTACTGTCACTATATGTGTGATCTAGACAGAGTGTGTCTTGCAGGATTAATGTGATATTATGGGATAACTTTTTGTGACATTACTATTATTTTTTATATTCTTTCTGCTAATGTAGGAATGACTGTTAAAGATGCTGCTCAGGCCACTGTGTTCGTGCTTTCTTAAAAAGCTGACAGATTTCTACCCCATGTGGTACAGCAGCTCTCAGTATGAGAGGCAAGCACACAGGATTGCTGTCCTGTGCATTTCTATGTGGCCCACTGTGCACATTAAAGTGTCCGCCACTCCCTAACACACACACACACACCTCCCCTTCATGGTAATTTTCGTCCTGTCCCTGACCCATGACAATGCAGCCAGCGTTGGCCTTCACAGTAATACAGTGGAGGGTGGAAACACTGCGTCTCATAAAACCCCCACCGTACACTTCTTGTGAGGACTCTGTGTGGACTTGTAATTACTTCTGGGGTTGAGAAGATGAGGAGGAGGAGGAGGAGGAGGAGGAGAGGGGGGGCAGATGAACAAAAGTGTTGCCAGTAATTTCTTGCATAAGCGGCACAGTCAGGTGTCCAACTAGAGAATCCAGGGTTTATTTATAGATTTGTAGCTTAGCTTCTAAAAAGGACTTTTTTTTCTTCTCCCTTTTGCCTGCCCTGCGATTCCAGACGTTCCTCATTCACACTCCCTCGTCGCCTCCAAAACAGACAGCAGCCCCGTACAAATATGAGCGGCACAGCAGGATAGAAAAAATGTTGTTGTTGTTTTTTTTAATGTTTTCAGATGTGCACAATTGCAAAACCTCTGTTCGGCAGAGTAGTTCTTATTCTGAAAGCAGCTCATGTGGCACAATGAAATTTAGAATTTCTGGTAAATAACATTTAGTCTAAGATGCCAGACATGTGTTTACAAGTCTGTACTGAATGGTACATCATGGCTGCATCTATCAAGTATCTTCTTGACAAACTGTCAAACAGATATATCACACATCTGAGGTGACGTCAGATTTTAAATATTCAAGAAGTAAGCAAATCTCTTTTTAGAAGTGACAAAGCTCATAAACTGGATTGTGGTTTGACAGAAAATCAATCCATCAAACGTTCCCCAGTTCCAGCCTGTCACTTGTGAAGGTTTGCTGCTTTCCTTCTTGTCTGATGTCGTGATGAACCAACATCACTCTCTCTGAGGTTTGGATTATGATTCAAGACGACAAGAACAGACCAGATGATTAATGAAGAATATAATTGGCAGGTTAATGACTATTTAATATAAATGTTAAGCTTTGGAATCATGAAACTGTAACTTTGCTTGTGTGTCCAGGGTTTCCCAACATCTGCAACACACTGGACGATGATGCGCCTTTTCCAATTTATTTCTCCCATTTCTGTTAAAATGACATTCGAGTCAACTTGGCTCCATATTATTTATGATTCTATTTATGGACTGCATTTGAGATGCATCACTTAAGCAGCGTGTCCGTCGACTCGCTGCTGTGTGTACATCCTGTCCTGCCCTTGTGTGTGTGTGTGTGTGTGTGTTTGGGGGATTGGGGGAACGGCTGTGGAAGCATGTTCATGTCCGGTTTGACCTCCACAGTGTGGAGAGAGAGACACAGACGATTCCTGCAGACGCTGTCTGGTCGAGTGTTTACAGGGACGGGGAGGTGACCCTGCCGTCCCACTGCCGGCGCCCTTTAAACACCTTTTTTGCCATCACCTATTTTTAACACGCGCTCAGCTAGAGGTGATTGTACATAGTAGCAAGGGGGCTGAAAGAGTAACTGAAGAACATGGATGACTATGGCACTTAATTATTGATTAATGGAAGTCCTACAAGGCTGTTAACTGAACATGCCAGCAGGAGGTGAAGGGACCTGGCAGGGAATTCAGGCCTGATGACATTTCCCGTGTTTTTTTCAGAAGTTCAACAGGAAGCCTTGTGCTATTCGAATCCTATATGGTCGTGTGGTTTGTCCTTTAGGTATCAGTAGGAGTTGAGCCTTCTGTAATGGTATCAGTGTGTTTTCAGTCACCTCTGAGGGCACAGCTGACAAATCCTGTAATTGATTGCGCCTTCGCTTGAGGCCGTCGGCTGCTTTCCGGCGCGTTACATTCAGCACATAAAACCCGTCAGAAACGAAATGAGCCAAAGCCGCCGGCCACAGTCGGCGTTTTCAGTGTCACTCAGGTATTCTCCGGTTTCTTGTTATCGTGTACATTAAAATCATGATCCAAATTACTTTTGTATTCAACTTGTTATCCCCCCCTCCCCTAATCTAATCTGGTGCATTTACTGTGTTGTGAAAGGCGCTGCTGTGTCGCCTGCGAGATACCTAATCTCCTGCAAATCAAGGTCGGATTAATTTGTGTCCCACTGCCAGAAATAGCATTTGTAGTTTTCTTTTGTGTTGTGCCTCTTTGTTTCCGTGGCAGAGATAATGTGTTGGATGGCAATACGGAGATGCAAAGTGTACCGCATTTCCATATACGTGATGTAATTGAATGAAATCCAGGAGGCACACAGTTGATTAATTGGACCTGGTCTACATCCTGCAGGGTATTTGATTTGCCTGTGCAATGTTCCAAACGCTACGCCGATGCAGTCATGTGTGTCTGCACTGCACACACGTCGAATAATCATAAAAGCAGGCATCGGTAGCCTATCGGTGAGGTGGGGACAGATGCGGTGAGAAGTCTCAGGTGAGCGCTGTTCCACTTCATGAGTCCATATGTGACAAGGGCCTAAATCTTTGCCTTTATGTCGTGTTGTAAACAGCATTGTTCTGCAGTCGCTCACATCTGCGTTATTGTGAGTTTTTTTTTCTTCTGTGTTTTGAACAGTTAAACAGCAAAGCAGCCGTAGGCAGCGGCCAGGTCAGTCAGGCAGCTGATCGCCTACTTTGATCCTTTTATGAAATGTGCTAACAATTGGCTGGATTGCTGTGACATTGTGTATTCACTATAGGACGGTACCTAAAGCAGTACCTCTTACACTTTTTCACATCAAGGACTCTTTACCAACACAAATTTGACCACGTGCCCCCACATCTGATGATAAAAGCTTGTCCCAGGGTCTCCCTATCTGAAAAGATTTTTGCTTTTTTAGATGTTTTATTACAGAGAGTGTAATAAAGAGACCCGTGCCTGAAGTATTTTTGTAGTGTAATTGTCTACAAATAAAGGGAAAATAAATAGTTCCCCTCTCTAGCTGATAAGCTCCACCATACCCGTGGTGGTCTCTGGACCCTGGCACTGCCTTAAAGAACAAATCCCAGCCACATTAATGATCCTCTCACTTTTCATCTAGTGCCACAAGCAGCTCAGTAAGTTTCCACTTATCCACCTCATCTGCAGATTTAAGTCCAGACCTTCATGTTTGTGGTTTCATGTGACACCTATATTATGATGGATTGCCATGACATTTGGGGGAAAAAAACTGGTGATGTTGTTCTTAATTGTGTCACCCTCATCAGATCAAAGTTTAGTTTTTGATTTGCTTTGACAAATATTCTGCAGAATGAATTGTATCCACATCAGCCTCATCTTCGCCTTGTGTTTAATGCTTTAATTACCAAATGTTTGTATGCTAATATGCCTCCCCAAGATGGGGGGGAACAGGATCAACATTTTGGCGCCTAAACATTAACGTGTGTCACTGCGAGGGCTTTCAGCTAAATGCCAACATCAGCATGCTGAGTGGAGTACAGCCTCAAACAGTCGCTGCTCCAGACTCAGGGTCTTGTTTATCCTGGCTGCAGCAGAAGGCTAACTGTAGCTTAGAGATAGCTGTAGCTTATGTAAGCAATATTGCTGGTAACGTTGCAGGCTTGTTACAAGGCGAGATGTGAGCCTGCAGCATGGGGATGAGGGGGGATGGAGGGGTGGAGGAGGAGCGGGGACGGCGGGTCGGACAGAGGCCGCTCCCTAAAGATGCTGGATCCTGTCGGGGAAGCGGCCAGCTCCTGTCTCCAGCCAGGTGCACCGTGGAGCGGCCGTGCTCCCAGAGATCTGAGCCGTATGGTGGTACCACGATCACACGGCGTTCCAGCTGGAGCTCTGGCTGACGGATGACGAGTCCTCAGCATGGGAGTCTTTTTTTCTCTCTCTCTCTCTGCCTGCACGCTTTTAATTCTGTATGACTTCAGGCTCTTAATATAGCCCCAGTTTTTTTTTTGTTTTTTTTTTTTACAACGGTTCTTGAGGCGATGTGATGGTTGATTCTTGTTCTCTTTTATTTTTATTTTCCTTGGAATAGGTAAGAAGTCGTTGGTGAGGCTGAAGATAATTTTCAGAAAATGTTTTGAATCATTTCAGTCCTTTGAAGAATTCAAAGCCCTTGATGATGGCTGAGTTTCCAGTTGTTGTTTTTTTTGGATGATGATCACAGGCTGCTGTTTAATTTGCATCTGACCCTTTCTGGCTGTGCTGCCCCGTTTTAAGGTATACAAGATGTTTTTGATGTGTTAAATAATCCTCTGGAAAGGGACAGAAAGGGAAAAAAAAAAGAATAACTCTTAACATAGTTGCTCCAAACAAATGAGTGGTGTGTGTGTGTGTGAGTGTGCTGAACCAACAGGGCATCCCGGGCCTGCTCCTCTGATACCGACATCCATCATGAAGTCACACGCTCCTCGCAGGGTGGGGCGGGCGGGGACGTGTTACCTCACTGTCAAGCTGCTGATGTGTGGTGACCGTGACATTTCCTCTCTCCCCAGCAATACACGAGTTCCCCGATGACATTTTCACCAACAATGAGCGAAAGAGTGGGGCCGTTCTGCTGCACATTTCAGCGGTAAGAGGGACTTCTTTATTTCATGATTAGAATTTTTAAGAAACTGCACCTGCATCTCTGTCCCCACGGTCGCTGGTCGACGCTCTCAGAGGAGCTCAGCTGATTGCAGGTGGATTTAGAAGCTGTAGACGCCTCAGAGGACGTGAGCGGTGGTAAACCTTTAATCTTATATCAACGGCTTGAAAACAGTAGCCTATGTAAAGTATGATATAAAGCTACATTTAATCAAAACTACAGTACATCAGGCAGGTTAATGGCTTTTCATTTTTAAATGTTTTGTAAAACAAGATGGAACATGGGTCAATAGCATGACACAAATGATGTATCCTTTCTACTGAGTTTCAAATGCATCCAGACTCATGGTATACATACAGTTCAATGCAAAAAAAACTATTGAAAAGTCAAGCTAAAACTTGTATTTGACCCAGAGCAATTAGGAAGATTGACGTCTTTTTCTTCTTAAATAACTTCCCAGGATAAACCCGTCACAGACGCATTAAATAGTTCTTCTTAGATCCTAAACCTTAAAGGACCGCTGCCTAAGCATCACAGCTGATGTAGCCCAAAGATGAATTGTCATTTGAATTCACATTGCAACAACAGAGGAACCACAAGAAGTCATTAATTTAATTTAATGGCTCCGAGTGTCATAAAATGATGATGCCTCTCCGAGGAGAGCTTCAGCTCTTAAAGCGAATGCGGAAAGCTTCATAAATATGGCGGTGGAGTATTTTTAGCCTCATCTGAAATGCTCTCATGATTCATAAGAATGGTGAGGTAACTCCAGCCCCAGGTCAGGAATAAGGACGTGCACATGTCTTTTCTTGTGGGTCTGAGGTGTTTCGCCACATTTGAAAACCATTATTGTCCATATTCAGTCATGCTAAGCTCCATTGAATTTGACATAAAGACACAGGCCACCTGTGGATTCCAGTGGAGCTGCTGGGCATTGTTCATTTAAAACACCTGTGAATAAACTCTTCATGCTGGATTTAACTGGCTTTAAAAAGGTTTGCTCTTTTTTTTTGAACCCGTCCTGAGCTGCAGTCTGAATTTCACAGTCACAACCTCCAAAAAATAACACTGCTCTGAATATTATGATAAGAATTTAAAAATTAATGGAAATTTTATTTCCCCAAATGAAATACTGTTTCAAAGCTTGGCTTCTGGGAGGAAAGAATCTGAAGCCTTTATTAATGTATTATTGATGGTCTTTCTTAAAGTTAGTCTTTTTCTAGTGGAAAAATTCACACTTATTTGTTGCAACCCCTTCACTGCTGCTAAGCAAGGAAGTACAGCAGAGGTAGAGGTTAAAAGGCAATTTCATACTTAAAAAGACTTAAGTTAAAACGTTAAAGTGTTTCACAGGAGTTTGCTCCTCGTATTAGAAGAAATTGGTCTTTTAAACGCCAAAGGAATGAATACAAATAAGACCTTTTTAACCTTTATATCAACATCTGACTGTTGCTTTAAGACGGACATGTTCAGGACCAGGTTATGAAGTCTCATTACAGATACAAAGAGAGAGTTGAGCTATAATTCAGTCAATACTCACCTACACGTTGTCCCCATCTTTATGTTCTACAGTGAAATATGACTTAATACTGTCCTCACTTCAGCACTGTGAGCAGGAGGATAAAATGTAAAGGAGGGGGGCGTGTAATCGTACTGCAGTCCTGCACTGCCCCCTGTGGACAGCATAGAGCGGAGCACACCTGTCAGGGGAGACGCTGGGCTATGATGATGTCACAGCTGATCTATAATTAATAGATTTCTCCACAGCTACTGAAATACCCCTTCCCTCCGCCCCCTCTCCCCCACCTACACTCCACAGAGATATGCAGATCCCGCCGTTTTTGCACATGGTAAAGGAAAAACAACCTGTCACTGAGCTGACATCTTGAATTCAGCACAGACACGGGCTCAGTTTTAACTAGATGCTGTGCTCTGGGGTTTCCCTAGCAGGAGACAGTGTATCTTTGCTCTGCCGAGGCTCCATTAACTCTGCTGCTGCAACAGTCTACACACTCTCACACACTTAACTCTGTTCATTCTGTCTTTAGGCGCTCTACATGTTTCTGGCCCTCGCCATAACATGCGACGAGTACTTTGTGACGGCGCTGGAGAAAATCTGTGAGGTCCGTGCACTTTGTAATGTTTTCATCTTTCAGTGCTGCGGCGTCTGGTTTGTCTGTGTGAAATCATCCGTCTCTGCTTTAATTCTGCAGAAACTGGATCTGAGCGAAGATGTTGCCGGAGCCACCTTCATGGCAGCTGGCAGTTCTGCACCAGAGCTTTTTGCATCTGTCATTGGTAAACAAACCCCCACACACACATGCACAGGGAGCGCATGCATACACTTAGACATTCCCAGATGGTCGGTGTCAGCGCTGATTCTGATTGGCCTCCTTGTGTGCAGGTGTCTTCATCACCCACGGTGATGTGGGGGTGGGGACCATCGTTGGCTCAGCGGTCTTCAACATCCTTTGCATCATTGGTGTCTGTGGGATCTTCGCTGGACAGGTGTGTGTGTGTGTGTGTGTGTGTGTGTGTGTGTGTGTGTGAGAGTGTGAGAGAAAGAGAGAGGAGGAGTGACTTACTGCTGCAGCTGCATCATTCTGTTTATTTATAGACTGCAGAGTAGCACATGTGTGGCAGAAGTTTTTTTGCTGAGGGGTAACAAAGCCATCTGCTTCATTTAGCTTTCTCAGAACTGGTTTTAATAGAAGTGGGGGAACTAAACTCTGGAGGCGTAAACAGATTATTAATCTGTGATTCTTCTCTTCTACTGTTTTACCGTTACTAATACACAAAAGTCTCAAACATGACTGCACACTCTTTTTTTTTCACTGTGAAATCTTAGGTGGTGGTGCTGACCTGGTGGGCTGTTTTCAGGGATTCCTTCTACTACATCCTGTCCGTTCTGGCTTTGATTGCCGTAAGTCTATCAAGTTCACCATGTGCATTTATTAGTGGACACCAGCTGAGATTATTTAATCTAATTTCCCTTAATTTTTCAGTTCATCTACGATGGGAAGATTGTTTGGTAAGTTCTAGTTATCTATAACGCACTGTTCAATTTTACACACTTGCTACATGTCGTATGATAACAGAACACTTTCTGTAACCCTAATCATTGATTTTCTCTTAGTAATTGTACCAAATAGCAATTGCATTTGGCGATTAGAAAGCGTACAAATAGTCCTATAAGCTTAATTTTGGATTTTGGATATTTATTTCTGTAAATGTGAGTCTGACTTTGATGTCCTGGATCTGTGTTTTTAGGTGGGAGGGTTTGACGCTGGTGCTCATGTACGCAGGATACATCCTCATCATGAAGTGAGTTCTGCATATTCATGTTGTTAAAAGGGTTCATGTTTAACCAGGCAAGTTGAATACCACATCACCATAAAAAGCTGAGTGTGTGCGTGGGGGTGTGTGGATGTATTTGTGTGTGTGTGTGTGTGTGTGGGTGTAGGGGGTGGTGGTAGTGCTCGCACACTAACACCTGTGAGCTGCTGAGTGTACCCGACTGCACACTCGGTGGTTTTACATGAGAAGAATGAGTTTCCAGCTGGAGGGGAGTGTCTCACTTATGTCGCCTGCACAGATGTTAGCTGCAGACTCAACTGTGGAGCACTTGTGGAGAAAGATGATGCTCCTCTTCAACATTAAGACACTGCAAAGTTGTTGTTTTTTTTAGGTGGGATAGAAAGGGCAGTTTATCAAAACCATATTACGGTACCTTGTCTTGAAAATTACACCAGATATGAAGCCTGTCACAATTATTACATAACCCCCTGATTAAAATTATTTGAGCTGATCGCAACCATTTTACATAATTGTTAAAATTGTTTCCATTAATCTCTATAACAGAAATGTCATGTTTCCATCAATATTTACTTGGTTTGGTTACATGGTTTAATGACACATGTGTAAAGCAACACAAACTCTTTATCTCGAGGCGCTTAATTTCTGATATTCAAAGACCGCATTTCGATGAGCATCTATTGACATTAGCATCATGGATTTTAGTTACAAAGTTTTTATTAATATGTTCCAATGTTTAATGCCACTAAATGGTTATTCTTCATATTGTGTATGTGTATTGTGTGTATTATTAAACTGTGTTTAGGCTTATACTATAATAGTGGCATAAAAATATTAGAAAACGACAATTATGGTAAAATCGTTAATCACAATTATTTGAATGGCAAATAATCTACAACTAAAGTCATGAGTCAATAAGTTAACGGCCCTACCAGAAACCAAAAATTAGGTGTTGCGTTCAGTGTTTTCGAAGTGGTAATTAACTATAAATACTAATTTCATACATAGTCCTGTGTTGAATTTATGATGTTATCATATCTACACCTTGCAGTTTTGGTTTTAAACTTGTAATACTTATTTAAAAATACAGACTGGAGTGTGAACTTTACAGTGAAACAGATGATGACTATTCAGGGTCACAATCTGCCCCGAGAACTCCTCGTCCCCGGTCTCCTTTACTGTCAACATTCAGCAAATAACACACTTCTCTATTACACCACATTTGTGTCTTTACAATCCAAACTGCCTAATGCCAACCACATCGTTGTGCGCCGCTGTGTCTGTCCAGCTGGTAATCTGTGTTACACTCAGCAGCAGTCTGCTCTCTCCCTGCCATAAGAGTTTAATCTTTCTCCCTCTGCAGTGGCTAAGAGCACAGGCTTAACTGGATCACTCCTCTCCTTTCTCATTTGGAGGAAAGAAGTGCTTACTGTAGGATATGTTGTCATATGTCTCCCTTCTCCCAAAATATCTGCTAACCATTTTGGGCTGTTCAGTCAAAATGGAGCAGAGTGGGTTTTATATAGCACAGTCTCTGCTCTGAGGTGACCTTCCAGGGCCCGGCTGTGAAATAAATATATTTTTTCCCAGCAAACGGCACGCTCACTGCCAAGAGAAAACAACAGCGCAGGGAAAAAAACGTGATGGCAAAAAGTGTAAATGTAATTATAAAAACCTCAATACTTTGGAGTTTAATATTAGCCAAGTGCTCCGTATAAAACATGTTTCTGTCTTTTTAAAATATTATCTTCATCTTCAAGTCTCCTAATCTACTTTAATCATTATTGACATTTTGTGGATGTGTTTGAGTTGATGTCTCTTCTCTCCCAAACTAAACTTAAAGGTTTCTAAGTAACAACAAGGTAATTCAATGATTTAGGTGCTGCTAAAAAAGTTGTGGTGCTGCACTATGTGTGTGTGTGTGTGTGTGACTTAACATTACATGCACTGGCTGGGCTTTTATTGTAAACATTAGCTTTAGCAACATATAGCTTGCCTAAAAGGCTAGTTGTGAGTTAAACTACATTTCACCTGGTTTGAGGTTAAAAGTTTTGTTTTTACCTAGATTTTTATTCTTCAAGTGTTTGTGTTGACGACTCATCAGTGCCATTTTTGGTTCAAATACTTTTTTATACTAATTCAATTTGTACACAATATAACAACTTCAATCCCTAAAACCTGTAATTTGCATGAAGAAAACTTTAAAGTAATATTACAGTAAATGTGGAATTAAAATTAAATATCACTGAATAATTTCTTGCACATTGCACTCTGAAGCTACAACACATTTTTAGTTGCAGTGTCGGCCTCTGATGCTGGACCTCTGAGTGCAGCTCTTCTGATGTTGCCAGTGTTACCTCTGCACACATTATGTTCAAAGGCAGCAGCGGCGGCGGCACTCAGTACAGTATTTTTGATCCATTTTTATGTAATGCACTCAAACGGTCTTACTGAAGGCCCATGTGGCCGATGAAAGCCTTGTGATTGGCTTCTGTGAACATTTCTGGCTTTCGCTTCCTTTTCTGTTCCAGTGCAGAAACAGCATATTTCAAGGGTTTTCATTCAGTGCAATTCTGTTGTTTTTTTAAAAGAAAGTAGGCCATGTACTGTAGATTCATCCTATAGAAGTAAGGAGTAAACACTTTTTTTTAGGCTAATTTGAACTATATTTCAAACGATTTGGAGGCTTTCATCTGAAGTTCATACTGTAAACCCTATTTGCAAAATGTGAATCCTGACACTGAATGGTGTATCCAGTTTGTTTTTCCCTTTCCTTTCCTTTCCTTTCCTTTCCTTTTTGGACTCTCTGTTGAACTATTTTAGCATCTCTAATTTAGGGATTATGTTCCATCTGTTTACTAGATTCAACTCCACCATGCAAAGATTTTTCATGGGGAAGTCGACCAAGAACGTGGCCAACGGTAACGCTGCGGCCAGCAGTGAGATGGAGGACGGTAATACTAGTTATGACAATGTTTGGGATGACGACCCGTCATCGCCTTTACTCTCAGCAGGTAAGGTTAATCAGACAGGCTGGGTACCCAAGACTATTCTCTGCCAAGAAATGAATCGGATGTTTGTTGAAATGTATAGATTAAACTTCCCAAGCTATTTAATAGAAATAAATGACACGATTTGACCTTTTTTCTCTGGAAGACTGTGGGTGTTTCCTTCTACTAAAAGGTCTGTGGCTTTAAACTTTCCTCCTTTCAGCTAATACTCTCATACTAAATTCTGCTGTAATATATTCAAAGTAATAGTTTCTCATTTTTGGGAAATGTGCTACTTTACTTCCTTGCTGACAATTGGATGAGAAAATAGATACCACTACTCATATCTGCTTGCTAAAACAGAAACTCTAGCCACCAGCCGGTTAGCTTAATTTAGCGTTACAGACTGGAAACAGTTTGGTCCAAAGGTAACAGCCAGGCCAAGAAACAGTCTGGTACACGATAGCTGTAAAACCACCAAAAAAGATCATCTGTTCCTGTGAACTTCATGCTAAGCTATCTGGCTGCTCGCTGTCGCATCATTAGTGAGCATATGGACACGAGAGAAACAACATTTTAATGTTCAAATCCAACATAACAAGAGAGCACATGTTAATTATTGAGTTTTACAATCAATTCTGTGCCATTTCTTCTTTTGGAACAGTATGCTAGGCTGACAGGTTGCTGGCTGTAGTTTGGTTTGGGTGTACAGATGTGAATGGTGCTGACATTTACTCTCAGCAATGAAACAAATGAACACATTTCTCAAAAGTGTCTCACTCTCTTCCTTTTCAAATAAGAAGCAAGCTGCTAAATTTTCCAAAGTTAGTTTTCTCCCCTGGCCTTTTGAACTTCACTACCTGAAGAACAGTTTGTTAAACGTCTCCTTTTTATATATAAGTTATGTATGTTCCTCCATTAAATGTCTCTGCCTGCCAAGTCCTTTTAAAAGTGATAAGCAACTGAAGCTTATCTGAGCCTACAGGGGTCACAAAATGAAATGTTCCCGTTGAAAATGGGAAAAGAGTAATGAAGATATTCTTTAATCTGTCTTCAGTAATGCAGTTTAATGTCAGGGGACTTTGTTGTCCTGGTGTCTCTTCAACCTTTTTCTGAATAGTGTCTTCAGTGTCATGTTTGGCTGAGACTTCTTTATAGCCACACTTCTCCACTTCTTCCTTTTACTTTCCCTTCTGACCTTTTCAAAATTTTCTACTCAGTGACATTTAACCCCTCCGAGAGGTTTAACTCTTTCCACTTTGGCTGCACTAGTATTAACACGCCTGTCTGTTTAGCCTTACTAAACTTACTTCTGCTTATTGTCAACAGTGTTGTGCTGCTGTGTGCCAATTCTTTCTGCTTGCATACTACTTTTTCCTCTGCCGGTCTCTGGAGTGTAGACCCACTCATTCCTGAAGTGGTAATGAATTTCACAAGGGGAACTGTTTATGCCGTCTCTGTTTACACAACTAATTTATGTGCATTCTTGCATGTATAATAAGTCAAATTAAGGCTAAGTTAAACTAATAAGTGTCCCGTAGAACTTTTTCATTCCCCATACACTGGATCTTATAGCTAATTGTAAGCAAAGAGCAAACAAGGATTTATGAGATGCCAATGAAACCGTCAGAATTGTGTTTGTGTTGTCAGACAGTGAGCTACCTGAAGGGGAGTGACCATGCGCATAAGTTTTGAGGGGGTCAGGTCAAAGATGCCAGAGGTTACATCTCCAGCGTAGCAGATTTTGAGATCAATCTCAGTTGGCCCATAAATATTCACAACTGGTAGCCAAAACTTCAAAGCTGCACCAGGCAATTTGAGAGAAGTTCACTATCCCGAAATCATGTGGACTGTGCATAGCATGCTTATGTTCATCCACCTATTGTGTGGAGATTTTTATACCATAGGGATTAGAGGGGGCAAAAGGTCAAAAGCTGCCGAGTCCTGCAGGTGAATCTCAAATTTTGTTTTTTACACACCTCCGTTCCTTCCACAAGATCTGGGACTGAAATCTGCTGCTCCATTTAAAAAAACTAGATGAATTTTTGATCAAGTGTAGTTATGAATGAATTTGCTCAAGTGCAGCAGAGGTCGTTTAGCCGAGCAAGGTTTTTCTGCAGATCTGTAATGTATGCAAATGAATGTGTAGTCTTATAGAGGTGAATCTTTTTCACATTGTCACTGTTTGGATTATGTGAATGATGTGATATTAGCTATTATTTTGTATTTAAATTTGAGATATTGGATTTTAAATTGTCCAAACCAACATACAACAATCCTTTAATCTGCTTCCTAGATAGACGTCGCTGGCATATTTGTCCTCAGTCAGAGCAGTGCTACCAAGAATCGCTTCCCTCCTCTCTTTCAAGGCAACAGGCAAGATGAAGGCATCAACATGAATTTTCTAGGTCGCAGGGGGAGAGACAATTTTGGTAGCAGAGTGACAGGAGAAGTGATTTTCAAAGCTTTTTAAAAAAAAAAAAAAAAACACCCCAATTTGTCTAGGTGAGACATTATTCAGTTGTTTAGGAGACATTTCTGCTCTTAAAGGGATAGTTTGGGTGATTTGACATCGAATAACTCAGACTATCACTTTAAGTTTTGATTTGTGTAGGTATTCAGCTGTCCACTTCCAGCCCGTGTTGTGATTTAGGGTAATAGGAATATGTTTTGACATGGAAAAAATTGCCTATTGCAGCTTTAACTCTGGCATCGAGACAAAATGGCTCTGGTTCAGCATCCATTAATATTCCTTGGCCCAGAAAACTACACTACAGAGTAGAAAACGACACTGAAAATGTTCATAGCATAGTATGTTTTCTTGATGACGGTGCCACTCTTGAATGTTTAGTCTTGTAATTTGTACTCCTGCCAATGGGGTATAATTTACTTTGTTTGTATTGTATCATTTAAAAAAAAACACACTGTGTCAAAGCACTTCAGTCATGAAAGTGTCAAGTACACAAACTGTTTATTCATTCATTTATATTTGCACCATATCCCTTCATCCTCTCAGTCAAGCCCACTAAAGCTTACAGCCGCGGCTCAGTGGTGATGGTGGACGAGATCATCAACGCCAGCCCTACGAAGTACAGGTTTCCAGAGGCCGGCCTCCGTGTCATGGTCACCAGCCATTTTGGACCCAAGACCCGTCTGCGCATGGCCAGTCGCCTCATCATCACAGAGGTACAGCAGGCCGTTTTTGCTCCAATAGGTGGATTAAACTGCTACTGCTACACAAACATGTCAAGAGTCTTTTCAACTTTTGTACAGTTTGGTTTCAAGGCCGTGATAAAACCCTTTTAGTGTTTTCCTTATCTCGCTCTCAAGTGTACCATGTATATCTATTTGTTTTTTTCATTTTAATGCAAAGACAAACAATTGCAGTAAAAGTTTTGGCAGTAGCCCAGCACTCGGAGGAGCAGCGTGTCTGTTCACGTGCTCTTTGACTTAGTTTCTTTTTTCTGAAAGCGCCAGAAGTTGGTCCAAGCTGCCAACGGTGTGGAGACACAAGTGATTGACGGGAAGGTTGAGATCGAGAACGGGAACGTGCCAGAGGACAAACCCACCGAAGCGCCGGAAAATGAAACCATCTCGCCGTTTCACATTCCAAGTACGTGATTTCATGTATTTACTTGATGAATGTGCATAATTTGGCATACACGGGTGGGTACTTAAGGGGGTAAAGAGATGCAGGAACAACATAATTATGAAGAATCTCCTGTGGTGGTTACTTTAACAACTTGAAGCATTATTATTATTTCTGATAGCGTTTTCTCTCTTTTTTAGTTGGACAGCTCCGCTCAGCCTGCTTAAAAATGTCTTTCCGCTTCAATAGTTATTGATGTCCTCCCTCAAATTAGTCAGTGGCTTCATATTTACTGACTAATGATCACCCTCTTTGACAGCTCGGAGCGGGGCTGCCCTTTTATCAGTCAGTGGCTGCTGATGTGAAAAGAATCTGAATCTGATTAATCTGATTTGGCACGAAACGGACCAATTCATCACAGTGGGTGGAAGTGTTGCTGCATTATATTAGGTGAAAGAGGCATTAAAAGAAGCGCAGAGGAGCAGGAGGAGGAGAAAGTTTTGGTGTTTGACTGCAGTCTGTCGGCTGAAATCTTGCACCACAAGACAGGAAAAGGATGCTATCTGTATAAAAGAAAAAAACAACTTTCAGTGTTGGTGGTAAATGATGGAGTGGCATGTTTATTCTTTTCACTAAAGCCAATGACGGTGAAAAATGTCCTGGTATTTTAACACTATGTATTAATTGGCCCCATTTTAACTGAACCTTATATAAAAAGCACAAACAACAATATTAGAAAGACACATAGAATAAAAAGAAGTGTGATGTTGGACATGTATCACTTAATTCTCCTGAACATTTAAATAAGGAAAAGAATATTTGACACATTTTTCCAACAAACAAAAGCCAGAGTGATCTCAAACTTGTGTATTTCTGCTGCAGGGGGAATCGGCAGCAAGTTCAAGTGGTTGATCTCGTGGCCTCTGCTCCTGCTGCTGTACCTCACCGTCCCCAACTGTGCCAAGCCTCGCTGGGAGAAATTCTTCATGGTGTCCTTCATGCTGTCCACTATCTGGATTGCTGTCTTCTCCTACTTTATGGTCTGGATGGTGAGTGTAGCTACAGATGTTTTGATTTTTGAATTTTTTTGGATTGTTTATCCCAGCAGTTTCCAGCTCAGGGTGCCAAATGAAACTCTCACGTGTTGGTTGCCCTCATTCAACCCTGTGTAACACTCAGGCCAGATAACATATTCTCAAATCATGAAGGCCTGTGGCTGATGTTTTTAAAGATACTTTTGTTTTGAAACATTTAAAAACCTTATTTATACCTCTTGACTAAGACTACACAGTTTTCAAACTATTTTTTTTACCCATTTGCATTAACTTAATATCATAGTCATAATGCAAAAATATATGCATGTGAAATTTTAAGGCGTTGCAGATGATGTGAAGATTTGTTCATTTCTTAGTGTACGACCGCCCTGTGAGCTCGACACGATGCAAATTCAGAGAACATCTTCATCAGTCTGCCAACACATACGCTGCAAAAATCACAACTAATGAAAAGTGTTGGTGTATTTGCATGTGTTAGTGTTACTGCAGTGCATGTGTTGTCAACTTGACTTCTGAATTTTCAGCTTGTGATTTAAGTTCCAGTGCCTCAAGATCTCAGTATTATTATTATTTTAAGTGATAAGTCAATATATTTTGCACTGTTGGTTGAACAAAACAGGCAATTTGACAACAGTTTCTGGTGTTTTAGAGACAAAACTATAAAATTTAATTGAAAGACTTATCAGATTAATTGGTAACACAAAGAATCATTAGTTACAGTTGTCAATCCAAAGATACAAGTCAGAAAAGCAGGACGTTCCACACCCAAGACAACTGAATTCACAAGAGTATTGACTGTCGAATGAGTTACCCTGTGCTTCCTGCCAGTGGGGTGACATTAAATATCCATCGGACGTAACTCAATAATTAATCTATTCAGATGTACACGCACGGTCCAGGAGAGTCAGTACAAAGAGAAAAATGCATAAAACATGAAACAAGGGTATTTGTCAGTGTTTGAATGTGACATGCCTTTGCTCATAGAAACAGAAAATGCTATTTTTGAGGCCTTAACGCTCGCTGTGTGTTTTTCTCTCAGGTAACTATAATTGGCTACACTCTGGGAATCCCTGATGTCATCATGGGCATCACTTTCCTGGCAGCCGGCACCAGCGTCCCAGACTGCATAGCCAGTCTCATCGTGGCTCGACAAGGTACTGTACACCTCTCCCCTTGAAATATTTTTGGATTTCTATTGGATTCTGGTTTTATTATTGCGGTGGAGAGTCCGATGTGGATGTTTCTGTTATGTACCGTTCATTTAATAGCGCTGGTCCACCAGGACATTCTCATTTTTGTTTTTAGATCCTCACACCTTTTTAATATCCCTGATGGATCGTTGGCTGAAACAATAAAACAAACCATTAAAATACAAATATAGATTCAGTTTATTTGTGGATGGATGGAGGTAGTTTGAGGTGAGAGTGGAGACACGGAAGAAGTAGAGAAATGCATCATATCTAGGTAACTCCATCTGCATGTAAATTGTTTATAATGCATTATTATTTAACTTACACATGTGCATTACAAGCTATAGTGAAATCTACAGACATGCAGATATGGAAAAGTGCACTTTGTTAGCTTTTGCAACTGTAGTGCAACATACAAATGTGTCACCTACAGGCTACACATTAAACCAAATAGTTCAAATTGGGATATGTGCAAAGGCATGAGAAAAGGGTGCAGGAACATCACCGTGTCATCACTGTCCTCTGAGCTGAAAGTGCAGTGCAGAGAAATAAAGTGGGTTTGATTTAATGCACGTCTTTGTTTGGCTGCAGGTCTGGGAGACATGGCGGTGTCCAACACAATCGGCAGCAACGTGTTTGATATCCTGGTGGGACTGGGGGTTCCCTGGGCGATACAGACCATGTGTGTAAGCTATGGATCAGAGGTAAGGAGCTAGTTTGTGTTTGCCACAGCTGAGACCTTATTAGTGACAAAACAATCCAGCATCGTGTCCTGTGTTTCTCAGTGTCGGTAATGAGATTTAATGGCTGCCGATGGATGGGCTGATCTTTTTCGTCCTGTGTGTCGCAGGTGATGATTAACAGTCGGGGGCTGGTGTACTCGGTGGTGCTTCTGCTGGGCTCTGTGGCCCTCACGGTGAGCAATAGTTAATGATGTTTACGCCGGTGCTGTTTGTTGACCACATGCAGGAAGACGAGCTGGTTCACTGCTGTGGTGCACCTTGCGTGTTTTAAAGTGTGTAAAAAAAAAAAAAAAAAATCCAGTGTCTCTAAGATTAATAAATAAACATCTTTGTTTGCCTGCGGTCCTCACTGACTGATGCCCTGTTATGTAAGGGAGACTGAAGCAGGTTATGTAATTGGTTCATAAAAATGTAAAAATCCAGCATCATAAACACTTTGTGTCCTGCATTAGTTATGGTGCATTTGATATTATTGGACCTGGTACTAGAGAAAATAAACCAGAATGACTCTTAAACCTCTTAAATCAGTGTTCGTGTCAGAAACGTGACACATTTTCTTAAAATATCTCTTCACAATGTCAAATAAACATGTACTGAGTAGGTATTTTAGTTGGTCAAATGTGTGCAGACCTCGTTAACAGCCAATAGCCGTCTCTAGCTGTAAACCAATATAGTATTAGCATGAGTGTGATCATTGGGAAGAGATGCTCACTGCTTTAATACAAGTGACTGAAATGTGCATCTAATAACCATCAAGTCTGAGGATCAGCTGTACAGTCGGGTGGTTTTCTGACATCTTTTTATAGGCTGAAAAGTGGTTTTAAATGCCAGTTTTCATTTAGATACTATGAGCTTGTACACAAGTCGCCCTGATGTGTATTTTTGTGTCTGCACAGATTCTGGGGATTCACCTGAACAAGTGGAGGCTGGACCTGAAGCTGGGCATCTATGTCCTGGTCCTGTACGCCATTTTCCTCTGCTTCTCCATCATGATCGAGTACAACATCTTCACCTTCGTCAACCTGCCCATGTGCATGGAGGAGTAGAGCACAGCAGCATGTCTCAGATACCAAAACCTCAGTGCTCCCATAGCAACTCCAAAATTTTTTCTTTTTTTTTTATAATACTGGACCTAACTACAGACTTTTTTTTCCTCCCCTCCCTCACCCTTTCTCCTCCTGTAAGCTTTTCAGTCCCAAATATGAATCTTATTTCCTCAAGAGGCGGTCCACTGTAACAGCGGACTGCATTTACGTCTCTGATTTGTCCTCTTGTCACACAGTGCCGGTCCTTAACGCCCATTGTTTTTTGGGCTTTGCCTGTTAACTGCAGTAAAAGTCTTTAGTTCCTCCGTGCACCTGTTAACTTTCTACCCATCTAGCATGCCTTTTAGATGTCGGGGACCTCCAAGAATCATAAGTGGATTGTGGATTGTCGGTGTGTGTTTTCATTGTTCACATTGTAGATTTCCACACACCACCATTTTCACAAGTCTTTTCCACAAACCAAAACCAGAGTCTGTGAAGAGAAGAGAAAAAAAACAAAACAATCCTACCACAAACGCTGATTTCAACCAAAACCCGCGTGTAGAGACAAGTCTCCTTTTTTTGAAGTAATTCCTAAAAGATTTACCAAGCAACCCCAGCACTTAAAGAAGAAAAAGTACACTCCTCTATCCCTCTTGACCCCCTCCACCCACCCCCCTCCCTCTGTCCCTCCCCAGCCCCGGAGGAGGGCCTTGTCCTTGGCAGCTCCCCTCCTCCAGCCTGGACCTGACTCTCCTGGCATGGCCTCTGGCATCAGGGAGCAGATACTGTTAGCGCTTCACTTCACTTTACCCTGCACAAACTCTCCCCAAACCCTCATCTGCTTGATCAAATCTGCTTTCTTTTCTTAAAAAAAAAAAAAGAAGAGAGACATTGTCAGGACACTTTGTCAAAAATAATTCACAGTCCAGATCAGTCGACTGTGAGGGTGTTATGCATATGCAGCACTGCACAATGTAAACTTGTAAACACTTTTTTTGGTTGTTGTTTTTTGTATTTATTTTTTCAAAACAAGGTTTTATCTAGTACGAAATAATGGAGGAGAGCTTGTTGCAAATAATAGGACATTGCCTGTTTTTCACTGAAACAAATTGCACATGGAAACGCTTTTCTTGCTTTGTGCTGTAAGGAGATTTGACCACTCAGAGGGGTATTCATGCTGGCGGCGCTGGCGGCGGCGGTGGTGGTGGTCGTTGTGGCGGCGGCGACGACTCCACTCTGGCGTTATTTTCCATTCAGTGATGGGTCGTTTCACTTTTTCCCCCTCTGCACAACTTCAAAACTGGCTCCAGATATGTGGGATGCATCTGATTTTTTGTCATCATCTGGTGACTTGTTCTCATCTCGAGGCAACAGCAGCAGCAGCATGGAGGTAGTTGTTTAAAAAAAAAAAATGCAAAGAAACCAGGCAGTTCTCAAGGCTGACTGTCTGCTATAACACCCCTTGGCCAGTAGGGGGTACTGCAGCCCCTTTTACCCAAGGCCAGGGGTGCCAACCACAGCTGTCGGTTATCAGGGAAACTCAGAAATGGACAACTCCAAGAGGTGGCGATGGTGATGGTCTCTTGATTTTGAGTTACATGTAGATATTGCACTTTAACAGCCATCCTCTCATTCTGAATCAACTAGTGCTTCCTTCTGTGCGTGTGTATTTTCAGTGTACATGTGACTCCGTGTGTGTGCGTGTGTATGGATACATGCGTGAGAGGACATTGTATGAGTGTGTGCGTGTGTGTGTGCGCGTGCGTGTGCCCTCAGTTTTGGGGCCCACCACACTACGTTTTTTCCTCACACCGGGCTCTCGACTCTCAGACTGGAAACCTTGTTAACACCACGAGCACACCCGCCTCTGTCTGCAGTGCATGCTGGGACATTCAACGCAGCTCCTCTCCACACAGCACAGCAAAAGGCTGAGGGCTTCTGGGCGTCTCTATGGAAACCGCCCCGGACGACCCCATTTTACAAAAATCGGCAGCTACGAGCTACACTGCAATCCAGACATTTTGACATCATGCAAAAATGCCTGTGAGGAGTTCACAAAGTGAGGTGCAGAGACTAAAAACCTATGGAGAGAGAAGAGAGAGAGATGGAAAAAAAGAAAAGAAAATCGTGTGGGAAAAGCGTTTTAAGTGTTGAAAAATATTCCTGTGCCACACGGCTGGCAGCAGGCACTTGTATATGCAATCTCAATGTAAAGAATATATGTGACAGAACAGAAGGCCCCCTGCCAGGTTGCCATATAAAGACGGGAGGGGTTCACCTGCGGAGGTGATGTGACGTCGGATTTGTCTAGTAGTACTTGATGTGTGAGCTCACAGGTGTGTGCGTGTGTTTGTGTGTATGGATGTGTGTGTGAGGAACTGAGCCAACAGCATGGACGCTTCTGGAACAGTGGCATTGTGAGATGTCAGATTTTTTTTTTTTTTTTTTCCCCTTTCTTCGTCCTACTCCACAGTTTGGCCCTCCTCCACTTTTGTCCCCTCTTGCACAAGGGCATTAACTCTCCACCAACCCTAGCTGAAGGAGCAGAGGGGCAGCAAGGGAATAGATGGATGGATGGAGGGATGGATGACTTTCCTCCACTGCCCTCGGGACTCTGTCACTTTTCGGTGGACCTGCATGAGAGCTGTTCTTAGGGAATTTATAAAAACAAAGCAAAACAAAATGTTGGACCCCCCCCCTTAAGCTGCTACTCTGTCAGGGTTCAAACAGCTGTTTACTGGATGGAGGTGACCACACAGGGCCTAAAGACTCCTCCACACCTTCTTTGACGTCCTTTCGGACTCCATCCATCCTCCCTGTAAACCCTCTCAGTGGGTCTTCTGTACATACAGGACCTATTATTCATCTGTTTTTTGTTTTGTTTTTGGGGGGAAGGCACACATTTGTACTGTCCTTTAGTTGATTCAGAATGTGCAGTGTTAAGGTTTCTTTTTTTTTTCTTTGTGTGTGCATATTTTTGTTATTGTTGCTCTGTGTGGTCATGTCCGGGTTGCCAGGTTTGAGTGGTAAAACACCACAGCAGGGGAGGGGTGGGGGAGGAAAAAAAGGACAAACAAAAAAAAAACAACCCACACTGCTTCCTCTATTTGTCCTCATCTTGATGCACAGTGTACGTCCTCACCGGTCGTCTGACTCACATCTTTGTTACCAATTCCACTTTTTTTGGAAGAGGAAAAAAAAAAAAATCTAACGTCATTCTTGTCGTAGCCCTGCATAAATCCAGATTGTACGGAAATCCTGTGTAGAAAATAAACGCACACTTTAGAAACACACATACACATTTAGAAATGGCAATTGAACACCAGAGAGGACCTGTATGTACTAATTGATTGAATGCGACCTGATGCACTGTGAGCTCAATGTGACGTGGGAGTTGTTTGTCAAGAATAATAAATGATTAAAAAATATATTTAATGTAAAGTTAGTTACTATAAAACATTACTGAGGACATCTGTATAACTTATATGAATGTATTGTCTTGCTATAATGGACATATCCAACCAATGCATTTTACTGTAAAGCAATAATGTGAAGAAAAAAAAATAAAATGGCAAAATAATTCCTGTACATTTGTCTCATAAGTTCTTGGATTGTTTGTGGAATATACATAAATTAAATGAAGCCAATTGTACATGTATCTACTGCTTGTGCTGTTGTTTTTCACAGCATGTACTGATGACGTTTTATTAATTTGTTGAGTCATTTGGCTTGTAATCACTAATAGTCAGTAGGTGATACATGTTTGAGGCTTAAAATGACTTCAAATTAAGACAAATATGTTAGAAAATGTGTGTTTTTACTTCCTTGTTACTAACAGCCTCTTCAGACTTATCGTGACCATCGGAAAAGGGTTTGTGAACGACCTGGAGGGAATATCTAAATGATTAAAAATCTGGTTTAATCTCAACAACAGTAAATGCTGATGCATTAGTCTGAACAATCTAATAACGTCATCCAAGCACCTGTAGTTGATAATACTTGTCCACTTTTTACCTGAAGGTGATCCACTGATTTAGTGCTGCACCTTCATAAAGTCGGGAGGGCTTGTCAGACACAGAATAAAAAATTAATGGTGCAGTTTAATTAAAGAAGCTGAGATATCCTGACTTATAGTCCTCGGTGTAACTGGAGCTCTGGCTGTAAAGTCAAGAGTAGTGGCCCTTTAAGTGGGATTTTGGAAATGGGACTTTTACCTGTAATGAATTTCTTTCTTCTTTTATATATATATATTGTCTCAGTATTTGTTCTACAGTAAAGGATCAAAGTGCTTTTTCCACCACTTAGTATTAAACTGATCCTCCATCGTGCTAATTTATAGATATGTGTCTAAGTAAGTGCTTTAAATTTTAATTTCTGAAAGTATAAAGAACAACTTAATTCAATTGCTGAGCTGCTCCGGCTATATCTCGTTTCTGTAATTCATTCTACTTTGTTAATATCAGATGTAATTAACAGAAGGCGACAACACTGGAGGGTGGGGGGGTTGAGGAGGGTTGGGGGGGCACCTTCACATTAGCTGACTCAAGGTTTCTCTTCAACCTGCAGCAAATTGAATGGGTGCAGCCTGCATAGTTTTTGAAGTGAGAAGTTTAAGATATGTAATAAATCTTTCTTGGTGAAATGACCCTTAAGCTAAAATTAATGAGTTTGATGTACTACCTTATGGCTACTCTGATGCACCAGCAGTGATTAAAACACTTTTCAAGAAAAGTAGTTTATGTCCCCTGAATAGAATCTGTAATATATTCTCTCCATATCACCCAGGCTTGATTGCATCCATTATTTTGTCTTTTTTTTTTCTTTTCTCACTGCCTGGCCGTGCTTTTCTTCCAAAAAAATTCACTCATTTTTAATTAAAGTTACAGCATCTTCTGGTCACATCAGCTGTGGATAAATTCACGCTCTCCAAGTAATACCATGCAACAACTCCTTTTCATTTTAGGGGATATGTGTGAGATTAGATAGCAAATGAATCATCTGGTATTTGGTGAGTCGAATGAACGAGTCCCACTCATGATTTAGCTGTAACGGTGTGTATTCCTTCCCTGAGTGAATGATGAATAATGATTTATTGGCCCTTACTGGAAACTTGTCTTGTGCAATAATCAAGCTCAAGAGTGCTGCACTTATCTAGACGCCATGATTGCAAACAATTTGTTATTTATAGTGACAGCTGGCAACATGTGAAGAGTCCATAGAGGGAGGGAAGTGATTGGGAAATTCATGTTTTGATTGCATCCCTCCCCGACACCCCCCACCTCCATCAATCTGGACTCACGTTCGGCTAACACCAGTAGGGGGCAATGTTGCAACAGGATTCCCAGTCCCTGTGTCGCAGACAAACTTTGTTCCAGCTCAGGAGGAAATGAAGAAGCAGCTTCTATCTCCACCTAAGTGACTATAAAGCTCTGGCACTCCATGACATAAAAGTTTTAAATAATATGAAACCATGGCAAAGTCAAAGCATGACTAGAATGAATGCTGTCCTTATGATTTCATGCACAGAGAGAGAACATACTGCACACAATTTGTTAATGATGGATGTCCATGTCCTTCATCAGCCAGCGAGACAGGCTACAGCCATCTGGTGAGACCAGCATGGCTCGTGCAGGCTACTGGTGCTTCTCCCTAATGAGCCACCCTCTTGGCTACTGTGCTGCAGTTAACAAGCTCCTCTGTCAGCCGTGATCTTGTGCACTGATGAGTTCCCTCTCTGCCCCCCTAACAAGCCCGTTTGGGCAGCTACTGCGTGTCTCCGGTGAACGCTGGCTTAACTCCCCTCCACCATTTGTTGTGGCACATTTAGACAGAAAGGCCCACGCATTCCTGGCCTCCGTGCACACAGTGTCGTAAATTCAGGCTTTGAAAAGTTGTTTATCTGTGCACCCGCCACCCCCACAAGTTACAGTTTGGGGACATGTTATTTCCTTGTTTGTGCCATGCCAGTATTTTTTGACACTCCTCTGCTGTTTGGGTAAATTGTTGTGTTGTGCTGCAGTGATGGATGGTGAACAAACTGGGCTGCTGCTGCTGCTGCTACTCACTGCAGTCCCTCATAAGGGCACCATGTGCTGCTGAGCCCAAGGTGTTAGTGTGGGTGGGTGGCCCTTGTGTCTTTAAAGGGATAGTTCAACATTTTGGCAAATTGGCCCATTCCCATAATCGCTATAGTCATAGCAGTAGGTTCGTTACCTTTAATTGTCGGTGTAAGCTATTTTTAGAACGGAGGAGCGGGGCGACAGGCTGCTCAGGGCTATGTTATGGAGGCTAAGGGAATTTCTTGGTTTTCCTCTTCAAACTCATCAAATACACAACCCAACAACTCCAAAAGGCTGTCGTGGACAAGTTGTGAGCTGCACATTCACCACGCTATGAGATAATAACAGAACGTTACCAGACAGAGTTGTTTTCATGCAAAACCGCTGATGCGCGTTGCGTTCAGGGACAGTTTTTCAGCAAGCAGACTCTGTATTTACCCTGTATTTACCTCGAAAACGGCTCCGTTTCGTAATGTTCCATTATTATCTCATAGCGTGGTGAATGTGCAGCTCACAACTTGTCCACGAAAGCGTTTTGGAGTTTTGGGATTGTGTATTTGATGAGTTTGATGAGGGAAACCAAGAAATTCCTTTAGCCTCCATAGCGTAGCTCTGAGCAGCCTGCCGCTCCGCTCCTCCGTTCTAAAAATAGCTTACACCGACAAATAAAGGTAACGAACCTACTGCTATGACTATAGCGATTATGGCAATGGGCCAATTTGCCAAAATGTTGAACTATCCCTTTAACTACCAGTCTGGTCTCCACTTCCTCTGGCATCCTGACAAAGGCTGGCGAACACAGAGTAATGAACTTTTCTCTAAAACTGTAGTTCATCCTTCCTAGAGAACAGTCTCTTGGCTAAAACCACAACCTCCCATGTTCACACACAATAGAAAGAAAGTGTTTAAGAGGTCTATAACATTGAATTCATACCTGCAAAGCACAAACTTTACCAAATATAGTCTTTTACAACTAATTAATCTATCATTTATCTGTGTATCATCATTTTTACAAGACAGATATGTATGCATGCATATACAGTATTTGTATAGATGTAATAAAATTGTATTTTTCTGTATTTTATGTGTGAATAAGTTTGTGTAGCTGCCTATAGATTTGATATTTTCAAATATATGTAAATCAATTTACAATTTGCCACCTAATTTGTCCATCTTGTTGTCCTTATCTGAATAATATTATATGAATCTCTCTATATATATTGTGTATACAGCTTTCTCTGGTTTTACTCTTTATTCTGTAGCTATAACTACTGACAATGTTTCCCCCAAATTTGACATAAAGTAAAAAGATGCAGTGTTATCAAAGCTCAAATAATGCAAAGAAAACAAGTTCATATTCATTTTTAAATAATACAACACTGTTTTATTTATTTATTTTAACTCCGGAAGAGTTCAGAAATCAACACTGGTGGAATAACCCCAATTTTAATCACAGCAGTGGTTCTTATACCCCTCCTCATTAAATATGATTTGGTTCAGGTGATCACCTAATCAGTGCCTCATTAAGTAGAATAAGGTGTGCTTGTGCTGCAATACAATGGCTGCCAAACATGTAGAGATGCTCATTTATTAAGAAACATTTGCAGTGGTGTCTTATATCGTAATTATTATTCATTATTATTATTCAAATGAGGATATTTTATTATTTTATTTATTTTATGCTCCTTGCTGAATGATGATGTACACCACCTATTTCTGTACATGGAAACTGTTCACAGCTCAAAAAGATGTGTGCCTTTGCTTTTGTTGAACATTTAAATGTTGTGAATAGAGCATCATTTGTTGCACTGGAATAAACAAAAAAGTAAAGTACTGTAAGTAAAAAAAAAAAGAAAAAAAAAGTTAAGTTTATCCAAATAACAACAAAAAAAGGATCTGAGATGTTACATAGCTACCATGAGAACATATGGATTTGAGGCCTCGTCTCTTAGATTTCTGCCTTTGACCTGATTCGGGTGAAGTGGATGTAATATTGTTGTGGTCTTTATGGAAATAAAAAAATATATTTAAAAAATTCAGCATCAACATCTCTAGTGAGACACAATGTCCCAGATAATTTACAGGCATCGCCATGATTTCACTGGAACTACAGCACTTCATTACGACTAAAACTTTCCACAACAGTTATTCTGAATAAGTCCAACCGCTGTTACTGTTTGTTCCCCTCAGTCCTACCTTCCTTAATGAGGACCGTGGTGTTGTATCAACCTCCGACTGGTGATATTTAACCTTTAAAAATCACGTTGGGCTTGTGGGAAATTGTGTTTTTCCAGCTTGTGACCCTATTATAACTTAAGATACATATTCTTGCCTCCACTTATCATAGGTGACTGGATGATGATCAAGTTCAACTGGTGTTGCTTACTCAGGCTGTTGAAAGTTTTATACTTCTGTTAAAATACAAATTTTATGCATTTCATATATTATGTAAAGCACTGATGCAGAAAAAAACAAACATTTTCCTTGCCAAATATAAAATTAAAGTTAAAAAAAAGAAAGAAAGAAAAAATAAACCTTACTTTCTGTTGCTGATTTTTTTTTTTTTTCTGCTTTCCAACACTGTTCACGCTCAACCACTCAGAATGATCCAGTGACCCTGGGGTCGGGAGCCAAAGCCTGCTCCATATCATGTTTTAAGTATTTATCATCTCAGTCTAGACAGATGGAGTGAGTGATTCACACTACAAACCTTCAAAAAGTAACTTAACATGTTGCTGAAAATACAGTTTCGCCTGTCAGGGCTGCAAGGTGTGGTGGGTGGGTGTGGTCATCAACAGGTCTTGGAGTGTATCTGTATGTCACTGCAGCAAGGTGAGGGCTTGAACCACAAGTCCGCAAAATCAATATTTCAAAACTGTTAAAAAAGCTGCATTTTCAATAGCTACATTCTATTAATTTGTGTTTGATTAAGTTTAGCGTCTCTCCTGTTCTGTCTCCAGTCATTATTCTCTTTCTCTCACTTCACTCCTTGGGAATCAGCTGACTTCAGTTGCAGCAACCAATAGGATCTCACCAATCAATCAAGTTGTCCTCGTCATACATTCAAAACCTGTTCTCCTCAGCTGTCATCATCACACTCACATCCATAACACCATATGCTCCACTTCCTACCTTCAAGACCACCTCCAGCATCGAGACCCTTGGGACTTTCCTTAGTGTACTTTGCACAGCCTCGCCCTCCCTTTTCACATATGAAAATGGAAAAAAACATATCATAATGGGGTCTTATCCCCCAAGACTCATATCTGTGTTTTTTTCTTCCTCTTGTTTTTCACATTGCAATAAAACTTTGAAATATATGTTTTTTTGGGTTTGTGTTTTCTTTCATCTGCAGGAGAATCCACTTTTGTTCTCTATACAGTATCAGTATATGGGTAAGTGATTTCTTTCTATTTCTTTTTGCCGGTAACACAAGATGGTTTTCAAAGCATTCAGTATAGGCACAATATCTTAAGGGTTATTTGGGGAATTGTACTCTCAATACTGGTCTTGTTGTACTGTTTGATTTGATTGGTTTTCAGCACTGTCACCCACACACTCGTTTTAATCTGTCTCACCCCAAACCAAAGAGTAAAAATCCACAGACTGAGTCCATTTAATGTTCCTAAGCTAACAGTCCACAATACTTAAGTGGTTGCATTGCTTTTGTACTCCATTACAACCATGTGACCTTTCCTTGGTATTTAAAGCGTCTGCAAACTTTATAACTAGATAAAATTAAAATAAACTGAATAATGATGAGGACACTGACATTACCGCAGCCGTAACCTGCGGTCACTGGCTGTTTTGGTTCTTTTTTGTTTAGCAACATAGATGATAATGAAGACACTTTAAAGATGGCATAGAAATGAAGTCATAAACTCAAAGGACAGTCAGCTGTTTTTATAACTAACAGCGGGAATTTCTTCCACGGTGCACGCTCAGCTTTCATTTATGCTTATCTGTTTATGACAGCCTCCACAGTCTGTTCCCCTGGTGCATTGTGGCTCAGTGATTAATCCATTCTGCACATGCAGTACAGTTCATGAAGGTAACACAATACCTTCTTATCTATGTGTGTATGAATATTAAGTAGTCGGCCCTGGTGAAGCTAGCAGTGTGCAGCGGAGACTGATAGTTCTGATAGACAAATCTGTAAAAACTAATGGTGAGTCATGCATTGAGCCTTTTAATCAAGGTTATAAAGTTAGGATGTGGAGTGCGTCATAGATCAGATCAATGAGTGCTGCCGTGGACTTTAGGCTACTCCACAGACATCCATCATTACAAGAACACATTAGTGCTGGAGAGAGTCCAAGGTTTGCATTTATTGTGGCCTGAAATATAGATTCACACTCAGAATCAAATCTTATTCTAAATTAAAAGAGAGGCCAACTTGGATGCTTAGCTTGGGTTTTAGTAGAAACCACACTCATAACTCAGTCAGTGTATTTTTCTTTTTTTAATTCCATAATCAAAATATGCTTCTTTCCCCCTTAGTGGAGAATTATAGTTTGTTAAGACTTGGCAATTGCTTAAAAATTAAGTCGTTTTTATTCATTTATTTATCTTTGTGTGTGTAAATTATTAATTTCAGCGCTAAGAGAAAGATATACAGAGCAAGTGCACAGGTTTGTGGGCATTTTAGATGTCTAGATTCCCCTCATGCAGTAGCCTGGCATCAGGGAGGAATATGATTTGTTCCAAATTTATTCTGTGGCATGACAATGACCTCAATTACCCAGCCAAGGTCATGAAAAGCTTTCCTCAGATGCCCCGATGTCAACATCATAGTCAGTCTGGGATCATATAAGGAGACAGAAGAGCTTTGAACAACCAGCTATGTAGCTATTAAAAAACTAAGCCAACACACTAAGGAGCAGTGGTGTTGTTTTGCAATATTGATTAGATTTTCTGTAAATAGCACTTTCTAAAAGATTAATTGAGAAATAAAAACCATTCATGGCATTATTTTTTGAAAGTATCCTCACGTTACCTTTAATGTCTAATGCTTTTGCACAGCAGCCTGCTTTAGAATTTCTTTTCTTTTCCTTGGAGTTGGATTTACATTTTTACAAAAAAAAAAAAAAAAAAAAAATTATATATATATAAAATATGCATGGTTTGTGTCTCTTATTCCCTGCTTACAGGTAGTTCCTGTTTTATTTTGAAGTTCCGTGTCTTGCTTCCTGTGCGCGCCCTCCCGTGATTACCCCATGTGCCTCACCTGTGTTGTTTTCCCTTGAGTTTAAAAACTAGTTTTCGTTTCACCATAGCGGTTTCTGTGTTGGTGTCTGCATCTGGGTCCAATCACCTTGTAAATCCTGACATTTTTTTTTTTTTTTTTACATTTTATGTTTATTGAATAGGACGGTGTAGAGAGAGACAGGAAATCAGGGAATAGACGGGGACAATCACATAGCAACAGATCGGCTTGGTCGGGAATCGGATCAGCGGCCAGCACTTGAGGTAGGTGGCCCAAAAGGGACATTTTCTGTAACCACTCAGCCATCAAACTCATTTCTTGCATTTTAATATGTTGCTTTTCTAATCTCTTTTACACAATTGCTTTCATTTTTGCAATATTTTTTATTCTACTTGTCCTGCTTCTCTTAGTTCACTGTCTATTCCACTGTCCACCTCTATTGTGAACATGTGTGTGGATGGATGATAGTTGTTGGTAGAGGAAAGTGAGCTATTTATATTTTCTTATAACATGTACAAAGCTAAGTTGTGTTTAGTATTACGAAAATGAGTTACCACAGGTGTTTGCAAATGATGGTTGGCGTTAGCTAGGAGGAGATCTGTGCCAGATTGTGCAGAGTGTTGTTGAGACAGAGACGGACTCATAGTGGAGCATCTTCTTTGATCATAGTGATCTAGTTATCTAGTCAAATCTGTCATGATGGCTAAGTAGTAAAATCATGGCTACTGAGTTAGCAATTTGAATTTAGCTACCTTGATCACTTGTAAAATCTTAGCTAGTTAGCCAGTAGTATAGTTGGGTAACTTGCCATAACTTTTTACTATGTAGGCCTACCATTAATCAGTTAATCTCCTTTGTGAATGTATTGCAATTCCACTTTTCAACTGCATTCATTGCATTTGTTTGTCCGCTGGAGGGCACTGCAAAAGAAAAAACTGTATTGTTGATATGTCAACATCAACCATGACTGTGGCAATTCTCAAGTAGTTATAAATATACACATCAAGCAGCCATGGAGCAGCATTAGCATTCATCCTGAGTCTTGTCTTGTGTCTGGCTTCCTGCCAGTTGTTGCCTAAAGTCTAAGATTCACTCTTTTCTCGGTTCTTTTCTGGTTTCTAACCCTGAGGGAAATATCTGGCTCTTTAGCTGATAAATGCTTCTCCATGTTCACCAGCCAGTTTAGCTCATTTTGTCTGACTACTGTTTGCACCTGAGAAGGTCGTGTACACTAGGTTTTTATCACAGCACCCACCAGTATTTCTGGAGCTTACATGGTGTAATTCATTTGTTCAGTCGATATGATACTGTATTATGGGAAGTTACCCGCTGTCACTCTACAGTATACCACACAGGTGTTTTGAGCTAGGCCACTCCTGCTGATTACACTGCTGCTCAGGTTGAAATAGGGAAACCATCTCGCATCGTGTGGGACTCCACAGCATTTTTATCTTTTGTCCCATGTCATGCATCGTCATCATCATCATCATGGCAACCTCGTACATCGAGGATCTGTTCTCCTCCCTTTAGATATTCTCTTTCTGAGCTTGCCGAGCTCTCCGTCTATGTGCTTGTTGATGGCTGTAAAGACCAAGGTGTGAATGAAAGAGTCGGGGGCAGTCTGTACATGAGAGTGTTGGAGGAGGGCGGGGAAGCATTAGGTGGAGATGTCTTTCTTTGCGCCTCGCTTCTGCAGCTTGTGCCCTGTCTGCTTCAAGTTTCTGTCCGCCGCAAGGTCCTCCCACGTGTCCACAGGAATCTGAGACCTTTTGAGAAGCTGCTTGAGCTTCTCCTTCAGCCGTCTTTTTGGCCCACCTATCAGCCTCGAACCATGAGCCAGTTCACCGTACAGAGTCTGTTTGGGGAGGGATGAGTCTTTCCTGCGGCGTAAATGGCCGAGGAAACGCAGCTGGTTCTTAGCGATGAGAGCCTCCACGCTTGGGAGGCCAGCGCGAGTTAGAACCTCGTTGTTTGTGACACATTTTGATTAGATTGATGTTAGAACGTGTATATCCGTGTAGTCTTACCTGTCATAAACAAGAGATAACGGGTTATGAGAGACGAGAGCTGGGACACCGGGGTGGCGATACTGATCTTACAAAAGTGTTTGTCAGCCAAGAGATGCTACGTAGAAGGCAGAGAGCCTCCATTTTCCTCATAACAAGTTACATATCATTTATGAAACCATCACAATTACTCCAAAGCTGTTTAATTAATTAAAGTAAAAATGTAATTAAGCTAAAAATCCTGCATATTTCCTCTCTAATTTCAATGATATTTTCCTTCTGTGATCTGATGCACCGATGTCAACTTCTCACAGGGTCTCTGGCTCTGCCTACTAGTGGATGTAGCAGGGAATATATAGTATATAAAATGCTTTACGCCTCATCGGCCACCACATGGCCCCTGCAGGCTGCTTTTAACAGCCGAGTGCAGAGTCCAGTGGTCGCCGCCACGTGCAGCTGCTTCGTCACCGCGTCTTAGGTCAGTGCGTCTGAGCATCAGTCCTGTAGCACAAACAGTCACACTTGTCTGGACATCCATGGGAACATTATAAACAGGAACTTCTAAGAGTTAATTGGGCTTAGTTTTCATGTCAATGTCAATAATAGGCCAGCCTGACCATGTCTCATTGTGAAGCTCCATGCAACATTATGCAATGTAGCCTACCTCCTGTTTGATGGGGAGAATCTAACTTTTTTTTGTTCGCAGTAAACCTCCACTAATTGTCTCACTAACTTTTAGCATCATTGGGCGATTAACCAAGTCCCCCCCATATCCAGTGGACAATAAATATTGCAGTTTTATGATAGAAGCACAGCCAGGGAAGCGATTTCCATTTAGATTACTGTGTGCAGTGTGTGGCATAGTTGAAGGGTTACGTAGTCAGCAAAGTGATTACAGTGTGAGAACGAAGACATTTATTAACAAGTGGGAAGCAACAACCGAGAGGACAAACCCCTACAAGTCAGCAAATGCAAAGGTGGTCAACAGACAGTCGGTAATGGTGAAAAACACTATACTCGTCCAACTGGTTCTGATTTAATTTTGCTGAGACTAAGTGCTTCGGGAAGTCATGGATACACAGCAAATCACTGGCAGAGGGAGGAAAAAAGGTGCTTTTACCGACTTATTATAAATGGAGAAAGCACAATTACATTCCTGATGCGCACGCCTGGTGATTTATGGATGAATCCCTCGCTCGGTAGGTCTCGAAAAGGTGATCTGGTTCAGAGACAGCCACAGGTAATTTATTCTATTCCCAAGTTTGCCATTTACTTTTTCCCCTTCAACCACTTGCGCTGACAAGATTTATTCAAACAATAGTGACATTATGCTGCCGTAAGCCTAACAATGAGCTGTGATCCAGACCACAGCAAAGATTTGGTCAGTCGCTGACATAAAAATAAAGTTCCTCTGTAGCACCAATGACTTATACATGAGGATATTTTCAATTAAATGCCGGACCTGGTTCTCAGTTTTCATTCTTTTGAAAAAAACATTTTGCTGAGTCTAGAGTCTCGTTTAGACAGCATAAGAAATTTAATATAATGCGAGTTGCAGGCAGCACAGAGCCAGAACCAGGGATTCATTTGCTACATAGGAACCAGATACACAGACAGTTTGTCACCTCCCATTTCTACGTCTTTGGGCCCGTTTAGTATTAAAAAGATGAAAACCGGTGCCATTTCAACATTTAGAGTTATTGCCTATTTATATTCAACAAATCATTTTGCAGTGCACAGAGTGTGTAATTAGATATTTTTTTTAATCTACTTGTTTATGTTGCGTGGAGTCAAACCTAGATTAACTGCTGTCTTCACTAACAAGTGCTCTAAATATAGAGGCCTGTGCATGTGACAATAAAATATGTGAGGTGACAAGATTTTGTGGGATTATTTACCGAGGTAGAGTTATGGTATGTTTTCGGATGGATGGATGGATGGATGGATGGATAATTGACAGTAAATAGTGTAATGCAATTTGGGCACAGTGGAAAAAACTGATTAACAGAAAGTGATTGCTTTTTGGCGCCCCACAGAATATTATATTATGATGCAATGGTGACGTCCCGGGGTTGAGTCTGACCATGAATATTGGCCATCTAAAGGACAATTCAGATTTGTTGCAGTTTGGTTCTTTTACTTTCAGCTGAAGGTAACTGCTGATTCCTGGAGGCAACATTGCTTCTGTTGCTTCTGACAGGGCAGAAAAGGCGAGTGGTCGAATGCTCATTGTAACAAGGCAGCAGTCAAACCTAATGATCTAAAGCATCTGGAGGTAAAGCCAAAAGTGAGTGCAACCACAACGCTGGTAATAGCCTAATCCCTCACTGTACAGGAAAACTGTTTGAGTGCACTAAAGTGATTGTTGGTCAAAGTTGAACCAAAAAGGTCTGTCAACTTTGATGAATGTTTACTACAGTGGACCGTCAGAATCACACAATTGCACAAATTTTGCAACCCTGATAGGAACCAGACCAGTAGCTGTCACTTATAACTCATAATTACCTAATGTTTATGTTTATTCTTTACTGTTATGTGCACATAAAACTGAATATAGCTGATAGTACCACTGCAAAATGGCTGTTCTGTGCAGTATGGACTAGTATACCATGTTGATATTTTGTGTGAGACTCACAGCACTGGTGTGAAATGGATTTCTGAATTACTCGAATCTGGGAATTATCTGGGGTAAATCTCTCTCTGTCTCAGCTGCTGAGCACCCACTTGACAATGCTTAAATAAATAAAGACACTAAAATGAAATATGTACAACACGCCACATAAACAGCTGCAGGAAGCCTTAGTCACGCATCTGTTTACAATTATGCGCAGTGTGAAGAATTGCACAGTAGGAAATCTTGCAAAAATTAGGCAAACTATACTCCGGGTCACAGTCTTAGTAGTTTTATTCATATGCCAGTTATTAGGGCCACACAGTGGAGTGTTGCTGTAAGACAGGAGCTCAACTGAAAACAGACAACCCAGAATGAACTGGATTTTGCCCAGAGAGCTAAGTCTCAGAAATATTTAATACTTCACCAGCGTGAACGATCAATATGTTTCCACAGAAGAGATTCCAAGAGAAGAGTCTGGCAGTTTGTAGAGATACGGCGAGCCCCAGACTGATCCCGCTCTCTCAGTTTGATGAGCTTGAAGCAACAATGTAATGGATAGGGTGAAGGAAATAGGAAATTGGTATGTGTGTGTATGCAGTATTTTAGTTTTTCGAGGTAAAACTTCTTGCAAGCAAAGAAACACTTTAAACAACTTAATCTGACTATAAAATACGTCTCATTAAAGCCCCGGTACGGAGCTTTTAACTGGATACGCAAAAGTCTCTGGTTTCTGCTGATGTGTCTCTGTTACCTACAACAGCAAATGAGCCCATCAGTGTGAAGATACGCTATTTCTAAGTAGTCTAATTCTATACCTCTGGAAGGCATGGTCGGGTTGGACCACTGATGAAACGATATGAATAGATACATTACGCTGCTAAAAAAAAACAAAAACAAGTCCTGTCTTCTTTCCGACGTTTCCAAAACAAATCTACACAAACGTCTTCATGACAGTGGGAAATGCAGTCTTCATTCCGGCGCTTTCGTCCACAGGGGCAGCCAAACTCAACACTAAATGAAAAGTCTGTACAGGGGTTTAAATATAAAATTAGATTGATCTGTTGCAGTGGCTCTTTGCTTTGCAGAGGACAGTTAGCATTGCACTAGACAAACCCACTTACATCTTCCCCCTTAGTGTAATTTTACCCGTGCAACTGGTGACTCAATCACTTCAATCCCATTGATGAGTGAATGTTTGTTCTGGTCTACGTTGCTGGGAACCATGAATGAAGAAGAAACCTTGATCCATATAATATTCTCATGCCAGGGAAATGTGACCACACTTTAGATCGTCATCCCGTCTCTTTGTCACTCAGCTATTGTTCACGGGGCAGGTGTCATTCAAGGTCTGAGAGTGAGTCTTTGTGAGCTGAGATCAGCAGTTAACCTGAATTCACCTCACAACAGTGAAGTGACTGTCCCTGTGCGACTGACCCCTCCATCTCCCACCACAACACTTAATAATTTCTCTCTGTGGAAACATGAAGGTGATCTGTCAGCTGTAAAGGCTGTATTTAATAACTGATACCAGGCCGGTGCAGAGAAGATTTGTGTTAACAGAACAAAAAAAAAGAAAAAGCAAGCAAGTGGAGAGGTGATAATGAGATCTGGGAGGAAGAGAGAGACACAATTTGGGAGAAGGTTCATACATTTTTATCGCATTTTAAAGATAAATCTATTGCTTGCTTTCTCCAAATGCGGTAGCCTGAGGGGGAGAAAATTAATGCTGGAGTCCAGGAGGCGGCTCAGCCTTGAGCGCTGTGTGGATTCCTCCATGCAAAACAGAACAGAAAATGATTCTGCTGCCGTGCTGCTGTCATTTAGTCGCTGCTGTCGAGCACAACAGGAGCACTAAATACTTCTGAACTCAGCTGAAAAATAACATTTTCATCAATCATGACCAACAATATGGAAAGATGAAACCATGCTGTTGTCATAATTCTTTTATTTATACTTTTATTAAAACATCATTGGCCTCCAACAAGTAAAGAATGTACATAATGATAATAATAGTAATAATAATAATAATTAACTGAATATTATCAGAAAAAAGTATCTTCTGTTTGTATAGTATTGTATTTATCTTTTTTCTCTTTTGTCAATTCTTCAGTGAGGCGTTTGCTGGATCTCTGCATTCTTTGACTTCAAGGCTTGAGCTAGTTTTAGAGGAATGTACAGTACAGGAAACAAAGAGTATCCCCCCCCCCCCCCTCCCATCATAATCTTTATTTTATTATTTTTTTCATCTGACATCACTACACGTTATGTCTCATTTGCAAGTCATCACACTCACGGAAACCTCAACATCTCCCCCGAAACTGTTTGAAATAACCTAAACCTCCTGTGGCGAACACACAAACACACACACAGACACACACACACGCTTTCAGGCACACACTCTAAAGACTAGTGTGCATGTTGTACACACATACAGTAAAACACACGCTTGAATGCCTGCAGTGGATGCTGTATAGCGCTGAGCTCCGGTGCTTTAATCAGACCTTTTGGTTGTAAAGCGTCACGCCGGCTGAGACAGCAGCTTCCACCGTGCAGAGACAAAACACACAGGGGGAAAAAAGCATTCGCCTGTCACACAGCCTCGATCTCACACGGCACGGATAGCCCCCCCCCCTTTTTGACTGACCCCTGTCACTCTGGGCTCCTCCTCTCCATCAGTGCTTCACATAGAGTGGTATGTCCTTTGGTGCTGAAATTCAAAGGAAATGCCACAGATGCACTGTTGAAAAAGTGACCTTTAGAAAAAAAAAAAAGAAATTACAAGATACTCACCAAGGGGGCGGTGGGGGAGTGGGGGGTCGGTTGAGGGAGGGGAAGGGGGACCAACTGTCCATTTTACAGAACATAATGTCACCAGGCTGCAACACTGTGGAGATTGTCTCTTAATAAAGTCTGAACTTTTTAAAACATTTGAAACAATTAAAAACACAACAGCACGATAAAAACGCTCGACTTGGTTTCGAAGTCTGCTCGCTGCACTCAGTCTAGTGTAGGTTTACAGTTTGTTCTGACAGGCAGGTGATGCTGAAAATCTCTTTTATGGTTTCACAGTTGTTCATGTGGGCTTGACAAGAGCAGAATATCATCCTGTCATGCAGCTGATTTCTCTATCTACCTTCGCTCCTGTAGGGTTTCATAAAAAGCAGTCCGTCCCTCTGACGGCGCCGGTATTCTAGCGCTGGCGGTCATGTGTCGATGACGTCCTGCGCCGGCGAAGGTTCATGTGGCAAACTGGTGGCGTTGGGCAGCGGCTGCGTGTGGCTGACAGAGTTCTGCTGCAGCTCCAGCGCCATGGCGTTCTGCGGGTGGGGGAACTCCTTCACCTGCCTGCGATACTCCAGGAAGGTGGACGCCTTGGTGGCGATGGCCACCACGTTCTTGCCGACGAAGATGGTGGACACGCGGCTGTCCTGGAAGAGCACCATGTTGACGCCGCGTATGAGGATGGTGACCACGTTGATGGTGACCAGGCTCAGGACCGGGTACAGCATCATCTTCTGGGGCGACATGTGCTCGCCCTGCATGCTGATCTCGCTGAGCGACACGCAGGGCAGGATGAGCAGCAGGATGTAGCAGTAGAAGAACATCAGGCCCTCGGCCCAGATGGGCAGGCCCGTCCGCTGCGGCTCCCACAGGTTGGCTTGGATGTCCAGCAGGTCCAGCAGGTCCAGAGCCACCCAGAACAGGCGGCTCCGCATGTCCTCCTTCTTCCGGAAAGTTCTTACATATTCCATACTATCCAGAGCCACCAGGACCAAGTACAAACCCGGCACGCACACGGATAACAACAACGTCAACGCTTTCCGCGCCACCGTCTCCAGACTCTTCCTGTCGGCTTTGCAATTCTGGAAGACAAAGTAGAGTTTGATCTCCAGGACAAAGATGTACAGAAACCACAGGATCATGGCGTATCCTCTGCGGGCGGTGCGCACCTCGGCGCCGACCCACACCGCCACGTACCGCAGCACGATGAGGAAGCACACGTCCCCCACCAGCACTATGATGCACACACCGATCTTCCTGGGACCCTGGTTCTGCTCCACCAGGTAGGCGTCCATGAAGGCCATGCTGGTCATAATGACAATGGTGGTCAGGCACACATGGCGTTTGTCTGGGGGCGGCAACACCATGGCGAGGGCACCTTGCTGTGGCTCTCACTCTCTGTCCACAGCTTTCAATTAAAAAAAATAGAATAGTCCAGAAGGTAAACACGACGGCGCTGCGTCCGCTCCGAGCCTTTATGGTCGGACGGGGAAAGAAAAAAGGGTGTTTAAGGTTTTCTGACAGCACAGGAGCAAAAAGTCCAGCAACAGTGTGTTTTATATTAAAATGATACTATAAGTCACTGCACTAATAGTCCATTGAGGGGGGGGGGCGGGGGCCGTTATTGCAGCGTGGAAGCAAAGCGGTGTGTGGAGTCAGCGGAGAGATGCTGGCTGCTGATTGCTCTCGGACCATGTGAAAACAGGAACATCACCTCGTTACTCAGCGCACTTCCATTGATCCAGCTCTGCCCCTGAGCAGCAGCTACACTGAGGGCTCTACAGCTGACACACCATGACTGATAGTAATCCACACACAGTCAGATGGAGAATACTCTCGGAGTGGGGCTCGGTCTAATGGACATGTGATGGGATTGCGGGACACGGCGGTGCTGCAGTGTGGAAATGTTTATGGAGGTGTTTAGCTCTGCGCGAGACGGTGTGGGAAGCAACAGCGCGGCCTGCGGAGGACGAGGACGAGGACGTGTCCGTGCCGCCGCCCGGCATGTGCCAGGAATTCCTCTTCGGATACTCCTGGAGATGGTGGTGGCGCAGTGTGTGTGGCTCGGTGCGATCCTGCGGCGTGTGCGGAGGGAAACGGAGGAGAGAGAGGGGAGAGGAGTCTGCAGTGGCCAGAGGCCTCCAGTCGCCATAAATCACAGAGACAGCAGGTCAACGGCCCATGAGGCCTTGCGTCCAATGACGGTTCCCCCGGGGGGAGGCTCTTACACAGGTCTGAAGATCCATCCTTTCTCCCTCCTCTCGCCACGTGCTGGCCTCTCCACAGCCTAGAGGAAGGAGAAATAAAAGAGGAGAGGAGGAGGGGGAGGAGGGGGGAGGGCAGAGGAGAAAGGAGAAAGAAACCTGTCAGCACTACTGGGCCATATAACACAGTTTTCATTGCCAACGGTCTTACACATATGAGGAGCCAAGTAATGTGTCAGCTTGTCTCCAACATCGCCCATTTCACCGTGGATAGGAGCGAACGTATTGCACATGTTAGAATAAGGCTGCTTCAGGGTCTCATTACCTCTTCATTGTATGTGAAGCGCCTCAAGACACCTGGTTCTGGATGCATGGCTTAATATGATGAGATGATGATAATATTATTGTATTCGACATATTTGTGGCCATAATAACCACTAGTCTCATTTTGGGAGTGAAAATTAATAGAGGATTTATTACAAGAAATTGCAGAAACCAATTTCAAAGTCTCGTACAGCAGCAGCGAAGGCCTCGATAACTCGTTCTTTTTTTTTTCTTGCATTACTTGGCGCTACATTTTCTTCTTAAGCCAGCGTAAATGGGGAAAAACGATGGCAATAGGTTCATTTCCTGCAGATATTTTGAGTCGGGTTGGTGTAGTTTCTGAGCTGAAACAAGGAAATCATGATTGCAGAACGCACTGGTGCATGTTTTTTTTTTTGTGTGTGTAACTGAGGGATTAGAAGGGACGGGGAAAGTTTTCCTGTGGTGCATCTGCAGCACAGAAAACAGCGTGTCTCCTTGCATGCTCAGTGTCTCAGTTTTCTACATCGATAATGACCAGCTTGTCCGTGTTTCATTTGCTGCCAGCTACAGTCTGCAATTACTGTCATTTTCTCTGAATGAACTCCCAGTTTTGATCCCTTTAGTATTTCATGCTGAGGTGTGTGACGTGTCAGGTCGGCGAAAGCTTCTCATCAACAGTCCAGCTGGACATTTACATCATTTTCTTAAAGGGGAACAAAAACAAAACCCAAACGCTGTACAGCTGTTGAGCGGTTAACTCACTAGAAGGAGCCCTTGTGCCCTGCGAGGCTTCAGCCCATGAATAACTAAATATAGATCTCAATATCTTTATGGATAGAAAATAAACAACACCAAAAAAAAGCAAAAGGGAGGGGGGAAAGGAAGTGAAATGTGTTAATTGAGCAGAAATGTCACCCTCAGTTTACGTTTGGTGCTGAAACTGGAATTTATCTGTCGCTCTGTTCGTTCCTGTCGGCTCCTCCTGTCACTGGATCCTTCAGGCAGAACGTAAATAAATCACATTAGTGCTTTCTGTCAACGAAGGTATAGCCTACATTTTCAAGTCCAGATATGACTGAATCATTCACAGAGCCCTGCCAGCGCCTGAATATACAGTATACAGCTGTTTGCAAATGATATAAATAAACCTTTATAAAATAGTGAATTTTTCAAAAATGACAATGAAGATGATTTTGTAAAGTGATTGTCGTGACATCTCACGAGTAAACACAAATAGTCAAACTCAGTGTGGCACCACACAAAGTCAGGAATTGTCAGGACAGAGTTGTTTTCGAGGTAAATACAGAGACTGCTTGCTGAAAAACGGCCCCTGACAGGAACGCGTGTCAGCGGCTTTTCATGAATTTACCTCGAAAACAACTCTGTCTCGTAACGTTCTGTTATTATCTCATAGTGTGGTGAATGTGCAGGTCACAACTTGTCCATAAGAGCATTTTGGAGTGGTTGGATTGTGTATTTGATGAGTTTGATGAGGGAAACCAAGAAATCCCATGAGCCTCCGTAGCGTAGCTCTGAGCAGCTCGCGGCTCTGCTCCACCGTTCTAAAAATAGCTTGCACCGACAATTACTGTAAAGGTAACGAACCTACTCCTAAAACTATAGGGATTATGGCAATGGGCTAATTTGCCAAACTTGTTGAACTATCCCTTTAATATATAATGTTTTTGTGTGCCTGAGAGCAGATTTTGGGTTGTAAGGCTGATAAATTCATCTGTTTGTTAATGATTATCAATTCATGGTTATATGGTGTTAATCCGTTGATATAGTCTCGTGGCTTTCTGTCTAATGACTCTGCAGCTATATGTTGTTAATAAATGGATCATGTTCAGGTTGTTTGCAGCCCCTCCTCTCTGTGGACACAAGAGTTTTTTCAATCTGATAAAAGTTGTTTTTATTAATGGCTTTATCTGATCCATGAAGCATGAGCAAACAAACACCAGCTACTGATAGAGCCATCACCTCATTTTAAATGGGTGCCTCATTAAAAAGTGGCACCGCAGTTGGAAAAAACATTAGCAAACCAGGGAATGTCACAGTCATCAACAGCGCTTTTAACAAACAACTGAAGGCCAAAGCTTAAACGCCTGCTCCTGCTTTTTCTGAACTTTTTAGCAAAACAATTGCAAACCTTTTAGTGATATTGATTTGTTTCATTTCAGGCCAAACCACATGCAAAAAGGAATTATTCCACAGCTAGTGCTTACTTCTCAAAGTCAAACATTACTATTTCGCTCCTATTTTGACTAAGTGCGGTCTCGATATGACAAATTTAAGGATGCGATAAATAAACATGAGGTTTTTCTTTTCAGCCGCGCTGTGTGAAGTCACCACTGCAAAATAGGCTTTTTAGCTTTTTGAATGAGATCCAAAGATTATGGAAAGGTTATTTTTCATCAGAAGGTACCACCCTTGGAAAACATGAACTGTACACAAGGAGAAAAACATTAACCAATGCATATACAACAGATTTATGCTGCTACACTTGAATTTATTAACATTAAAATACAACACTTGGTTTTGTATAACTCTTAAACTGAGCCCCCTAAAACACACTGAGATTTCAGACACTACAAACTGAACCCCCAAAACTGTCCCCTCTGGTGTTTTTGATCAGACATCCAACTGGCAAATACACTCCAACATCAGGGCAAATGCTAATCAGAGAAAACCAAATGATTTAATCAACAAACGATGCCTATATGGAACATTGGAAGACTGAAACCAAAGCTCTTAATTGGTATCTGGCTTTGAAACCGTGGATATAAATTGGCAGAGTTTGTCTTCACTGTCAGAGACACACAAGGTGGAGACAGGCGAGGAGGGCGCCTGTGGTCAGACAGAGACACACTTCCACTTTGAATACGACAAATCATATTATCAGAGTGGACTATTTTAAGAAGTCTGATTAGTTTAAAGACAAATTTCACAGAGGCAGACGACAGTGAATGGCGACAGGTTTTTATTAGCAGCGTACTTGAATGACATCAACTGAGAGACTCATCATTAAAACAGCATCACTGAATGTGACAGAAAATCATCTTGACACAGTCTGAGGTACTATGGAGCACCCACACACACTTGTTAAAACAAATGCAGGCAAATCCACAGTTTTCTTTTTGTAATCTTCTCTTTCTTGTTAAAAAAAATCTATTTAACTTTTTTTCCTCATGTCATTATCATCATTATCCTAAACACTGGTTGCACATCTGACATTCCAGTCAATTACTAAGTATATGAATTTGAAATTGAATTGACTACAGAAGCAGCAGCGGTAAAGGCTCTTCGCAAGACTGTAATTGGACGCATTGTGCATTGTCTTAGTCTTTGGGTTTTCATGAAAAAGCTAAATAAGATGTTGCATCTCTAATAACATCTCAGGTTGTCAGTTGAGGCCCAGGAGGAGCATGACACCACAAGGAGTCTCATTTGTAATCCGAGCATGGATTCCCATGTTGAAAGCCCATTATGTAGAACAGGGCCTAAGTAAGAGATTAAATTCATAAGATGGTGATTAATTGACTGATTAGCAGAATGCTGCGGATCATTAACATGCTATAGGGAAGAGTTCCCCCACATATACAGTACATCACATCATCATTTAAATGCTGTTAATTATCAAAAAAAAAAAAGAGACTTTGAGATTGTTTCCCTAATGATGGGATTACAGCCGCCGTGATTACATAAGAGCGCTAAATTGGATGGCTTGAACCTCCCAGGAATTATGACTTCTGCAAAGAATCATGGACCCCGAGATGTCATCAGCCCCCGATCCGATGCCTTTACCAAACAGCCAGCTGATGAAATTTGACAGTAATAGATGATTATTAATCTTTTCTGTCACATACTGTAGAAAAGTGCCTTTGTCTGGGTGAAACGATGACAGAAATGCGCCCGCTCTGTTTTGCATATTCTGTTCAGCATTTATAATGTATCACTCGAGGCTGGAGATTAGCACACGGTGTCGCCGCAAGAATTGGAGAGAAAAGACGGGAAGAAATGTCCGCAGATATGTGACTCGACAGCTGTGACGAGTATCATCTCTGTATCTTTGCTTAACCGTTCCCTCCCCCTCTCCCCTCCCCCCGTAAGAGCTCTTGGACTCTCACACTGCACCCTGTACGTTTCAGCTTTCTGCTTATATGCTTCAATTACAGCGTATTAATTATGGCGCGCTATAAATAGGCAACATGGAGGGATGTGAACTGGCAGTGCAACATTTCTTCACAGAGGGAGGCTATTATGGTGTCTGTGGTCTGGGCCATTATCTCTCTAAACAGCCAGAGCTTCCTTGTCAGGCAGTTATATTAACAGTTAGCCTCCCTGACTGGCTGCAGGCCTCCACATGCATCACAACAAGGACAAAGAAAAGTGGCATCGGTGCTAGTTTTTTGTTTGCTTTGCCAGTTCTTTCCAAAAAAAAAAGAGGGACAAAAACAATAGAGAAGGTCTGTTTAAACCACAGAACAAAACAGTCAGCACCACTAGAGAAGTTTGGCTCACGATCCTTCCAATAATCTGCTCTGTGGAGGAATAATCAAATCAAAGCAGAATAGCTACTTCCAGGTGCTCCTTTTGAATGTGCATAAAAACAGTTCCCTGCTTTAACTTAATCACCCGTGTTCTTGTTTAATCGGTATTTGTCTCACAGCTTCAGGATAATGAAGTTCCACGAAGCTTTTCTCTCTCAAACGACGAGCCGTTCTGACACCGTACGCTCCGCAAGGGCTGTTTACAGCAGCAGAAATCATTTCAACTACAACTGTGGGATGGTGCGCACACTTCTGTTACCTGTCGCCTTCAAGGAAGACAGAGATGTTTATGCTTTTGGGGGAGCCGAATTATTATGCATTAAATGTATCGCATTGCACACCACCACCACCACCAACCCCCCTCCCCTCCAACTCTGCTTTCTCTCCACGCGTCTACCCTCCTGCTCCTCTCTCCCAACTCATCACTCCAAGGATGATCAAATGTTTACGTCAATGTCAGGACGCTGCAGTGGGACACCGCCGGTCTCCGGAGTGGTCCGTTTTGTCCGATATTTATGTCAGGTTGTCTTCATTAGGGCCAGAATGAGACCCATATGTCGTCTTGGCTGCCGGCCATCTCCGTCATCTCAGCAGGTGTTCTGCGCCGTCCTTTGTGTTACGGACAGCGCTTGGCGAGTTTTGGGAGAGGTGGCAGATTGCTTTGAATTCGCCCAATACACAGAGTGCAGCTCAGCACAGCTCAGCTGAACAAAGGCTTGTACACACACACACACACCTACACACATACACACAAACTTATTGCACACATTTGTAATTCACACATTACTCATACGTGCATGTTTCCTCCCCTGAAAGGTTGCTGACAGGATTGCAGTCTGCAGGCCAATGTCTTTATCCCGTCTTTTCATAGCCTGATATCATTCTGTAACCACAAACTGATCGCATATACAGCCCTTGTGCAGACTATTACAAAGCAAGGTATTAGATCCTCTAAATCCCTGGATGCATGTTAAGATGTGTCTCATGATCCCTGCTGGGACCTATAACCAACCTGGCTCCGATCGAAGATGTCTGCTCGATTCCCACGGTCGCGCTGACGAATGCGTGTGACATCTCCGAGGCGCTTGGTGCATTTCTTTACCGTAGTAAAAACCATCACACTCGGCTGCCCTCACGGGGCTTAGCTTTGTCTGTGATGCATTATTCGCAGTGTATATCAACTGTACCTAATGGATCAGTGTGGTGGCGTATTGAAATTCAAAACACGTCTCTTTTTATGTTTTGGTTGAGCCCTTTCCACCTATATTGTTACATTGAAAAGCACCCAGCACAATTAGCCAAAACAACAATACACGGGAGTTTGTATGTTTGTGTGCCCGCTGCTCTTAAATTCCCATTCTCTTGTTTTCTTTAGATGCTTGTATAATATGCCTGTAATTGCTTGCGAGGTTGCGCTAGGTTAGAATACAGACGAGGATCGGAAACCGAGAAGGGGGTCGTGTTTTGTGAGAGTGGCTAAGCTCATTTTATCACCCATTATGGTTGATTAAGGCTGATCCTCACTCTACTTCGCCATGTCACATTGTGTATGTGATAAGCACTGGAGGTTCATTTCAGCACATAACTGTAACTAACCCAGTTTGTATTCGGGGCTGTCTTTCCTTTAAATAGCCGTGGGTGTTGATCAAACGCAACTGAAATCAAACATGCTGCAAACGACAAAGGATGGATAGCTGCTGTGCAGGGTAGGCTCCCATAATAACCATTGTATAGGGGTTAGATGTTGAAAGCAGCTCAAAAGTGCTTTCCTCCAACTTGGCCCTTTGCAGCAGAGTCAGAGAAAGGAGGGGAGGGAGAGGGAGAGAGAGGAGGGAAGGGAAGGGGAGGGGAGGGGGCTTTTCAATATGACAGACGTGTCTTTTTCTCCCTGCCAACTCTCAAACGGCCATAATGTGCGCAGCGTCAATCAAAGTGTATTCTTTATTCACAAAGCTGGGGAAAGGATCAAAGGCACCACGCCACAGTGAGTCATCATCAAAGTGAGGAGCAGCCCTCTGACATCCCACCCGGCAGTTAGTCACTGACTCAGGGGGGCGTAGATGACGAGTTGCTGCCCAACGTATACACATGAGACGAGGCCGTTCTTGAACTACTGTACCGTCCAGAGATGATGCCGTTAATAACATGTTGGTCACTTACACTCGAGTGGATATAACGCAGTGAAAACTTTAACCTCTCTTTTAAGTGCCTCGTAATTTCTCTCTCCAGAAAACATAGCTGATATCAAAGCTATCCAGTCTATACGTTATGTTGCTGCAGTGCACAGACGGCCCTGTCCTGAGAGGCTCCTGCTACTCTTCCATTATCTCTCACTGAGAGTTTCTTTCATCTGCCTCTCTCAGAACGTGAATCCTGGGGATTTGACATCCATATTTTATCATCAGAGTATCTGCCTTAGATTTTGAACTTTTTGATATTTTCATAAACTTGAACAAAGATTAATCCGTGCATCATTAACACTCTTGTGCACTCAAAGACTCATTTTTCTGCACTGTTTTCCCTAATAATACAATTACAATATTTTAAAACTTTCAACAAGTGCTACATACTGTACAGTATATTCAGAACCGGCACAATCTCAGCTAATTATATGCCATTCAGCAAATACCTTTGTACAATGGATTAGGAGTTAATAGCCCATGAAACAAAGAAAGTAAATAAATAAACTTGCAACTGGATCTTGAATTTGTCCTTATTCTTTAAACTGTAATAAAAAACAAAACAAATCAACACAGTTTAAATTTTTAAATTAGTTTTTGCATTTACAGGTTTCGTTTCCTCTATTTCAGCTAATCTGATTGGCTCAGCATCCACCGGAGCGGAGGGACATAAGTCTTGACGTCACACGCTACGAATGTGGACGCGGATCGGTCACAAACATTTAGAGGGAGAAATCAGCAAAGTGCCATAAAACAGGTAGGACTGCTCCACATCTTTCCTTACGTTAAATGTCAGTGTATCTGTGACTCACACGAGCGAACACGGGTTTAATGGAAAGTGTGAAATTTCTGGTTTAATGAGAAATAAACGGTACGTTTCCAGCTCCATCGCTCGTGGAGTAACAACGATATATTTAGAAGCAGATCTGGTCCCATTGGCTCTGTATTCATCCTCAGTTTCTAGGGTGAGTTTCACCCACGCTCCCCCCGTCTTTCCTGCCTAACTTTTTAAACTAGAACAACCTCTGCCTATAAAACTGTTCATCCCTGTCTGTTTGTTACCCAATTTGTCTCCATCATACCTTTATAACCTGCCTCTCAGCTGCCCTCAGCCTGCGTAACTGCTGACATTTACCCCACAATGGTGTTCAGCTCTGGCATCCTTCTCCACCATTCCCCTTAAAGCCATGGTTGCATAGTTTCTATAAGATCTCTCTCTGGCTGGTGCAAGTGCAGTGCACTGCATGGCAGGCTGCCCAGCAAGGTCATGGGTGGCTGGACTTTGAGTAGTTTGATTTCAGTGTCAGCGTGATATTGAACAAAGTTTCTGCGCTGAAACAAAATCTTAAAGTTGTGGTTTAATTTTTGACTTTCTTTGCAGCTGATGTAACGCTTCCCTGTTGAATCTCTGTAAATGAATAACCATTTCAAAGGCATGACAGAAAAATGAGTGTAAGAACAAATTTAAAAGAAAGAATGAAGTGAGCAAAAAATAATTTCTTAATTACAATTAGAAATTTGATGAATGGCGAACATGTTAACGGTTGTGTTTTATATGTCAGATGTAGACAGAACAATAGCATCTTTCATTTCAAGTCACTTGGTGAATGTAAGTTCAATAGTCACTGTCTTCATAGCTCTGTTTTGGTCTAACTCCTGAGAGAAATATTTGATACATGTTCTACAATATTCATCGTCGCCATATCTGTCTGTCTGCTGTTTGTGTTACTGGGTGGTAGTAGTAGTAGTAGTAGTAGTAGTATGCAGTGGGCTTGTCAGAGACTTTGCTACAAACAGCTGCATAGAAACGGTGTCAAGGTGAGTGATGAGAGTAAATAAAAACTGTAAAGTTACAGGCTGTGAAACCAAAATGAGTTAGAAGATGCTAAAAACACTGGAGGCGAGGGGAACTGCAGAGTTACTCATTGTGCTCTGTGCATTCATAAGATCGACTCTTTTCACATTACACGTAGACATTTGATCCTTTATTCACAAACAGTATTGATTTGTGCAGCCTTAAAGGTAAAAAAACCAAACAAACATGATGTTCTGCCAATATCTTATGACATCTTGGAGCTGACTTTGGTTTTCACTCCGGCAGCGAAGCCTTCTCTTTGGCTTTAGGAGAACAAAATGGAATAAATCCAGTAAAAAATGGGCAAACCGTTGTCAGTTCAACCTGGATCCTATAAAGGAAACCACCACTCAATTTAAGAATTATTGCAGGCTACACCTGTGACTTCAGACGTTTCCGATGACCTACAAAACACACTTTAATACCCAAATGTGCTTTAATCTCCACTTATGCTGTCAGCTTTTATCATAGAAACATATCCTCATCCCCAGGAAATAACCTCTCATTTTCCCCTCACCTTTAACAAAATTTTTAGGTTGCAGTCAGTGAAGCGGGCTCACATGTAAATCCCAGCTGCTTCGTCCGTGGCTTTCAGTCTTAACTGAGCAATAACAACGAGGAATTCCTGAATAATTAAGTTTTTTGCTTCCTTTTAATATCTTATGTTGAGAAAACACACCTTCAAGCACATATTGTAACTATCCCTCGCTCTGATAATTGGATTGTCCCTTCAAGTCATTGACGGACGCTGCTTTAATGTTTTAAATTGAAGGCCACAGAAGAGCCTAAAGTGCCGCAGTGATTACTGTTACTCCTCATCTTTACACACACACACACACACACACACATACACACACACAAACACTCGGATAAACATCTCTGGCATGGCATCGACGCTGTACCACACTAACACGCTATTACACACTCCTCTAGCTTTTAATTCTCCCATGCAACGATGCAAGAGTTTAACAAGCATATTGATTCGCCCATGTGATACCAGCGCTCATATTCATTCTCTAATGGTAATTTGGGTGTGTGATCACCCAGTGACAGAAGCGATTTTTATCCAGCGGTTTTACAGGGAGATCCATTTAATCTCTGTGTCAATAACCTCCTCCTCCTCCTCTCCTCTTCTCTCTCCTCACCCCACCCCCTCCCTCAACCCCTCTCCTTCCCTTTTAAGCTTGCTCTTTTGCCACGCTTTGCAATTCTTCCTCCTGTGTTCACTGTCGCCATTTCTAATCTGGCCACCCTAAGGGAGCTGGCATCCGTACCTCATTCCAGTCACGCCGCCTTTCTGTTTGCTTTCCATCCCACTTGAGGGTAAAATGACTTCCCAAAGACATCAAAACCTCACAGGCCCCATTCAGTATTTATCATTTCTGTATTGTGTTAATGCAGCAAATAGTGGTTGAAAAACGTAACAAGGTAAAAAGATCCGCCGCGAGCTCCGCGAGGCGTTGTTTAATCACTGGGGCTCAACTTTGTTTCCCTATATCTCAATTAAAAACACCCACTCATCCTGCTGGTAACACGTTGCATAAAGCAGATGTGCACTGGCAGGTAAAAGGGCAAGAAGACCAGTCACCTTCATGCAGGCGTCCTCAGAGGAGGGGGGAAAAAAAGTACCAGGGGAAGGAGAGAAGAGAAATGAGATGGAGATGAGGGAGAAGGAGAGAGGGATTGATGCCAAAGAGCAAGGGTTTCTGTTCCACGTGATTGAATAAAAGGCAGAAGAGATGCGATACAGGGAGGATTTGAAGTGCTGCTAATGAGCTAGGAGTTAAAATGGATAGCTTTGCAGAGGAAACAGATTAAATATTACGAGCAAGGGATTTATGATGAGTGTGAAAAACAGGCAAAAAAAAAGTCCCCCTTTTTTTTTCAACAAGTCATTTCATCTTATATTCAGACTTAAAAACGTATTTTCCATGAAGCTAGAGAAGAAAATCTATTGATGGAGTAAGAAATATTCCCTATTTTCAGGATGATAGCTCTTTCAACCCAAATACAACATCATTTACCTTGAGTGGGGGGTGTTTGGCAGCGAACACAGGTCTTTGTCAGATTGTGCTCGTGTGCTTTTCTATCACATCTACGAGACCTGCTATTCGACAAAACATTGCAAAACTTTGAACGTGTCTCACGGGCTGGGTGTTTGCTGAAGGCGACACCTGCTTTGTATGATAATGATAATGAATTGGGGAAACAATATTTCACTCAGGATTAGACTGTAGTTGTTTGCTGGTGCAGAGCGGAGTCAAATTTTTCTTGGCGACCGCCTTCGCCGAGGTGCGGTTGGGTCTAAAGTTGTGTCTCCGAACGAAAGGCTTTGCGCAACTTGTGGTTCGCTCACTCTGGAGCCACTGTGATAATCATACAACTGGTTGTTGTTGTCAGCCGGATTTGGCTCGTACTGTGGTTGTATCACAGCATAGTGTTTCCTTCAGGCCTTATTATGAGCGTTGACTACTAAGGTTTTACAAGCAATTATTGGCTGTGTCATGGCGAACAGACTGTTGTAGCTTTTGGCATGTTGTTGTGGATCTGCTTGGCGTCGTGCGGTGCATGGTTAATAGATGTCGATGGGATAATTTGGCTGTGTGTTGTTATTGTGAGGCAGGAGCTGTTCAGCTCTAACACATATGCAATTATGGCAACATTGACTTACTTGGAAAATGTTATCAAATGCTGATTACTTATTACTCCCTAGTGGTTGCACAGAGAAGTCTGAAAGTCACACTCCCTTCATTCCTCAATGTCAGCTCAGAGCGGCTCAGATTTAAATAAGACAACTTCAGAGTTACCCGAGTCTGACTATTTTAATTACGCTGTACATGTGGGGGCAAAGGGCAACGCACCCGTTTCAGCTTTGTATTGAAACTATGTTAAATAGCATCTCCCCCATTTAATAAGATTAGTGCACTTCCTGTCTCTCTACTACTTCAAAGGCGTCCTGAAACAGATGTCTGGGTGCTATTCAGCTCTGCATGATTATGTAATTCCTGTAAGAACATGAAGCTAGAGAAAGACTTCAGAGTCACAGATATTGATTGCTATCAACAGTAGCCAATAGGGTTGAGTGTACATCAAGCACCACCCGCGGGATCGTCTGTAGCCGCACTCTGTTGTGTGACTTCTGTCCACGGCCTTCATCTACCACATCAACTCTCGGTGATGAGTTGTGTGGGGATGAAACGGGGGGAAGATGATGAAAGTGTGAGACTATATGTTGGAGCCTAGAGCGAGAAGGCTGCACTCCTAGTAGCAGCAGGAGAGACGCAGGCACAGTGTTGGCCCAGACTCACAAACGAGCATGTGGGGGTTGTGACGGTGACTGGCAGGATTTATAGTTTGGGGGAGAAAGAGGAAAAAAAAGAAGACACTAATTCAATTGCACGCAAATAACGCCCTCGAGTGCAGGATGAGTCATCAAATGTGTGAAATCATTTCACGGGAAGAGAAAATACACTGGTTTTGATTGTGTCTGTTGACACGAACTTGGCAAATACCGAGAGATAAATGAACATCACATATTCAGAATTAAAGCAGGGGAAATACATTTCTCATTTCACTTTAGGAAGTTACTGGTACAGTATCTCTATTTCTAGCCGGGCCTTTTAAAAGTTGCATTGTCCTCAACATGAGTAGAGACAGAGAGAAATGCATTGTGGTTAACAAGGAGCAGCAGGCCTGCAGTTGGAGGGCATTTACCCAGCATCAACAGTAGGTTGATGGCTGTGACTGTGAGCCGCTTTCCTCAGGTTGAATCTTCCCAATGAACACACACACACATGTTTGTATGGCTATCTTTGTGAGGACACTCAGTGACATAATGTTTTCCCTATAGCCCCTTACCCTAACCTTAGCCATCCAAAACAAATGCCTAACCTTAACCACTACTCTTAACCTAACTTAAACCTAATTATAATCCCAAAAGGTCCTCACTCTGATGGTTTAAATCTAGTCCTCACATGTATAGCTTTACAAGTACACACAAACACACACACACACACACACACACACACACACACATGCACTCTCCAACTCTAAACAAAACCCCAGGTGTCTCCTGAAGCCACAGCATATAAATAATACAACCACGTAGTCACTGGAAGACGTATTCTGCCTGTTTTGGTGACTGTGACGCTGTAGCAGCTGCCTCCCACTCTGTGGTAAGTGAACCCACAGAGAGGAAACTGACACGACAACAAACGGATTCAGAAGCCAAAACGCAATAAGGTGACTCCAGATTCTTGGCAAACTTGTAATCTGCAAAATCAGGCTTAACGGCACAATCGCTGCAAGTTAGTGGTCCACAATAATGGCCGGGGAGGAGTTGGCATTTAGAGATGATCTGTGATACGCAGCTTTAAAGCCTCAGTGGAAGTTCAGTAGCAATCTTCAGATATCTTATCAAGTGCATTTAAGAGACAATACTTAGTTACAATAATAATTCAGTCAAAACTGATTATCTTGAAATCATTAAAACATGTAATTGTGCAGAAGAACCAACGCATACGATCTTTTCATGCAAGGATCTTTGTCAAGTACGTTGAAGGAGCATTGACATCCACTTAAAGATAATAGCTCATTGTGTTGTCCTCGGCGCATGGCGTCTTCTTATCAATTAGGACGCTCTGAAGCCTTGAATCAAAGCCTGACATGAACATCAGGTTGTCTGATGTAAACAGCCCTCAAACAGATGGGCCACACTAATAAACTTCTGTTATGTCACGCCATTCAAACAATGCAACGCTGTAATTTATGACCAATCAACAATGCAGAGGAGCCATTAAAGCCGTTATTAATTATGTGGCTGTGGACGATTAAACTGCGGAGATGCAGAGAGAAATGAATAAAAACTGCTTCCATTGAAGCCTGTGTAAAACGTAACGTGTCAGTTTATGGGAATGTCTGATTTTAATTCATCGGCGTCAACAAAGGTAAAGGCTCAGTCGCCTTTTGTGTTTTGAGATTTGAGGATGGCGACAATTGCCAAATTGATCTGTCTCTGTTCGCTGGATCAACACTATCGATCAGCCAATATGTCACAGTGTGGTGGGATCTGAGAATGTGATAGTGTGTGCATCAAACACACCTCTGTGTGATGTGTAGCTCATTGCACCTTAAAGTGTTTGGTGTAATAATCATAGGAAACCTGTGGATTATCTCTATCTCTGCCGTTTCTGCAGCATACGGAGCAATCACCATCATGAACGCATCCCCCCCCACTCTCCGTTAATGTTACTGTCAAACCGTTTAAGCTCCGAGCTCCAGTTTCAAAGGTGCTACAACCACCCAGACTGTCAGCCTTCTGCTTGTCTGCCAGACGGATCTTCTCTGCTGAGCCGAGATCAAAAACTGACTATTGATATGCCGCTGAGTGAGGGTAAGGTATGCACGTCTTACCGCGCCCTGTTTGGTATGCACAATGTGTGTGCAGTTCTTCTTAATACCCAAAACTGGTAGCAGAGTATGAGATACTTAGCCAGGAAGTTGTGCAGGTGCAGAGATCAAAGCTGATGTGGGCGAGTCATTCTGGAGGTCAGTGCGTCCGTCTGCTTTGCTTATTAAACACATTCCTCATGACTTAAGTTACCAAAACTGTTAATAATGCTCAGTGTGCGAAAGTGGGCAATTTAATTATGTATCAAAAATGTAAAAAACGTACCATTTCTTTCAAATAAAATATTACGCCTGGGAACTCCAGCACCCAGATCTGGTTTTCATACTAGATTGTTACAAGGTCAGGGTCTTATTTTGAAATTCCAAGATCAAATTCCCGAGATGAAGGGAGTGAAGGTCTACTAAAGTTTTACCATGGCCATTTTAAATTTCCAATAAGAGTTAAAAGAAAAAACTTGATATATCTTAGGTTCAGTTAATAATAAAGTGAATTTAGAGACAGTTAAAAACAATAAATAAATAAAAGCCTATAGGTCTCGTGTCGCAGGGTTTTATGACTCAAGTTGTCATCGAGTGGCTGTAGTCATCATGGCAGAAACAAAGGGGGGAGGGGTCAACAAAACACAGGAGTGGAGTGAATATAGCAGTCAAGTGGCTTATATAACAACGTAAACCATGTTAGTATAGTAACCATGACAACAAAGATGTCAAATGTTTAGGAAGTAGTTATGTCAACCAAAATCACTATTTATACCAAAACTAAACCTAATCAACCATTACTACACAACCATGCAAAACAGTACCGCATGAGCTATCTATCGCCACATTTCAAAAAATAATTCTTCTTTTATCCCATAAAAATCTATATTTCATTAGCCTATACATGTGTTTGTTTCACTATGAACCACATAGTCAGATTGCCTCTCATTATAATGTAGTCAAGCCTGGCCTTTCGTTAAAAACAAAAGCAGAGATTTAAGTGACATCATGTCACTCATCATTCTCTCTATTATCAGAGTTTTATTTATCTTTTTTAATCGCTCTAATGCAGCTTGAGTTGCGCTGCACTGTGACAATTGATTGTGAGCAGTGAGAACAAAATATGGTCCCATCTTTTTGTCAAGGTCTCAGATGAAGCTCGAGGGGGGAAGTTGTTGTGAGAGAAAAAGTCAATCAGATCAATCACTCAGCTGCTGTCAGGCTTTCCAAATGAGAACAGCCCCCATCTGTGGAAGCGTCACACTGATGTGTATACCACACACACACACACACACACACACACACACACACACACACACACACACACACACACACACACACACACACACACACACACACACACACACACACACACACACACACACACACACAGAGACCTCAGGCTAGCCTGCACCTTCATAAGCAACAGAGTGCATAGAGGATGAATTAAAAAAAACAGCAATTGGCTGTCTTTTCTACAGTGTTTCCAAATGTGATTCTGCCTCTGGGCCGTGCTGTTGCCTTTATTAACAGATTAAAAGCCAAAAAGTAATTGAGAATTAGCAATTCATCAAAAAGTTATTGGCGCTTTGGTCTCGCCAAACTGGGTCTAAAATCATTCAGGCCATGGGCTTTTATTTTAGCAATCCTATTTTTCAGCTCAGAGAGGGACTCAGTGGAAATGCACTGTTGCCTGCTACTGTAGTTCTCTTTGAGACTTGCACTGTCCTTTGACAGAGGCAGAGCCCTATTTAACTGCCTCCTACATTGACACACAATTTAGTTTTTGCTAATTATAGGGTACAGCGGTCATAAATTATTCCTTGCTCCTTAGCTCTCCCTCTCCCCCTCTCTCTTTCCTCATACACACACACACACATCCACAGCAGCCATACAAACAAAATTACCCATCTGCTGATTTTCACACTGAGGCTGAATGTCACATACAATAGGACGCTGCACACTGACTCGGGGTGGGGGCTTAGAGGCAGAGAAAAAGGCTAGAAGCAGGCGAACGAAACAAGAGCAGGGAAAATCCAGCAGTTCATCTCTCCCCTGCTGTTAAAGGCCATTCATAAATACTCAGCCTTCACTATGCCCTCACAGTCACAGATTCTACGAGACTCCAGTGCCTCGGCGAATCACAGGCGATGCTTTAAATTATCACAACACCGAAAGATGGAAACATAAAATGCGTCTTGACAAGAGAAGAAGAGCGGGAGCCAAAAAAAGGCAGCACAAAAGTAGACGCTAACAGCAGAACAACCTGGAGCTCCCCACTTAGAATAATGAGACATTCACAGTGATGCTATATTCAGTCAGGAGGAAGGTATTTTCAGATTACAATACGGCAAGTGCTGAAGCCTTATTAAAGTGGCTTTTCGCGGTGCTGTGGACACGTATGTGTGTCACTATGTCGTAGAGTTAATTGGGTCATCACAGACAAGAGAGGCTAAATGAATAAGAAAAAAGATGCAAACACAAATAATGAGTACATCCCTGTCCACAACATATGCTTACTCGCTAATTTAGGAAGTTATTAAATTATTATTTTATTAAATTATTAAAACAGCCACCCAACCATGGGTGCACTTGACTACTCGCGTGATTTATCTCAGCTCTGAAAATTAAATCTTCTGCAACATCCTGTACACAACCCAGGCTCAGCTGCACATCATTTAAAATGTAGATGAAAAATATGTTAAATAAATAAATAAACAACACATATCCATAATACATGATGTGTGTCAGGTGAAATTACCATTAAAAAATAGTGTAATTTTAATTTTTGTACAGATTTCTTTCCACCCCGCATGTTTTGTTAGCATTTAGCAGCTATGGCTCCCATGAGGAGTTGACATTGATTCTGTTAGTAACCTTTTTGCTTGTTACTAAACAAACATCTTTATAATTTATATGTATTTGTTTAAAGAAAAAAAAAAGATAAGCTGCTCAGATCTTAGAGGCATAATACAAGATACAACAGCAAGCCGGGAAGTAAAGTTCAGGGTCGTACAGAGTTGTGTTGTCAGAGTTGTGTTGTCAGAGTTTTCTGTTGTTGCTTTTATGAAATATACGTAACCACTGTTTCCCCCCTGACTTTTACAGAGAGTTTGAGCTGCATAATTTGTAACTATAGTACTTTTTTAACTTCCAACTTCCAAGTTGTCATGTACAGATATTGCATGGTAACCATTTTGAAAATGTTGGCTTCGAATGCAAAGACAGAATGTTGTCATTGAACGTAATCCAGGTTTTTTGCAGAATAATTCAATACTGGTTTCTACTTTCTGGCAGCAGGGTTGAAAAACTCTTTTACCTCGTGGACAAATAACCCCAGCAAGATGCTTCACCTTGTAATTTTTGTCTCCGTATGATAATTCAAGCAGGCATTAATTGCATCCGGCTTCCAGATGGTCGATGTGGGATCCACGTTGGCGTTGCTGTTATTTACTGTAGCTCAGGTCGGCCCGGACCTGGACTGAGACGACTCGTGTGTCAAGACAGAATTGGGAGAGAGTTAGCGGTGCGGGAAGGATCTTCGCTCTAACATGCTAAAGAGTGAGCATAACTCTAAAGCTGTGGCGGGTTAAAGAAATCGATGTGAGTGACAATCTCAAACACGGGGGATAAAGAATACAAATACTCTAAGTCTTTGTTTTCCTCGTTCCTTTCAGTCTCTCAATCTGGTCATAAATGTTGAGTATCCACGAGGGGGAAATGCTCCAATTCTCCCATTTCTCTCCTTGAGCGAGCTCGCAGATTTCTAGCCTCTTTCCCTCTCTGCCCATCTCTCTTTCTCTCTCTCCCTTCCTTCTGCCTCTACATCTTTGCTGTCCTGATTTTTTTCCCCTTCCCTTATTTCACACAGCCTGTTTGACCTGCGCCTAGGGGATACGACTCTGCCCTCCTCACCACACAGAGCTAACAATCTTCTCCTGCTCCCCATTATGCTGAGCATTCGCAGCGCACACCTCGCTCAAGGTCACTTGAGCTTTCGCTGTTCATGTTTACACAGCGAGAGAGGAAGATGAACAAGAGCTTGGAATCATAATTGAACCCACACAACATGTAATTCTTTTTTTTATTTTTTTTTATCTCTCTCTGTGTATATATATATATATATTGACTTAATGCACAGGAGAGCCAACTAGCATGGCATGTTCAGCAGAGCATGTTAAAGCCAAATTTATTTGTTGCTGAGGCAACCGCTCTCCTGACAGAGACGGAGGTATGATATCGAAGAGCAGAGCTGTAATGAAGACCAAGCTCCCCAGGGAGAAAACACTCGTGGCCGGTTTCACAGACATGGATTAGGCCTGGTCCTAGACTAATTTGCCTTTTCAGCAGACGTCTCTGTTGAGAAATCTCTTTCACTTGGAGACTGCGTGTAACCGGCCCCCTGTGTCTCGGTCCTGAAGTTTTTTCAATTCAGCTGTCTGGCCTTTTCTCCCCTCTCTCTTTCTAAAAGCCTCAGACTGACACGGACTTTCTCCATCGACAGTCTCGCCCCTCTCCCCGTGGCTAGGTCTTCCAGAATTTAAGACTTTAGCAGATAGCACAAGTTGTACGGCTCGGGCTTATTCATCATGTTAAATATCCCTTAGCCTTCTGCTCCCTCGGTGTAGATTATTCAAATGACGGCTCCCTCATATTTGGAATTAGGCTGCAGACATATCGGCTCATAAATTTGCCCCGATCCGACAACACACTCCAGCTGCAAAGAACTCCTGTGATGTATGCTCTTGTGTGTCATAATGTACTATTATTCCATTTTGAACATGCTAGTGGGTGCTGCGTCTGTGTCAGCCGCCCAGATTAGAGTCATAAAACTTGGCGCTGCGATGATGTGACATTTCGCCCGGGCTGTAAAAATCTCTGCAGGCTGCATGGTCGTACTTTTCACACAGTAATTTCGAAAAGCTTGCAGCGAGAGCACTGAGTCAGGCGTGTGTATGCTAATGGTGTGTTAAATGTGTGCAAATACAGTAGGGGGGGGGTTAGGTGTGTCTTTTGCACCGTGTACTCGAACGCATCCTCTTGTGATGTGTGCTGCACATATGTATGAATTTGCACGCACCATTTGCAGCCCAAGATCCATCAGGGCTTCTGAACTTTCTGCATGAGTGGATGCAGCGTCTGTGCACCATAAAGACTATATGCATGAATGTTTATTTTGCATCTCTGCCTCGCCGCCGTCCGCCCGCATGCCTGCACAAAACCGTGTATGAATATTCATCGTAGTGTCTCGCACTGTGCGTGTTTGTGTTTGTGTGTGTGTCTGCGCACCGGCACCGCGAGTATCTCCCCAACCCATCGGCTCGGGTGGCGGCGGGTTGAACAAGGGAGAGGAAAAAAAAAGGGACAATGAATGACATTGACAGGCAACGTGCCGCAAAGCGTCTCCACGTTCGAGGGACACCAAGCTGATCGCTGATAGCAGATGTGTGTCTAATTGCGGCGGGGTTGGGCGCCCTGAATACGTCTCTGTCTCCTCTGTCTCTGCCTGCCAGGAAGCTAAGCCCCCTCCAGAGCCCCCAATCACTGCTTCTAATTAGAGGCCTTATCTCTGTCAATCACCGTGCCGTTTCGCTCTCCTCTGCGGCCGCCGCTGCCCGAATAACAGGGTAACGGCCGGGCCTGGTCCAGGATGGCATGATGGTCACAGAGAGAGAAGAGAGAGAGAGAGAGAGAGATGATCGACGGAGGAGGAGAGGGAGAGATGCTGAAGGGAGCAGACAGTCAGAGAGGGATATTTTGGAAAGGGAGGATCAAAGAGGTGTGTGTGTGTGTGTGTGTGTGTGTGTGTGTGTTTCTGTGCCTCTGCTTGTGTGAATACACTTTGACTTCTCTTTTACACCACCTGTAAAAGCAAAGGTGTGAAAATATCTCTTTTTTTAATTCAAGTAAACTCAGCCTTCACTCATCCGTCCATGCAGATCCAGTCACCTACTCCACTGGAGCAGCTGGAGGTTAAGTGCTTGTTGCAGCGGCGACCCTACAGAAGCTATTGAGTTTTTCTAGCTGCTTCTATTGATGGATTTCATTCATAACACCATTTATCTCCCTCGAGGCTGCTGCCATGCTCAAAAGAAAAAGAAGACAGAATAGTCACATATGAAGTGTATTGTTGTAACCATTGCAAAAAACCAGTTGAGGAGCACATCTATCATGCTAATGACGTGACTATCGCATCTCAGTCATCTCTCAGATAAGCGTTGAAACCCATTCAGAAGTGAATCCAAATCAAATTAATGGCTGCTGGACTCCAGCTGCGTGGATATGAAGAGGAAAGCTGCTTAACGTCGGTGAAATGCGGACGCCGTGTGAGGCCGGTCACGTCTCAGGAGCACACATGCAACTTCGCAAGCTTTTAAAATGCAAAGTGACCGTTTCATTATACGTACATTTCCACATGTTGTCCCTGGAACCGTGATGGATCATCTATTCTATTGCATGTGACGTCATTTAACCTTGTTATCGTGTCCGGCTTGAGGGAAATGACCAATGGACTCGAGCGCCGCCTCATTAAAATTGAGAACAGAAACATGTTTAATGCAACATGATAATGAATTGTTTCGAGTCGCCCTTGGTTTTAATCTTACGGCCGTCATGTGTCAACTTTAGTTTCCTTATAACTTTAAATGACTTTTTTTTGCTCTTTTTCTACGGCTGGCTCAGTTGCATTCTCAGTGCAGATTCACCGCAAAGAGGTTTGAGACGTTGAAGTTTTAGGTTCTGTGCGTATACGTAGATGATTGAGGGGGGAAGTTAATAAGATGATAGTTAATGAGATAATCACATCGTAGAGATTGCTGAGGAGAAGATGTGTGGAGGAGCGGCGGCGGTGAGGAGTTGAGGTTAAGTAGGAGAGATCGAGACAAAAGGACAGACGTGTGGCGATGAAGCTTAAGTGTGGGATAAGAAGGAAGATTAGGGCAGAGGTGAGGAGGGCTGGAACATGTCCAGAGAGACAGAGAGAGGAGGGAGAGGGAGGGAGGGAGAGCGAAAGAAGAACCCTCTCCCATCTCCATCTCAATGTCTATCCATACCGGTTCTGTCTGGGCACCTCTTCAAAATCAATTTAAGAAATTACCATTCAGCCGGAGTTCCGTCATTAGGATTTTATAATTTCATCTTCCTCCTCCAGTGCCTTTATCCCAGAGCCCCTCAGTTCATCTCTGCAGCACAACCCCAGTGAATAATTAACCACCACCGTGAGCAGAAAGACGATGAGCGACACACGCGTTCTATCATTCACACACAGCCGCACACCTTCACCGCAGGCTGCACGGCACTTTTAAGTCTCTTCTTCTTCTTCCTCTGCATCTATCTCTCTACAGTACTTTTTTTTTCTTTTTTTTTACTTAAATCTGACATAGCATGTCTGTCGCTCGCACACTGACGCGCCACCGCTCTGAGACACAAACACAAGTTCTCACACACACCCACATACACAGACTCACATCCGCCTTATCATCTGCACCCACACATGCTTACTGTCTGTCTCCTCCGCCTGTCCTCTACTCCCTTAAAGGCGTTTTTTTTTTAGCTGTGGAAGCAGAGGTAAGTGGGGCAGCAGAGGCTTGGGACGGCGGGCTGACGTTTGAGCAGGGTGAGCGGGTAAGAGCGGGCACCTCGCCCTCTCTTATGATCTCTAAGTGACACTGGTCCATTCATCAATACAAGTAGACAGAGGGACCGGCCGAGCCCTCATCTAACCTCTGTCGCGGCACGTCTCCATAAGCCTGGGTGGTGTGTGTGTGTGTGTGTGTGTGTGTGTGTGTGTGTGTGTGTGTGTGTGAGAGAGAGAGAGAAAGAGTGGGAGCGGGGGAGCTGTTAAAGGTGGGCTCCAGTTAGATGTGCACAAGGCGTGGCTCTTAGCCGGGGCTTAGCCTTAAGACCAGATGTGGGCGAACATATTGCTCGACGATCAATAAGCAGGCTCTGTCGGATCCTCTGCGGTTCAGCCATTTTCAGACTTCCAAGGCCAGCAGCCTCTCTTTGTGCAGAAAGGGCATTTATTGCCATTTGGCTAATGGGCCTGTGGCGTGTAATATCTGTAGTAAAAAAGAAACTATTATTCTTTAAAGGGGAGATATTATGGAAATATCACTTTTTGAAGGCTCTTTAACATATATTTGGGTGTTTGTCTTGCCTTCCAGCCCCCAAAATGTGAGAATTGACAAAAAAAATCTGTAATTTGCCGTCTCCCTAGGTTAAAATCCATGTGTTTTCACGAGCTGTTCCCTCAGTTGTCTTCCAGTGATGTAACTAAGTTTCGAATTTGCATAACACCCCTACCTGGGACCGATAGAAGGGGCAGGGCCAGCAGTGGCTGGTTTGCATTTAAAGGGACAGGCACTGAAACCAGCCGTTCTGAACAGGTCTGTTTTGAACGGATGAAAAGAGCTGTGATGTTTGATCCTCGAGGTATTTTGACCAAAGCTTGTCACAGACATGTCTTTAAGACACCTGGGAACTATTTTGATTTGTGGAAAGGGGGTATAATATGTCTACTTTAAGTCCTGCTAACACAGGCCTGATACGTCTCAGGAATGTGTGTTTATGTTTTGCCAAAGGACACAGTATGTTCAGTCAGGGCCTGGGAGATACTTTTAATAGATTTAAGTGAATAACTGTATCCTAGTCGTCTTTTTCCCCATTTACTGTATTCATATTGTTATTTTCCTAGTTGCAGGCTTGCAGTTGTTATTTAACTCGGGCTGCTCATTTTGTTTATCATTTTAATTTGTTTCTGTCTGTCGTGTGTCTTGTTTTATAATTGGTTCTTGTAAGGGAATGATATTTATGTGTTGAACTCGCTTATTTTCAGCTAATTTGTGCCTTTTTATTTGTGCCGCGTACGACTTAAATATTCTTAGCCATGCTAGCAGCCAGAGGCTCTACAGATGCCAGCGCTGGCTGTCGGGTCAGTGCGCCGCTGTGGCCCAGACTGAAATATCCTCTTCACAGTTATTAGATGTGTGTTATGAGAGGACGGTTATACATTTTGTGTTAGTATTCATGCTCCCCAGAGGGTGAAGGGTGTTGACTTCTGGGTTATCCCCCTGATCTGCCATCTAGCTCCACCGAACGAGTGACAGTTGCGGATCTTATGAAAATATCTCAGATGGATGGGCAGGAAGTTTTGTACTAAGCCGGTGAAGTATCTCTACAATTACAAGATTAACTGGCACAAAAATTGGCAAGGTAATTGATGTTCCTCTCTATCTGTCTGTCTATCCATCCATCCATCCATCTATCCATCCATCCATCCATTAGCTATACTACTTATCCATGCAGGGTTGCACAGGGTGCTGGAGCCAATCCCAGTGGATATTCCTCACTGATTCCTGATTGATGTCCCTCGTTAATATGGAAATAATTGATATTACTTTGGCAACCTCCTTTTACTTTTCCTATAGTGTCACCAGCAGGTTGACATTTACAATATAATACAATACAATACAACTTTATTAATCCCCGAAACAATTAGTTTAGGGCAGGCATTCATAGACAAACATTCACACCAACAATAAAACAATGAAAAATATTAAAGTATATAGAGAGCTGTGCCAAAAAGTGACATTGTGCTAAAAGTGTAATTGCTTAGGATGCTGTTAAATTAATAGTAAAGAGTAAATAATTTGGACCTTGGTTACAACCTGGTGCCATATTTGTGACTTATCATCCACTACCACCATCAGCTCATTGTTCATTAACAGGCTCACAGAGCTGCTGGCATGGCTCTAGACTCTTATGAAGTGTTGTTACACTCACAGTAAAACGTATTCAGTGTCTTTAAGGGAGCAAGAAATGGTCTCTTATCTGTACAGTGATAGAAAAACAGAAGCTGCTCTGGCTGGCTCCACAACCCCTGGAAAGGCAGCTATGAGTAACTGATTGGTTACTGTCTGTGTCTGGAAACAGACCATTGCATATGAGGGAGACGGTGCCAAAAGAAAAACATTCCAAAAGGACGTAATCTTGGAACAAATCAGTCGGGAGCAGCTGGCAGATGTGCATACGATATATAAAAAAAGAAAAAAACCCTCAGTTTTGATGGTAAGTTAGAGGAACCCAGAAGTAACAGAAAAAGTTAGCGTGGAATTGTTTGCTCTCCAGTTGGCTCGGCTTCTTTCGCCTGGCTTTGTTACGGGCACCAGTTAAAAGGAAAGAAGGGAGTCGCAGACAGAGCAGAGAAAATATGTGTTGCCTAAAATATATATTTGTCTGGATATTTAAGCTGCCATCTATTTCAGCAGGCAGACGTGATCAGCCTTGGTGATGATGTTGGCGTACGGGTGTTTGTGTGTGGTGTAGATGCCACTCTGACTAAATACCCAGCTTTCCTATCATACGCATTGTACTTAATCAACACTATTTACAGTAACACCAGCCTTGTAGGACAAGTCGGACACATTAGTTTTGACTGTTGCAAACTAGGTGAAATTTACAGATCGGCGGCACACTATCGTTCTTCATAATGTGCATTCCCCAAAGTGTTGACTAATTGGAACCATTAAAATCTTGACACCGGCGGTTAATTTGTTTCCTTGTGTTTTATAGCAATCATTTGTCCCATCGGAAAGCTCTGATGAAACATGAGGTGATTACACCAGTCTGACTCGGTTGGAGCGGGCCGAGCGAGGACGGAGCCAACGTTGCGCGCTTCCCAAAAGCCCTAATGTCATCAGTCGTTGACATTTCCGTCACGTGGTTAAAAACTGGGCTCGGGATCCTTGTCGCAATGACGAACAAGACCTTTGTGAACGCTTCTGAGGCCTAAATGGGAGAATAGTCAGCTTGACCTTTGTGCAAAATCCTCGAGGTGAACACAGTGAAATATCTTAATTAGAAAGAGATGGACTGGCTAAGAACACACATTGATCAGGCACCAAACCACAGCTGTGGCTGGATGACGGGAGGGGAACATTATACAGAGCTGTTGTCAGACAATTCTCGTAAATCATGTAGGTCCACTCTCAAATGAGGAACAGGGAAACTATCTGTGCAAATTAGTTTTTAATACAGACACAAAGAAATCCAAGGCTACGGGAAGACAAAAAACTCACCCTCAGCAGAACAGATTTTCATTTTCTTCTCTTCAAATATCACTTATGAAGTTCACTGTATTTAATTGGTTCATAATAGAAAAATTCAAATTGTTCCTCGTGGAATTTCACAATCTAACGATACAACACTGTCAGAGACAAATCTGCTTTAAAACATTTGATGCATTAAAGGCTGCAACTAATGTGGTGATTACTCTCATTTATTGAAGGGAAACTGTGGAAAATGCCTGTTGCATCTTTTAGAAAACCTCTTCAGATTCGCTTGTTTCGTCCGACTAACAGCCCAGAACTGAAACTAAAAAGGATTGTCACATCTTAGAAGCTTGAACTGTGATTGGCTTTTAACTTAAGTGATTAAATATTAAACTGTGGACTGAGCAAATGGTGTTAGCTTCGATACGTATGTTGATTTTATTTTATTCTATGGTATAAATATTGACATACTAAATAAAAGAATAAAAACTAAAATAAAACACTGTGAGCTTTGGTTGATTTGAGTAAAATTCAATTTTGTACATTTTTTTAATGCCTTTGGGTTTGTTTATTTTAAGGTTTAACAAGATCCTTGATTTTCTTTTTTCTTATTCCTTATTTTCATACTCATGTCCGTCACAGTGCATTTACTCCTTCACCTCTACTTTATTGTTTTTCTTTTCCCTCCCTCTGTATTATTTATCACTGTGTAAATACATACTGTAAATGTTTGTGTGGGCCCAGTGGGAATTGTTAGTGTTATACTCCAGCCAGTGAGTGTCAGTGCACGGGTCCGCAGATTCTCCCAGTGCAGTCAAGACGGCAGAAATGTCGCTTGTAGCTTGTCACGGCTATTGACAGGGACCTTGTAAAACTCAGTGAGTCCAGTGAAGCACGGCACCAGTCAACCTCCGATTCACCTCCCTGACTCCCGTCGACCGGCTCTGATGTAAACACGGCGCCAGCAGAGTTCATGTTTGACCAATACACTACGCGGCGCGCACGTCTGCTGCTGCCATGATGCAACTTGGCTCCTCCTCGTCCAATATCCAGCCCCCCGGTACTTTGGATTTCCATCAACTTGCATCACTACGAGTGACTGCGGTGATTGGGAATGTGTGTATTTCACCAGCACGCTTCAATTACTGGCGACAGATACAAGAGATATTATTTGGCCTGACAGCATTCAGAAGAAAAGCTTACTGGAAAAACCCAGATGCTGCCGGTTTCATCAGACAACTCTAGAGATTTTTTTTTTTAGGGTAAAAAAAAAAGTCATTACTACAAAGTAATAGTGATTGCAAACAGACGGACAGGGAACGTAGTTGATATTGATCTGCTGAGGCTAAGAATAATGTTCAAAGGCATCAGGCTTCTGGGAGTACGCTGGTCGGGTTTCATTCAGTGTAAACATTTTCAAGAAAGAAATAGCCTGAAACGAGAGGAATCTAGCGAAGGGGAGATGAAGGAAGAGTAAGAACGCCAACAAGAAATGACAGCGAGAAGAAGAGAACAATTCACAGGCTGTTTTTTTTTTCTTTCGTCTTCTTCTTTCTTACTAATTCCTCGAGCCATCTCTTTCACTCTGGAGCCAATTCAGGACAGATGAGTGTGTTTTCTGGATGATGGTGGTGGCTGCAGCTCCTGTCTCTGGCTCTGACATGAAACTGTGGGCAGCAGCCCGGGGCCCGCTCTGCCAGAGCTCAGTGTGGACAAGGATGAAGCACCCCGGCACCGCTTTAGCGCCGGTTCCAGTAACAACACCCACATAAATGGCCTATATGGGCTTTTAATAAATGTTTGAACAAACAGGCACTTGCATCTGCTTCTGTTGTGTTTTTTATGCATTTCAAGGGCATAGTTGTGTCTGTTTGCCTCCACCTGCAGAAATGCATTCCCCGGGATGATAATAGCATTTGACTTCGATTGAGGGCTTTGCGACGGGCAAGGCGTGAATTGTTTCATCTTTGTTTATCAATGTTTTTCCCATGGTTTTTGGCTAATTGCAGAGCAGAGTGGCTTGCAGAATGCCTATTAGTGCCGTGCTGAGTTGAGAGACAGGCCCGTGGAAAGAGAAAACTGCTCACCACTGAAAACAAGAAAAACCCACAAGCACTCACGCACGAAGACGAATTCTCTTCCTCTACTTTCTTTCTAAGAGGGCACACACGCATATAGATGCTTGTGTGCGCACACTCGCACACATACACACTCATAAAGACAGCAGGCAAAGATAAGAGGGACTAGCCTTTTGTATTCGAGCCCACACACAGAAAATGAAGCAGTACACGTGAGAGCACATCACTGCTGGCTGCCGGGTGTGTGTATGTGCGCGTGTGTGTGTCCTTGCATTATCTGCTGCCTGTTGGTGCTGATGTTTAAGTGTTGCTGAGAGAGAAAGAAAGAAAGAAGGGAGAGATGGAGGTGAAGGCAAGGTGAGGAGCGATAGAGGGATGGAGTAATGGCTGAGGCGGGGGAGAGAAAAGGGAGCAGTGGGAAGGAAGGAGAGGGGGGCCGAGGCGAGGCCGGTATCTCCAGAGCCCCCCCACCACAGCCCAGGGGCAGTGACACAGCAGCTGCTGCTTCTGCCTCTCGGAGCCAGAGACACAGTCATACGGAGCAACGTTTATCCCCCCAGCAACAACTAGCAGCAGCCGCTCTGGACTAATCAGTCCACCAGTCCTGGCTTCACCGCCCCGGCACAGAGAGAGAGAGAGGGGGGAGTCTGCCTTCTCCTCTCATCATGCTTGATCTGTATCGATGCTGATACACAATAGTTACTGCGCTCGCTGGGCTGAAACGCACAACACACAGGCAATAATGTCCTACAGATGGGTCAGATGGCCCCATACAGCAGGGTTAATTCCCTGCCACGGTGGCCAGCCCCCCCTGTACCTCACAAGACCCAGTGAATTTGTTGGAGGCGCCACCAAAGGCCAGCAAGTGACAAACGAGAGGGGAATACAGAGGGCTGTACGAGAGCGCATGAGCCGTGCTCTGTTGCCTCGGTGCTCCCTGCATGCGTGTGCACGTGTGTGTGTGTGGTTGCACGGTAATTAAATCATGAGAGCCTCTGTTTTGGAGCATTGCACATGAAGCTCAGGAGCTGACTCTGAAATTACAAGCACACAGACACAGACACACAACACACAACTGTAATTACACACAGTCACACCTGCACTGCACCGCACCGCACAGCACCGGCAGGTATAGTCCAAACACGAGAAAAGTGTTTTCTAGTGAAACAGTTGCAACTTGCTCTAATAAGCATGCTTGGAGGACGGCCCAATGACGCTGCCTTATTATCTACTGTACGCATTCAACTCGGACAGTGCTTTAGCCGTTTTAACCTTCACACCGGCTGTTTTTGTCTATAAGCAAATAGATAAACAGTAGAGCAGGATCCCGTCAGCAGAATATGTTGTGGCCATTATGGTAATTTCTTGATGTCCTCCAGCTGGGTGAGATTTGTCACATTCATACACGTGTATTTGACCCGTAATCAGCCTGTGTAGAATACAGCTGTACAGAATGACATATGGTGTTTATTTCACGAGTCACACGTTACACATTAAACAAACAGAGAGACGCATCCAGGGCCATGTACATGTGGCGATGAGCTGCGTGCGTCTGGCTGATTTTCAGATCAGCTTGTTGTTCCACACGATCTCCATTCGTCTTGCTTCTTAACCAGCAGCCGACAGATGAGGTCACCGGAAGGCCAAAACCCCTGGGACCCTGAATCTGAACCGAGCTGCCACCGGCCGGCTGACAGGGCCACCACAACAGGAGCCATGGAGGAAATATCAATGAACTCCTACGATTGCTCAAAATTTGAAACCTTTTTTTAATCTGTACATGTGACGAATCAAAAAAGCAACAAAATGTTCCTTAAAAGAATAGTTCACCCAAAATTCAAATTGCACTCATTATCTACTTACCCTCATGTCGACTGGGAGGCTGGGAGAAGTTTCAGAGTTGTCCGTGGCTTCTCTGAGTTACAGGGGGTCTCGGCGTAGCAGTGCATGTCCATATAATGGTTGCAAATGGATACCACTTTTCTTCGTAACAAAAAGACAAACAAAAAGTTTGTAGCGGAAGCTCCTCTTCCTGGTCCACAAACAAGCTTGAAATATAGACTTATTTAATTTTTTTTCGGAACAATTTCGCATTTCGGGGCTTCAATACAAGACGGACATTACATACGAGCACTATGGAGGTATTTGGATGTTTTTTGGTGTGTCTTTTTGTTACGAAGAAAAGTGGTATCCATCTGCAACCGTCATATGGACATGCACTGCTACGCCGAGCCCGCCTGTAACTCAGAGAAGCCACGGATAACTCTGAAACTGAAATTTAAATTTTGAGTGAACTATCCCTTTAAGGTTTTAGTCTATGCGTCTCCATCTTTAAAGGAGACATATTATGCCCCTTTTCCACAAATCAAAATAGTTCCCAGGTGTCTTTCAGACATGTCTGTGACATGCTGTGGTCAAAATACCCCAAGGATCAAACATCACAGCTCTTTTCACCCTCTCAAAACAGACCTGTTCAGAACGGCTGGTTTCAGTGCCTGTCCCTTTTAATGCAAATGAACCACTGCTTGCCCCGCCCCTTCTACCGGTACCAGGTAGGGGTGGGGTTATGCAAATTCGAAAACTAGTTATCACTGGAAGACAACTGAGGGAACAGATCGTAAAACCACATGGATTTCAATCTAGGGAGCCTGCACATTACAGATGTTTTTGTCAATTCTCACATTTTGGGGCCCAGAAGGCAAGACGAACACCCAAATATATGTTAAAGAGCCTTTAAAAAGTGATATTTCCATAATATGACCCTTTGATTGAGTTTTCCGTTGTTTCTACCAGTCACTGAAACACCAGTGATCATAGTTGTAGTGAAAATACCACTGTATAAGTCATTTACATGTATAATCTTTAAATGTACGTGTGCAGCGTTGCTGTTCTGCTATCTTGGTTCTCTCCCCGCTGCGCCGCTCCAAGTTCAACACGGGAAGCAAGTGGAGAAACTAATACTAACTTCACCCATACTGGGATGCCAGACTTCAGACCTCACAGGCGGATGCTTCAGTGATGAAGGGGCTTTTGAAATGCGACACGAACAGACGCGGTGGCAGCAGCAGGTGACAGCACAGCACTCAGCATCCAGGTGATTGGTGTGGCAGCAGAGCGCTGACGGTTTAAGCGCGCCGCCACGACTGGAGGGATTGCACGGCATATATGCTGAGGACGCCATGTGAGTGTAGTGGCAGACTCAAATTGGTTGCAGGTTTGGCTTCATGCGCTTCTAATTTAGGTGATTTTTGAGTAGTTCAGATGGAGTAAAGGATTATGTCTTCCTTCCTTTTGTGGGTTGAGACCATTCTCCTTCTCTTTACACTAAATAAACACAGGATCTTCTTTAAAAATGCAGAGTCACAACACTTAAAACAAAGCTGCTTAGCTAATGGAAAGGTGGTGTTTTTGGACATCATTTCCATCCCCAAGCAATCACAAGCAATCCTTTGTGACGGTTTCCTCCTCTCTAACACATCTGTGGACTAGCAGAACTCCAGAGCCACAGACGTGGAAAGTATCATTAAACATTTCAGTTTGAAACGCTCGGTTGCTCCCCCCCCCCCCCCTTTGCCTTCAGTGCTGTTAAATTAAAAGCTATTTACCGCACAAAGTGATTCATGGGTTTCACAACTGGAAACTGTTAAATGCCTAGTTTGTGCGTTTAGGAGAGTTGGTAGGAGGCAACGCTACCAGTGACAGCTAGGTGCGAACAGCTACTGTCACACACACACACATACACACACCAACACAAGCTATCACAGATTTCTACTCGCATGCATGCACATGCAAACAGGAAGAGTGGAGGAAGGCACTCACATGTACACAACTCGTACGCTTAATCTGAACAGGTGCACCACACACTGGTGCTTGTGATACAAGGAGGATGGAGACGAGGAACACGACACATGTAAATCGGAGCGAGACATTGGATATGGTTTATTTCCTGTCAAATAGCATTAGATGCCACAAACAGGAGCCCCTGCTGTGACGCCTCTCCTTGTTATGCATGGATGTGTGTACATGCACACGCGTTTGCAGCCAAACACACGTGCTGATAGATTAATGTGAAGGCTTGTTACACTGACAGACCGGGCGTTTAAGCCTGCAAGGTTACACTTGTTGTAAGCCCTTTGCAGAGCTTTGACAAAATGAGAAAATGTAAATGCAGCCTACATACAGACACACGCTTCCTGTCCGTGCCTCCCGCCAAGATGAGCCCATTGAGAACTCCGCATGAAAATGGCTTTACATTGCTACTTAAAATCATTATAAAGGGAACGGTCTCAGTGGGATAATGTGGCATATTAATGTTTATGGATACTCAAATCCTCCAGAGCCTCCAGCTACAGTACATTACCTCGCTCTGTTCATTTTTGTGTCTGATTTGGTTTTGGCCAAAGCTGCTACCAGTGCACCTATACAGCTGCAGAGCAACAATAAAGTGCATGAATTAGATATGAGGTCGATATAGTGATGTTACAGATCTATACGGTGTTTGCCTGCACCCTGCATCGCCCACTTCACACAACTGAGAAAACATGAAGGTAGATAGAGTAGGCTGCAAGATGGATCAACAACTTGTCAAAGCTATAACATGAAAAGCTGATTCAGTCAGTCAGTGCTGCTTCATGTTTAATATCAACAGTATAAAACTAAGTCATTTGTTGTTTCTTATCTGCGACCTCTATGGATCAAGCTTGGTTGGTAAACCAAAACAAAGATAATGATAATCAAATCAGTCCTTTCTAGAAAGATAAAATTTTATTTTTTTTAGCAACCTTGGTGGAGTATCTGCAGAAACGCACACACAACCTGTAAAAATATAATCAAAGCTCTTTAATTAAGTGCAAAAGCAACGAGTTTTAACTCAATGCTTCATCAGGTTCATGGAAAAAGTAACACCTCCTGGATATTTTATAACCTTAACCACAGAGATTCAGCATTTACACTTTTTTTTTTTTTCCCCTCCTGGCAGTGTGAAGGCTTTAATCTTAATGTAGCCAAAATCAAATTTTACAGACTCTCAAAGTGAACAATTTACAGAGTAAATGAAATATAAATAAACTCAAATGATTAAAACATTTTACAGACTTCATTTATTTACTTACAGGAACTTGGTCCAATTACATCAACTTTTTGTAAGAAATCCAGCCTATAGCCCTGTGGCTGAACTTCAGAAAAAGTACTTTGGCAAAGAGAAAGGTTGTGGTCATGGGTAAAATCAACCGGCACTAACTGGGATGCGAGCATCACTTTCTGCCTTCAAATTCAAGACACTGACTCTGACCTCCCCGCTTGTAGATATATTTTGCTAGTCAACAGCATTATGCATTCACCTTTGCTCCTTAGAAATGAACCAGTGACACAGTGGTGCCCTAAGCTTAACTGCACTGTAGCTGCCATGTGCAGGGAGAGTAAGTATTTGTTGCACAAACATCTTGGACAATAGTCTAATATCGATGTTTTTCTTCGGCTGGAGGGATAGATAGATACTGTACACGTCCATACATGCATGCATGTAGTACAGTAAATGCATGTACGTCTTTGGTTCAGTGATTACAGTGAGCTGTAGATGTCAAGGCGTGCATCTGGTAGAGACAAGACTCCTCTCTCCTCACCACGGGCCAGGCCACTCCACTTGAGCTGATTGATTTCCCATCAGTTCTGTATCCCTGATAACTGCATGCCTGGAGGGCTGCAATGGCTCCAATCTCCACTGCTCTATACCCGCACAGCAACGCTCGCTTTTAAAAGCATGGTTTTAAATGTGTGGACATTTGTATACGTGTGTGTGGGTGTGTATAAGGGGCTGCTGTGACTACATAAGCTTACAGTACAGTACGGGAAACATTACTGCATGTATAGTCTGCATTCAGCCGCTGCTGCTACTCTCCTTTTTTCTTTTTTTCTCCTTGTCAACAATCCTCCACTGGAGCAAATTAGCTGAGCTTGTGGCAAGAAAATACCCACAGTCAAAACAGAGATAAGAAGGGAAAAAAAAACAAAAAACCACAAACAGAAAAAAACCTTTAACCATCGTGCAGATGGTGCAGAATTTTATGACACCGTAACACCAACCTGTCGTCCTGAAAACCTGGCAGTGATTGGTCAAAATCCACATGGGTGCATTTTTCTTTTCTCCTCTAGCAGCAATCCCCGATTTGAAGGCTTTGATTTATAAATGTCCAGCGTAGCTATTGCCACTGTTTTATGAGCGACTGAGCAGATTGGCAAATTACCCACCAACAGAGGAAATGCCACTCAGGGTGGCCGTGATTTTCTTTTTCTTTTTAATCTGGATCTAATCATAAACCGGCTCTCACTGCGTTAAAGTGTGGCACCGACATAAAGATAAACTTCTTATCTTCCCTCTCTCTTGCATTTTGCTTCTCTGCTGGAGAAAACAGCAGCTACTGAGCTCTGGCTGTGACCCTTACCTAGTTACCTTTCCAATTTGTGTTCTTGCCAAAACCATTATGGCTTTTTGCTGTGCATAATATTATCTCAGAGGATGGCTGCAAACAAAACATTTCACACTGCTGGATAATTTAAAGGCCTTTATTCTGGAATATGAAACACTCTAGTTGTTTTCTCTGTGAATAAACACTGCCTAGCTCCATATACAATGACCATTTTATCTTAACTTCTTAGGCCAGGCCTGGATAAAAGCTTGATTAAGACTTTGAAAAAAACCCCAATGAATTTTCTGGCTCCTCGGGGGGAAACCAACAAACCGTTAATTGAATGAGCTAAATGCGTGAATGCCAGGATCCTGCCCGGTTTTTAAAACCTCTGGTGTGCACAGAAGGAGAAAGGAAAAAGAGAAGTTAAGGAAAAGTCAATGTGGGTTATTCTAATACAAATCTTCAACAGTTTTTTAAAATTCATATAATGCAGTTGTCACCCTGAAAGCGTCATACTGCTCTGTGACCAATCATGTGTATTTATCTCTTTTTGGCTTTTACTTTCGTGCTACTAGAGCATACACTCTGTGTGTGTATGCATGAGTGTGCATTTGCATGTGTGGTGATTAGAGGGAGAGGCAAGCAAGCAAGCAAAGTGGTGCCAGTTTCTTTTTTTTCTCCGACTGCTGTGCTTACATTAGCATAGATCATGCAGCAATCCATAATACATGGCTCATTAACAAGGTTGGTATTTTTGATCCATAATTAAGGAGTATATTTTCAAAGAGTTCCCAGGGTTAAACATGTGATGGCTGCAGGCAGCTTTTCTCCCCTCTGCCACTCCCAGGCCACGTTATTGTACAGTATGGTAGCTATTGATTCGCCATGCCATTTGGCTATTGATTAGAGTGGACGCCATTATGTCAGTGAGATTATAGCCCTCCGAAGCACAGTGACTCTGAAGTGGAAAACCAGTGGCTGAGAACCGATGAGATGAGCTGAGTGCTTACTGCATCAGATGCAACAGCAGCTGGGTTTCAGCTAATGACAAAGAAGCACAGCACAGCACAGCACAGAACCACACAGCTCAGTTTGCAATGGCACAACCTTGCCCAGAGTCGGCCTAGCACAGCAAAGACAGAGCACTTTCATTTCTCTAGTTTCTATCTGTGCCAAAGGGGAGCTGTAGAAACACAGGAGGGTGAATAATCACATTGACTATTCCGGATGCACAGATTTTTTATTGGTGCAGCTCATTGTGGCCTAATATTCTTTGTGACAGCCATTGCCTCCCAGATTGTCTTCGGTTGATCATTCAAATTGACCACAATTCACTATGCAGCGGGGCGAGGGGGAGGGGTTTCGGAGGCCTGGGATGATTGGGAAGGGGGTTGTGTGGAGCGAGGAGAGAGGGAGGAAAGGAGGAAGGGAGGGAGGTGGAGGTGGAGGTGGTGGTGGTGGTGGTGGGGTGGTTGAGTGGGCGTTCACTGCCTCAGCCTGCTCTCTGGCTTTCAGACCGGCCCGTCATGTATTTATAGCAATATTGAATTTAATTGCGTTTCTAGCAGTGGCCTGAATTTTAAGAGACCCGTAAATGGAATTCCAGGCATGCGGGAACATGATCCACTGTGCAACGAGCATGTGAAGTGCACACTCATGAAAAGCAGCTCGGGTCTGCAATCTGCAAAATGCAAAAAAATCTAACGCCAAAAGCCCATCAACCTGCTGTGTCTTGGATGCCAATGAGGGCTCGTAACTGCTGACCCAAAGGTTACCGGGCTGTGCAGTGTTTCCCAATGAGGCACAGTTTTTGAGACGGTGAACCACTTAAAGGGGCAAACGTCTGGGTTAGTAAACTGGCCTTAGGTTTATGATGCCACAAATGCTTTGAGATAAACACCTCCTATTCCGCCTCGTTTGCCCCACAACCCTAGGAGTTTAATTATCTAACCAGACAAAGCCAGTTTCGAGAGGTTACAGACATTGTGTGGCCTTCTCTCTGTAGGACCACTATTCAAATTCAAATTCATGGTCTGTTTATTGGATAATAAATTGAGCATGAAAGATTAATTTGCATTTGGTTCATCATCCCCATGATATAGAGCAGCAATTTCTATACAGTAGTGCCCAGAGCTTAATAACCCAGAGGCAAAACTGGCATATCAATATGTGGTTTCTTTCTTTCAAGGACACTGGAGAGGGGCCCTATGGCAACATCTCTGCTCTGATTCACACTTCTCGCTTCCTCCCACTAAATTCTTGTCACTCACAGCCTGAGCCGACGTATCAGACACGCTTAACGCCGAGCCGAGAGTTATCACACATTCAGTATAATCAAAATCCTAATGAACATCATTAAAATCAAGGCTTTAAAAAAAGTGAGGCTTACATCACAGTGGCTTTTACCCAGTCAGGGTGTATGTGGCTGTGTGTGAGGGCGTGTGTGAGGGTGTGTTAAGGGCTATCAGAGCCTCTTAGAGAGCCGCAGGCAAAAAAAGCGTGTGGGGTCACCTCTTAATCAAAGCAGGCCTGACATGGGCATTTTTCTTCTTTTTACATTCTGAGAATTAATTTCCACCGTGCAAAGCGGTCTTCAGCAGACAGTTCAAGCGAGGAATGAAGCAGGCGGGAAAACGAAGGCTGGTGGTTAGTCACATCAATCCCCTCCCTCCTCCCCTCTGGTAAACTCTAAAGGTTACATGTTTAATCCCAGCAGCAACAAATGTACAGCTGGGATTACAAGTCAATAAACAATCAATCAATCAAATATAGAAGACTATGCACCCAACCAGTTTGTTTAATTATCGATTGATGAGGTGATTAGTTTGGTTTGGTCCATAAAGCATCAAAATATCGTGGAAAATGTTCTGAGAGCCCAATAAGACTTTCCCACTAAACAAAAAACTTGCAGCAAATATTTTGTTGATGAGGCTTTACTTTTGCATTTTTGCTTGATAAACGGTATTAATAGTTTATCAATCGACTCATCGATTAATCAACTCAAGTGTTCCAGTGCTGATCATGGAAGAAATATGATCATTTAGTCAACAAACATGACAAATACTGATACATACATAGTCTAGCTAGCACAAAGCCATTCAAGGCACCCAGAGCATTTTGAGTATTATAATTGATCTTAGTGCTTAAAACCACAAGATCAACTTTCGATTTCCCAACACACACACACACGCACACAAGCCAATGAGGAAGGGGCCATGCAGCGGCCATGTTTCTCTGAAGTAGCTGCCACTAAGCAAATAACTGAACCCTCATCCTGTCCAATCAGTAAATCATTTAAAAAAAATGTAAACGTATTGTCTAAAAGGAACGAGCGCCTGTCTCGTGACCATTATCTGATAGTCAGCCTGAAATACCGGTGGAGTGAGAAAGCAAGGGGGGGGGGTGACTCCTGGCTGCTGGCTGTTGGCTGTGTGCCGTGGGGGTGGTGTACGTGCGTGTGTGTGTGTGTGTGTGTGTGTGTTGGGTGGTGGTGGTGGGGGGGCTCAGTGAGAACACGGCTGGGCTGATTTTCTGCGCAGACCGGAGGCACGAGCCGCTGCTGCTGCTGCTGCTGCCTGGGCACGCGCTGACTCTTCAAAAACAAACAGCTGCCTTTAATAAAACTGAGAGCGAAACGGAAGCTCGCTTAGCAATGTGATAATATCGATAATAAAACAATTTCTTCAACCTGCTTTACCATATATACATTCTCCCATTTGTTGGGGGGCACTTAGCGCCTAAATATAGATATAGACACGTCTAACACCGAGAAAAGCGGCAGGAAGATCCTCAAACTAGACCGGTAGAGAAAGTGGCACAAGTGGTCAGAAAATCTCCCACCGAGCAGCCGAACATCTGAACTTATTGACCGGGGGGAACTGACTGAGCTCAGTGGGAATTCACTGCATCCCAGACTGAGCCCCGTTTGTAGTGTCTGGCTAGTCTGTCTCTCTCCGAAGCAGCTCACACTCAACATATGGTGGAGCTATAAGGGTGATTTTTTTTTTTTTTTTTTTGGTCACCCTGTAGCCTGCCGTCTTATCGCTAACATGAAGTGAGAGACGCGGAGCCGCTGTTCAACTCCTGCCGCCCGCCCCTTACCTCTACTGGGTCTGTTAGTCGCTGTCCAGGGTGCTGAAACCCCCTCCGCCGCTGTCCAGGGTGCTGAACTACCTCAGCCTCTGTCCTGGGTGCTGCTGAATATTATTGCAGTTCTCTGGGGAGGCTTTGTAAATCCGCTGCGAGGTGGCGCCGGGAAAAAAAGAAGAAGAAGAGGGAAGGAAGGAAAGAAAAAAAAAAAACGCCGGTCCAACAACAACTGCTGCTGCTGCCACCGCCGCCGCCGCCGCTGTTAAGTTACATTAAAGAAAATCCCATTCCCAGCCAGCAGACGTAAAGCGGCCACGGGTCTCCTGTCTCCGTAAATAAATGTGAATTTAGATCTGAACGGTGGATGTTACAAGTAGTAGTAGTGTAGCCTGCTGGCTAAACGGAGCAGCTTTGGCAAGTGTAACTGCTGAGGCTTCTTCGCTATAGTTGCTTCTTCCTCTGGATAGGCTTAGCCACCTCTCTCTCTCTCTCTCTCTCTCTCTCTCTCTCTCGCTCTCTCGCTCTCTCTCTCCCGATTCTCCTCGCTCTATCAATCACTATTCAATTCAAATATGTTGGAGTGACAAGAGGGAAACCAATAGCCTCCAGTGTCCTATGGGCTACAGTAGCTAGACGCTGGCAAATGACTGCCAGTTAAACAACAGAAATCATTTGGCATTAGCTTTATTGGCACTGATGCGATAAAGAAACATTCAATTTGAATTAATTCAGATTGTGCCAAAACATTACATATACAGCTGCATATAAGCTAAGATGAACACAGACAGAGACACATTTTCTCTGTCTCTGTCTCTCACAAACACACACTCACATACACACACACACACTGGAGGGAATTGAATTGAATTTATGGTCAATTTACTTATGTGGAGGGAACAGCCATCTGTTTCATGCACCTCCTGCCCCTTCATTTAGCTCGAGTTTGTCTTTTTGTTTTTCAACACAGCAACAGTTTTCCCACAGAGCGTTCATTGTTGAAAATGACAGTCAACAACACTGGTAGAAGGATTAGTCTCTAAATAAAAGCCCTAATGTGATAATTAATTTTTTGGAAGGGTGCGATTGAAGTGTCATAGCAGTATGTGAATAGTAATAGAAGAAGAATTAGAGATGTGATTTAGGGTTCAAAAATACAATAATTTAAGGTCAGGTCGGTATAAACTCACACAGTTTGTCTATATTTGCTTCCACTGGAGATTAAAATGGAACGTGCAGTCAATAACATGGGTCCAAGCATAAAGCACTGAGAAATAGATGATGTAATAACATTAAAATGCCATCATGCAACATCAGGTCATTTGACCACAAATGAGCCCCGTGGTAGTGGCTATCCTATAGCAATACTGAAACTATTAACTGAGGCTTCATCTAAAAGATAATGGTCAAAAGCTGATGGGAGTGACATTACACCCCACCAAAGTGCTGGATAAATTAAAATTCACCACGGAGAATCCTTTTGGGACTTGTGGTTGAAATTCAGTGTGAGTACTTTCAAACACTGTGAAGACATTTCACCCAGCACCTCATGTCAACCATTGTCAACCCTACAGTATATTGATGCAACATAAACAGGGTTCCCACACATCCTGGAAAACCTGGAAAAAGTTTCCAGTCATGGAAAACACATAGAAAATGAGAAAAAAGAGCCAAATGTCCTGGAAAAGCTTGAGTTGTCCTGGAAAATTATTCATCACATCCTGACATCAGCTACCAGAGCTAAGGATTTATTTTCCAAAGAAGTGCGAGAAAACTGTGTTACCAGTATTGGACCTTTTGTCTCCTCTGCAGAGTGACAGATAGAGGAGCAGTAGAGAGCCGTTTGTGGTCTGGTTTAAAAACAAAAAAGATGTTTTTGCGTTGTTTTATAATCAATTTCTCATAATTTCTAAGCATGTAAGATATTATTTCATAGATACATTAGAGCCATAGATTGCACATCTTTAAAACAGACTTGTGCAAGAATGAGAGAGAGGAATAAACATAGTTGGTTAAATGTACAAAATAAGGTACAACTGTTGACTGAAGAACACTCCTCCAAAGCATGATGTATTAGTGTATGGCGTGATAACATGTCTGTCAGACTGTAAAAGCTGAAAATGTCCTGGAAACGTCCCGGAAAATGATTTTAAGAAAAGAGTGGGAACCCTGATAAAATGTGAGAAAATCACCAAAGTTATTAGGATTCATCCTCTAGGGACCACAAATGTGTGCACCATCGCTCATGATATTGAATCTGTTTTATGTATAAAGTCGTCCCGGTATAGTGGATTTATATTTAGCTATATTTCCACCATACCCAGTACTGAGCACCAGAAACAATATTATCTATAATACATGATACCCTAATGCATTAAAATGCCATCATGTAAATTGAGGTCTTGAGTTCACAGTTGAGTGTCTGTTGCATTATAAGTGGCTATCTTATTGCAATGGGAGTTGAAACTGAGAAAGTATAGGGTCACTGACTCCACATCAACTATACCACAGACACGGTGTTAGTCAGTATAGGGGTATTTTATATTGCATGATGTTGGAGTGGATGAAAAATATATCCAAGCAGACTGTGGAGTCACAGATGAAGTACCATGCACAGTCTGTAGGGTAGTTATATATGTCCCTGTAGGGCTGTAACTGGAATACTGTTGTGGTTTCTTCTTTTTCTTTTTTTTTGTGTCAGGGATTTGGCTGCCCCCTTCTCCGTAGAGGAGAGGAGTGTGCTCTGTCTCATTAGCTTTCAAAACCACATCCACATAGAGTGACTGCGCACAGCTACTCCAAATCAAGTAGGCACAGAAAAACCCTCCCGCGATCACTCGTCATTTTTTTTTTTTTTTAAAGTTATTCAGAATCCACACATAACGGCGTCACATTAAAAGTAATTTTCAATGATTAGGGTTTTCATAAGGCAATCAGTGCCGATTAGACTCGGGGTTAGAGTTAGATGTGAGGTGACTGTCTGAGTGAGCTTTGATGGGGGAGATGAGAAGGTTATTCCTCGGCCTGAGTCAAAGTGAATGCGGGATGAGAGGTGTTAAATATTGAGGATTCCCCCACCCCACACCCAACCCCCTCCCCTCTCCTATAGATCTCTATCTCCAGCTTCAGCGTTATGTAATGATTTTTCTCTTGTTTTTTGGGTGTGGGGCAGATTGTCCTCTGGCTGCCAAGGAGGGGAAGTTGACTGTGTAGCGCAGCCTTTCATCATACAGGGAGGGGGGGGTGAGGCATTACATTTCTACTGTAGCTACCTGTGTGACTCCAGCAGAATTTTAACTACCTGAGAAAAAGCTTTTAGTACAAATGATACCTTGTCTTTTCTGAGCGTTCGATAAAAGAAATCGGTACAAATCTTACTTTACATCTTTAGACTCGCGCTCCTTCTTATATGCAAATGAATTCAAGGAAGATCCTGTTAGGAAATATTGTCTCTGGATCAGTCATAAGGCTCAGTTAGTCAATGTGGACTGATACAGTGTTAAACACATGCATTTTATGATTATTAACGACAACAGCTATAGGCTGTGTAACACATTAGTTTCACATCTGTTGTTGCCTAATCAAAGAGCCAGATTCTGTGTAACAGAAATACAAGTCGACCAGGAGGCATAAAGGTAACGCCCCAAGCTGTAGCTAATTTGAGACCACCATATTGCCTTATACTAATAGCATTAAATCAGCTAATTTGACAGCTCTCTTAATGAAGCAACGTCTCTTATGCTCAGACTATATAAATCTTAGGTTTGTTGACCAGTAATTAGACAACAGATGGTCTTTAAACGAAGCAGTGGTGGAAGTGGTTGTTAAAAACACCCAAAGTGAGTCTTGCATGAATCACTTTACTTTATGTTACGTTTCATATAGAAGCCATATGAAACGCAAGGTTTTGTAATGAAGGGGTCGGTCATATTGATGAACCTACTACTACTAATGATGATGATGATGATGATAATAATCTGTATTTTCATGGTGAGTTTCATGCCATTGTTTAGCCGTGCGACCTGCAGCTCCACTGTTATGTTTCACTCTCACTACTCTTATAGTGTCATTTTCTGCCACAGCAGGCAGCTTCTTTCAGCAAGAAAAACCTCTAAAAGCTGCTGCGCTCTGCCTCCTCAGCATCAAACCAGCAGACAGGCTCAGTTAGTGACTAGAGCTGCTGAGTGTTTAGCTGCTAAAGAGCCCAGACATTTCCCTCAGGAGACGGTAGAGACCAAAAACTGAGCTAGAACGACTGAGGACACTCATGGAGCGGGCGGCTGGTTAACATGCTGCTTAAATGAATGTTCATGTTGTGCTTGTAACTGCAGGATGTGTACATTAGCAGCACTTTGATTACAATTTCATATCAACTTAATGACATGTGGTGATATGTAAATGATGTGTTTTTACAGCTTGTTTTTGCTACTCCCAAGTGACCAAACAAGACGTATGTGTCGGAAAATACCAAAACATATACTGTATTAAAAGTTAAAGCTGCATCATTAAATATTGTATTAATACAACATGCATGTAGCATTTCTCTGCTGTAGGTGACTGAGTTGTTGCCAATATTAGTTTTAGAGGTTTGTTGTTTGTATGTTAAATCTGAAACAGCAAACCAACCAGTAACTTACTGTAAGCAGTTCATTTAATCAAGTATAATTATTGCACTTAAGTACAGCAGCAGTTGTGTGGAGAGATCAGGGTGGTGTTTGAGGGCAAATGTAATTGTTAAATGTCTGTATCAGTGTGGGACTTTGGCCTTGGCCCCACTCTGTTAAGTATATTGGTCGGCTCAGTTTCTTCTGCCAAACAACACAAAACAACATGAACTGTGTCTCAGAGTAAAAGTGTCACCAGCTGAGTATCCTTGTCATTTATAACATTATAAAGCATGATATATAAAGCAGCGCAGCATAGTTTCATTCTTTATAGTAAAGAAGTGATTGGTCAACCTGCTTAAATAAGTTTCAAAATGTAAATGTCTATATTTTGCACAAAAAACTTAACTCTTTCTTTCTTTCTTTCTTTCTTTCTTGACTGATAATTGAGCCCAGCAGACCAACATTTTAACACACATTGATATCAGATATCTATTTACTTCACTGCTAAATTCCTCCTTTATTAATTCTAACGAGAAAACAAAGGTATTTAATGGCGGCCTAATGAAACAGAACGGAAATAAATTGGTGCGTTTACCGTCGGCTTCTTTGAGCTAATCACTACAGTGCTCTGGAGTTATTTGGCAGCTCTCATCAAGCCGAAGTCATTCTAGTCAAACTTCATCACAGTTTACAGAACTTAAGAAGTGTTTCTCCTTAATGTCTTTGTTTACTTGTTTTGTTGTGGACAATTAAACTTTCATCGAGACTCTTTACATCTTGACTGCAAATGTTTTTTTTCTGCCACAGTAATCGTCACTTATTCGGAAAGTGTATGAATGCTTGAAGAAATGTTAAGTTTACTGGCAAAATGCAGTGGAGATTATTCCAGTTTCAGTAGAAGGACAAAATAAGAGTCTCCTTCTTTCACAGGCTTTTTACCTTCAGGTTGTTTTCTTCGCCTTCATTTCTGTCTCTGCACCAGAAAACTGTACACAAGCTGTAGGCCCTGCTTTTTCTGCGCTTGCGTTTCTTTTGATTTTCTCGAGTTCTGCAGCAAATGTGCATTTTGAACGCTTGATGGTGCACACTGCGACAGCTGCCAGCGACCCTCATATGACCCGAGGCGTCGAAAAGCCACGGTCTTCCCTGGCCTGGCCTGAATTTTACTTGGGTTTCAGAACTTTGGTCTCAGCCTCGGGTGCCAAACAGAAACTGGTATAAATGAGGTTAGCATTTCAGTTACTGTGTTTGTGTGGCCAGCAGCTCCAGTTCCAGTTCCACAGCTCCAGCCTCTACCCATCTGCCACTGACCCTTGTTTTGCCAAAAGACCAATTGCGGTTTGTGGCTGCTAGATTAGTCTGCGGTGACATAATGATTTTGTCCCACATAGGGGTGATTTGACATGCTCTGCTTGCCTGTCTGTTGCTTGCAGGCTCTGCTTCTCAAATCCAGCACTCTCTGCCTCTGCCTCATTACTGTCAAACACATCAGGAGATGGTTCCTCTGTCTGATGCACATTAAAGCGCGTGCCCGCCGTCCGTGCCACCGCATCCACAAAAACCTCCTTTAGCAATGTATGCCATATTGTCTGTTTTAATGCAGCTCTTATTGGGAATCTGCTATTTGTTCTCATCTGCATTGTTTCTACTTGCTATCCATTATTCATGTTATCTCCACACACAAGTCGCTTTTCTCTCGCTTTTGGCTTTTTTTTTTCTTTCTCATGTTAAGTTTTTATTTTCCCCACAGTTTCCCTTCCGTGTTTGCTTTGAGCTGTGCTTTGATGTTGCGGTGCCGGCCCAACCCAGCTGTCTGGACCAGGTGAGTTGGGATTTATTCTGAGTTCCCTAACAGTTTAAAGTACTTTAAATTCATTTGAACTTCTTTTTTTTTTGCGTGTGAAATACACTAAATACATACACAATTCTCCGTTGAGCGCTGTAACATTTTAAGCATCTAATAAAATATTTAATAAAAATAAAAAGCCCGAAAGCAACCTCTAAATCTCCTTGTAAATGTTTTTGAAGCATGCTGACACTTTACCTTTTAGCGCATTAAAATCAATATGTGCATCATACAGTACGTCACTATAGGCGGATTTTCCCACAGAGTTCTTGTGACTGAAGATACCTAATAAGGTACAGTTTGATGAAACTTTAATGATCCCCATGGGGAGATTGGGCAGTGCGGTGTAACAAAATGTAGCAATGCAGTGTAAGTAAAGAGTAGGAGGCTATAGCGCTCCAATTTTTTTTTTTTGGCTTCTCGGAGATACATAATGCACATAAGTACACATGCTCATGCATAATGATATAGGTGTATAGATTTTTGCTGAACATAGCCATTCGCAGAGTCTTATTTGGCTGCCCATGCATTTTGTATTCCTCATTTTCACCTCTTCATGAACCTGTTTCATGTTTTTTTTTTATGCATAATCAAAGGGAAGAGAGAGGAAGGGAGATAAGAAGGAGACCGACTGTGAGAGGGGAAAAAATCCTTCCAGGTAACAACAGTGACAGCCCTGTAGGTGAGGTGCCGAGCTGTAGGTCGGCCAAAACAACCCACGCATACACCACCACCTCCTGCTACCTGCCACCCCCCGTCCCTCCTCGGCCTTGTGCATCTCCTCCCGGCTCACTTTCATCTGCACCGCACTATAAACAGAGCTTCTTACCATTTCAAAGCGCATACCTGTAAAGTATCCTCTCTCCTGCCTCCCATCTGCAGCAGGCATTAGGCCAGGCGGCGCTGGGAGGGACGAGGGCGTCAAACACACCACGGCATATATACAGAGGCGCCGGACATGAATACACAGGTGGAAGTGACAGCAGAGGGAAGGGAAGGAAAGGGGGGGGGGGGGGGTGGCCAGGGGATAAAAACTGTATGACAGATGATAAAAACAGCCACACAGGCACAGTCAGGATGAAAGAGAAGAAGTATAAGTGGAGTATGAAAGATGATTTCCCCCAACAATGAGCTGGATTTGAGCAGTTGCAGCCTGACACATGTATCTTTGACTTGTTTATAGTCAATGAATGTGTAAATGTGGGAGGATTTCAGTGGAACACCTGAATAAGTGGCTGCATGTCATTATGTATCTGTTAATGCATTTGTGTTTGTATTTATTAGGCAGGCGTTTGGCATTTGGAAACCAGCGAGGGGGCTTTGAAGCATATTGTGTGCATGCCTCTGTGTGTATGTGTGAGTGTGTGTGTGTGTGTGTGTACTGATATGTGAGTGGAGGAGGTGAAGTGCATTAAAAGCCTGTCTGGTGCTCTGTGTGTAGAGATAGGAGGGGTGGGGAGGGGGCTGCTCCCAGATAAAACCAGACTTAGATCAGCGTGTTGAGGTTTTGGCAGAATTAGCTCCTTAAAAAAAAAAGTCATTTGCATATTGATTGTGTATCTGATGAAGCTGAAGGTAAAAAAAAACTAACATTGTTTATTACAGCCAAGGGACTCCAGCTCTTGTGGTACATATGGCTTCATGAATATGAATTCTTTGTTGCAAAACTTAGTTTGGCTGTGAGTAAATTTGACGGCTTACCAACTTTAATCCTTATTCATATTTATGGCCTGTTGTTTTATGTTTTCTATTTATTTCTTACATTTTTTTTTTGGCATGATAAGCATTTTTTTTTCCCTCTTCTGTGCCGTTAATATAGAAAATGAAATTGAATTGCATGGAGGAATTGAATGGATGTGTAGGATGAGAGTGAAAAAGTGGGGTGGTGGGGTGGGGAGGGGTGAGATTAGAGCAAGTGAATGTAGAGGGGGGGAAAGGGAGAGAGGGATTAGTAGAGGAGGGAGTGAAAAGAGAAAGAGTATTGCTCTGCCAGGTGAGCCGTGAGGTGAGCCAAAGCTTTCAGAGATTATAACAGACTGGTCACAGGTCAATCAGAGGGACACGTTGTTAGAAACCCCCCGCTCCCCCCGCTCCCCCGTGGCTCAGTCTCAGTGGTGGCCTTCCCCACCCTCCGCTCACCCTCCGTCGTCAGCTTCTTGCGCCTCGTTTCCCGTCGTTGGATCAGCATGTTCTGGAACAACTGCACTGAGGGGAGAGAGGGCAGCGGCTGATTGAAAGGATGTTGATAGATGTTGATGGAAGGGTGCGAAACGAGGGGTCGAGGGGTGATTGAGAGGATGGCGGATAAAAAGAGAGGGGCCGGACTCGGTCTAATCTCTCCTAACCATGTACCAGCAGAGAAAGATTTAAGTCTGGAGAACTTGTTGTTAGACAGTGTGAGGTTAGGAGGAGACCTCCTCAGGATGAAAGGAGCTCTGATGAGCTTTGCAGGTACATTGTGCTGCTTTGTCTCGAACCTTGTGAGATCTAATCAAGAAAATTTAAACTTTTGTGTTGTATTGGTAGAAATAACTGTACAGGAGGTGATCAAAAACACAAACCCTTCATCAAAAAGGGACATAAAGGTCAACAATGACCATTTGTTTGGCTTTATTAACTGTTGTGTGTATATTTTTTTATATTTTTGAATATGAAGGCTAGCTACATAGAAGAGGGCTTTTAGTGTAGCTTCCTGGCACTTGAGATGAGTGCAATTGAAGAATGGCTCTGGAGTCCTTGCAAAAAAAGAAAGAAAAAAAGGCAGGGCTTTTATCAACCAAAAGAAAATAACAAGGAAATGGATGAAAAAGGCCACAGTCCTGGGAAATTAACATAGGACAAAGAAACAAAAATTTAAACATCACAGCGAGCTGCTGCTGACAACAAGTCTCAGTCTGTATTTGAGTGGGTTTACTGTATAACCACTACACCACCTGGCCCTGCCCTCGTTGGACTGAATTTATTAACTCACATTGAACTCTAATCCTACATTTTTAGATGTCTAAACAAACATTTGAATGTAATCACTGTTACAAAGTAAATAACAATAATGCTTTAATGACCCCCCCACTTCTCCTCAGCCCTGATGGCAACGACCACAGTGACACTGGTTAAATAACAGTTAAAGCAGATATCAGTGGAATGTTTTTGTTAATATAAGTCCTAAATAGTCCTATTTTCCGTCAGCAATCACTTACATGAAGTATTTCAGCCTAAACACGAGTCTCTCCGTCACTCTGCTCTGCTGTAACCCGAGGAGAAAATTTTCCTTGTGGGATACAAGTGTTATCCAATGAGGGGAGAGAACGGCATGAAGGGCTGTGTGTGCAGCCAAGGGATGCGCGTGAATGTGGTGACGTAGCACGAGGACCAATTGATGCCTGACAAGGGCGGGGGCTGCTAACTCATGGTGCGTTCAAGGAAACTCGTACTTTGTGTTTTTCCTTCCTGTGAAGTCATACCAGTTCGATCTGGTACGAGTTCACGGGTCGGAAGTTACGAGTGGCCGTTATAGGGAACTTTCACAGACAACAGGACGGTAAAAACACGAGCTACGGGTTACCTGGAACGCTACCAAGTCGTAGTTGTGACTTGAAGCTGTAACTTACGGTTTCAAAAGCCTGCCTTGAACACAGCATTAGCCGAAACGGCCGTGCCACTGATATCTGCTTTAACATGTAATGTTGATACATTGCACAAAACACATAAACCTGCTGGAGAAATCCTGTCATTGGAAAGTATGGGACATTTAACCTTCTCACAGGGTTATATTATTATTCTACTTTCATTTATTTTGATTTCGTGTACTTTTTGCGAGTGGAGCACTGTAACAAAACGAGTTCCCTAAGGGGATGAGTAAAGTGTTTCTGACACACTTGGAGTCTGATATGTACTACTACAGGAAAAAAAAAAAGTTCAATTAGTTTGTTGGAACATTTTGTTCCTTTCAAAAGTTTAAACTCCTGGATGCAAAGATGTCGTCTCCTCCTCCACAGGAGTCTGTGTAGCATACACTATATGCACTGGGGGTTTAAAGTTTCCTTCTCACGCTTGTGTAAGCTGCAAACTGAAGCATGAGTCGCTTCCGAACCGGTTCCCATCCCATCATGGTCATGTGTACGTGTCTTAAAGTCAGATTTAAGGAAAGTGCAAACAGGAGGTGGTGGTGGGGGTGGGGGTGGGGGGGTGGGGGTCTGCTCCTATACCACATGAATGTGAAAGCAGCCTCCTTCTGTTCGCGTCAGACCCTGAGCATACATCATTCTGCACAGTGAAGCAAAGCCAAGTGAACATCCAAGTGAAGTGACGATAAGCAAAACACACGCTGGAGTGGAGGGAAGTTGCGTGCCTAGTGAAAGAATGAACTGATTAATGTACCTATAGCTTCACTTTACCAAGAAAAGGCTAAATAATAGGAAAAAAAGCTTTGTGATTTAGTTTTTATCACATGTTAAAGCAGAAGTAAGTGATATATTTAAAAACATGCCAGCTAGCCTGATCCTCCAGTCAGTGCCCCTGACCAAAGGCACTGGCTCATAATCTGGAGTTGGTCCCCGGGCGCTGCACCGTGGCTGCCCACTGCTCCTCAGGGATGGGTTAAATGCAGAGAAAGAATTTCACTGTACTAGCTGTATATGTGACAAATAAAGTACCTTTACCTTTACCTTTACAGTGGGTACTAGTTTCATTTGGACGTTTCCCTCACGTAACGCGTGATTCACGCGTTGCGTGAAATTGTAGGTCACACTGTAGCCACTAGGTGGAAGCATCGTACTGAGATGCAGCTCAAAAGATTTTGGGGTAATTCCACGTTTGACCACAACGTAGCTGCAATGGAGAGTGGCGCTGTTCATAGGCCATAGGTAGTTCATTTGCAGCTGTGGTCGAGAGAGCTAGAGAGTGGATGGAGAGAGGGACCGCTACGCCGGTCAATCAGATCAATGTTGTTGTTTTTATTGTTTCACAGTGGTTACAGTAGCCTACGTTCAACAGGATCAGTGGTTCTCAGCCTTTTGGGGGTCCCCTGCATATCTTTGATCTCTCCTGTAGCCTGGCTGGGTGGCTCCAAGTTTGAGGAGAGCCGGGTCGATTGATACACTTTTCATTAAACGTCTTTTTCAAAGATGATGTTATGTACACAAACATTTGTATCATGTGATCAACAACTCACATGTGTATTCTCTTAGTTACAAGTGTAATTTAACACATATTGGATGATCGCGATGATAACTTTGAACATAAGTTGACATTTGTCTCAAACGCCCCACCTATGCGGGTCGTTAGAGACACAGAGGAGGGACGGTTGAAACAGCATGTTTTAAACAGAAACTACTGTCATTACTCTCGTTTTTATGCAGCATATCAGACAACATACTAGTGTACTCGTCATTGCCAAAATGTCACATAATTTCTCACAATATAAATAGGTCACATAAATATTTTTGTCCCGTGCGTAATTGTCAGGATCCGCATTTCGATTAAACTCGCCTTTCTTCTTTTGTACGAGTTGTTGGACGACTGCATTTTCATTTTCATTTTCATTTCATTTCATTTTCCCCTCACTTTGCTGAATATCTGTTGATTCATGTCATAAACACGTTTTGTTCATTAAAAATATCTGGTGTTTATTAAAAATATGTTGTTCATTCAAATCGGTTGTTGTTCATTGCAAAACAATAGGGTATTAATTCGGTGATTTATATACATATTTTGATCGCGCAGTGTGACCACAATCACTACGCACGGTGGCGTGAGGGACATTTGAAACAGCTGTATCAATCGTCCCTGCAGCGACTACTGACACTTCAACCTGCATCCAAACATTTAGCATATCTGTCGGGTGCTGTCTCTTATCCGGTACAAAGTGGGAGATGACAGAACTACTTTAATCGAGGGAAAGCTACATTGTTGCGAGTTGACTCCGGCCGGCGTGTGCACGTGCACTAAACCTGTGAATATTATCGTTTGTCCCGGACTCCCGGTCATAGTTATCTCAAGGAAATTTAAATCGAATGCAACTGGACTTGGTTATTTGTCTGGTTTCTGAAGCTTACGACTTACACAAATGAAACATTCGATTTCTGGGCATTTATAGCCTACCTCGGGCCGACAATAGCTTATTTTTTCTTCAATTATTGTTTTCATCAGTTATATTTATCATAATATGCCCAATTCGGGAGGGAGAGAGGGGGAGAGAGTGCCGCGGTCACGTTACATAATGTAAGCCTATTTTATTTTTAGTTCCATAATTCAGAGATGATTTTCACTTAACGAAATGAAACGAAACAATGAAGCCTATAGTTTTGTCCTCCGGCTTATGAAAAGTGTGAGGAGAGGTAGCTACTGTAAGAACCGGTTTTTCTAAGCTGACTGAACAGCTGTGTGAAGTTCTGTGGGGGGCAGGGCTGTAGCCTACTTGAGTGAAGTATCCACAAGCACACCTATTGATCAGAGATAAATGAAGGTGATAATGTGTCGCTGATGTTTCTAAGCTGGTCCTACAGACCGCTGCATATAAGCCCCACTGTAGCATTTTCACCTAGCCTCGCTTTCAATAAAACACACACTAGCATTCTATAGCCTAATTGCAATCAGTGAAATATATGAAATCAATATAAAACACAATTTAAATATGAGAGTTGCTGTTGCTCTAGTTTAATAGCGCTGCAGCTGCATTTACCGTGCGCCCCTGTCTGTATGTGAACCTGTGTCTGTCTATGTGCGGGCAGAGATCAGAGATGGGGTTTTTTTTAATAACCATATATGGTCAGCACGTGCATAATTAAGTAGCCATGTGCTCTGTGCAGCGGCAACAAAGTAACAACAAAGACAACGGGCAGAATGATGCTTCGGCGGACCTGCCCTCGCTTTTGAGGTCGGTTGTGAGAAAAATGCCTACTGTCCAGACAACTGTGTTTTTTTAAAGCACCCCTGCATTACACAAACACACACATACGGTATATAGCCGCACATATAGGCTATAGCCTATCAGTGATCATAATAATGATGATAAGAGAAAATGCATTGTTCACTAAAACTGCACGTTGGCATCCCAGACTGAAATAAAATCTTTGCTTACAGTGAGACCTGCTCTACTAAGTGAACTATACCTTTCTTGCGTTACTAATGTTATTGTGTCTCGAGTGTTTCAGAGTCGGCCGGCTGTAAACCAGCTGACCCCGACTGACTTTTTTTTTGCGGTCACATCAGCACGGCTGCATCTTCGGTCGCGGCTGCTGTGGTATTTGCCCATATTGCCCTATGGCCAGTCCGTCCCTGTCACTGGTTGTTTGTGTTGTCTGTCAAAACATGGATGAATGAAACCTATATCCACACATCTTGTAGCCTATTTCTATCGAGGGAAAGTTATTTCAGGATATCCTGTTTTATCGCCCAGCCCGAAAGTGACATAGGCTATTGCCCGTTCATTCATGAGAAATCATCCAGCTACACTCTCAGTCAAACAAGGTGGGGAATGAACACTACTGTACAGTAGTTGGCTCATTTTAAAAACACACCGGCAGCATCACCCACTGAGTTAATTAACTGCTGTGTGGAAAACCACGCTGTGGTCCGTAATCGCGGTGCAGATGGGTGTGTTTGGAGCTGACAAGAGGATCGATAAAAGAGAGTGAGACGTATAGCTGCCGTCGTTACATTTTTCTCATTGAAAAACTATACTGTATTATTATTATTATTATTATATTGCATTCCCCATTCGTGTTCACTGCTCCGTGCTGCTGTCTTATAGAGGCGATCTGCTGCTCACAGATGCCACCTGGCGGTTCTTTGGGCACATTGCAGCTTCTGGTGAAAACACAATTACTCCTCCACAAAAAATCCGCGTGAGCCTCCCGTGACTCACGCGTGAATCTCGCGTGAAACCGTCCAAATGAAACTAGTACCCACTGTACCTTTACCTTTATATTTGTGTTAATATAAGTCTTAAATAGTTATATCTTCCGACAGCAATCACTTACATAGAGTGTTTGGACTGAAACACTGGTCTGTCAGTCACTCTGCTCTGCTCTGAGTCGAGGAGAAAACATTTATCGTATCCTACAGTTTTTATCCAATGAGGAGAGAGAACGGCATGCAGGGCTGTGTGTGCAGCCAAGGGACGCCGTGAATGTGGCGACGTAGGGACGAGGACTGTTATGGTGCGTTCAAGGAAACTCGTATTTTTCCGACCGTGAAGTGGTACCAGTTCGATCTGGTACGAGTTCACCGGTCGGAAGTTACGAGTGGCCGTTATAGTGACTTTCACCGGTAAAACAGGTCGGAAAAACACGAGTGGGTTGCCTGAAACGCTACAAAGTCGTAAGTTGTGACTTGAAGCTGTAATTTACGATTTCAAAAGCCTGCCTGGAACGCAGCATTAGCGAAAACAACCGGACCACTTACTTCTGCTTTAAGACAAGGCAGCTTTATTTATATAACACATTTCAAAGTGATTTATACAGGGCAATAAAATATAAATCATCATAAAAGATACAGATACACAATACAAGAGAAATTATACTGTAAAAATGAAAATATTTACTAAATGATTTACAATATTAGTAAATGATACATATGGGGACCATTATCAGCTGTTGATTATATGTTTGAGTTATGGCAGCAACACAGTGTGTAGAGACATGTCACCCAGTGCAACAGCAAGTTATAAAAATTATTTTCTGGTCACATTTGAATTGTGCCATGGATTTCACATACTGTATGTTGTTTGTGATATTTAAAGACATTTTTTTACACAAAGAAGACTGCAATTTAGCGCAAAGAATTTTGTGTGAGCCCGCTTTGTGAACTACAGCTCTTCGCTGCTGTCGACGCAAATGATACACGTCACCACCTGCTCTCTGCAACAGACATGGCGATCTCTCTGCTTCACTTCACTGCCTTTTTCCAAGGGCAGGATAAGAGCATAGAAAGAGGGGGAAATCATTATAAGTCGAGGCATGTGGAGAGTTTTAGTTTTAAATATCATTTAAGCCAATAAACAACATTTGTGTAATCCAAGGCATAACGACTGAGAGGATATTCGCCACTCTATCCACGAGTTTCCGAACGTCAAAACCGTAAGCCGGTTTTGCACTTCCGGTGGAATTGTATGTTTAGTTTCCATGGTTTCAGTCGTTGTCATAGTTGTGGTAAACGCATGGATCAATGGATGTCATTTGTGTGATATCCATTTTTAAAAGCCGGTGTGATGATCCATGCGTTTTACAGATTTTCAATGGAAAAAAAAAAGATTGATGCGTTTACCACGACTACTGAAACCATGGAAACGCAAACAGTCAATTCCACCAGAAGATGTTTGGAAAAAGGTGGATAGGTGCAGTTTATCTATCTTTGGTGTTTGTTGCCATGGTAGCAGAGACTGTTGGGTTTTTTCTGTCTTTTGAATGATTAACCAATCATTTTTGAACTAATGCACCTGCAATTAAGACACAGATCATTTACCCTCTTGTTTGCCGTCTCTTTGTGTTGCTTTGAGAAGCCATCAAATTGCTATTAACAAAGATTGCTCTTTCCTGTGCAACTAACTGTAATGATTTAGCAACCTGTTATTATAGGAGTGAAAACTACATTAACTTACTGTAGACTCCAGTATGTTGTGAGTCAGATTTAAGTCTCCTCACTGCTGTAGATTCTCGTACCACTTGGCCTTGGCTCTTCATATGACTTCGAATACAGACGCGGATGCCTGATGAGAACATCTTAAAGACAAACATTGTACATTATTCATGTCAGTAAAAGTCAGTGTGCTTTAATGTTTTCTTGGGTTGGAAAGAGAGCGACACTGCAGCAGAGACGACGCATTAATGCACGCCGCATACTAAAGGCTGTTGTCTGGAGGATTCTTGTGAATGAGATTCTTTTACTTTATATTCTCTGGAGCATCGCACTCAGCCCCAGAAAATGTGCACAATCAGCCTCCAGTGGCATGAAGATCGCTCTCTGAACAGGCCATAATATCTGTGCCAGTTGTGAGATTTTTGTGCAACACAGCACAGGACTCAAACAGGCAGCTCCCTCTCCATTACTAATACTAATTAGCACCACCATCTCACTTGGATTGATGCTGTTTCTTTAGATTGACACTTTGAAATTGCAGCTTTGCCTGGAGGTAGGAAGGCTGACTAATAACTTGGATATGGATGTAATTAATGTGATCTCCGTTATGACTGCTGAGGGGGCTCCTGAGCACAGAGCTGAACCCCCATGTTGTTACAGGTGCACAACAGGTGTTCTCCAGACTGGAGAAATTTCTGCTTAGCTGGCTTCAATGTGTACTGAAGTGTGATATGTGTGCAAAAAAAAAAAGTGGATTGCTTGAGTGGATATTTTTAGATAAAATCAGTCATTATCTCTTAGTGGGTTTCCAGTGATGTTTCTAACAAAACTAAGAGCCTCCAGTCGGTCCAAAAACCAGAGTGGATGAAGATCTATCATTTACTCAAAAAAAACAAAACAAAACAAAAAAAACATTAAAGTTAACCTCCTGGTGCTGCTGCGGAAAAAGTCGGAGCATCAGCACCAAATCTCATCGCAGTTCATTCATCATCAGCAGTAGAGTCACATCAGTCTCAACTTAAGTGGTTCGGATGAACTGGCCGCCACTGGAGTAGGCAAAAAGCAAACACGCTCGCATCTTAGTTTCATCTCTCTTTGGCAGTTGCTGTGAATGCGAACGTCATTTTCAAAATAACATAAAAGGGGGGGGCATCGGATTTACCAGCGCAGCGTGAGATGAGCACTTTGAAGGAAAGCACTGCCGCTGCTGCAGAGAACCACTGACGAGGAGAGAGTGAGGTGAACAGTGGACCTCTCGCTACAAAGCACTCAAATTATTCTCCTGGGGGATCGAATGTGAGAGCGAAGGTGAGCAGACGACGACACACCACTATGTTGGGATGAACTATTACTTTTAAAACTATTGATTTTCAGGTTTTGGGTCAGGACCCATTTGTGTCAAGTGTTGCTTAGTGGAACTCCTCTGGACTAATATGAAGTGGGAATTTATTATTTATTATTCTTGTCTGAAGCGTATAAATGCATTAGCGGGACAGGCATTACAGTATAGAGTCTTCTTCAATAATAAATACTTTCTGAATTTAAATCAGTTAAGATGACTCTCAATATTAAAAGTTAATTTTTACAATCTTACGTAGTCATAAATTAACAGGGCAAATCGACAGAGGCTAATTACATTTACTGGAAAAAACGACAACCTACAGAATGTATATTTCATTGGACCACCCGCCTTCGTTTATAAATGTTTTAATCTCAGAGCCTCTCCAGTTTGACAGGCAGGTTTCAGATCAGACACAAAGTCAATTCATGTCTACAAGTCATGAGTTATTGACTTATTATTGAAGATTCCCCTCACAGCCGCTCTGCTGATCATAGATCGTACAGTTTGATCGCAGGAAAAGAAGCTAAATGTCCAAAACTTGAAATAAAGTAAACACCTAGTTTCAATGAGCTGGTTCTTGCAGTCGGGTGGTGTTTTCACGACTTCTCAGGAATTAAGTAGTATGAAACTTAATTGTTGTGCACTGCTCGGACTAATTTGTGGTTAAAAATTAATTCAGTTGCATGTGTGTGAACTACTACAACCACTAATCAGCGCAATATGTTTTGCTTCTCACTATTTTTTACTCATTATGCAAATTCAATTACGGGATCAGATTAGGAGACACAGGAGCTCAGACAAATTAACCAAATTCAGCAGGAGTATACTGTCGTTTTCAATGAACTAATTCACGTTAATTTGTATCTGTAAAAGCAGTTACGCAGGTAACGGAGTGAAAGGATGCAGGTTGGCTGCTTGAACCGGTGATAGATGGTGGTGCGAGAGAGGGAGACATGCAGGTGAGATAATTAGAAGACGGTGAGAATGGGAGCCGAGATGTGAGGGGCAGATAAAAAAAGGACAGAAGAACAAGATAAGATACAAAACTGAGCCAATGGGAGACACAGGGCTTCGGTATCGACGTAAGAAAAAAGAGTGATGAGTTTCTTGTGCCATGTTTGTTCAGTGGTGCGAATCATTTTGACCTTTTTGTCATTGTTTGAAATTAGCTCCGGTGTCGTCTGGTCTGAGTCACTTAAGGAAACGACAAAGACGAGTTCAAAACGCAGCACATGTCTAGACCACATGTGATCAGTGGCAGAATTTATAAATGATTGTTGATGGTTGAAAACTGTTGTGAAACTGTAAACAATTGACATAATTACATCGTATTTGCATCCTGTCTTTTTCCAGTTGGATTAATGTGTTTACTTCTCTCCTACTCTGTGCTCACATATATATATATACACTGTTTAAGTACAGTTTCTAGAGCAAGTTTGAAATGATTGTGGGGTGGATTGAAAGCAACCCACATGGCAGAATCATCAAACGAAAAAGCTAAAGATAAAGACTGTGCTGTGGGTTTTAACTCGATTTCATCTATATTGAGAGAAAGTTACAAGCGGCAGTATCATCTCTCTTTTTTTGGCTCTTGTACAGTTTCTGTCTGGGATCCACAACAGTTTACAGCTACTGTATTTACATTTGTTTACCTCAGCTGCAGAAAGTAACAGGTCCTTTATTTGAGAAGGGTCTTTAGTGATGATTTCTTCTCTCTGATGTATACTGTATATAATCATACCACTATTTCAGCACATAAGGCGCCTTCCCAAAGTCGCTGCTGTTTGCTGTGTTTAAGCTGCTGCATTAGGTGGTAATACAAACTCAACATCTCCAAAGTTTTTGTTTTGTTTCAGGGGACATATGCTTTCATTTCCAAGCAAGCTTTATGTTACTGTGGTGATTCGCCACCGTAAGCATCGTGTCTCCTTTCCAGTTGCTGCTGTTTCTACAGTATATGCTATCCAGCAGTTACCAGTGACTTCTCTGTCTCCCTCCCACACTCCTGCTCCATCTGCTCGGTGTGTCTTACTGTACGTTAAGTCATATCTCTGCCTACTTTAGTGATGATGATAGATATAGCGGCAGTATGTTATTGGAGTAATAGAGGTGAGGCTCAGTCTTTTGGAAGTGATACTCAGTTTCCCAAACAGCCAGGAAAACCAGGGTAAGAGGTGTAGCCTTAAGGTCCAGTTTGACGCCCACGCACGGTCCGCTGATACACCAGGTTTATATCTGAGTCTTGTTCCAAAAAAAAACTTTATAAAACTACTGACAAATGTGCTAAGTTGGCAAATATAAATAAATCATTTTTAAAGAGCAATGACCAGTGGAATACTAACGGATAAGCATGATGACTATCAACTATGATCACTCAGTCAGTCAGTCATGTACATTCACTATTGCAGGACTGACAGTGAGGTTTTGTGTTCAGTATGCAACTATGCATTCAACATTCGTGACTCGTGTGCAAGTGACGGTGCAGAAAATGATGATTATTCCTCTTCTCCTCTTCTCAGAAATGACTTGTCACCCGTCCACTGTTTTGATGTCTTTTGTTTTTCTTATCTTTTGACGAAGATTGAGTTCCTGTAGGCGGCTTTGTTGTGTTTGTCTGTTTATCCAGGGTGCTTATTACTGCTCCATGGTGTGTCTGCTGGAAACATAAAATGCATCTCTCTTTGTGTGGCAGACAAGAACCTACCAGACACTGTTTTTTCTTTTCTTTTTTTTTTTTTAAAAAACACCCCACTTCTGTTATACTAATCAGCTTTTTGAATTACCGACCATTTCATTGTTAAAACAAAAAAATCCCAGACAGTTATCTCGGCTTCTCAGCTGAAAGAAATTGTAATTTTTCTTGCTTTCATGTGATATTAAACTAAATGTTTTCTGAGTGCTTATCAAACAAGGAATTAGCCAAGTTGCCCTACATAGATGATAATCTCTGAAGTCGCCGATGTGTGTAATTTTTCCTTCAACTTGAATTTTGGATAAAATGTCAAATGTTTGTCATTTATAAATAATGTATGTATCTAATCCCGTGTCCTGCATAACTGACTGATGTTCAGTGTGTATAGATGGACCTGAGGCATGATTCTTCTTACTGCAGGTACATTAGTGTTGGTGTACATGGTGAAATGACCCAATGTATAGGTGGAGTTTAAAGATCTCTAAAAGTACTATATTTTAAAGTATGGTCCCCAGAAATCCTGTATTGGTCAAACTATATTTCTTACATGACATACATCCCACCAAACATCAATCATTGGATTGAATGATTTAGCCTCTCCCATATTGCCTTTGCTTTATATTCAAGCCTTCACACCTTTTGGCTTTTTCAAATTCAGTTTTAATTCAAGTTACAGCTTCACTTGACCTGCATGTTGGAGGAGGCTGTAAATAAAACATAAAACCTACAGTATGCAAATCCAACAAAGTGGAAGATTTACACATTTTTGCTACATCTGCATGAGCTTAAGAAGAGACGGTTGACCCAGTCAGACCAGAGTGTAGGAGACGAGCCCAGGAACAGTAGGGTGGCAGCACCGCTCCGGCGTATTAGCCTCCCAGCGTTGTAGTGATGGATCTCCACTATACTCAATCTCTGACCTTTCAGTCTTGCCAAAGCAGCATGGGACGCCCACATTTCTCTCTGTCTCCATCTCTTTCTCTCTCTCGCTTCATCTCCACTCTCTTGAGTCTCCCTCTCAGAAACCAGAAGCAGCCTGAAGACTCTCCAGACCGGTCCTTGGCACCTCTTTGTGTTCATTAAAGGAAAGTTTGATCTGATCTAACTGCTGAGCTCCACTAGAGGAGGCACAGAAGTGGAGGATTGCACTTAATAGTTAGCTCAGCAAATCTGTTTTTTCTTTCTTTTTTACATATTGTGTAGTTGCTGTTTGGAGGCAGAGGCTGAAAACTTCCCACACTCCAGTCTGTGCTGTAAAGACTGAAAAACCTTGAATACGTGGCTTCTTGTAATCACTGCAGCTTTTCGAGGATGCATCAAAAAAACAAAATAGCAGCTTATTTCTCACCGACTGTGCTTCTGCTCCCTGATTTTTATTGCCCCCATTTTTTTTAGCTCCTATTTTCCTGCTCTCCTCTACCACTGTCTCTCTCTCTCTCTCTCTCATACAAACCACATTCTCATTATTTATCACTCTTCAAACCTCGTTGCTTATCCTCGCTCTCTTCTCCTTTCTCCTTACCTTCGGTGCCACTCTCTCACTTAAAAGCATGGCTCGGTGGAAACTCTCCTCCCAGTACCAGTGACCCAATTACTCTAAGTTGTCCCTCCCTGGTAGGATGTAGCAGTGTCCCTCCCCGGAGACTCAGCCTGCAGCACACAAACCATCCATCACTCTCCGCTGCCACCTCCCTCTCACCACATTTATTACTGTCATACACACACACACACACACAGGCTGACACGGATACACACATTGCCTTACACACACACACACACACACACACACACGGATTCCCTCAAATGCTCTCAAAAACAGACATATACATGAATAATACACAATTGCATGCATAAGTAGACATATGCATGGAGTTCATTTGCATGAATTCATATGCACACACACAGACGTAGTGTTGCATAATTACTGGTGGTGGGCGATGCATGTTGACAATTATTTCTTTTTGCTCTGACACCTCATCACACCTCCACTCTTTGTTTGTATAATCCTTTCTGAATTTTTCACAATCCTGTCACTAGAGTTTGATGAAGGGGGCAGGAGTCACAGAGGCAGCATGTAACCATTAATTTGCAAAAATCACCCTCTCCTCTTGCAACTGGGGGAAAAAAAAAGTGCTGACAGGTAGAGTTGGATATAAAATGTTTTTATTAATCTGTTCATGAGAAAGTTGGTAACTGCCATCCATTACAGGTACTGTAAAAACACATTTTAGCACTCTGTTAACAACCACATCTGATAATAATACAAATTCAGTCACTTTGAAGAATTAGTTGAACAAAAATCCTGCTCCACGTTGTTGAATTTCAAATGCAAACGTAAACAATGGTTTTAAAGAGATGCAAATAATATGTATTGTGTGTATTCCTAGTAGTGGCTGATCACACGCTTGTAGTTGCAGCTAATCCTATAGTTCTGTGTGTGTGGCAAACCGGCTACAGAGAATAAAGCTTTGCTGGCATTGACATTCTTCCACATTGAGGGCTTTTATGAAATAGGGTGTTGCTACACAGTTAATGTCATCACTTAGTTCATTTTAGACTTTCCAGCTCCCTCTGTTCCCTTTTAAAAGTTAGCACAGAGAATGTAAATGGTTGATCAGTGGCTCAGATTTTATATCAAACTTCACCAGAGTTGAATTTAAGTAGAAAAGAGTTTCCTTAGGGAAAGTGCAGAGTTGTGAAATCATGATTGTTAGCGACGTCCTTCACATTACACATAGAGATCTTACCCATAGTTTCATCGTCATTTCTCACCTCTAAAGTTCTTGCTCAAATACTATGAATAAATAAATTCCCTTACGCTTCATGTCCAACCTATATAATTTATTCATGTAATTGATCATGACATTGACGAAACCTGTTGGTTAGCTCCACCATTTAGAGCACATAAATAGATATTGTATCATTTAAATTGAAAATTAAGCATTTAACAAGAAAGTAAATCATTGATGAAAAGCAGCCGGACGAAGTGGGAGGTAGAGAAGGTCGCCCGCTAATCTGAAGGTCGGCGGTTCGATCCCCGGCTCCTCCAGTGCATGTACTGATGAAGAGTCCTTGGTGAAGTCTAAAAATGCCCATGATGGTTGTTCCATTAGTGTATGGGTGTGATGTGTGGTTGTCTGTGCGAGTAGGTTGAATTAAATCTTAATAACCGGTCGATCAGTCTCAATTATAAACCACTGTATCGGTTACATTGCTTTTGCTAAGCAGCTCAGACAGGGCTCAGTGTACATTAGCATCAGTAGTATGTACAAGTACAATGTGTGGACGAAGCCCCAGCAGACTCTGAACACACAGCGTGTGACAGTTTGGGGATGTTCGCCTTTCTCAGCAACTCGCAGCTCTGTCAAATCAGCAAAGGGAGGGAAGAGTAAATAGGGCAACGTTGGGGGAAACATGATTATCTCTAAGCAATAAAGTAGACCAGTCAATAAACGCTAATAAATTAATGGAGACAACAGGGGGGCAGAGCTCCATCCCTAATTCTAGGCATTAGTTTAATGATCAGAAATGCTGAAACAGGCTTGAGTTGAGTTAAGCCAATGCGCTGCCTGCTAGAGCTCTAATGGGTCCAGAGTTAGGTGTCTACTTTTGTCTCACTCTCTGCATGTGTGTCTGTGTGTGTGTGTTTGTGTGTTTCATTGCCTCTTATTCTTTCTCTGTGTGTCACTCTCTTCCCCTTCTGGCTGAGTAGCGTCTCATACTCCTCGTGGCGGCTCACAGAGCTCCTTGGTGATTGACAGACGCTGGGAAAGGAGGCAGAAGGGTTATCAGCCCATCTGACAATCAAAGCCCGCTTAAAGTAGCAGCACCAAGCCTCGTGCAGGGAATAGACGGCAGAAGTTGGGGAGGAAAGAGGAAGTGAAGTTTATTGGGTGATTTATTTATTTTTTTTCACCTAGTATTTACTCGTGAAGGTTGACAAATAATGCACTTTTCCTGCCTGCAAACTCTGAGGATAACACAGGAAACTTGACAAGACCTAGTGTGTGGGGTGATTCATGGTGAAATGGCTGCAAGATGGAAACTATGGTGGATTCAGTTTGCTATCTTGACTGTGGATTCCCCAAGAGAGACAAGCTTCCCGCCTCATGTTCTCCCGGCATGGCGTCTTTCCAAGCAGGTGGGCTGGATGAACCTGGATGTCCCACTGTGGATAAAGGTGTCCGCAGCCAAGAAAGCTGGTCATCTCCCTGGAAAATACCTCTGTAAAGTCTTCATGAAAATTACTCTTGTGATTCTGGACCTGCTGCATCTCCTTCTCTCTTCTTTTTTCTTTTTTTTTTGTAAAGTTTTATTTTTTCTTTCGTCTGCCCCATTGTCGTCCTTACCTGTCAAGGTTGCCCATGGCTGAGCAGGAAATTTGGCGAGCTGCCTCTGTTGTGTGGATGCTTTTCCCTGGACAAGCATGCTGGGCTGGAGATTTTTCAGACGGTGGAGGGAAAATGGGAATTTGTGCTCTGTCCACAGGCCTCGGAGTTTCAGCCAAGACCTCAGGCGCAACGCTGATGGACATAGTTGATAGTAATAGTAGGTTTTATTAACTGTATCAGCATGCTTGTGTTTGGGCTTATTCTAATGCTGCCACAAACTGTTGTGAGTACACATATTACAAAGACTTGATCTTTTATAGTACGCTGCGTTCGACCCAACTGGGAATACAGTACATGAAAGCCGACTATATATACGGCGCATACACAACGAAATGCTGACTCAAGGGGTTGCTTTAGTAGGTTCAAGTTGCATAATGGCTATAACAGCTGCAAAACAATGCTGAAAATGTAATGAGTATCACACACACACATATGCTCAGCTGTTAGTTTTGTTGTATCAAACTTTAAGTCATTAAGAACAAAACAAAATAACAGAAAGCCTTGTCAGAATATTGATTTTGTGCCATTTGTGTGTGGGAAGGCGCTCAGCTCAGCCAAAGAGGGGTAGACTTCTAGTTTGCAAGTGCTTGCTTTGGGACCAAAAATCACAGAAGCCTGACAACTTTGTTGGAGTACTGTACTATATATGTGGTTAGTTATCAAGAATAGGGCAATACTTAAAACGGTATACATAAAGCACAGAAAGAGATCGACAACTGCAAAATGCCCTTGTTAGAGCGACTGTGGCTTTTGTCCGTGCCACAGAAAACAGCAGGAAAAACAAACTGGTATCTAATTTTGCCTTCCAGCAGCTTGGTGAAACTGTTGAATGAATGATTGAAAAAGAACCTGTTGTGTGAATGATAACTGAATATAGAATGAAACAGCAACACTGTTGATTGAAGTATTTTTTTTCTCCCAGCTCTGTCTTTGAAGCGTCGATGTTGTTGCTGTTGATCTCTGTTGGCGCTGTCTAACAGAATAAAGAAATCATCCTTGACACCAGTCAAACTGTAGGTGTTTACACTAACCTGCTGATAGAAAAGCATCTTTTCACAGATGTGGTCTGAACACATTGTCCCTGTTTTTGAATCTGCCGACAACCAAACAAAGTTAATACTCATACTGTAATTATATTCAGCACTGAGTTGTTGTGTTTTTTCCCCTCACATATCAGCGAGTCTGCCAATCAGTGCGAAGGTGAGAAAAGTGTTTCCAGTCCCGGAAAATGAAAACATTTAAAGGCAATGATGTGGAAAAACCTGTGCCAAGTATTACATATCACTAATGTAGTTTGGATTGAATAGGAGAAAGAGGGAGGGGCGGTGTCTGGCTCTAACTGGGCCCACCAATGCTAAAAATATTAAAAGGTTGATGAAGTTACCCACCATAAGGCAGCAGTCTGACGGTAGATCTGACGTTAATCCTCTGGGCAGCCCTTCAGAGCACTGATTTCTTTTTCTTTTTTTGTTAGAGCTTCGAAACATCATATCACATTTCCAAACATTTTTTTTTGTCGATCCTCAAGGCACAAATTACGTCTCCGAGGCTCAGAAGACTGTTTCGGCACACACTGTGCTGTCTGTAAACACTAGCGACATGGGAGTGACAGTAAACGCTGGCTGGCTGTACAAAAAAAACCTAAAAAAGACTACTCTGTTCCCAAAGACTCTCTGTGGCAGTTCCCTGTACCTTTCTGTTCTTCCCCATCGGCCTCTGTGCTCCACAGACTCATTGGTAAAAGAAGAAAGCCCTCTCTCAGAACGCTGCGCTCTTTTTTTGATGAAAGGAAAGAAATTGGAAATTATGTGAGCTAGGTTAATTTTAAGTTGTGAGGAAGCAGCGGATAATACGGGTTGTATTTCCTTTAACACATATGTGTGTGTGTATTGTGCCATGCATTTGTGTGTGGCTGTGCTCACTAAATGAATGTGTGTCATTTCTCTTTTTGTGTGTGTGACTTTATGTGACACAGTGTGTGTGCTCCCTGGCACTTGATGCAAGAGTGGGAATGAAAGCTTTGCATATAAGTGAGTGTGTGTGTGTGTTTGTGTCTATCTAAACGTCGGTTTACCAGCGTGAACGTGTGCGCATGTGTGTCACCGTGCTCCTGTATGGGAGCTCAGCTCAGCAAGACAAAGAACCCATTGAGTCATTGCATGAGACTCCCATTACAAGCAATAGCGCCTATTTTCAGAGCTGCCTCGCTCTCATTATGGGCTCACACAGCAGACAGAATATGGCTGACATTTAGCCATTATGCTCCGCCACCATCCTATCCTGTCCTGGCTCCTCTAGCACTAATCGACTTGTGTTAACGAGTGGGTTAAAGAGCATGGTAAACGGAATTAAAGACCGACATGTGAAGAGGAGGCAGCCTTTTGCATAAAGAGAGAACGGGTTACGGCCGGTTCAGAGCGAGGGAACGAATTTAGCCACGAAACCAGGGGCTTCTTAAAGTCTCTGAGGATATATACAGAGCTGTGCTGGTCACGATCTCAGGGGGTTTGAAAGGGGCACTGCACCCTCTGAGAGTCTATGGCAAAGCAATTAACACAGAGGGCCTTGATGACCTCAGCATGTAAGGCAGGGGAGCAGAAAGCAGTGTGACATTTGTGTCTTAGACACGCAACTGCCCTGCTCTGCTACTGAACATGATAATTTCTCTTGTCAGGATGTGATTATCTGCTCCGGGCTCGCTCGGTCCTTTTTTTCCCCCCAATTATGGTGCTCTGGGGGAAAAAGCCATCAGGACATGAAGGCAGGATGCCAGTGTCGCTTTCCTGCAGACATGTCCCTCTCATTGGGAACGGGACGGAGCTCCTCTTCTGATGTTGCACATTAATGATGAGCGTCATGATGCGCCGCAGAGGTCTAAAAATGTACTGCTGCAATGTTTTTTTTTTCTCCGGCTATTTCCACAAGGCCACCACAGTGATATAAAGCTATTCACTGGTATGAGACGAAATAACTAGGAGCGGAGGGGGGAGAGGAAAAAAGGAAAAAGTGAGTGAAAGAGATAAAGTGAGAGAGAGAGACAGAGAGGAGGGAGGGAAGGGAGGGGATGGCTGAGCTGACTGTGCCCAGTCACCATGACAACCTCTTTGACATGCAGCTGCCATACCTGCTGCCAATATCAGAGCTTTACTCAACCATTTACTTTGTGTCTTTGTATGGATGAAACACAGACCATTACATATAAATAGAGAATATTATAGTTACATATACACAGCATGTGCAATCTTTTCAGTCTGTCAGTATTAATGTACCTTGAGTGCTTGCAGTAATTATGTCTGAGAGCTGGTGTTTGGCGGAAAAAGCTGCTTTAAAGGGAGTTTTCAGACACCTCTCAATGGTAATTACTTTGAATTATTGCGGTGGTTTAAACCGAGGTGCCCCGGTGTATGCATATGTGTGTTAATGGGAGTGTTTGGAGGTGTGTGTTCTGAAATGAAAGGGTAAAGGCTTCAGGGCAGTTTTTTGAACTTAAAATACACGACTCATCTTAACAAAAGTTCCCCCCACCCCCTCCCCATGTGGTGGTGCTCAGTGTTGAAGATTTTGTTCCCTGCTATCAAAGAGCTGTCAGGTCTAAGTTGTGCAGAGTGACCAGCGGGCACCGCCGGAGGCCAGGTGACATCTGTACAGACTCACAAACTGTGACAAAAACACCTGCGGCCTCCCACAAACAACACCACACTGCATGCAAAAAGCCGGCCCTCGCTAACTTTACCCCGATATGATTCGCATGTGCCCTGCATGAGTGTTCACACACACACACACACACACACACACACACACACACACACACACATACATCTATATAGGTGCATATCGACACACAGAGTTGCTCTCACCGGGCCCTCAACACACTTTAAAAAAAACACCTGCAGCGATGTAATTTTCCTCTGGGTTCTGCAGAGCTGCTGTGTTTGGCCCCAAGAGATACCAGCAATCCACTACAAACACATGGACGTTCATAAATATACTCACACGCACAAACATCGGTGTGTCTGCTCCTGCACTCACAGAGAAGGACACTTTTGAGATTTGGGGGGGGAAAAAAAGAAAAGCTGCAAGTTTCATAAACACAGCAATGAATTAATAATGTTGCTGTCAAAAGTGGCTCTCCACTCCACTGCCGCTGTATCTGGGCAAAACTCTCCTCACATGACACCTTCTTGTCACTCACTCATTTCACCGAGGGATTGGGCCAGAGATAGTCATACAGCAAGCAACAAGTGAGGCTGCACTTTCTTTTATATCTCAATACCCTTAGGCAAACCACGCGACTTCAATTTAAATGTCAATATGTCCTTTCAATGTCATTCTCACACAATAGTTTCACTTAAGTTAGTTGCTGCAGTGAATAATCTGAGTCACAGGAAGCCGCTGACAGCTTAAATTAGAATCGGGTTTGAGGTGAAATGAAAAACAAATTCTCGTACTTGCTGTGAGTGAGCATGAAAGGACCTTATTCTCCTTAGAGGTTAGCCAGCAAGAAAGCTAAGAAGAAAACAAGAACGAAATGTAAAGTAGCACTGCAGAGTGACTATATGTTTGCTATGATATGATCCTGTCATATTGATTTATATATGTGTGTGTATAGAAGCTAATTAGAGTTTCTGTATAAGACTTTCTTGCAGATTGACATCTTCTCATTTAAATAATCTTTGATGGAGCATGCAAGTGGGAAAGGCAGATGGAAGAGTGGATAGTAAAAGTCATTTTTGTGATCTCAAAGAAATTATTCTGAACATCAGTGATTTTACAAGTGAAAACTGACTGTGCCACAGACAACTGCCCTTATCGCACATAGCCAGCTTTTACATGCTAATGAGATAGAGAGTCTACAGATGCTTTAGTGGCACTGCAAGGCTGTATTGCTCGTTATAAAGAAATGTAAAGAGACAGATAAAATAAGAAGACTTACATTTGGTTTTCAAACACGGTAAAGTGCACGTTGAAACTGGCCAGAGGTTGTTCAGAGATAATTCTTTAGAAACCTATAACAAACGGTTTAACATGCTTTGCGCAGGTAAGTGTTAAGCGATATCTGTAGCAGTGAAGTATAGCTTGTTTGTATGAGGATGGTGCAAACACACAGTTTTATACACTATATAAGGCCTGTTGGTCTTCATGACACACATACACACGAACATGCACAGTTAATATACTGCTCTTCACCTGTTAAATTATTGGCATAATATAATTATAGCTTACATGGAGTTTGTATTATGACCATAGAGTAGGGTACATGTGGCCTCCATTATCTGGCTGTTAAGCTGCTAAGTGCTCCACTGTGTTCACCAGCTAATTGCTAACTAACTTTATCCCTGAAAACAGCTGCCTGCTGCAAACAAAAGCGATACAATGAAAGCAGTCAGAGTGAACTAAAGCTTAACAATGACTTTAAACTCACCATAAAGCCTGGTAAAGCTGAACAGAGCTGCACAACGGCATTGTAATCTATAGGTTCACTACAAGCAGTATTTCACGTTGTCACATAGCCATTGTAAAATAACAACTTGACAAGATAAGAAAAACGAGTAAGGAATAAATTGGCACTGAGGCCTTGTCCATACGAGCCCGGGTATTTTTGAAACCGGAGTTTTGCTTCGCGTCCACACCAGTGGTGTAATAAAAACACTCCGTACACACGCAACCGTGAAATCCGCTACCAAGTGACGCAATGCACGTGTGGAAGGCTGTTTTAACCAATCAAAATACAGTGGAAACAGCTTGGATCAAAAGGCTTGGGACGGAATCATTTCTATACAAATGCTGTTTAAATAATTCGTTATCAAATCCGCTTATAGTGTTCATTTTTGGTCATTTTATGGATGTAAACATGCGCAAAAACCATTTCAAAACTACGTGTTATTATAGCTTTATTTCACAGACTCCAAGTCCAACAATTAGCCTAAATATTAATTAATTTAATAAAAATGTGTAGCCTATTTATTTTATTTTCGGCGGTGTCCCTTTGACGTGCACTGCTGCAGCAGCCTGCACATGTTGCTGCGCTGTGTCTTGACTCTTGTGCTGTGTGTTGTTGTGTGCTGTGTTGTTGTGCTGTGTGCGTCACCTGGCTGCTGAGCCACATGACTGTCTGTCGGTGCGGCGCAACTCTTTATCACTGGCTGTTGTGTTGTCTGTCAAAACATGGATGAATGAAACATATCCACTTTATATCGACCGCGGACGTCACGGATACATTTTCGGCTTTTGGCTCGTTCCTCATCTCCGCATAGGCTCTTTATATCACTGCATGACAGCAGCGCGACCCCCCCTCCCGTCGTACCCGGGACATAGGCTATTGCCTGTTCATTCATGAAAATCATCCCGAAAAACTCTCAATCAAACAAGGTGGGGAATAAGAAACTGCGGCGCTACTGTAGTACTTCTGTAATTTTAAAAACACACCGGCAGCGGCCCAGCTGATCTGTAGCGTCACTTGTTACTGTAAATGATGCTGTGTGGAAAACCAGCTGTGGTCTGTGATTGAGGGTGAGTTTGGAGCTGACAAGAGGATCGCCCTGACGACCGTTTCGTTATATTTTTCTCATCGAAAAACTATACAAATAGCCTAGCATTTAGATGATGTAAAAAAATAAAAAATAAAAATAAAAAGTGATAAAACTCCACTTTGTCACCTCCATTTTTGCGAGCTCACCTGCAAACCGCTGCAAACAACCTCTGCAGCTGGTAGTGTTTATATCAGCACGTGTGCAGCTATGACGTAAACGAGTAAAACAATCACGGTTGCAGTGTCCACACGCACCCGGTGAACCCAACCCCGGCCGAAAACCCCACCCTGGACCCCGGTTTCAAAAAACCACGGTTTCAGGTTTCCAAAAGCACGGTTGCATGTGGACAGGACATACAACCGGGAACATATGTTCACGGTTTCAAAAATACCCGGGCTCGTATGGACAAGGCCTGAGAAATAAGAGTAGCCTAGCCTACAATAAAATAAAAAAGAATTAAACCATGGGGAGTATGTGTCAAAGAAAACACACAACATAACTTTGCCTATGTAAGCCAAATGCCAATATGTACTGTATTAAATTACTGATGTCAAGTTTTTTTCATCATGGTTTGCCATTGTCATGAAGTCATTAGTTTGCATGCTAACATGAACTAATAGGTATACAGTGCAATACACAGGGTTGCCAAATGTATGATAATTATCAGATTTAGGATAATTTAGCCCTTTGTACGATGTAGCTAGGATCACAAAAACAAATGTATGTTAATTAAGACAGCCAAAGCAATATGCAGCCAACCGCTGCATAGACAGTAGGGCGGCTCTTGGCTGTTTCACAGTTGGATTTAATGTACAATAGTTTGGCCGAAAATATGATCATTTTTGCATCTAGTGTCACGACCCGGCTCATGGTCGGACAAATAACAGGAACTACGCAGGTAAAAGTAACAAAATGATAATTTATTTCCCTAACAAAAGGGACCAAAATGATAGCAAAGCAAACAACGGGAACACAAAAGAAAACGAGGGGCTGCGGCACACAGCTCTCCCTCCGGAGCCAGGCGATGTCAGGCAGAGAGTGAGGCAGGAGGAAGGACCAGCTTAACACAGGTTGGGAATCGGCCACGCCCACCAGCTCATCACCTGCAGCTTGACAAGGCAGAGACAACCATACACGCACACACAGGCATACACAGGCAGGAGGCCGTCACACCCCCCTCCCTGAAAAACGGGGCCCAACCCCGAAGCCGACAACAGCCCCCCCATCATTAAACCAAAACCAAAATTTTTTTTTTTTTCAAATTTTGCAAATAGCCTATATACACAGACTACTTACTGTAAAGTTTGTTTTCTTCACAAATATATACATTCTACTTACTTTAAAGATTTACTTTTTTTCTTTTCACAAATATATATACATTTTACTTACTTTGAAGTTTTACTTTTTTTTTTTTTTTTTTTTACACGTATAGAGTTTACCATGTTTAAGGCACACACTCAAGGGCACACACATCCGAGGACAGGAACACTGCTGTTGAGAACCACACAGCTCACCACGCGCATCTTCCACACCCCCACCTCAGCAACCTGGTACCAGTGGGAAGCAATTTAAGAGGGAAGGACGACAGAAGAGTGAACAGGAGAGCAAGAGAACATCATAACAGCAATAAAGTCTTAGCTCAAACCTCAATCCTGAGGAACGCGAGACAGTGCGTCGGCTACGACGTTTTCCGCACCCTTTATGTGTCTAATATCAAGCCAATGTGACTGTAGAAATAACGACCAACGTATCAGACGCTGGTTAGGACATTGCAGCGAGTTCAAAAACAAAAGTGGGTTGTGGTCAGTGTACACTACTACGGGTACCGCTCCAGAGCCCAAGTACACTTCAAAGTTTCTCAGAGCCCAAACTAAGGCCAGTGCCTCTTTTTCAATCGTTGAATAGTTCAATTGATACGAGTTAAATTTCTTGGAAAAGAAACACACTGGTTTTTCCAAACCCAACTCATCGGCTTGCAACAAAACCCCACCTACTCCGATGTGACTAGCGTCGACTTGAAGCGCAAAAGGTCGGTCAAACCTCGGAGCGGCCAGGACCGGCGCTTCGCACAGCAGAGACTTTATCCTCTCGAACGCCTGCTGACAGAGAGGAGACCACACAAATGGGACACGCATTTTAAGTAGATCAGTTAATGGTGCAACGACTTCTGAGAAGTTACGGCAAAACCCCCTGTAATACCCCACCAAACCCAGGAACCTCATCAGTTCCTTCTTAGTAGTGGGCGGAGGATAGGACTGGACAGCTCTTATTTTCTCTGCAACGGGACGGACTTTACCCTGACCCACAACCCGGCCCAGGTACGTCACCGTGGCCTGTGCAAATTCGCACTTGGCGAGGTTGATGGTCAGGCGCGCCTCAGCCAAGCGCAGGAACAACGCACGGACACGCTCCACATGAGACTGCCACGAGTCTGAAACCACCACCACGTCGTCCAAATACACAGTGCACCCCTCTAAGTCCCCCAAGACTCTGGTCATGAGCCTCTGGAACGTGGCAGGAGCGTTTCTTAAACCAAAAGGCATAACATTATACGAGAAGAGACCATTTGGTGTAATAAATGCAGACAGTTCACGTGCACGCTCGGACAGCGGAACCTGCCAATATCCTTTCAACAGGTCAAATTTACTTACAAATGCGGCGTGGCCCACTTGGTCAACGCAATCCTCCATACGAGGCAGCGGAAAAGAATCTGGTTTCGTTACAGCATTTAGCTTGCGAAAATCAGTGCAGAACCTGAATGTTTTGTCTGGCTTCGGCACTAAAATGCAGGGAGAGGCCCAACTGGAAGAGGAGGGAACAGCAATACAGTTATCCAACATATACTTCACTTCAGCATCAAGGAACACACGTTTTTCAGGGCTAACGCGGTAAAACCGTTGTCGAATTGGGAGTGCATCACCTACATCTATATCATGTTCAATTACATTTGTTTGAGAAGGAGTGTCACCAAACAGAGATGGGAAGGAATTTATCACTTTAACCAGGTCTGCTTGTTGTGAATCAGACAGATGGCCCAACAGAAGATGTAAATTGTTCAAGGACTCAGAGTTTTTTAACCGACCTTGCTGCACCCCAGCATCAGCGTCGGGCAGACCATCCTCCACCCCGGCAGGCACCGACTGTGGAGGGTAAACAGCAGACACTCTACTCACAGAACACACAGGCCGCGCCGGCACAGAGGAGGCGGAGACAGCTTCACCTGGAGGGACACGTTCATAGTAAGGTTTCAATAAGTTGACATGACACATCTGGACACTCCGTCTACGATCAGGCGTAGCAATGATGTAGTTATGTTCAGACGTTTTTTTCTTTATTTCATAGGGACCTGCATACTTCGCCTGAAATGGAGAAGTAATGATGGGAAGTAACGCCAAGACCCGGTCCCCCTCACTGAACACACGCTTCTCAGCCCTCCGGTCATACAGTGTCTTCATCTTACTCTGTGCAGTAACCAAGTTTTTCTTTGCCAATACCCCTGCAGCATACAACCTATGACGGAACCCATTTACATAATCAAGTACATTTTCTGGTGGAGCAGCATCCTTCCATTGCTCGCACAAAAGATCCAGAGGGCCGCGCACAGTGTGCCCAAACACCAAATCGTTGGGACTGAACCCTGTGCTCTCTTGGGACACCTCCCTCGCCGCTAACAGTAACCAGGGCAACCCCTCCTCCCAGTCTCCGTCCAGTTTCACACAATATGTACGTAACAACGACTTCAGAGACTGGTGAAAACGCTCCAGGGCCCCCTGACTCTGAGCGTGATATGCCGATGCTTTATTGTGTTTAACCCCCAACTGTTTCAAAACTTGTGAAAACAGGTGAGAGGTGAAGTTTGATCCGCGGTCAGTTTGAATCACCTTCGGGATACCGAATATAGCAATGAACTGTGTCAGGGCGCGCACCACAGAACGCGCTGTGATCGTGCGTAAAGGATACGCTGCCGGATAACGGGTGGTTTGGCACATGACAGTAAGCAAATAAACAGCACCCGACTTGGAACGTGGCAACGGACCCACACAGTCTATAATAAGGTGTTCAAATGGCTGACCCACAGCCGGAATCGGAAACAGAGGAGCTGGTTTAATCACCTGATTGGGCTTCCCCGCAAGTTGACAGGCATGACAGGTTTTCACATACTCAGACACATCCCTCTTTAGTTTAGGCCAAAAAAAATGTTTCAGCACTCGGTTGTATGTTTTTCTCACCCCCCAGTGTCCCGAGTCATCATGGGCCCGGCGAAGCACCGTCTCACGGAGCTTAGAAGGCAGGACAATCTGGAGGACGGGATCCCCTACAAAATCGTCCCCGTGAGGCACCCATTTTCTCATGAGCAATCCCTTCAACAGAAAGTAACAGTGAGAGTCGTTCTTTACCTCCGACGCAGGCAACACCATGTCAAACAGTCCCTTCAGGGACGCGTCGGCTCGCTGCTCACTCTCCAACTCTTCCTGCGTAACTGAAAGGGAAACATCAGACAGGGAGAAACACAACCCATCTACTGCCTCACCATCACCCACGCCACACTCAGGCGGCTCTGGTGGAGAATGTTGGGACATAGACCGCGTCACCGCACACGCTGTGAACACTTCAGGGAAACTTATTTCATCCTCATCAGGCTGCTTCCTCACCAGGGGAACTGAGGAAACCACTGGAGACGGGGCCACATCACCCCACACCCGCTCACCTGCAGCACCGTTACCTAGGATCAGAGTGACCCCCTCAACAGGCAGCGCCGGCCTCACACCCACAGCTATCTCGCCCTGGAAGAGATCAGAGTGTAATGTGATTTTGTGCAGCGGGACTTGTAAAACATTCATTTCCATACCTACAACAGGCACCCAACAACCTGTGTGAGTCTCGGCGGAAAAAGGCAGCACAGAAGCCTGAATGAAGGAATCAAAGGCCGCTGTGTCGCGCAGTATTTTAACTGGCACCTTCAACCTGCCCCCCACCAGAGAAACATGGCCATCAGAAATGAACGGTAGAAAAGACGCCAATCCCACAGACACGGACTCACCCCGAGCTGGCACACCCACCTCACTCACCGCTGGTGCGCGAGGCAACGAGACAGCGCAGCAAGCACCTTTTGGCTGCGCCATGGGACCCCCCTGGGGAACCCTGGGTTTAAGTGCGTAACAATCAGCTCTGAAATGACCTCTTTTATGACAATAACTGCAGGTTTTTTCAAAACCCCTCGAGTTACGTTCCCTGGCGTCGGATTTACCTGAACGACCAACATAACTCCCCAGAGCTGCCTCAGCACGCTCTGCAAACGGTCCACCACGGCTGCCACTATGCGCGCGCCACTCACCAAAAGAGCGTTTATGCGTCAACACATAGTCATCCGCCACAGAAGCAGCTTCAGACACACGTCTTACCTTGAGATCGTTAATGTGTTGTGCAATGTTTTCAGGTATGGAATTTTTGAACTGCTCCAACACAATTAACTCGGACAAATCCTCAAACGTCTCCACTTTTAACGCGGTACACCAACGCGCAAAATGACCCGTCAGGTCACGAGCAAACTCAAGGTGCGTCTGCTTCTCCATTCTCCTCCACGAACGAAAGCGCTGGCGATAAGCCTCCGGCACGAGCTCGTACACTTTCAATACAGCAGACTTTACACACTCATAATTCTGGCCATCAGCCACCGACAGAGCAGAATAAGCCTCCTGCGCACGGCCAGTCAGTGCGCACTGGAGCATCACCGTGCGGGCTGACTCAGGCCACTTCCGTGACTCAGCCACACGTTCAAACAAAGAAAAAAACGACTCTGGATCCCGCTCATTAAACTTCGGAAGTAACCTCAGATTGCCAAGCACATCAAAACACTCACCCCCGCCCCCGGGACGAACGGAGGAACTCTCCTGCGCTCCCGAGGCGGCTCCACCCGAAAATCCAGCCCTCAGCAAATCCAGCCGAGACTGCTCTACCGACAGCTTCGTTTGTTCCGTCTGGTAACGGAGTTTTTCCACTGCAATCTGCTTCTCTATTTCAACTGACTTCAACGTCTTAGCATGCTCCAACTGCAACGACAGTAACTCTTTCTGCTGCTCAAAAGTGAGCACACTCGCGCCGGCAGCCAGTGGAGCCAAACTCTCCACCCTGGCCTGGGGAGGACGCGCAGCAGCCGACAATATACCCAACTCGCATAATGCAGCAAACAAAACATTCTGAATCGTCGCGTCTTTCACTCTTCTATCTGGGATATCAATATGATAATGCTCCGCTATTTTAAACAATTGTTCCCGCGTGCACTTATCCAGCAACTCCTCCGACGGAGCCTGAACAAAAAACGCCACATCCGCCATACTCTACACACAGTAATACCACACTCCAGGACACTTACCTTTGCTGCTACTTACCAGGTAACTCCCAAACGAGGAGCTACGAAAAAAAACAAACCGAGACACCCCAACCCCTAACTACCTACCACAATACTTACAAAACCTCACGTAGTCTTCGTCGGCTTGCCGAGCTCGAAGTGACACCAACCGCAGGATATTACCTCTGACCGAGACTGGCCAGTTGCAACAACCCAAAGCCAGCGCACCCCCTCCTCAGGGTTACCGACCAAAACAAAAAAGGCAAAATAATAAAGTGGCGAGATCTGCTCACCCGGCGGCTAACTGATCAGGATGCCCGGACAAAACAATTATCTTTAAGCAGCAACAAAAACCAAGTGACCCAGAAAAACAACACAACCATGGCCCAACATTTACCGACGCAGTTCCCAGCTAAACCGTGGCGTACAAACCACACACACAAGCCCTCGCGACTTCCGGGTTCCCACGCTACTCGATAGTAACGCCGCCACAGCGGTTCCATTCACAAATCCCCATGAGTTCATTCACAACTCTGGCTTACTAGCGCACACGGACAACGAGACGAGCCCCCACATTTGTCACGACCCGGCTCATGGTCGGACAAATAACAGGAACTACGCAGGTAAAAGTAACAAAATGATAATTTATTTCCCTAACAAAAGGGACCAAAATGATAGCAAAGCAAACAACGGGAACACAAAAGAAAACGAGGGGCTGCGGCACACAGCTCTCCCTCCGGAGCCAGGCGATGTCAGGCAGAGAGTGAGGCAGGAGGAAGGACCAGCTTAACACAGGTTGGGAATCGGCCACGCCCACCAGCTCATCACCTGCAGCTTGACAAGGCAGAGACAACCATACACGCACACACAGGCATACACAGGCAGGAGGCCGTCACACTAGCAACACTGGCAATACACAACTGAGGCTTCTGTGAAAATGCAGGAAAGTCTGAAGGTATTTTCCCAGCTGGTGGCCTGAAGAAAATCTTTAATTAGCTTGAAAACAAAAATGAAATGACAGCATTAACGGCAAAACAACTTTAAATAGCAGGCCTATGGAGTTTCCAGGATGTTTTTCAGGTCTGTTTTACTCGAAGTCCACCAAACTAAGTCCCAGTGGACAGAGGGAATGAGTGCTGGTACTGTACTAAAGCACTGCCTGTCTGACAGAGGAAACTGTGTGAAAAATCCTGGTTTAGGAGCTAATGTTAGCTTCTGTCAGCTAACAGTCGACTCAGCATCCGCTGCTCTGTGGCTCTGGCTGAGTTTGATTGAGCTTTCTTTCTGTTATTTTTATTGGAAAAAAACTCAACAACTCAAGAGTAGAGTTATATTTTGAGAGACATGCAGCAACTACTTCAACCACAACAACAACAACTGCACATTCCCATGGTGACCTGTACAGTATCTGTGCTAATCACCGGCTAGTTAGCATGTCAGCTGCTGATGGGCTTAAGTATTTCAGCAGCATTTCATCATCATCAGAGGCTTTTAGCCTGCAGGAAGTGTTAGGTTGCTTTTTACAGAACATGTTTCTGTTTTCCTTTTTACTCCAAGTAGTTAAGGCAAATAAGCCAGAAATAAACATGTGTAATACTCACATGTCTACAGGCAGTGTATAAGATTAGGTTAACAGAAGCAAATGCCTTGATTTCAGACTAGAATTTTAATAGATAAAGCACAATACTTGACAGTCTTAGTTTATTGTTCTGATAAAACAACCTTGAGGGAGTGTGTCTAAGCAGGATGCATCCCCTTAATGAGTCTAAATCAACTTTGATTTAACTACAATTTTCCGCCTTTTACTAGGCTACCAAAATGATACAACAGCGGCTATTTTTTCATCATAAATACACTTGAATTACCACATCAGTCTACTTTGATGGCATTTTCTTTGTCCTCACTTTGTTTGCACCATCAAAAGAGGACCATAAATTATTATTTTTTGGTGCATTCTACCTGGAAAAGCAGACCATTCATCGTGCTGGTGCTGATGCTTCAAATGTTCCACCTGCAAAGCTGAGGGACTGGATTAAAAGCAGAAAATAACATGCATCAGTTACTGCTGTCGGTGTGTTAATTCTTATTCTATCCAAAGCCTTTAGACTCAGTGTATGCATACACAGAGGGGCTCAATATGTGCTTAGTCCCAAAGCTTGAAAAGCAGAATATGACAATATTTATGTCTATATACTAGCCTACATGCTGTCTGTCTCTACAGAAAAATGTGAATTTTTGAGGAATCCTGGAAATGCCTGTGGGATCTGTCGGGCCTTTGCCACAGAATGAGTGTTTGTTATTGTTAATCATTTTCACCCTTATCTTGTGGCAATTCATTATTGTTCGTTAACTGCATATTGTTATTTGTATTGCTCAGACATGAGTGTGTTAGCCCAGTAAAGCTCATTTAATTTGGATGTGATAAAGGAACAAAGAAAGAAACAGAGACAGAGATGGAGCGAGCCAGAATAAAGACCCAGCGACAATATTCCCGCCTAACTCCGACAGACTTGAGACTTTCACATCTCTGCCTACTTTGAAAAGTCATGATTGGAATACTGAATATGAATATTCGTATTCTCTCTCCATTGTGTGCTCATGTTTGCAAAAACACTTCAAAACCATAGAGACTTACAATTTCAGCAGTCCATATTTTTTGCTGTTGAGGCGATACGGTAACTGAGATAGAGGGTTTTGTTGCAGCTCATTGCATAATGTCAATAGACAATTAGGCATTTACTGAATTCTACCCGCAAGCTAATTAGAGCTACGTAATTAGCGGAGGGAGAGTCTTAAGTGTTCCCAAATGGAGCAGCAGATAGCCACTTAGACAGTGCTGTGCAGTGTAAGTGGCCTCACACTCCAATCACAGCCCCAGAGACACTCAGACGAGCACTAGAGGTGCTTGACAAGGCTCAACATTGCGTTATGTCAGACTAAGTGGTGTTCACTGGTGACAAGAAGAGTGGTGGTGCTTGGATTTAAAAAAAAAAAAAAAAAAAATTGGGGGGGGTAGAAAATGGTCATTTTTTTCCCTATACATCCTGAATTCACATTTAGAATAAGGTCCTCATGCTGAGAGGTGAAGGAGGGCTGAAACTCTGAACTCTGAAATCTTCACACTTTACTCCACTTCAGAAGCAAGTGATGCTGGCCTTTGGAGAGTTTTCTCCAAGTTTACTTTTGCTTTTGAATGACAGCTTCCATACTATATAAACATCATAGTAAGAGCTAACTTAGCAACCCCTGAACATGCCAAACACAACTTTTCTCACTTATGCATTCCAGTCGAGCTCATCCCCTTAACCTCGCCTCATCTTACAACTCATCTTGCTCCTCTGACTCTAACCCCCTGTCTGTCTCCCTTGGGTTCGTTTCAAAAAATGCCTCATCTCTTTTGCTCTGATGGACTTCCAGCTGTGATGCAAGAGTTTCCAAGACTCGTGTGCCTCCTCAAATCGCCTCTCTCCCTCTCTCTCCCCCTTCGTTATGTCTCTCTATCCATCCAAACTCCTCCTAGTGAAGTGCTCGAATCAACAATTCAGTCACATCTATCCCCTGCTCTGTCTCCCATCCATCAGTTTATTCACAATTCTTTGTCTTCTGTCTCCCCATGGCTCAGTCGGGGCACCAAAATGGCAAATTCAGGTCAGGCAGGCAGGCAGGCGACCATCAACTTTGAATGAAGGGAATATGTATGTGAAATGGCATGTCTATGATCGTTATTTGACATTTTCAGGAGTTGTGACATGCATACTTTCTCAATACCAAGACGGTTATATTCATGCAACACATCTAGTGATAGCCCATATTATTTCCACAAGGCACAAAGGATGATACATGTATCGAATAATACATTTTTACAGCAACACAGCGCTTTTAGTATTCAGATCAGGAAGTAGCTAGCAGATTTTTCCTTTGCATAAAATCCTTGAATAAAATTATAAAATGAGAGGTTCTTTGTTCACAAAGTACTGTAGATTATTGCCTACCAGCCTTTTCCAACCAAAGACTACTTTTTATGTCCACACATCAGCCAAGAGATCTACCATTTTATCAAAGAGAAACGAGCACACAGCATGAAATTTAAGTCTCACACCTGCTCCCCAAATAAGCCTCTAAGATACTCCTTCAAATGTAAGACTGATTAATTAAAAAAAGCAGGAGGTCTCAAGTCAGTAATGGTGTGCTGTGTCTGGCTGTGAGCAGCCAGACTTTTTTTGTGTGGTGGTTTTCCTGTGTCTAATGTACCTGTCACTTGCTGTCCTCACTGTGAAATTTAAGACTGACCAACAAAGGCTGAAGCTGAAGGATCTGAAAGCACTAATTGTGCAGCAGACAATGTTGGCACAGCGCTTTAAAGAGTTTAGACACTACAGTATATGCTGTTAAGTTGATGAGATAAAAATGTTTTATGACCTTTTTACACATCAGCTGACCTCATGAATGCTGTCGATGACTAAATTTTATTTAGCTATAGTTCATGTTAAGTATAAGATTATAGCCAGTTTGCAGTTAGCTAACCTTGGCTTCATTTACTACATTTACTTAAATTAATTACAGTAATCGGTATAAAGTTTTATCTCCAATTAATATATTTGTTATCAACATATAGCTGAGTCAATATCAGGCCTGATTTCAATTAATAGCTGATAGTTCAACTGGCTAACATGGCTAGGTTGTCTTATTTCCTGGTTCATTTAGTTCCTACACACATCATTTGGTTGACAGTGCATCAGTGATGGGTGATAACATCAGCAGCATAAATTTGAATGAGGATAGTAAAATGAAAGTATAAATGCACAAAGGTTATACTCTACATATGTTCTTGTTGAGGAGCAGACATGTGAACCGTGCACATAAAGATTTTATTGATTGCAGCCTAAAGAGAACTCGAGCAAGTGCGTGTTGGACCAACACCACTTGGGGAAAATGACATTTAATTTCATAATATCTCAAGATAACCGTCTTTTTCTCCCTCTCTCTTTTAAGTGATAGAGAAGTCTAAAGCAAGGGATCTCCCTGCAGTCACTGATGCAGTAAGTCTCGAGTTCCAGCTGTTGAACAGATGGCATTTTATTTATTTATTTAGCCATTTCTCATGTACTTATTTATTATAGACAAATAATACACATGGCACACATGGGTAATATGGTAACATGACATTATGAGGTCACAAAATGCAGAAGAGAAAGCAAAGAAAAGCAGATGGACAAGCACTTTTTACAATTTTTTTTAGTAGGCTATCACACTACCATTGTGCTCCATGAGATTAGTGTTTAGAATATACAAAGCTCACAAATACACTTCAAGTCAAGGCTAAGGTTTCTACAGTTTGAAAGTTTATTGCATGTACATGCCACGCTGTTTGAGACAGCTGGTGAATTGAAAGAAACATTCCCTCGCCGAGACTCAATAATTTGCATTTGCATCTCTCTCATGTAAATTGCTGTTAAAAAAAACTCAACAAACAAGCTACATGCATGACTATAAAGTGCTGACAGCGTTTCTTTCTTTCTTAATTTATTCACTGATGTTACTTGCTACAGTATGTTGAGTCAGCTTGTCTTTTGTGCATCATTTCATGCCGCAGTCTGGTCAAGTTTAGATGAGGATCATACTGTAGCAGCAGTCACCGTGTGGAGATTTTGGCCCTAAGTTTCTGACACTGTCACTATTTGATACAGACTGTCTTTGGTCAGCAAAGCTCTTAATTCACAGCGCCCCATGATGTGATGTAGAACCGCAGTTTAGGATTTATCTGCTGTGTATTCTGGGTAAATGAAGATCTCCAACACCAATTCAGAGTTCTGACAGTTTCCTGACTTTGAAATTATCTTTGCCTGTGTGTGTGTGTGTGTGTGTATGTTTGGTGCCCAGCACAGAGTGCACGGTGCACAGATGGGAGGTTCATTTAAATGAGGCAGCGCTAAGAGAGTTGTTAGTATTTTGGTGGAGTTTGGCTCTCGGAGTTTGCACTGACACGTCTCTGAATCACGTCTGTTTCTGGGGTAAAGTCATCCTGCCACAGGTCTGATGAGTTCATCAACATCAGCAAATTAAATACTTAGGAGCAAAACCACAGCAGTAACATAATAATTATTTGAAGTGTAAATAAACTAATTCAATCAAGCTCTTCTCTACCAGTAGATGAATTTAAATCAGCACCAGAAATTCATGTCCAAGGTGGTTAAAGTAGGAACACTGCTAAATCAGCCTGAAGTGATCTATAAATGAATATGAATGATTCTGACAGTATTAATTCAATCTGATTATCGTAACGCTCCATGACTGGACCCACACAGGGCATCTGAACACAATTCACATCACAATCCCCGTTTGCACAGGCTTCGAGCCGGGCCGCTTCGTCCAATCTTCGGCCCACAGATGAGTTGGACCGGCTCCTGGAGGAACTTGATGGCCATTTGGTTCTCCTCCATCTTGCGCCTGCTAAGCTCTGTAACTGGGTGTCGAGAGGACACGATGGCAAACCCGCTCCAGAGACAATTGACGGGCTATTGCTTGGCTCCATCTCCACCGTGTATTTCAGACCTGTGCTAGTTGCTTTGCTCAAGACATTCATCGCACATTTTGAGCGATTTTCAACACCATCCCCTCTTGAAAATCCATCAGATTGCTCACTGGACCCAGTGTGTGGTCTCTTGAATGGATGCACGCGTTTCTGCTCCTGTGTGGCTGCGGGTAACATCACGTCTCCCGCCGTAAAGCTCCCCACCTTTTCCCAGGTGCAGCTCCACACTGAGCCCAATCTCATCCGGAGTCAGCACACACTCCCTCTCGTTCTCTGTCTGTCAGGCCATCCACCTTCAGCCCCAGCATGTCAAACACCTCCCCTAATCCTCCAGCTTCCATCTTTATACGCTGCAGTTTCTTTTGCAGTTGCAGAGAGAGGAATCTCCGTGTCCCAGAGCAGCTGCAGCCAAACAGTTTTATGGACTCTTAAAACTGTGTTGTTTCCCATCTTATGCCCCTCTTACTCTTCATGCCCATCGCTTTTATTGGAAACAATTGCTGGAAATTTCTTTTTCATCACCAAACTCCTCTCTGTGAGACAATATTCATTTTGTTCTGTCATTTTGGGGCTCCCTCTTCCCTTCTTGTCTCCTCTTTTTATATTTCTAACCAGCTCCTGGCTCATTCAGCCCCTCCCCTGCTCTTTAATAGACTGTAAAGTTTTCACTTTCTTCTCCCACTGAACTTTCTCTTACTTTTCTCACTTCCTCTCTCTATCCCTGAGATGATGACGTGGCATTGTTGAGGTTGCATAGAGAGAGTGTAACTGAAATTAGAAATATTAAATAAATTATGACTTCACATTTTTTTATACTCAAGTTCATTTTAGGACAGCTCATGTGGTCACTGGCCACTTAATCAGCATGCACTTGAGGTCCTGTGGTACCCTTCGTCCTTTCAAAACGATGCACAAATATGATTAGAACAGCAGCAGCCCTCGGTTTTATGTGGCCTTGTTTTGTTCTTGTGAATTGCTCTCCTTCAAAAGGTGCCTGTGGCTTATGAGGTCACCCCATAACTGTCAATCACAATTTCATTGCAGTCAGTCATATATATACATACACCAGTAAAATATGATGAACCATTATGCATAGATAAAATGTCCAAATGTGCAGTATAGACATAACTTACCGCACAGTTTTCTGTTATATATTTAGAATCTCTCGCTGTGGTCAGGCTGCTTCTCCAGTCTTGAGCCAACCGTTGGTATCCTTTGGGAGGCCGTACATTCAGATCCCTTTCTTGGACGGATTACTGCAGGCACATGCTGCACAGCCAACCATGGGAAGACATCAATCCATAAAAGTTCAATGTTATCATCACTACTTCAGTACGGCACAGAGGAATATCCTGCTACACCTTTCTTCTCCATCCTATCCTTCCATAACCACTTCCAACACTGTAGTCCCGTGAACATTGTGTTTTCACTTTGGTTGATGCAACAGACTTTCATGCAATTTTGGATCTGGCTCTGCAGTCTCTTGATGTCGGCCTTACATTGTAGGAGTACAACTGCATTAAATCCAGGGTGAGTTTTTTTCCCCTCCTATATCCTTATGCAAAAAAAAAGAAAAAAAAGTCGACTGTTAAGTCCACATTTTTGTAGCTATAATTACTACATGGTTCACTTGATACATTTGCAACGACCCACAAATTTAAGCCGAGAGTTTGCACTTGAGGTCTAAAGTCATTATTCAATTTCAGATTCAATATACTGGAGTATAGAACCAAGAAAACACTGACAGGGACCATTTTACTGCCCAATGACATTTACTTTTGTCATTTAAAGTAACCTTTTCTGAATGTGGAACTTTTGCTTGACTGGTTTTATACCTCACTACAAATATTTAAATACCTGCAGCTTATGGCATAGAGTTTGAATGTTTTTGCTATCTTTGTATAGATAAGCATTTGACTGGTGGTCACAGAATGCAGTGGCTATTTCCAGCTCTTCCCTGCGCTGCTTTCTGCCACCTTTCCCTCCCTGTTGCAGGTTGAATGAGTTTCTTTGATGGCTGCCCATTCAAGTGCAAAACTTATCTACTCTTTCCCTGGATATATTATATAATACAATGTTTTGTTGAACGCAATTGGTTTTTTCCCTTGTTTGTTTTGTAATATTGACAAAACTTCTTTCTTGGCTTAAATTGAGCAGTTTGCTCGCATTGATTCATATTCACTTGTTGTGCATGTTTATGCGAATGTCATTATGGGAGCAATCCGCCTTCCCCTTTAAAATAAAAACACAGAAAAGCTGTTTAATGCTGCCTGTCTATAACTCCCCAGAAAGAAAGAAAGAAAGAAAAAAAACATGCTGTCAGTGGTAGACGGTGTCGTAATCAATGAACATTATGTGTTAATATTTGCAGGGAATTTCTCCATGAAGATAAACAGACTGGAGACAACCTGCTGTTGCTTCAGCTACACAAAAATAAAAATAAAAAGTTGCATGGTACTTATTGGGTTCTGCATTAAAGATATCCCCTTGAAAAAGTTTGCCCCTCCGAAACACTTTCCCAAAACTTACTTAGAGCTCAAATCAAACAACTTCTTATTTGCAGCTGCACTTTCATGTAGATCAAAGTACATCAAGCACTGGTGTATATGTGATTGCAGTGAAGAATTAAAAATAACCTAATTTTCCTTTACGTGTAGCAGGAACTGCCGTGGGTCTGTGCAGATTTTCCTCTTGTCAGGTCTCTTTTTATTCTTATAATTATTTGCATTCTCTCTGTCTTGATTGTTTTCGTGCTGTAAACAAAACCCCCTCTAGCCAGCGATCACTTCTGCCAGGGGCTTGGATTCAGTCTTCCCTCTGAGCAGAGAAAGGTTTGCATTTGGACTTCGGCTTCAAGCGTGGATCTGTCTGCTCCTGATAGAAGCCTCAGCCTCACTTGTTATCACCAGACACTTCATAAGTGATTCCCAATTGGATGCTTTCCTGAACCAGGACCCAGAAATCAGATTGAAAGTGACTGTGACACTGCAGTGTCCCTCCAGCTGTGTGTCTAAACCGTTCCCCCCTTCCTGCTGAACGACAGCAACCTGCCAATAAACCCATTTAGTGTTTGAGGAGAGGACGTTCTCCACGATGCCTGCTAGGACCCTGGGTCCCTATTAGTATCTTACAGAGCTGTCAGTGGACCTCTGTTCTCCCTTGTTGGTCAATCAAAGGCTCTTCGAGCTGTAACTGCTGGCAGTGGCTACTTCACTCCTCTGAGTAACAGTGGCTGCTTTTCCATCCAAGAGTTTTTTGGGGAAATTACAGTGTAAGCACGGCCCACGTGTGAGTTCCTGTAAAGGTTAATTTTATAAACAGCATCTGAAAAAGCATTTGTCAAATATATAATTACACAGCTGGCTTTTTCCCCCCTCTTCAAATTTATTATGTCCCGTATCTCTCTCATTTGAAAGATATGACTCAGACGAAAAGTGGCTCTGACTGACCCACTCTGCAAATTTTTCAACAGGAAATCAGCATGTACCCATTCAAATCAAATTGAAATAATGACTACTACTTTTTTGTGTAAGAAAAGAAAAGCTGTTGTGTGGAAATTTTTCCAGTTTTGAAAGATAATTAAATGGGTGCAACTTAAAAGTATTTTCAGTCCTATTTAATGTGATGATAATTTTGCAAACAGTGAAAACCACTTGTTTTGACTGACTAACTATTTAAAACCTTGAGATATTTGATTAGGTGTCTCTCTCCACCACCTACAGTGGGAATACTTCTTTCATTTGCACTTACTGCATCTTAAGAGAAATGGAAAGATTGGGGATCCTGCTGGTTAATATGCAGCTATAGACTAATAATCTATAATTATCATGGAAAGAGCTGGAAGAACATGTTGCACCGGAGCCTTTATTACATATCTCTTGTATATCATAAATACAGTGTATAGAAGGATAGATATATTATATGATTAATAGTATGTTTCTCAGGTTGTTCACAAGGTCTGATTCTCTATAGCAGGGGGCTATTTTCATCAAATTTACAAAATGCAAGACGTGATTTGCCACTTGAGATCAGTTTCTCTTCTTCACTGGGACACATTTCAGTAATCACGACAAGCACCGTACTTGTGACGTTGCTGCATAAGCTTTCGAGAACCCTCGCATCACTCGAGTATTTTCCCGTTCATTTGCGAGAACCGCCACTTGCAAAAATGTGATGTTGCAGTGCTTGAGAGTCACTTATGGAGAAACAGACCTCAGGTTAGAGTTGAGCGTGAATTCAGCCAGCTAACCCGCTAATCTACAGGCCCCAGGTCTGATGTTTGTGGCCAAGGAAGGTGCAAGCTGTTTCCTCACGATATATTCCCGGGATAATATGAACACCCGCCCATGTAGGGAAGTGTGTTGGCAGGAATGTCGTGATGCATATACATTTGGGGATACTCATCCTTAAGGGGGGCTGAAAATATGATGCATTGCAATATATTATGATAATGTAAGCACTGCGATATACTGTATTGTGAAACTCCACAGTATAGAGAATGCACAAACAAATACGTTATTTTCATGCATTCAGACTCAAAACAGTTGCACCTGTGTTTGTATTTCACAGTTCTTTTAACATTTTACATCATAATGCTACTTTTTGTGCAACCTGAACAAAGGTATTGCCTCAAATACAACACTAAACCACAGTCACAAAACCACTGTCACCATGGAAACTACATGTATTGATAAAATAATGAATATAGCGCTTTGAACGATCAATCTAGCATCATGTCAGAAAGTATTTCAATATTTTAGACAACATCCACATGGTGATATGTAATAATCTGTGAACTATTGATCATTTTCACTTTCTTCATAAGAGCAGGAGGCTCAGAGAAACGCCCAATACACACAGCACACGGTTAAAGAACCGTGTGACAGAAATGCAACAACGCTCTTCAGATGAAAAATGGCTGACCCTGGTTGCAGTTCTCTTATATATTCCTCCACTCCCTGCGCAATAAGTCTATACTGTATATTCCCCCACTCACTGTCTCTCCATCGTCCTCCGCTCCCTCAGCTTTGGGTGTCAGGCGAAGAGGAAGGAGTGGCTGCTGTAGTGGCGTGACAGAGTGGGTTTGCTGTGCTCTTTTGTAGCTGCTGTGAAGCTGTCAACCGGTCGCCTGGGGAGGTAGACATATAAAGACAACGAGACAGGAGTGTGTCACACAGGATTGAACTGTCACACATATTGAGGCATGACTTCCGTCATCAGGTTCATATACCGTACGGGAGGTCACAAGCAGCAGGACCCAGATTTACATTGAGATCTGACTGCTAAGTGTTCCATTTCATGCATTAGTGACTATATGGAGGAAATCATACATGCACGTGTGAGAGGCTGCAAGGCCAGCACTGCCACATGTGTTTTGTTTAATGTTGTGTGATATTAGAATTGTTCCGCTTTGCTTAATACGTAGCCTGTAGGCATGGTTGTGGGACTCTTTATCTTGTTTGCTTCCAATAACCACAAAGGGTTATTGAAAACCATAACCATGAATATCTAAAGAAATACAAGTGAATTATAAGCGAACACTGTATGTAGGTGTTTAATTATTTTCAATATTTTACCATTATCACTTTGAATGATTAGATCAGTGATTCACAAGTTGGTTCAAAAGTTGTTTTCTTTTACTATAACATTTTGTAATTAAATTCTGGGGGAATAATTTCAAACCCGCCCGCTCCTTGGTCAAAATAGCTTAAGGCCAACATCTCTTACATATACTATATGTCCTTGCCTGTTGCCTGTGGTCATTCAGTGCATGTGTCGTCTCGGTGTGTGTTTTGCTGTGTGTTTTGCTAACATGAATTGTCTGCTGTGACACTGATGAATGGCGTTGCACTTTGACTAGCGGCTCTCAGAGACTCAATCCCTCCTGGCTGTCGTTGTTCGTCGCTCCGTCCTATTATTTATCTGTGAAGAGAGAGGTGGAGGGCCGGCCGCGTGTCTGTCACAAAACAATCTATCTGCACCGAGCCCCAGTCCTGTCACCTGGCTGCAACTCCAACTCCCTCTCTCATTTCTTCATGCGAGGGACACTGTGGCTTTCCGCGGTCGCAGGAAGCTTCGCCACACCCAGTTATTTTCACCGAGAGTCTCCAGTTGATAGATGTTTTACTAGTCGGGCATCAACAGTTATGGGAAGTTCAGAGGCAGATAATCATGCGGAAAGCTTTTCATCATGGCAGAAAACCGATGTTTCATCATTGGAAAAAATGCCTGGATGGACGGATGGATATAGATGGATAGAGAGAGTCTGTATTTCTACATTCTGCTTTTTTAAATGATGTATTTCGGTGTCTGTATGCTAGCAAGGTAGGTAGAACATCAGTCTTAAGTGGGATCGGTTAGCATTTACTGTAGTAAGGCATTTAATTACCTATTCTATTCATTTATTTTATCTATACATGTGTCATTCATATACAGTATGGCAACACAAGACACGACACAACACAACATGCGCTTCCCTGTTTAACGAAGCCATGACAGTGAACCAGTCTGCCCAGAACCAGGGTCAGAATCAAGACATTATTAGTTTTATTAGCAAAAGCCAAAAATACATCTCATCTCTGTTCATGTGTAATCACAGCTCCTCTGATCACTTATTGGTACAAGTGTGGTGTGGTGTCGGCGTGCTCCAGATGCAGTGTTATTCCATAGTCCTTGGTAAACTAAATGAAAGTAGTAGGAAGGGAATGCTAATCTGGGAAAATGAATAGGACCGTTGTGTTTAACATCAAAGACATTATTGTGTTACATCTCCACCAGTATTTTAATTAAGTGGGTCAAGGACCTCATCTCCACGCTATTGTGCCACATTGAAAGAGCCTGTTATGCATAAACAACAATCGGTTCTGCTCCCTGCTCCTCTGTGTTGTCTGATCGCAGTCACCTGGTTCAGAGAAGGAGCAGAAAAAACTGTCGTTTCCTTTTTCTTTTTTTTTTACTTAAACATTTTTAGACATTTTTTTGTGAGGCCAGCCGGAGGCAATGAGTGATGAAACAAAAGATGTGGCAGCTATCTTTATACAGATTGAGGGGAAATGCCTCAGCCATTATTCAGGATGACTCTGTGGGGCTTTTAGATGTGCAAGTGGCTCCTTTTAAAAAGCCAGATGTTGATTTTGTAAGCTGTGGTCAGAGGAAAGCGTGTGTGCAGAGGAGGAAGAGACACAGAGAGCGGAGAGAGGGATGTGAAGGGAGACTGTGTGTGAAGGTACAGATGGATACAAACAGCAGACACACACAGGCAGATGCGTTTAATCCCCAAAGAGAACGTAGAAGAGCAGGGGGAAAAAAAGGAGAGATCACGACAAGGAGGGAAAATGGAGTTGGGGGGCTTAAAGAGAGCGACTGCCCACATCACTGGCAGCTCTTCTCCTCTGATCTCCCGTCCACTGGCTCATGTTCTGGGCATCCGTCCCCAGAATGTGAGTCCAGTCCGCCAACCTGCTTTTTGTTCTGCATCTGCCCCTTTCACACTCAGTCATGCCTGCAGCTAATGGATTTACTCTGTACAAGTGTTTTTTTAAGGCTGTTTTCATTATGGGGATGAATATAATTCAGCCTTAAAAGCAGCAGTGTGTATTCGCAGGTCAGTGTGAGGACAGGTACACATGAATTTCCACAGCTTTTTCTGAAAAACAAGATTTAGTTGTAGTTGTTTTTTTCCTCCATAAATAGCATCATCACCCCAGGGAGAAATCTATTTTAGTCTGTCAAAGTTTCTTAAGTCACGTGCCAGGTTGTTGCATAAAGTGTTCACAGGTTATAACATAAACCTGCTCACTATTCACTGTCGGCTCCAGTTTTGTGTACAGTAGCTGCTTAAGTATGACCGCGGTGATTCCTCCTCGGGCCTAGACTGGCGAGGTTTATCCATGATGATGCTGCCGCTGTGTGACCACTGAGCCATGTCTGCCCTCGGCTTTTTTGCACATGCACTAGTACACAAAGGTCAAGTTTGTAGCGGCGACTGACAGATGCATTGACAGGGCGGGGATGTGATCACAAGAGAGATGCAATGGTAAAATGAAAACATTTGAAAAGAACATTTGTGGTTATTCATCAAAACTACATGAATCCCAATGCATATGTAGATGTAGCTTAAAGCAGAAGTAAGCGATCCGGTCGTTTTGGCTAACTTCTTGTCAGCCGATGGAGTTAGCAGTCCCCGCCCTCGTCATTCATCTATTGGTCCTCGTCCCTACGTCACCACATTCACGCGCATCCCTTGGCTGCACACACAGAGAGGACCGCCCCTTTATGCCGTTCTCTCTCCTCATTGGATAAAGGTTGTAGGATACAAGGAAAGTTTTCCCCTCGGCTTACAGCAGAGCAGAGTGACTGACAGACCCGTGTTTCAGACCAAACACTCTATATAAGTGATTGCTGTCGGAGGATGTAACTATTTAAGACTTATATTAACACAAATATTCCGCTTACTTCTGCTTAAACTTTCTAGAAGTCCTCTGCAAAATGTAGTTTAGTTACAAATAGTAAATGACCATGACCCTCCTACAGTGCATCACAACTACTCACTGTATTAATTATTATTAAGTACCAGAGCTGTTTCACCTTAGACTTCACACAAGAATCCAAGGCCAGTTAAAATAACAAGAATGTACTAACCAATACAACTGCAGCAGTAACGTTTTAGACGACTGGAAGAAAAATAGATGCTTGTGTCAACTCTTGTGACACTGATGATACATGACAAACCGGTGTCAAACATTTACCCGCTATTGTTCTTCACTTGAATAAATCCATAGACCTTTCTCCCTGCTTTCCATCTGCCCCTGCCAGTGGGTAAAACACTGAACATTTTCATTTTTTAAAATGCTCCTTTTTTTCTTCTTCTTCTCCCTCTTTTGAAATAAAATTAAAAGTTTATGAAGACATTGCCGTGTCCTTGCCTGTAGCATTGGGAGCATTTTCTGATTTGGAAAAATATTTGGTTATAAATGAGGAATTAACCCCTCTCCGCACACACACACAATCCCCCTCGCCCATCGCCCACCCCCCCACCCCCGCGCTCATGAATAAAATAGTTTCTGCAGATATGACTTTGTCCCGACATTTATTACTGTGCCGTGTGAGGGCCAGCTGGGCGTTGATATGAGTTGAAGAGCAGGTAGAGTGGCTGGGTTAATGAGGGTCACGGCCACGCCTGGCTGTCAGGAAGCCGGAAGCCAGAGGATCCAGTACATATTAACACAGTTAATTGTGGCTATAATACAACATAGCCCAGGGCTCCCCTCGCCTTGTTAAAGACCTGAACCACTTTATCGACCCCATCTCTTTGACCATCTCATAAGGTTTTGACAAGCAAAACCCTTGACGCCACACAGTGACTTTAGTATTTGGCACTGCAAATTAAATAATCCATTAGAGAGGTGCAACTATGCAAGATTTGCACCTTAATTAAACATCTTCAGAGTAATTGTGATGGTTAAATGACTTGTCTGCCTTCCACCTGGTATCTCTTGGCCGAGAAACCAACCCAGGTCCCAGATCTGGACCCGTGAGAAACATGGACTGCTTTACGGTAGTACAACACAAACACGCCCAGTAATCCGCAATCTCTTGTTAACGTTACCCACCTCCTCGGTAGACATCGCTCCACTGATTTCAATCTCGTCAGCTTTGTTGAAAGGCCAGCCATTGGCATTTGCTTTCATTGAAAGCAAATGGCCATGTCCGGCGGGAGGGAGGAGGGTTTTAGGACAGAGAAAATATGCACTCCGAAACTGTAGGGGGAGCTCTGTATAGGGGAAAAAAGCAAAAACAAAATAGAGAAAAGGCGACCGGACTTGCATAGTTCAGTTATTGCACAAAAAGTATTAGGCACAAGAGCTACATTTCACACTGCACACTGGTTTAGGCACTATAAGTACCGTGTTAGGGTAAGGAAAGACTGCTGCAGGAAAGACGAGGACTTTCGTGCTCTTTATACCGTGTCATCGCACCTCCCTCCGCCCTCCTAACTCTGCTCTTGTCATAATTTTCTGCAGGCACTAGGTGTCACCTTAAAAAAATGTAACAATGGAGCATAATATTTTGTTGAACAAACGACCTATGGGGCCGTTTTTTTGTTTCTGGAGGACAGTCTTGAAAAATCAATCACATCTCTGTGCCTTCCAAAACAAGTCATTGTGGAGGTAATGTTGAAAAATAAATCTGTTTACCTCTGTGGTTTAAGGTTTGAGTTGCACACACACACACACACCCACACTCACAAATATGGCTGGCAAATTGTGGCCATTGCGAGGGCCCAGTGTAACCATCAGGGGCTAATCGGGGTTCTGTGTCTTACTAAAATGTCTTGCTCAAGGACACGTGGACAAGAGCCAGCGATCGAACCTGCCAACAGATTAATGGACCTGCTGAGCCGCAGCCACGCTCGGACCAGAAATCTTCCCCTCCTGACCATGTGGACCATCTGTTATAAAGTGGAGTTCTTGGAGAGATGAAATTTTACCACTTGTCTCGGCTCCAGACAGCAAACACATTGTCATTCAGTCTCCATTGTGCTCGCTGCTCACTCGCAGCACCGTACACAACTGCACCGCGCTCTTGGCTGTTGTATTTGCAAAAACTGCTGCCTCCAAGTCAGTGGTGTCGTTCCTTTTGCTCCTGGCACTGCTCAGGGAGAGTAATGCTGGGACAGCTCTCTGGTAAATCCACCACCTACTGTAGCTGCAGCCTTTCCCCTGTGAGAGCGACCTGATGAGTTCACACTGCGGATGCCAGCTTCAAAGACTCACTCACATTTTTATCACAGGCTGAGACTGTCCTCTAGTAAGAAAAAAAAAGAAAATCCAGCCCATAGGCCATGTGTTCAACGGCTACGACCCATACTGTTTTAAGTGACCAAACCGATTATGCCAGGAACAGACGGAGAAGTGCAATAATGTGTGAGTGTGCAAGTCCACGTCAGGAACTGGTTTGGGTGGTTCAATGGGTCAATCTGACCCAGGACTGAGCCAGTCTATTTTGTGTGCCTTAATCTAATGAAGAAATATTTGTGTAAAAACTAATGAAACCATAGCCCTCGTACGATTGGTAAGCCGTTGCTGTGTTTATTGTAGTAACTAGGGCTGAATGGAGGCTCTCTGCCTTCCACCTGCGTGTCACTCATTGTATCTCTTGGCTGAAAAACAACTTTTATAGGATTGGGGACACAAACGCACCCCGTAACCCATAATATCTTGTTTATGACAAATTAAACTACACAAATACTGTATATACGTTGTAACATCGTATATAACGTTATCTACCGCTCTATTGATTGCTTTCTCACCAGCGTCGTTGTTAACAAATGCACATGGCCAGGAGGAGGGTTAGCAAAACAGTGGAAAAGTGACCAGACTTACATAGCTCCTCTTTAAAGACTGGCATATGTACTGCAGCGTATTGAGTCGTTTTCAGAAGGACACAGGAACTGTATGGTTAATATGCAGTCATATTGGAATCGTGAACAGTGTCACTGCACATTGGACATTTTGCTGATATCTTGCAGGCCTAGTAGTAACCATAACAACTGAGGCCCATTACAGGTGGTGCTGTACTGTATGCAGTATTTCAATAAATAACCCATGTGGTTGTACGGCTTGGGGTTAGGGTTTAGGTTGGTGGACTTTTTTCTTGTATTGACTCTACAAAGCAAAAGTGATGCTCGAGTGCGCTGTTTGACTTTTGGGTTATCAAACACCTGCAGCCAAAAATTCCTGGAGGACTGCCCCGAAGCCAGCAAGGATGAGTTGGCCATGACAAGTGGTAACCTGTTCATTGTTGTCCGGGGCAGCAGAGACTCTGACCACATTTGGTCACCTGTCATCACAAAGCAGGAGTGACACACCTACTGATTTCCAAGTGACATGATACAATGTCATATTTTGCCCTTTTGTTTTGTTCACGCATGAACCCATTGTGAACCCATTTGTGAGTCTTCACAAAGCCGACATCTGATGGAGATATGATTAGATAAAGGACCATAACTGGTTTTATCTGCCATATCTCAAAGGTAACTCTCATTCCCACCTATCATCATCCATCATACGTCTACAATGTGCGTGTCTTATCGAATCCCAACACAGAGAGGCCGTCCTGAACTGAACCTAGCGCCCTGTCAATAGATCACAGATCTAAGAGTCTTCAAAAAGACTTTTCTACTCTACTCTTTTCATTGGGCTCAGTAACATCCAACACATTAACCAGCCCTGCTGTCAGTGAATACTCACTGTATTGTATATAGGGAATATAATATACGAGAGGCAAGTCTTTGTGGTGTTGCTAGTTTCATGCACAATTAAGTTACATACATATGCATGTTGTTGGCATATGTGAATTCCCCCGAAAGAGAAGACCGCAAAGAAATTAAATTAAAAATTGAATCTCAAACGAAACTTTAGGAAAAAAATGTATTTCAGTGATGAATAAAAAAAGCAGACAACAGAAACTAATGGGTGTCATCAACTCAGTCTCTTTTTAGAGCTGAAATGGAACAGGAAGGGTGTGAAACATTCATCCAAATCATTGTGTTCAGACTGGCGGGCTTGCTGACAGATGAATACTGCAACAAGAGAGAAACTAGGAGGTAAAGCAGAGCCAGAGATGATGCGTTTCATTCATAATCCTCTGATTCACATTTCCCTGTTAACTGTCATATCTCTCTTATTCCCCATGGTGGTGGTGTAATAGATAATGAATGGATATAGTTTCGGCAGTATTAAATGTCTTTATAAAAATTTATAATTCATTTCCTGTTAAAGTTACTTTGACAAGAACTCCCGGACAAAATTTCTTTGCAATATGAAGCCGAACAGACTTCAGGCTGCTATTGACTCATAGAACTGGGTTTAGTATTTCTCGGTACACTAATACAGTGACTGAAATGGCAATTCATGTCGTTCCAAGAGAGTTTTGTCAAGGGTAGCTTGAATAAAAAATAATAATAAAAGGAAAACAATTCTCTTATGTAAATCACAGAGACACAAAACTAGATTTGCAGAGAGCCGACTGCTCAGGGCTTTTTCATGTCTCTACTTTAACACAAGTGAAAAATAAATACATAGCTTATTTATTCTCAATCGCAATGTTTCATTTCAAATGAGCCATAAAGGAGCAGTCCAGTGAAACTTCCAGACACTGCTCCTTGGTGAACAACCAAATGACTGTAGACACTAGCACATAAACAAGCCACATTTCCTGTGCACTGGAGTAAGTTTCTTCAACCAAATAGCAAATAATCTAATTGAAACTTCTGGCCCAAACATATGCCTGAGTCTTCAGCCCATCTACTTCATGACATCTGGGCATAGTCCAGCTGTTATCCTCTCTGAGGTTTTCAGTGTTTGAGGCAGAGTAAGCCCAGATCTATGGGTCAGATATCGGCCAAGCTGAGGCTGTGAAACTGGCTGAATACTGGGGTAAGAGAAAAAAAAACATGTGGCCTAAGGCGGAGCTGGATTTACTTTGCTATATTTGCCATATATTTTGTGTCTTTAAAATTAGGACTGTCAAAGCTAACATGATAATAACGTATTTGGTCACATCAGGTGCTGTTGCACACTTTCACCCTTTTCATTCATTCGTTTCATTGACACAGTGCCAGAAAATGAGTGTGTACGTAAACACTAAGCTCGGCCCTGTTTGAACTGTCTCCATCCTGTTTGCTAATTCAGCCCTGATGGAGTCAGCTGTCTGGAGAACGAGAGCCAAAACATGGCAAGAAGCAACAGCTTAAAGTTCTGTTAATGTTGGACAGAGAAGCACTTTTATTTATTTTACAGTAGAGTTGACTCCATGTGTTTAGCATCCACCAGGGCCGAGTGAATAAATGAATCAGCTGCAGTCACAAGCTGTTAGCATCTCTGCTGACAGTTACCACTCAGATGGCACCATCATGTCATAATATAAGCATATTTTACTTATGAAATGTCAACATAAATATCCCTTTAAAGTATGAAAAAAATGCAGTTAACCCTGATTACATTCATGCAATTAATTATGTCACATATGATGTAGGCTACAGTACATACTGTCCTGTAGAATATAGCATCACTTCTGCTGTCATCTTTGGGTTAAATCTTAACTACATTTCACTGGCTTTGTACTTGTACTCTGCACAATGACAATAAAGTTGAATCTAATCTAATCTTATCTTATCTGTCAGGGTAAGATGCACTGATTTTTCTGTGCCATTTTGTGATGCGAGTGGCAGCAAGAAACTTCAGCTGAGGCAGAAAAAAAATAAAAGATAGAGCATCTGAACATTTATCTGCATTAGACTTGTCATATTTTTTTTTAAAGCTTTTATTAAAGCAAAAATACAGGTTTCCCGTCTGCAGTAATTTCAAGATCAAGAAGAAGATTTCAAGAAAGATTCACATTTTTTTTTAATTTTTACCTGAACAACCAAATTAAAATGAACTATATTTTCTCACAACCAGTCTGTGTCATAGAGAAGCTGGTAAAGCTTGAGCTTTACAGTCTGCTTCTTTTGTAGTGGGAGCTGTTTGAGAATTGGCACGAGGTTTCTGGCAGCCACTTCGTCTCCTTAATTTGCCTCATCTTGGGCCGCTTGTTTTTCTTTTTTTTTTTTTTTTGCATCTCTCTCCAAAGGAATTAAGAGGGACCGGTTGGCTGGATCCACAGCGACTGATACCTGGATTCACCTGCCTCCAGGAACATTCAGCTGCAACTGAACCTGATGCTGCACGGTGAGCCGGGGCACTGGCAGCAGAAAGAGGAGCCACGGAGAGGTGAGTCAGTGCATGAGTGAGAGGTACGAACGGTGTCACAGAGGCTACGACGGCAAAGAGAGAGAAAGGGAGAGACAGGGGGGCTCCGCGGGTCTGTAATGATGGAGAGTGGGATAAAGGCTGCAATAGGCAGTAATGCTAAAAATAGTTATTGGACCGAAGGCAGTGCAGTCAGGCAAAAGTCAGGGTGAAAGTCGTGAGGAGCTGGATCAGTAAGAACAGGCATGGAGCTAAAAATGTTCACCGCAGGCATGAACTCATTGATGGTGGCAGCAGGAGACAAGGCGGTGATGGTGTTGGCAGGTAGGGAGGTCTCAGCGGCTGAAGGTAAATTACAGCTGGTGTGTCTTCAAAAAAAAAAGAACAAGAATCTCAGTTCTGTCATGTTGCAGCTGCCACAATTGCCTGAAAATAAGTCATTTTCTTCTTCTCCTTCTCTGTCCTTTTTAATACCAGCCCTCGAGCACCCAGTGTAACCCCCCCCCTACCACCACCACCACCACCCTGTATTTGTAACTCATGAGGAAGGATTATCATCTGCACGGTGCTTCACATCTGTGACACCGTGTCCTTGATCACACTTGGACTGCCTGACTAAGCTCTCCAAGAGCTTTTGAATGCGCCGGGGTGTTAAGTTGAAGAATACAGATGAGCAGCAGCGTTGTACGCGTCAATGGGCCAACAACTCCGGTCAAACGCCACCTTGCCTTTTGTAATATTCCTTATGAATTAATCATTCTTACCAAGTGTGCTGCAGCAAATGTCAGTTTTAGCAGGGCGAGCGAGCCTCTTTATATCTTATGAAATGTTCTCTGCAGTGAGTGAGGATGTGTGCAGATCAAAAAGTCTTAAAGTGCATTTCTAAGAGTTGGAGAAATACAGACAGGCCTTGTTACTGTATTTGCATGTTTTTATTTTCTTCGTCCTTTTTACAGTTCTGCTACAGTAATTCAGGCTGGCGTGGTGGTATGGTTGTTTGTCTCCAAGACTCATACACACAGAACTTGTCCAACATAGGACTGCAGTGTGAACTCGTCATAATGTGAAACATAAAGACGTGGGAGTGTTTACGGTCACATCTATACGTTTTGTGTTGTGGTAGATTGCAAGTATGGAAGGAAATGATGAGAAGAATGAAGAGTAGGAGAAACGTTAGTGTCATTATGGCTTTTTGTAGAGCAATGGCTGCTACATCTGGGTCACATGGGGTGAAAAAAAAAAAAAGATTTGGAGGTTGTTTCGGCCCTAAGACAGACTGTTCAGGGTGTAGCTACCCTTTCCTCACCCTTTGTCTCAGTGGTTATTGGCTGCAGCCCCCTTATGACCCTGTGCAGATGAGCTGTGCAGCTAATGAATTCATAAGTGTGCATGTGGATTTGATGGTGAAACACTGATTTCTAATAGTTCAGCGTGTCAAAGTCCTGTTGCTCCCAGTGGTTGGAGCATAGGTGTGATGTGTGATGTTGTCTTTCCTCATTTTAATCAGAGCAGATTTTGCCAGCACGAGTTTCTTCAAGCCAAAGCCCCTTTCCCTCTCACGTTCAGATGTCAGCGCCAGTGTGCTGCTGTCGCCAAAACACGGAGGGCACAGTTTTTGGCTTTCTCAATTCCCAAAAAAAGAAAGAACAAAAAAAAAAACATCTAAATTACTGATGCAGCTTAGCGTAAAAATGACATAAATTCATGGATGGCAAACTTCTCCTGGCTTCTGTCAGAATATTATGTTTGTTGCTGCTTGAATGCACACGTGATGGACTCCGGGTACATAACGCCGGCACACAGAGGCCAGTTTGGCGATTAATTAAACTCTTGTTAATGTACACTGCAGTGACGGTACAAGACAATTACATCCGCCACTTTGACACCAGACGTCCTCAAAGGTGCTCCGTCCATTGATCTGAATTACCGCCACTTTGCACATGCTGTCCCCTTGGTATATGTGTGATCTCAAATTAGTTGAGGCAATTTCCTTGTCTGGATAACATTAACATCCCCGCATCAATATTAAATGACTTGACAATCCATCGAGTCCCTCATCGCTCGGCATATCCTTAAACCTATTAATCAAAGGTGATTTCCTGCTTTGAAAGTGCAGAGGAATCTCATCAAGTCGCAGGCTCCAACAGCCTGTGTTTAAGGTATTTGATAGTGAAATCTGCACATGATCCCACGGGAGCCATATAAACCGCATAACTCAACATCTACAGTACGTGAGAATGAGATGTGTGTGTGTGTGTGTGTGTGATGTCAGTTCAGAACAGAGGGAGCCAAATCAAAAGCAGAAGCCGCCACGTATCATATCAAATGACTTGTTTGTATTCCGTCGCAAAACTTGGGTAAATAGAGACAAACAGCTGTTCATCCACTGAGCACATCAATTCACCCCTCTCTGTCTGAAGCCGTTTCTCCCGATGTCATCATTTGTAGTTTTTAACATTTTTTAAATAATTAAATTTACCCCATGTGATAGCTCCGGTGATGGATAGAGACCGTCGCCGCTCTACTTACCCACACATGTACCCGCACTAACACACACAAATACACATTCACCCTTGACTCCACTCCAAAGTAATTTACAACTGGGATGGCTGCCATCTCTGAAATAGCCTCTTGGTTTGTTTGGAAGAGAAACGGCGCACATACATACAGTCGCTGCAGCAGCCAGAGGCGGCTTGTCTGTCAACAGCGAGCAAAACAAAAGCAAATAATCTCAATTAATCATTTACAACTTATTCTCATCAATTATTTCCACCTTCTATCAAAGAACATGCACAGACATGAAGGTGCTGTATCAACAATGGACTCAGCACAGTTGCACATTCCTGGGAGCTTTGACAGGCCAACCCCCCCCCCCCCCTCTCTTTAGTTGTATCAGTGTTAGCTAATCCACCCAGAGGGGGTATTTATGTCTTTTTCTGAAACATATTTCCACTGGCTACAATTCTGCTGAACCATTTCTTACATATTCTCCATCCTGCCAGCCTTCAATCTTGCTTTCTTACACAGGAATCAGGAAAATGTGAAGCCTGCTCTATCCACAGGGGGTGTGGTGGTGGTGGTGGTGGTGAGGGAGGGATTACAGAGAGTTTCATGCAGAGGAGAAATGTCTAATGCACTCATGTACTTCACTTTGGCATTCTGACTGAAGCTTGTGTGTGTGTGTGTGTGTGTGTCTGTCTTTGCGTGACATCTCAGTAATCTCCCCGTTGCTCCAAATAGCCCTACTGTACATTAACCGACAAAAGCGCCAGGTGATGTACCTCGTGGTTGTTGCAGCGATGCCTTCACAGATCCCGTGCAGCTGTGAAAATCATCTGCACGGACTTTCTTGCTGTGTTATAACACCCTCTCATCTCGCCACTGGGGGGGGGTTCCTCCAAAAGCCCTTGTAGTCCCCATCACGATGACTGTACCCCACCTTTAAGAGCCTCTTTGGTGACAGAATCAGGACAGCTCCACCGTCAGCAGCATCAAAGCCACAGCGAGACGGAGATGGATTAATAAGTAAAGAAAAGCGTGACAGAACAAGAAAGGCACCCAGATCACACAAAAGCCAGTTAAAGTCACCTGGGGCCTGGGAAGGAGAAGAAGTTTTCAAACCTGTTTGTTTTTGTCGTCGCTCGCTCAAAGGGTTCCTTCCTATGCATGAGCCCCTTCGCCATCCTCCCAAACAGCAGGAGCAGAGGAGGAGGAGGAGGAGGGAGGGGGGAGTCGGACTGCTGCTGCCGAAGCTGCCATACAGAAAGTTTGAAGAGCAAAAAAGAAGGCATGTGCTTACATCCGCAGTCACCCAGCATGCCGCTGTTCATTATTCCACCAATCTGTCAGCTCCCACTGCTGAATCATCGCGGTGGCTCGGGAGGAGGGCAAACAAGCCCTTAACAGTAATTTTTGATGTTTGACGACATGAATGGCTCATTGATTTTAAGAGGGTATTTGAACAACACACATTGATATGCATGAGAAAAGACATGAAGTGAGACAGAATGAAGCTTTGTGCCTTGGAAGGATCGTGTGCCCATGATTTGAATTTTTCTTATGTCTCATCCTTTTGTCTTTTTTTTTTCTACCACTTCCTGGCTGTCGTCTCTTCCATCCCTGTGCCTCGTCCCTATGCTGGTACCTCAGCACTGGCTTTTCTTAGCATCCGAGGCTACATATTCTAGCTGGGGTCGTACTCATAGTATCAGAGTAAAATGTCGCCTTGAGCTCCGACACTCTATTTCCCCTGCAGTCAATCACACTGAAGTTCAACTCTATTATAGGGATAAGTTTTTCCTCTTTTTTTTTTTTTTTGTATCCAATATATCCTGCCTGCAGCAAGGGGATTATCAGATGTTCAGAAGTTTATGAGGCATCAATGTTTATCAGCTGCTATCTGGTGTTTAAATATAATCTTTATGATAGCCGAAAAACAGCTGTGAAATTCAGAGAGCCGCAGTAAGGTCACCCTGCTGATGGGCTGTGGCTAACTGCTGCAGGAGTTGATCGTCTCTCCCCTCCGCGTCTCGACTGGGCGAAACCAATCAAAGCCTGAACCCACCCGGCCTCTCGTGTCACAACAACCCCAACACCCATCACGGTTTATTACCAAAGACACACAAACAGAAAAAAAAAAACCGAAACGAGCTCATGGATGTACAAAGTCACCCAGCTGAAGCAATCGTAGGATTGTAGCACATCATGCTGTAGTCTGAGGCGAAACACACAAAACACTGCACTCCAACACTTAACTTTTACGTGATCTTGCTTGACCCAGGAGTGAGGGAGAGGCGTAATGAAGCTAGCGCCGCTCCCTCCCTAATCTGGTCTGACAGGTCCTGACTCTGAGAGTATGATTAATGTGAGCTGCAGCTGCAGCCGGACGCATTTAATGTCATCTGCAATATCACCCCGCTCCAACAAATGAGGGCCCAAATGTCATAAATCCCAGTGGCACGTTGTCCATATCCATTAGCAAACAATTTATTGCAGACGTGAGTGTGAATTTTGTTGTTATTTTCTTATGCGGTTCCTTCGGATCCATCAGTCAGCCCCCCCGAGCCCTGGAGTGGCACAGAGAGTCAAAGAGTGATATCCAGTATTCAGCTGCCATGAATCATCACTCCAGTGTTCACTCATTAAACGGGGAATAGAGGGATTTTCATAGGACCGGTGTGGGTTTTCCCTCAGGAAGCAACCTGAGCATATGGGCAAAGAGCAGTCGCACCAGAGTCAACTCAAACGTCACAGTGTGTTAGCTTGTGTGCCCAGGAGGAAAAGCTGTGATTGGTCAGGAGCTACTTGTAATGAGAAGGGCAACATCATTGGTCAAAAGCTTGCGATTAAGTCCAGGTAGCAGGAGTCGGAGCAGCTGCACCTTGTCCCAAGATCCTTGATATTCATCTGGCATCATTAAGAACAAAGTCAGCACAGGTATAAAGGAGTAATTCCCAAAGTCTCATCCAAGCTGTGACTGATCAGATAAATTTCTATTTGAGAGGAAAACTTCCTTATCTCGCTCACCTGTGGTTGACCTTGGCGCTTAATCTTCCAAGTGTTATGTTTGCTTGTTTGCTTTTCCATTTTCTGAAATCCCACCCCGCGATCCGATCTTGATTATGTTACCTTCGCCGCCAAAATGGCCCACCTTGATGTGTTTTGAGTGAGTGCGAAACGCTGCTTTTCAATTCTAGTTCTTGACATTAAATGGTTGACTCAGCGCTGCTCTGAGAGTCGGAGTAAACAAAGGGGTTTGAGGCTCAAATGGATAAAGTAGCACAAATTGCAGCTGAATCGGTGTTGATGTTTCGCAGTGATGCCCTCAATCTGGCAAGCCTCAGCACCTCACGTACCCTACACCCCCCTCCCACACACACACACACACACACACACACTCTCCCCCGCTCCTCACCCACCGTCTAAAACCAACTCAAGCCTCAGCATATTTTGTCATTCGCTGCACGTTCTGCGGTAGCATGCATCTTAATCTGAAGAGACGGTTCCATCTCGGCTCGCACCCGATAACCTCCTCATTCATCCGTCCCCGCGTACACCTTCAATGAAAAGAGGGAAGCTCCCAGAAATAGAAATGAAAGAAGATGATTTCAGTGGTGGAATCATAGACTTAGTGGAAAACAACTTGAGAGAAGGGAGAGGGGAGAAAAAAAGGAGGGAGACGGGAATAAACAGGAGGGAGCAAGTTGTGATGAGAAGAAAGGATATGTGAGGACGAGCAGGGAGGAAAATAGCTCCTGTGTTTGGCTTTGTGGCGTATTAACTTCTCTGGGTTGGAATTATTAGAAGTGAGTCTTATTGGCGTTGCTGCCTACCTGGTTAGAAACACAAGGAAGCGGCCCCCTCGGTGTTTTGCGGCGAGGTGAACAGAGTGTTGCCTCATGACAAATGGACTGCTTAAATACTCTACTCCCTCTATATCATCTTGTTTAAAAAGCAATCAGCCTGTTTCCACGTTTTAAAAAGACAAATCCCAAGAGGAGCATGCGGGATTTGGGAGATAAATGAGGTTCAAATCGGAAATGAAACAGTCGAGAGGAAAGCGGCGCGTGGATCCTGCTTTTCTGATCAGCTTTATGCTGCTGACAAATTACTGGTGGACTTGTTATCGAGCGCTGACGGACAGGGAGCTTCAGAGGAACCTTGTGGAGACTTGAGGCATGTGGGCTCTTTTCTAGTATCTCTTTTGTGTCCTGGAACGAGAACATAAGGCGAGCTAATAAAGACTGGCCTTGATTTGAATGGCATTATGCAGTGTTTATTGTTGTCATGGCAATGCACCCGTCAGTCCTGGTTTGCATCGTCGCTTGTTGATTGTTTCAGATCTAAATGAGCCACGAAGCTGTAACTGTGTATTACTGTCACATTTTTCACTAATTCAGAGATGTAACAGTTGACGTGTTTTTCTACATTAGGAGGGATTTAGCTCTATTTGTCACATTATCACATACATGTATACATCCTTCGGCTATATGTAAATACGTTTCAAATCCTACATGAAATATGCACATAAAAATCTATCCATATGATGCATTTTATATGGTATACATCCATGTGTTTATGATATACTGTACCTATTGTAATGTTTTTCATGTAAGAGTGTCCATAGTTGATAAATTATTTACACGTTTCTTATTTTTTCACCTTACAGGGATATTTTAAGTGTTTACATTCTTGTTTTAAGCACATGTAGGTTACATGTGACTGCATTATGCCGAAGCTAAAACAGTGACAGAAAAACTGTGGTTTTAGAACAATAAAACATTATTGTTGTGTTGACTTTGACAACACATTTTGTAATTTATATAGATTACTTTCAAACACATAATATGAATATGTATATTACAGTTTTTCTCTATTGGTTTGGCTCAATTCTTGAAACAGAAATTACATTCTCAAAATAACATGGACAAATCTCCAAACCACCTTGCAAATGTTCACAACAGAATGGCATTTCTCATTGATTTCATCAAATTGCAAATGTCTTAGTACATGTCTCAAGTGTCTTAGTGCATCTTTGCAAATGGTTATGTACAAGTACCCTAGAGTTAGCACAATGAGCATACATTTAGCACATTTTCCAAATGAATAGATCTTGCTGATCTAAGCTGATTAGTTGATTCTCAGTCTAATGGTTGCTCTCTCCAAAACATGTCAGCATGATTTCACTGTGTAAATCATCATCTGCACAATAGTCTGTTCAACTGTCAAAATTAGTCAACATACTGTAGGCTAATACCATGAAAACCATATGAATTTCTTGCAGCATTTCATAAATTCATGACAGTAATTGACAGTCAGGTGAAATTAGAACTTGACTAACGAAGGAGGAGTTCCTACATCTCAGATGACCAATCAATCAGCTGTTTAGCTACCTGACTGGTGCTGTCTATGATTGTGAATGCTGCCAAACGCGTATATATAGAGCTTGGCTAGGGCTAGGGCCTGCATCGCGAGGGAAAATATCCGCTGTGATGTTGATGAAAATATGTGGCCAATCAGAGCGCAGCGTATGGATGGTCAGGAGGATGAAGGTGGTGGCCAGGAGACAGAGGGTGATGACAGTGATGACCAGTGAAAATGTCTCTACTCGTGAAACTTTGTTTACTGCACTATAGGCTTGGTATATTTTTTCTGTTTTTTTTTGTGTTCATATTTCATACATGTACAGAGAACTGTAGGCCTATACATTTTGTTTTTACAGTACATAATCTTGAGTTACTTTATGTAGGCTAATAAAAATGGTTACAATTTCCTTGGCAATATGAGTGCAGTGTGTGTGATGTCAAACTTTGGAGGCTGCTCTTACTGTAAAGTCCTTTTCTTAGGTTTTATACGTCTCTGCCATAGTGACAAAACATCTAAGCATTTTGACTTGCAGTGCTCACAGAATGCCACAGGGATGATGCATTTTGGGGGCACTGACTACTTACATGAGAAAGAAGTTTGGTTTTGACACATAAGTAAACTGTTTTGGGAGAGATATGAGGTTCTGCAGCTCATCCATGGTGTTATGCTGAACCATCCAGTTTATTTTTGGTAAAAGCACTAAGTGAATGCAAATGAGCCAAAAGCAATTGAGAAAGATCTTTGCCATTTTTATGGTACTGACACTTTACATGGTAAAGGAATCTAGTTTTGAAGCATGTGTGAACAGTTTTGGGAGAGATATGCGCTTTTGCTAGTGAGCTGTAATGTTGTGCAGAACTGTAAGACTGTTTGGCCAAATGGTCTTATAGTTTTAAGAATGTAATTTCTGTTTCAAGAAATGAGCCAAACCAACAGAGAAAAACTGTAACACTCTTTGTGATGGACATGTATTGTGTAACAGACAGTATGTCTACTATACAATATACTTACTTGCGAGGGACAGACACTGTAATTAACTGTAATTTGGAGTGTAACATGGTGTGACTTTCTGACTTTATATCTGCATATCAGACATAGAAACTCAATATATGTACATATATTTGCATGTAGCTCAGCAGGGCACTTCATCAAATAAACAGCCGCTGTGTTTGTTTAAGACTGAAGAAAAAGGGACAAATAAGAATAACAACAAGCGACTCACCTTCCTCTCCTACCTGTGAGGGTGACAGAGCAGTGAGATGTGAGAGTTTTGTCCTCAGGCTGCCAGAAATGTCAGCATCACACACCGGTGGTCACCGGCAGAGGTGGCAGGAGGGAGGAGGCCAGAATGCTGATGAGGAGGCGCAACGTCGCTGAGTCGCTCTCGCTGTGCAGCGGCTTAAGACTTCCCCCCGCCGCTCATACATGCTCCCAGAGATACGAGTGTAAACAGCGTCATACAGCTGAGCGCACACGCACATGCACAGACACGAGTAGTCACGCTCACACAGGTTCAAAGGAGACACTCACACACAGATATGTCCATGATGAAATGCATACAGTGGCCTCGGCGTGACATCTGAGGCTCCGCTCGGTGAGAGCCGCCTGTCACCGAGCCGTTGTAGAGAGCAGCAGGAGCAGACAAAGCTTTCTGAGGGAGTTGACCTTTCGGCTGCTCCTCTAACCTTTTTGTGGATCACCTGCTCGGCTCAGCTACATCTCAGGGGAGTGTACGCTCTCTTAAACCGCTCGCAAATCCCTTGTTAGCCCGCTCAAAGAACACGCTGTATTGCTGATGCAGTAAGATAGACTTTATGGCTTATGAAGTATAGATAAATCAAATAAGACAGCTCCTGCACATACAAGAACTACCAGCACCATCTCAGATTTGATTCCACCTCTAAGGGGGCATCTCAGACGGAGTGAATGCTTCAGAATATTCACATTCAGTATTTTTAAAGCCGATGTGCCGGTGGGTCAGGCATTACAAAATCATGTGTGGGGCCAAGCATTGTTCAAACTTTAAACTTTTTTTTTTATAAAATTTGGCAAAGTTTCCAAAGAAAAGGTCTCAGTGTGTGAAGAATACAGTAAGTAACATGAGTCAGAGAGAGGGGCATTAGGCGAGCTGGTATGAAGAGAGTGATAAAGTCCTCATTGAAACGGTCCATTGTTTCCTGTGGTTGTTGTATCTGTGGCTCCCTCACTGCCTTGAACCATGTGTTTCCTACTGCAACTGTGATACTGTCTGAAAGTCAGCTTACCTGAGGGAGATACTTATCCTAACTAAAAAAAACTAAACCCCTAATCCTAATCTTAACCTTAAAACAGAGACACGATGTGTTCCTAAACCAAACCAAGTAGTTTTGTTGCTAAAACTAACCAGACTGTGGCTGTTACATTGACTTTACTACAGGTTATGGATGGCTGGATAGATGGATGGATGGATGGATGGATGGATGGATGAGTGGATGGATACAGTAGATGGATGAATGGATGGATGAGTGGATGGATGAGTGGATGGATACAGTAGATGGATGGATGGATGGATGGATGGATGGATACATACAGTGGATGGATGGATGGATACGATGGATGGATGGATGGATGGATGGATGGATGGATGGATGTAAAGATAGAGATTATTGTCTTATTGTTGTTGATTGTGTGTCTTTCTTTTTTATCTTCATTGATGTTTTTAACCACATGGAGGTTTGCATTTAAATTTCGTTTATACCTTGGTATGAATGACAATAAAGGAATTCAATTCAATTCAATTCAATTCAACACACCGATAGATTTATAGATGGATGGATAGATACAGTAGATGGATGGATGGATGGATGGATGGATGGATGGATGGATGGATGGATGGATGTAAAGATAGACACACCAATAGATTTATAGATGGATGGATAGATGGATACATAGACTTTTTTACCCCTTTAGTTAAGTTAGTCACTTATTATTGCAACCATGACGATGATGGTGCAGCACCATCACTGGTCACATAGGGAGTTTTAGCGACACATCATGACCTGTATCCAAGGTCAACGAGGGTCCAGGTCCAGATGGGACGGCGTCTGGTCTACAAGCGATCAGTTCTCAGTTAGAGAGAATGATTAAACTTTGACAGAGGGTTTCTGTTCAAACCAGTGCAGCCAGTCTCGCCCTCGCAGCGCTGGTTTAGTGGCCCGGGGAGGCTCAGAGCAATTGCACGCGCCGTAAATCATCTTTATGTGACGCTACTCAGCCAGTCATTGCGACTCAAGTCAGTGAGTGAGATACACTCAGAGAGAGACGGTAGTCGGAGGAATGAATGAGGAAAGTGGGATTTCATAGGGAAAGGGAGGAGAAGAGGAGGCGCTGAAGCCATTCAGTTGTTAAGATGTGTAAGATTGTTCATTATATAAATGCTTGAGACTGTTAAGATGTGAAATGAAGTTTAAAAAAAAGAAGTAAATGGAGAAACTCAAGCTACACTTTATTTCATATTTCTAAGATGAAGCACTTTATTTTAAGATACACATTTTTCAAACGCTCTCTGTTATGTACTTATTACTTATTACAGCCCTTATTTCCCTTGAAATGAGAAAAGAACATTTAATTATTATTAGAGTACTTATTATTTATAATCCCTCCAGTTCCAGTTCTGCACCGATGTTCCAGGCCTTCGCTTGAGGAAATTTGGTCCGACTGTACTTCTTTGAATTTTAATTGAATACCCCCACCCCGCCCCTCCAATCTACACGACCGTTCAGCCTGGAGAACCTGTTGCTTCGTCGAAAGATGTCGGGGAATTTGTAAAATCAATGATAACTCCTTGTGACCTTTTTCCTCTGCGTAAGGCTTCACAACCAAAACTGTACCTCAGATCTGCGAGGGAGGCCTCTTCACATCACAGTACATGTGTTCATTACGTGCCCCCGCCTACCTGCTTCCTCGCTGCATTCGTGACAGCCTCATTGCCCAGGGCTGCTGTCTGTGTCCCTCTCTTCCCCCTTGTCTCTCTCCTTCTCTTTCTCTTTCTCTCTTTCTCTCTCGCCTCACTCCATCTCCTTTTCTGGTAATAGATGCTGAGACCTATTGATTTTTATCCCAGCTACTTCTCACTGCGCTCTGCCTGTCTCTTTCGCTTATGCCGTGAGCAGCGCTGAGGTTTTTTCAGGTCAATGAAGGAGGCTCAATTACACCGCGTATTGGATCTTAATTTTTAAAAATTAAATTCAGGAGGTGCGTCTGACATTGAAGCTCTTCCTTTTACACCCACTGGAAGGATTTTCAAGGTTTTGTTGTTTGGTCTTGTATAAGCACCCCTGCTGAGATACTTCAAGGACTAGCTTCTTACCGAATGATAGGACAGTCTGGAAAAAAAACCAGACCATTTGTCCCTTAAGCACCTCATAAAAAGCCTCTAATGTTGTTTTCTCCCCATTAATCCAAAAGTAGTTTTAAATCACCACAAATTGACACCCTTGAGCAAAAAGGTCCTAGCTGCTCTTCGGAAAATGATGTCTCCCCTCCTTTCCTCGCCGCATGAGGTAATGAGGGGAAATTGAGCAAAATGTGTTTTTAATTAAAAAACAATAAGGCGGCCATATTTCATGCGTGAAATTCACTGTGAGATTAACCCGAGATGCAATTGAGAGTCAACAAAGTCAGATAAAGCATGAAACAAAAGGGAGCAGTGTGGCCCAGACATTAATCAGGCTGTCAAGGGGTGTCCAGATAATAATCAGAGACGGTGCACATCATGCCAGTGTGTAGTATCTAATTACTAGACAATCTCTGACTCTCGGACCCCGAGAGGCAAAGTGGATGTGAGCAGCACGAGCGCAGCCGCCCTGCTGCCCAGCGCCTCTGGGCTCTGTGTTTGAGCAGTATGATTTTTTTTTTTTTTTTTTTTTGGTGGTGGTGGTGAGCTGCAACTCAGTGATCATTACTCAGAATGAGAGCAGATACTGTGGCCGGGCCAGGGACTATTGACAAGGGTTATTTTTATTCTGTGGTTTGGCTTGAGGGAAGAGATAATGATTATAACACATGTATTATTCTAAAAGGTTTTTCTTGTTGCCCTCTGCCCTGAATATACAGCGCATCAGAGATGGTTGCAGGGTTGTCCAATATCCCACAGTGTTTCAAAAAAACATTTGCCTTACAGTGGCCAATCAGTCCGACTGCAGCCGCCCGAAATACTGGGTTTTAATGAACTTGGAAGATTGAAACTGCAAAACTTTATTAAACATAATCTTTCATCACAAAACATCTATCCCTGGAAAAAAAAGAAAGAAGAGAGAGAGCAAAGAGCCCAGTGAGTGCATCTTTATGCACATAAAGGTTCTTTGAGTGTAATAAAAGTTATCTTAAAGAGGAACTATGCAAGATTTTTACCTTAATTAAACAGATGGAGTAACTGTGTTGGTTAAATGACTTGTTACTGGGAGAATGGAGGCTCACTTCCTTCACCCTATAGGGTCTCTTGGCCGAAAACCAACCTTGGAAGATGAACGCCTCCGACTCGGTGTCCCAGATCTCGTCTTGTGAGAAACATGGACGACACTACGACACAAACATGCCTGGTAACCCGCAATCCCTTGTTAACGTTACCCACCTCAGTAGACGTCGCTCCATAGATTGCCTTCTCATTGGCTTTGATGAAAACAAATGACCAGGTGGGGAGGGGGGAGGGTTAGCAGTATTTTTTTTATGAAAGTGAAAATATGCACTTCTAAACTGTAGGGGGACCTCTGTAGAGGAAAAAAAGCGACCAAAACAGCGAAAGACTTGCATAGTTTCCCTTTTAAATACATTTGACAATTAAATGACTTATATTAATGTACCAAGGTTTGTTTGCTTTTACTTGTGGAGTCTTCTGGAAACTCAGAGGGATTTCTCGCACTTTGATGAAAATGGGTTGCCGAACAAAGTGAAATTCAATTTCAGCTCAGATGAAGCAAGGGCAGTAATATTCTCCCTCAGCAGGCGATTCCAGCAAGACATGTATCCCACTATTCACTGCAATCAAAGGCTGCACAGAATGGGAGCCTTAGGATTTTACAGTGAACCTAACCTACAAATGGGGTGATGTAACAATAATGAAAAAGGCAAGGTTGTTATTTGCCCTTATCTAACGATTACGAGGAGCAGCACTGTCTCAGATTTATTCAGAGATAATACTCGAGGTTACAAGCCAGTGAGGAGAATTAACATGTTGGTGGACCCAGGTGGCAGATTTGAAACAAATCTTAGGTTTTATTATTCAAATAAGAAGAAGGAACAACTCAAATTGTCAAATTAGTGACATTTTAAACTGAGAATACCATCCAAGCTAGAAAAGTTAAATCTACCCAGAGGACTTTTCTTGTTGCATTCAGTGTTTCTCATGAAAACATCTTGTGCATATCCTTGAAGGCTGACAAATCAGACAAATTGTACTTTTAAAAATGAATTTTAAAAAATCTGTTTTTCTTACATCACATATCTGTCTTCCCACCTTCTGCTAGTGCTTTGCCACCTTTTTTTGGCTTCTCCCTGCAACAGTTCTTCAGACCATCAGGAGTAAAGTGCATTTGACACCCGTGTGAGTCCTTGTTGGCATGATAGCAAGGACAAAACAAGCAGGCACTCACCAAAACATTGCGGCATAGCTCTATTAATGGAAAAAGAGAGAGAAAAACTCCACAGGGTCCCTTTTAATTTCATAACTCTAAAGAGCAATGAATTGATTTTGCAGAGTTTTTGTTAATAACAACAAATCCCAGAACAGCAGGGTTCATTTATGTTTGTTTTAATATTGTTCGGACAGAAAATGGAGCTGTGTGTTACCTTATCAGGCTTTGGCTACACAAGATTCAAACCAAACCAAATATACAGTATATCACCTCCCCATTTCTGTCACTCGACCATAAGAAACCAAACTTCCTCCTCCCCAATAGTTCACACAATAACCCCACTGATGGATGGTCCAGACTCCTGTACACCGCAGGTATCTATTTTCTGTTTCCCTATATCTGAAGAGGGAGAGGGAAGAGCAAAGAGAAAAAGAGGAACGTTTTAATCATTTATTTCCCTTTTCATCTTCTTTTCACTCTCCCTCCCAATAAGTCAAAATATTGTAACAATAAGGAATGCTGTCAGTTGTTTTTTTTTCACACTGGTAATGCATTGCCAACTTCATGCCATGTCATGCTATGCTGTGTAATGCTATACACTACTATATGTCATGTCACCCTCCTTGGTCTTGTTGTCTCAAAGAAAAAAAACTGTGGCTACATGCAGAAAACTAATCAATTCATTGTCTTAATTGTTTGGTTCTGGTCCTTTCATAGTGTTTGTTCAGTTATTAATTATACAGTATACATACTGTATAGATTCTCAAGACATAGATAAAAAGTTTAATATGTCTTTAATGTGGTGGTACTGTACATGTACCGTATGTGACTCATCATAGCAGCTGAAAGTTCAATAGCTCCACTCTTGACCACAAGTATGGTCAGTAATTTCTGATTGTAGGTTTAACACCAGTGGACACACACAGGACCAAAGGCATAAGACATATATCTTGCTTCCTGCTCCCTCTTTATATTTCATGAGGACACACAAGGACAAAAGCGCACACACACACACACGGATGTACCCTTCTTGTTATCAGGCTTCACTACAGCGGCTGGCAGAGTTAGTGATCTGTGTGGTGTGTGTGTGTGTGTGTGTGTGCGCACTGTTTCGCTCGATGTCTCTTGCTCAGGCAGTTGGCCATAGCAATTTTGCAGGAGTGAACAGTGACCTTTGACTCCATTACAGCTGATTGGATTGGTCCCCCACCCCCCCACCCACCAGCCCACCCCCCTCCTCCTCTCAGGGCTGGCCGCCTGCCCAGCACTACACCCTGTAGTGTCACAGCCAGGGGCACACGCTGCCTCCAGTCCCCTCTACTCCCCTCCCTCCCTCCCATGTATCCATCTACCTCTCCCGTCCCGCGGTAGAGCTCCATCCTGCTCCCGTTCATCCATCTCTGCCTCTCTCTTTCTTCTCCTGCGGCTACTCTTTCTTCCCTCCGTACAAATCATCCTTAGACTTCTTCTTTCTACTCCCTCTATGATATATCTCCCCCTCCTCATTCATCCATATCTATCTTTAACCACTTCCTCACGTCCTGCACCTCACCGCCTCTCCCTGAACACGCTGCCTATACAAACGTATACATGTCGTGGACGGGCAGGACATGTAGGGTATATGAACGTCTCGTATCAAAGACGTGGCCAGTCTGCTGCAGCTGTAAAAGCAATCTGTGGCTGTTTTCCCCACAATACATCTGGCACCTGGCTGTAAAGATTTGTTCCCGTGCAGCCACAGGAGCATTACAGAGGCTGAACTACTGATGCTGACTGATAAGGCCTGGATTACTTCAAAAGTGTCAAATGGGGTTGAGGTCGTAAACCAGTGAAAAGGCGGCTGCAGATCAGCCGCTGGAGCAGGTTGTGTGGTGTAATCCCCGGCTGCAGGTGTGTCCTTGAGCAGGTCAGTGAACTACAAATTGAGTAAATGCACTATATGTAGAAAAAAAAAAAAAAAGTTCTTACACCCCAGTGGACGCTGACACGACCGAAACAGAAATGGGCTTTCCCCAAGCTGTCCTCGAAGTTGCTAAAATGTCATGGCGTGGAGGGTATGGGAGGATTAAAGTCACTTTGAAATGTAAGTGAGAGCATCTTCAGCTTCGGCAACAAGACTAATGCCCGAGTGGAGCCGAATATATGGGGAGGGTATAATAAAAATGAGTTTGAAAGAGAGATTGAAATCAATAAAATTGGATTGGATCACTTGGAAAATTATGGAGCAATATAAAGCTGGAGTAAGTTTTGGAGCTGTAGAGAACTGTTGGCGTCCACACACACATACACACACACACCCCTCCCTCACCTGTGCTGTCGCCTCCGGAGGCCGAGGGTGACTGATGAACAGATGAGACTGCAACCGCGATTTTTCGGAAAATGCACCGGAGATAAAAGAGAGATTTTGATGTAAAAACATGAATTTAATGAGCAACATTCATCCACATTTTTTTTTACATTCATTCTACAAAGAGACGACTGAATAATTAACTCAGGAATAAATGTTGAGAATGTAAGTTTTTTTTTTTTTTTTATTTATTAAATTGCCATCCCTGTTAATTAAAAGTATGAAAAACACTGTGTGTAACCCCAAAAGTATGTTGTCCATACACTTTTGGCCACATAGTCCATTACCCTCATCTATCCATTTTCTTTCCTTTCCTCTCTCTGCCTCCGATTATTGCCCTTCCTTTCTTTCTCTTATCGCCCTCTCCTCCATTTCCCCTCGCCCCCCCCTCTCACCATTATCACTTACTGTCCCTCTCCCTCTCTCTCTCTCTGTTTCAGCTCATAGCCCAGAGCTTTGCTTCCTGGTTAAGGTCACTGTCAGCTTACATTTACTGTGGCTCAGTAAATCCATCACCCGCGCTGCGCCCATGTGTTCCAGCACACAATGCTCCCATCAGGTGAGTCGTGCAACAGCCTCTGTCCAACATGGCAGCGTTTCAGGTTTGTGCTTGTGTGTTTTGATATGGGCCCTTTTTTTTTTTTTTTTTGTACGAGCATAAAAGTGTCAGAGAGCTCTGGAGTGTGTCTGTGGATGTGGTCCCTTTGTCAAAAAGAAAAAGCATTATGTAACAGCAGTAGGTGTACAGTAAGATGAGATGATTATTTTTGTGAAGCTTCATTATCTTTTATTTCCTCAAGTGTAATTATTTAACTTACTGTGCAGCACAGAAACAGCACATGATATATTCAAGTCCTTTACTCAGAGCTATACATCCCATGACAATGACATGTGTCCAGTTCTGTCCTTTTAATAAGTTCATACATAAATACATTATACATAATATCGAGAACATTAATATCTCACATACAGTACAGAGCAGACACGAGAGAGAGAACAGACAGACTGGTATAATGTATAATGTTCAGAATATTTTTTTTTAATTTACAGTTATTTTAATAATGATCCAGATTTTCTGAAAATTCCTGAAAAAGTTTCCTGAAAACTCCCCAAAAATTGTTGGCCTGAAGGAAAAAGCTGTCTCTGTGTTGTTGTTGCTGCTCTATCCACTAACCCACATGTACAACAATTCAGTAAGTACCAAGTCTATTAGTGCTAATAGTAACCAGCTTCACATAAGCATCTTAACGTTTTCTGGCTGGCTTCATTTAACACAAACTACAGCAGGGGCTGATGGGAATGGTATTAGTTTTTTAAGTATTTAATACGCTATATCACAGTATTGGACAGAGTAAGATCTTAACCTGCTGATGGCGCTATAGATGAAAAGTCACACATAACCACAGCCACTTGGACATCTGCACAGATTTTCGTATCAATCCGTCAGGTGGTCACTGAGTTATTTCAGTGTGAACCAAAGCGGTGGGCTGACCGACAGAGAGACATCGCTCCAGGAAACAACAGTTAAATCCTGACATTTCTCTGAGCTCGCCGCCGCACAGCGGGCTACCACACATGATTACACCAAGATCCAGCAATAATAAAGTTGTATTGCTGTTGCGTTGCGTTGTTAGCAGTGCAATCATAGATACCCTCAAGGTAGGAGAGTAAGAAAGGGTTCTTGGTTTTCAAGGCTGTTCATCACTTATTGACACCGCTGGTGCTGCAAGCAGGTGCTCCTCTGGAAACACAAGAGTTCATCTGTTTTTGTTGTTAAACTCTCTCTCTCAAGTCCACAAAAAACACTGCACGGCTTCCTTAAAATACACTCATTAAGCTCCTAAAAACTGTTGTATTCCTTAGCTTGTTTTGCAAACGTGTGCATTAACATAAAGGCCGAGCTCGCGCCACCTTCAGTGGTGTCGGTGTGTGAAGTTTCTACAAAGTAAACATGAAAAAGGAGAATGGGGATCTTCCACTTTTTTTTAGGAAGTGCCTCATGTATGCAGGCTCTAAACAAATTACAGAGGAGGCTCTGTCATTGTGCAGAATGCATTTTAAATTCAGATTTTATTGACCCTGACGCTGGCGCATATAAAAACAAACACACTCGCACAGGACACACGCTCACATAAAATCTGTCGAATTAATTCAACCCTGCATCAGCCAGTTGGTGACTTTAAGTGGGATAATTGTGATGGTTTAGCAGGCTGTGTGGGAATGTGATTGAAAGCTTACCTCTGCCAGTGTTTACTTACATTATACTGTGTGCTATACATGCATATTCATACTTTTCAGGCTGTGCTTTTGTATAAGGGGCTGAGGCGCAAGATAAATAAGGTTACTAAGTGAATTTATGCATGCGTGTTTAAAAGTGCTATAAAAGGTAACAAGGCGTTAAGGTTTTGACACCGCTTTCTGCTTCTTTATGTTCTTCAACTGTGATTTTGACATATTATTCAGCTGTGAATTTAAGTATTTCACATCTGTGTGGGTGTGTGAAGAACGCTCCTGTATTTGTGTCAGTATCTAAGCCTTGTCTGTGCTCACTCACATGCACGAGTGTGTGTGTTGTGTTGCAATAGGTTATGATACACCGCACAAAAACTCAGCCTTGAGTTCATCAGTTGTGGCCCCGTGGCTACAAGGGCACCGCTAATGAACCGGGAACTTTTGCCTCTATTACTGAAATTAAAAACGCAGCGTGATCTACATGGTAATGAAAGTGTTAGCTGATCTTTGACATGGCTCCAAATGGACAGAAAACAAATATCAATTAGCTCCTTTAATCCTTTGATGTGTTTCGTATTCAGCAGCAGGCGCGTGCGGTGGGATGGGGCGAGGGAGGAGGGTGTGGGGGGTTGTCCACTTTGGCCCAACAAACCTTTTGTTGAGAGGATAATAGCAATGATAATGAAGCACTAATGGACAGATGAGGGATTTTTTTTTTATTTACTGTTTGGGGGATAATGTTTTAGTTTTTTTTGTTTTTTTAATGATAATGATTTTGTGTTACACTTGCTGGGAGAAACCAGGTTAGACAGGTAATTGCAGGATGACTTGACACACAGTGTATTATCTGGTTAGTGTAAATTGATATAAATGCAGCAGGTCAGTAATCAGGTTTCTCTCTAAACCCCCGTCCAATATAAGGCTGGGGGTTGGGAAGAAATCAGATTACTGGCCTTTCTTATTCATTTTAACTGACTTGGTATTGGTTTATTTATTTATCTTGTGTGTGCGTGCATGTGTGTGTGTGTGTTGGCCCAGTGAGAAGTTTGTACTGTAATACCGCACAGACAGGATTCTACAACTCTTGAAGGTTATCGTGTTGGAAATACGGCCAAGCATGTTACAAAGGGATGTTGTCTCGCATTAACGTGATTGGCCAGAGCGGTGTCTGTTCAGATGATGTCACACAGTGGCAGAGAAGATGAGTCAGGTTCAAAGTTTCTGCCAAACATCCCTGCAAATCATCTTTTTTATGTAGTTGTTTTGACTTTTTTTTTTTGATGGACACATTGAGTGTATGCGTGAGAGAGAGAGAGACAGGATGACATGCAGCAAAGGAGCTAGCTGGATTTGAACCTGGGTCGCTGCACTGTATGGAACGATGGATGTGGTTCGATTCGAGTCTATTCAATTTAATCAAATTAGATTGACTTTAGTGTCCACTTCAGTGTCTTTTGCTTCTCCAATACATTAAAACAACTATATTACAGTTAAACAATATAAACACTGAAACATACAACAACAGACAGGAAACAGCTGCAGCAGCAGGTGGGAACAGGTTACACATACAAATCAGTACCACACAACGCTCTGTAGCCTACTCACCAGACATTATGTTCTTTTGTGCTCCACGTTGGCATCCCTGCTCAACCTCTACACTGGCTTTTTCAAGTGCATTTCAGGTACTTTATTGTAAATGCGGCGATGCTGCTCTTTCTCTCTCCCTCTCCCTGTGTTGTTTGTCATGCACAGGTGTACGTGCGGCAAACCAGATTAGGAACCCACACACATTTCCCAGAAATCAATGATCTCCATGCGAAGATCTAGCCAAGGGAAGTCAGGTTTCTCAAATCGCCAACCCCAATTAAAGTAACCAGGGCTCTTTCTGACATGATGGTTAAGAAACCAAGGTAGCTAAGTAGGAGAAGTAGGCCAACCTGGCTACTTAAGTGCATGTAAACACACTGCCTGAGAGACTCGAGTGTGTGTCTGTCTATGTGTGTGTGTGTGTGTGTGTGTGTGTTTTTCTTAACAAAGTAGCAGCTGAATCTGAATCAGATCATCATAGTGAAATGAGTTGGTCTGCTGAGTTAATAAGAGACTCTTAAATAGCTCTGAATTAAATGGAAAATTAACCTTGAAAATATCTGTGCAGTGTGAGGGGGTGTGTGAGAGTTTTTTTTTTTTTTTTAAGAGTTTGTTTAACTATTCCCAAACAGATGCAGCTGCTTTTAGAGTGATGGTTAAAACAGGGAAAGGAGGAAAAAAAACTGTTTGCCCACATTTTCTATAAGAGCCTTTGTTTGTGTTTTTACACAAGTGTTTGCTCTGTGTTGAGTGCAGAGTGAGCGTGTGGAGGTTATCTCCAGCCTCCTTTGAGTTTGCCCTACAGTCTTTGACAAAACCCTGACTGAGCTTTGATCACTTCCCTGCCTGTGCTCTCCTCAGCCTGCACGCTGCCTTCCCGCACTTCTATTGTCTCTCTCTCGCTTCTCTCTCTCCATGTTTGCCCCCCTCCCATGCTTTATCTCGATCAGCCCTTCCTGAACCTTTTTACTTCCTCACTTTTTTTCCCTCCCCCCTGTTCTCTGAACTTATCCTCTGTGGTGGATGATGGGGAGGGAAAGAGAGAGAGAGAGAGACGCATCCGTCTAAAAATCAAAAGTGCAGGGTGTTGCGTCTCCACATGAATTCCTACACACCTTGTAATTGCTGTCAGCAAGCCCTCCGACAACTCACTTAATTGCCTGCCATCCAATTTATGGTGAGATTGGGGAGGTGATGGGAGTTTGAAAAAGAAAAAAGCAAAGAGAGATGACAAAAGGAGTAAGAAAGGGCAGGGGAGGTGGAGCCCAAAAGGATGTGGTTGCCAAGCACTGAAAAGAAGAGGCTGTTAGTCCATTGTGTCCAAGTGCAGATGAACAAAAAGAGTGAATTATGTTTTATGAAAAGTGAGGATTTGTGTGATATGGTGCGGAGCTGGAGTTATTTCCCCACACACTCGGAGAAAAGCAGCTCAGGACGGACCTGCAATTAGTGCAGCGCTCATTAATATTAGTGACCTGCATGGAGGGAGGCAGCTGCGGTAATGGTTCTAGGTGGGAGGACTGCTCAGAAACTGCCATTGTTCCCACAGTCGTTCTGCTACACTGTAATTGGTATAAGTGCCGTCATAAACGCTCCATTGAGCTGTATAATGTCTTCATATAGGTCCCTCTTTTTTTTTCGTCACAGAAAACCTACAGATAAAGCTATGTAGCAGAATTAGATGAGAGTACAGCTGTAGTTCGCACGGCTTTTGACTGTCGGCTCTCGTATCACATCTGCAGGTAATTCGAGCAGCAAGGCTTAAAATATCGCGGGCTGGAGAAGGCAGGAAGAGAGAGAGAGCGATGAAGACCTTTGAATTGGTGCTGAATGTGTGTGTGTGTCAGAGCTCTGCCAGAAATGATAAAAAAACAAAAGTAGTGGTCAGACTGATCCACTCCGGGGACGTAGCCACACAGAATTCACATCCACGCTGTGAATTTATGAGTTACAGCCAAAAACTTCTTCTGAGAGGTGACCTTCACATTTAACCTTTGACCTTTCACCACCAAATTGTAAATAATTCATCCCTTTGTGCCAGATGTAATGAAATGCCCTAATAGCAGCGATGTGTGGAGACGGTGACCTTGACCTTTGACCTCTGACCACTACAGTTTTGTCAGTTCATCTTTGAGTTGTTGTTGTTGTTGTTGTTGTTGTTGTTGTGTCATGTTTCTGAAATGTCTTGCTCATGAGAATATGTATGGACGGACATGTGGGATGGATGGATGGATGGATGGATGGATGGACAACATCCCGCCTCCGCCGCCACCCATGGCTGTCATCGCCGTGGGTGGAGGCATCAAAAGGCTTCTCTGTCCCAGCATTTCACTGTCGACTGCTACTAAACCTTTGTTATTGCCAGAATGGCAATAACAAATCAGAATGCATCCTTTGTTGTTTGGTCCTGTTTTTTTTGTGTGTGTGTGTGTGTCTCTGTTTTTTCTGCTTGTCAAAAGCCAAGTTGACTTCTACAGACTTTGGCTTCCTCTGATGTCAGTTTTGAGAAGTGATAACTTTGCAGTGCTAACAGCCCCAAAGACAGGCTGCAAGCAACAACCATGCTGTGGAATTATCATTCTGTATTAATCTTTTAGACACACATACAGTGTTGTATACGCAATGCTGTGCATAGTGTATCATGTGGATGTTCAAAAGTTGAATATTTTCCATAACAAAACATAAACTCAACAGAGAGAACCAGAACTTAGTTGAAAACATACTGAAATTACAGACAGGGTCAACACTTTATACTGTAATAACTACACACTGTTAAGCATTAGTTAATGCATTCTTCCTATATTGAAATTTATTTACCGTATGTGAAATTTCTAAACACAGTTAATACATGTTAAACTCTCATTAATAAGCTTCAATAATAATCTATTATCTCTATTTAACACCCACTATTATATGTCATGGTATGTTTAATTTTAAATGTTTGTCAAATATTTACGTACACTTTATAAATGATCATATGAACCACTGACATCTCCTACAGTAAATGACTGGTTTTTAACTGATATAATATTTGATTTATAAATGCTGAATCCATCATTTATTAAGTATGAAAATACAATCAGTTATTGCATTATAGAGCTTATTACTAGAGTTAGACATTTATAACTTCCTATATTGATACGTATTAGTGTCAATATAAGAGGAAAGATTCTTACCAATCCTAAGTAAAAAGTTTCCTTGTTTATTGATTCACTGCCATTTTAATCTACCGTTGTTGCTGTTTGTTGTTAGTGCAAGCTCAACACAGTGTTCACTTGTCGTTTTAATAAAAGCAAAACAGGAACAAGTAGAAGTCTGGCGTGTAAACATGGAGGCCGGTGCTGATGAACAAATACATTGAAGAGATTGGTCAGTGGAGCAAAACGACATGTGTTTATACTCATGTATAGCTCTGCCGCATAGGATGACTCTGTTTCACTGGTGAAATTAGTGCTGCGAGCTGCTGTAGTGGAGCTGATTTCACTCCCTTCAGTGTTTTTACTCAGCCATTACCGCAAACACAGGCTTTTATCTCCGACTCAGTAAACACACATGAGTAGCCACAGTCGACCGGCAGGCTCAAACATGATGACAGGGCCTGGATGTAGCACATGCATGTACAATTTACTGTAGTCCATATGCACACATTAGAGACATTAAAGCAAATACTGTAGCATCCTCATTGACAGAAAGCATGCACATCCACACACGGAGCACACACACTGCACCGAGCCTTTTTATAATGCAAGTTCATCACCGGAGTCGAGCTGAGGCAGACAATAAACCAAGTGTTGTTCCTGAGGATAAAGTGACCAATCCCTGCAGTCCACAAAATGAGTCTCCCCTCTGGGCGCTCGCTTCAGCTTCGATTAATATTCATGAGAGCGAGGCTGGTATGAGGATGTGCGTGCGTGTGAGTGTGTGTGTGTGTGTGTGTGTGTGTTTACTCTGGCGAGAAGTTGGAGGGACGGTGCTACTGTATCAGACAGCAGCTGGATTGCAGAGGTTGTTGTGTGTGTCTGTGTTTGTGTGTGTGTTTGTATTACTCCCTCTTGGGACTATAGTATATGACAGCAGAGACCAAAGACAGATGAAGAGGCTGTTGCCGTGGGGACAGGTGACATATGGATCAGCCAGAGAGTCAGAACACAGGGGTCAGAGGTCACAGATAGGAGCTGTAAGCGTGTGGCTGAGTGCTACTGCGCTTGTGCTCTTGTGAATTGGACTGCAGTGGATGTGCCAGCTTGTAATTTGGCCTCGGCTTACGCTGATCCCTGTCCAAGAGGAAAAAAAGTCGAAGTAAGGAAAGAGGTATAATATGAAGCTGGTGTATTTTCTAAGCGGCATGTCTATAAAGATTGTTTTTATGGTATTTTGCCTTTGTTTGACATTTAGCGGACGTGGTGACCTGGAAATGTAGCAAAAGGATAACAACATCCTCTGTGGACACTTTGCAAGTTAAATGGCTTTAATCTTAAAGGCAACACACAACAGCTGCGGTAAGGCAAGCGCACAGAAACCGTATACCTGTTGTTTATTACAGGGGGTCACACAGCAGCAGTGTCAAGACACTGCATCAGGAGACACTTTATTACACTTTATTACATCCTCTCTGTGGATATGGCCTGGGCGACCTTGCGTACTTCCTCTGTCTCAATAGCAAATCCATCAAATGACTCAACATGAAGAGTGTCCTTTAAACTACACACAGCAGAACACCCAAGGAGTGACAACAACACACACACACACACACACACACAGTCACACACACTCTACATCCAAAGATACCTAAATCATCTGGATTCAGACCTAATCACCAGGATTTGGTTGCAGCAGCTTTCCTTAAAATCCATTAATAGGTTCGTGAGAATAGTCTTAGTGTCTACTTAATAGTTTCAGTTTGGTGAATCACCAAACTTTGTTAGGCTATAGTGTATGCAGTATGCACAGGTACACAGTTACACACAAAGTTGGAATAATAAAGACATATTCCTCTTTTTATTCCTATTATAAAAGTTAATTGTTGTTTAATTTTCATAGTGATATGATTGGAAGAGATTGATCAATATATACACTCAATCAATCAAGAATAGCCTAAACTAGCCTAAGTTATACCCCAACCCTGCATGAGAAAGTGATATAACTGATGGAGGTTTAATTTTGTGAGATTTATTTTAAAATCTTTCCTGTTTACAAGATTATTAAACATTATATAGTACAAGTGTGAGATCAGAAGTGTCAGTTATGCTGTGAAATCATCATTTTCTATTTAAGATTTTATCTGGAAAAGCCTGTTTTGATGCAGTGATGCTTCAACCTTCATTTATAAAGCAATATGAAGTTTACACACACATAAAGAGCCAATGCCACTGGCTCTGTATACAAAAGCTGATGCTGTGACATGTTTTGGCAGCGCATCACAGCGTCAACATTAGTGGTTTTCTCAGCCGCCGTGATGTGTGAGAATCGTCCTCCTTTAGCATGCATTATGGAGGCCGGATGTTGTAAGCAGGCTAGGCTGCAGGCTATATGCACCGAGCATGTTGACAAAAAAGCAAGTCACAGTCTATAAAAGCCTTTCTGTGATGCCGACACCTCGCTGCACGCTGGGATGTGCTCGGAGGACTCTGGGCAGCAAATTGTCTTGAGGAATCCACCATCATTACCGGCCCAAAATAAATTCTGGGCACTTTTCTGGATGACAACATTTACAGTGTCGTGGGAAGCGAGTGCTACATTACCACCTGTACCAGGCAGTGAAGCAAGAGATTTAAGAAATGTGTGGTTTCCAGTTGTCGAGCTGAGCTGTAAAAGCTGAAGTGCTAGGATTGAGACATGCCATTTGAAAAATTTATGACACAGTACATTACCTACTGTATGAGTGTGGTTTTTGTGGGTCCCTCCGTACGATGCTCACCAAGTTTATTTCAGTGTTTTGCTTTTTTCTTCCAGGAGATAGAGGAAGAGGATAAATGGAAGCAGCTGGGAGGAGAGAAAGAAAGAAAGGAAGGAAGGAAGGTGGGTGGGAAATGGAAAAAGTGGTCGTGGTGGAGTTTGAGCAGCAAAAGACAGTTCGGATTATGGTGGATCAAATAATATTATTCAGGGCAACACAAAGCATCAGGCAGAGGCAGAGAAAGACCTCCACAATCTCTACACAAGGGAAACAAGTTTCAAAGATTTATTCAGAGGAACATCCATTTAAATCATGGCAGATGGGAGGCATTGTAAAAACTGCACTTTACTGCTAATAGTAAAAGTGTGTTCGGGTTTTGGCAGAGACACAGGTGGGCTCTACATGCAGACGACTGATTGCAGATGCTACCAGCAGCAACTTAGGGATAGACGCCCTTATCCACAGCAACCACTGGAGAGAGAGCGAGAGCTTTAACGGATGGGGGGGTAAAAATAGTAATGGCACTGAAACAGAGCCTGATCCGTCGCTGCCAATATCAGCTCGCAGTCCTGTGGAGGGAACACGAAAAACCGAACTGGCACGGCTGCCAGCCCTGTCTCGTGTCCCGTGAGTCTACAGCATCTTACCCTCCGCAATCAGCTTGGACAGGTTTTTCAATTTGTTTTAGTCAGTGCTTTAATTAAGTGTACAATACTCTTTCAGAGATGTGGCACAGTTTGTTCATTCATCTATCTATCTTACACATGCAGTAAATCTCATGGAACAGACACAATCTTGTTAGTTTTAGACAGGAAACTGCTCGGTTTAGGAAAACATTGTCGCTTAGGGCTAGAGTTGGCTAAAATACGTAGATGGTAGATCCCTAAGATTAGACGACGTTCAAGTGTCATAGGTGCAATGATGAACAGGATTCAGGTTGTGGATTGGCTGGAGTTACAAATAACACCTGTTTAATTCAAACAGGAAACAATCAGCATCCATCCATCCATCCATCCATCCATCTAAAATCTAAATCAATTTTAGACTTCGGCTTTTATCTTCCCAACACTTTGGTTCTCTAGAGCCTGTAAACTGTAAATAAAGATGTCATCATAACCTCTATGATGTCATCCATAAGCTTATGACAGAGCTGGCTGCTCCTTCATCATCATCTTGGCAACAGCTGACCGCACCAAAACCCCAGTTTCACCCCTGTTATAGTTGTGATGAAGGAGAAAATCAGGCGAATACCAAGCTATAAACATGTTTATTTCTGCTGTTACGCTGGTTGGGAGTCTATGGGGAGTGACTCATCTTTGGAGCCAGCCTGTTCTTCCATGTTGGCTTCATTTTTCAGTTTCCATTTGTTAGACAGACACAGACAGTAACTAACATGTTTGATCTTGATGATTATGAAGCACTGTCACATGTAATAAGTTTAAATGGTGCAAGCACATGTCTTGACATGTCATGACATAACATGACATGCTCTTTTCACATGTGAAATATAATCAATTTGCCTTGAGCTTCATCTGTACATGTTTGATAAGGAATACGCCTCTGACATGCTCTGATATGCTTTTCAAAAAAAATTCTGTTTCCCATTAAACATGCAACAAAGCCTCCTGCCAGATCTTACTTGGAATAGAAATACCTGACCTCCTGAGGGCCCACCTGAAGAAATAAAGGTTACATTGGTAGAATAGAAACTAACAAGATTAAAGCCTCCCACTGGATATTCCTCTTTGTTCTTGTTTAACTCAGTGTCAGTAATGTAAAACATAAAAGAGCCTGTCTCGTACATACACTTTTTATTTTCCACCGAGAGACAGCCGAGTTGTCAGTTGCCCACGTGGTGGTGCAGTGTTACGATTCCGAATATGTTCTGTCTCATGCCCGTGGTGGTGTCGTGATGGGCCTGAGGTCGGGGCGATGTTGTCATAGCACCGACTTCATGGTTTGATTTCCACTGGCACGACTGAACGGCGAGCCTATTGACTGAGAATGTGAATGGGCAATCCAAGAAATTTATGGCCACACCTCATTCATGCATTCCTGATGCTGCGGGGAAAAGGCCAGAGACAAATTGTTAGGCAAATTGTCTCGACTGTGTGTGAATATATTTTCTGTCAGACTAAAAATGTGTGTGTTGTATTCTGTATGTAAAAGAGAGAAGCAGGCTCTGTGTGTAAGGAGGGATTTCTGCATGAATGAGGGAAAGGTCAGAGGTTATGGACAGTTGGTTTGTGTGTATGTGTTGTTTTAGGGAGCTCTATCCAACAAAATATGTTGTGTGTGTATGTCTGCTGCAAAATAAGTTTTGGAGGCAATGTAATTACTGTCTGAGGTCACTGGTTATGTTTACAATGCACAAGGTTTTGACACCAGAACCTCAGGCTCAAATCCCATATTACAAGATGTGCTTCGGGGCTGAGTTTCTTAACATAACCATAGAGCCAATATTTTGTTAGCAGCAGGCAGCACAGACTGCAGTGGACTAGTCATGAAACTAATAATTGAGTTGTCAGTCAACAGAACATTATACTGCTTCATTTTGTTAAATATTTAAGCAAGCGATCATGACCAGGCGGGATAAACACTGTTTGAATGGCACATTTCAAGCACTGGGAAATCAATATACAAATGTGCATTATACAGGAAGATTAAAAAGTAAAGGGTTCTCATTGGTCGAGTGGCTAGAGCACATCTCATGTTGGCATTGCCTGAAGCGGTGAACACCAGTCTGACTCCCGAACGCCTGTTAATCCCTCAGTTTCTCTCTCTGCTGCAAAAAATTTAAACAGAAGATTAAAGAGTAAGTAATGGTGATGATTACCAACAATAACAAGCAAGGTTATTATTGAATTATTAAACAGATTATTGAATTACTATGGACATATTGCGCACTATTTTATACTAACTACAACAAATGTCAACATCCTAATAAGGATTTGCTCTTCTATGTAAACTGAATATATGTGCACTATTGGACAGACTAAACAAACACTGAAGACTTTAGCTTGGTCTCTGGAAGCATTTGATTGGCAAACAACAAATCAATTAATAATAATAAAAAAAAAGTAGATTAACTGAGGATTAAAGTAATCATTAGTTCCAGCCCTAAAGGGAAGACCTCGTTGTTAACTATTTGTATCAATACAGTGTGTATTTGATTTGCTCTGCTTCTGTTGACTCTCCAGAACAAATCCAAGCGAGCTGAAGTTGTAATCTGAGCACACAGAGACAAAATCTCAGGAAAGTACACTTATTAAAATGCAGAGGGAGGCTGGGGAGGTGGGGAGGGTTTAATTGTAAGCAGCGGGTGCTGTAGGAGCACTGAGGAGCAGCGCGAGTGTTAGAGTAAGCAGAACAAATGGGTACGTGTACAATTTGCCGATGCATTAACAGTGACTTGCTATATATAGGCTATATATAGAGTATATACACACTGTGTAAAATGAATTTCCTTTTAAACATATTTGCTGCTGCAGTTTAGCTGTACTTAAATGAAATTCTCAGGAGACAGTTTGTAATAGGGGTTGTGTGTGTGTATTGATTACTGAGGAAAAAGCTTGTCCTGGGGCATCATTCTGTGTGTACGTGTGTGTGTGTGTTGGGCTGTTATGAGTGAATTGCATAATATGTGTATGTTTGGACAAGGGACCTCGGTTTTCCAGTCATAACTCATTGTCATGTTGCATGGCGTTGGAAATAGCCCTAGAAAATAGAGGAGGGAAACACGCACCCCTGTTATTTTGTCAGTGTCAGTTGTTTGGTGCAGTGACAGGGATAGGCTCGGGGGGAGGTGGGTGAGAGGAAGAATGGGGGCTGGCTGGCGGGCGGGCGGGTGGGTGGTTGGACCTTGAATCCAAGCGAGCAAGAGACCGGACCCAGCCGAGCAACGCACTGGCAAGGCAGGCGAAAATAAACAGCAGGCCTGAAGAATCAATTCAGCGTGCCTGTCAGAGGACTGTCAAACTCCCCTCCATGATGGACAGTCTGGATGTTCACAGTCTATTTGCCGCCAGGCTGTGGAGCGGTGAGTAAGTGAACCGTGCCGGGCCGAGCAGAGACAATATGAAGAGGGAGTGTAGAGCAATATCTGCTGTTGCCATGCTAGATCAGCATAAACGTCAAGGCCACTCTGGCATGGCCTGAGGGGTCTTCTGAGACCTCGGTGTGTGTGTGTGTGTGTGTGTGTGTGTGTGTGTGTGTGCGTGCGTGCACCTGTAGGTGGCTGTCAATGTGTGTGCGTTTGCAGTGTGGTGCATAATTGTCAGTGCGTGGTTGTGGGTGTAAAGTGTTAACATAAATCAACTTGAAATCTTAATTACTTTAATCCATTTACCTGTTTGAGTTGTTCTCAAGGTGCATATATGGTACATAAATACAGTGTGTATAAAAAAAAAACTAGATTAACTGAGGATATATACATAAATATATAATATATATACACATACACCTACATGAGGAGGTGAGATTAATTCACGGAAAATTCAAGATAGTGACGCTGCTGCAAGTAATTAACAGCAGGTCTCTGTTCTCATAATAATGCCAAACAACCAAGGAAAAAAAAAGCCAAACAGTATTGTCAGTAATTATTCATAATTATCACCCATGTGGTGGTCATGCTGAGCCACCCATAATGATAACACTTTTTCTTATTTAAACTTTGTCTGCAGCTTCGTAATGGAATTCAGTGCTGGTGCCAGATAATATCCTTCACCGAGATGTGTATTCCAGTTTTATCCCTTGAGCTGGACTTGTCAACACAGCTCAGTGGTGAGTGGATTTCAATTTAGACTTTTAAAGACAAAACCTTTAACGTCAGGCTCTAGCTGAGAGTTGGTAATTCAAGCGTTGTCACATTTTTCTTTGGTTTTGTTAACTTTACTCTTAAAATGAAACACTTTATTTATTTATTTTCATGCCTATATATGTCATTTATAACCATGATGGACACTTATTGCAGGATTTGTAAAATGATAGCACTGATTTGTAATGGCATCGTCTTCTGTTTAAAACATCTGCATGCATGCGGCAACTGATTGATCACGTCCCACTAGATCTTTGTAACAAACAGCTGCTTCTGTTATGACACATAAAACACTGACATGAACACGGAGGAAGAAAAAAAAAGTGTCTTTCATTCACGATGATGAAATCTGGAGACATGAGGAGAATCTCTTTGTTCTAAAACATCACAAATCTGACAATCACACTCTCCTGCAGACAGACCTGTGTCTCCTGCTTAATGATACGTTCCCTTCACACAGGTTCAAATCCCTGCTCTCTAATGGTGGTAATTGGGAATCTTTTACCTTTAAAGACCTTGCATGGCATCTAAGATATGTAAGGGGTTCTCGTACTTGTTCTAACTTCCTGCTAATTGGATCCCTACTTGGGACTATGCTGCATGTACGGGAAAAAGATGTGAAAAATGTGAAATATGTAATGGATGCTATTGATGGAAAAGATTCCCGTGTGCATGACTTCTGACTGTTCAGGTCACCAGACACCTCAGGGTGGTTGCATCATGATGACGTAGTTAGTGAAGGAGCTACTGAGAGTTTTACTATTTTTACACTGCTGGCCTTAGCAACAGCTGTTTATTTACCAGGAGGAACATCTATTCAACATCAAGCTTCATTCCTTTACTCATCAACAGCTGTCTGGAGGTGGAAAACAATGCAACTTGTTTCCATCACACATTTTCTTCTCTCCCACTATTAGCATGCGAGCCCATCTTCTCACTTTCCTCCAATCAGCCCTGAACACATACAGTAGCAGGGGGTGTGTTATAACCTCTGATATAATAAAGACAATCCAAAAGTTTTGCTCTGCTACAGAGCATTAGCAGCTGTTTACTTATTCTTTAAAACATTGAATGATTGACACTTTTTTTTTTTTGCTTTGTTTCCAGTCACTTCTGTATTGTCAGTTGTATCAAAAAAAATCACAGCCTCTCCATTGTTACAACGTGTTATTTGACATGGACTGTATTTACAGTTGCAACCGGTAATTACATGTGAATGCAGCTTGAGCCACCTGTGCCGCTTTGCACAGCATTAATCATCACACTTAAATTGGTCTTCCCATTTAAAGTAGAGATAAGTTTAATCATGTTTAAGTCGATAAGGTGAAATGTATGGAAATCTCTATATTTTCAGGTGTACAGAGGATTGACTGGGATGAAGTTATTCTATCGACATTTCTCATAACAGACAATTTGACTTGTAGTAGCAGAGCTAATAACAGTAATGATGTTGCTCTGATGAAGTGGTAAGTCAGCGTGCTCAGACCTTGATTATTATTGTTTACACCTGTGTCTGAGTGGTGTCTGTTGTGTTGTATCATCTGTGGGGACTTTTCCATGAACCAGCTCTGCTCAGCTCTTTGTGATCTGCTAATTAGAGAACATTAAAATGTGAGTGTTTGTGTACCGCTTCCAACTAAGCACTGAGCAAAGCATGTAAGCTTAAACGCTTGCTGTTTTTAAATGTATTCACACACGCGTTGCTCCTTCTAGTCCCCTCCGCTGCATGGAATGAGACATTTCTGTTGGGGATTTAAACTGTGATCAACTTTTCATTGAGTACTTCTGCTTAAACTCGGGTCTGTGCCCTCAGGCAAAAGGTACCACACCGTCTGACAACCTGCCCACCGACTGATTAATGCTCCCATCTGATTACCGATCACAGCTAATCCATAGCCCCACAGCACCCAGTGGTACATATTTAAACTGCCATTAACTCAGGCTGCTTCTGCTACTCCCTACAAATCTCACAGGTTTGAATAAGTTACTAAAAGAAGATGTCAGCCCGGTTTTATAACATGATTCAAATGCTGATACTAGACTCTTGACATCAATATTTAAAGGTTAATCAACATTAAAGATTAAACAACAAATTCCATCACATCAGGCATGTTTGGGGCCTTTTTTTTTAAAGATAAGCTAACAAAGTTTGTTTTTTTTGTTAAAGAAGCTATTTGTGGGGCGTTGTTCAGCTCAGTGGGTACAGCCGGCGCCCCATAGACAAAGGCTATAGTCTTCGCTGCAGCGGCTCCGGTTCGATTCCAGCTGTGGCCCTTTGATGCATGTCATTCCCCCTCTCTGTCTCCCTATTTTCTGTCTCTCTGCAGTTGTCCTATCAGTTTTGTTTTTTTTCTTTTTAAAGAAGAAGTTAGGTGTTGCTGTTTAGCCAATGTTAAAGGGATAGTTCAACATTTTGGCCACGCTATGAGATAGTTACGGAACGTTACCAGACGGAGTTGTTTTCGAGGCAAATACAGAGACTGCTTGTCGAAAAACTGCCTCCGAAGGGAACGCGCATCAGTGGTTTTGCATGAATTTACCTCTAAAACAACTCTGTCTTGTAATTCCTTTATTATGTCATAGCGTGGTGAATGTGCAGGTCACAACTCGTTTTGGAGTTGTTGGATTGTGTATTTGATGAGTTTGATGAGAAATCCCATGAGCCTCCATAGCGTAGCTTTGAGCAGCTTGCGGCTCTGCTCCGCCGTTCTAAAGATAGCTTGCACAATTAAAGGTAATGAACCTACTGCTAAAACTATACGGATTATGGCAATGGGCCAATTTGTCAAAATGTTGAACTATCCCTTTAACATTGAAAACTAGACTAGTAGAAACATTGTCAGTTCAGCATTAAACTTAATCATTCTAACCACTAACTGCTAACCAGCGACCGCCATCTCATCGCATTCTCATAGCGACTCACTGTAGCCTCCAGTAGCGCCTCTAAGGGGGGGTGTAGTGTAATACAACCTCTTATTTTTGTCAGTGCACCAATAGCTGAAGCTCTAGTTGAGGAACCAAAACGTGCACCAGGTAATAAACCATGTCTGCTGTAACAAAAAAGGGATCCACTCATAAAAACATTGCTCACTGGCACGACTATTTGTGAAAGACAGCCATAAAAGATGGAGATGGCTTTGTATTCATTATAGGGTTTGCATTCAAGAAATCAAGAAAGACAGTATGCAATCCAAAAATGTGGCATAGGTCGATTTATCCTGTTTTGGGGACAGATATTGAAAGAAAGAAAAAAGGTGATGGTCGATTGTCCCTTCCGTCCTCTGTTGACCCTCCTCCCTGTTTGTATCACAGCGGCTCTCTGTGCCGGTGTGTTCATGCTCCATTGCTCTGGCCTGAGCGCTCGACTTGCCTTGGGGTGTCTGGGTCCTGCAGCACAAGACAGTAAATCCTCCTGTGTCCTGATGGCTATTGATTAGGTATTCACATCCTGCCTTCTGCTCAGGAGAAATCAGCTCTGGCCTCTACTCTTCCCTCTCTCTGTTTCTCATCATCTCTCTATCCCTATTCACTGCTACACTTTTACCAGCGGGCCCTCACACGGGTATGACAGCATACGGTGCATTATGCAGGATGCAGACACAGCTTTGTGCTTTCTTTACTCGGCATCTCCTCAGCTAAATAAATATCATGCCTCCGCCTTTGTTTATCCAGCAGTATGACTCTCCTCTGTTCCTTCTCTCCTCCCTCTGACACTGCGTCTCTTCCACTTCCTCTCATCCCTCATTTTCTCTGTGTCACTCTGCCTCATCTCATCCCTCTCTCCTTCTCTGACCTGTCACTCTTCGTCCGGTCTCGCTGGGACGTAACAAGCTCTCTGTCTGTAATTACCACCCGCTGAGGGAGCAGCGAAGCATGCTCCGGTTGCGTTGTCATCCCTGATCATGATAATGTATGCAGATGAGCCTGCAAATATAAATCTAGTGTTTCCCCCCCACTCGGTGGAAAGGCCTAAACTTAGCTGACCAGGCGTTCACCTCAACCACTCGGTGACACCGGCTGCGAAATGCTGAGTGTGCAAACCCAGTGAACCCAGTGACATAAGCAAACAAACAAACAAACCCTCAGTGGGGAAGTAGCTTTGGTAACACATACAAACATGAAAAAACAGAGACTTCAAACACAAACAACAAAGGAACAGGTCGACATGATTAGTGTGTATCTCTCTAATAATAAAAAAAAGAAAGAAAGAAACTCATCAGCTTTGTCCTCCTTCTGCCCAGAAACTCACTTCCTCAAACACTAAAGCAGTGTTGAAGCATGGCAGTAAAGGTAATTTAGGAGACAAAAATTACAGCTAAGCTATTTATAACTGAGATGTGAGTAAACAGTACACAACGGCGCAAGTTACAATCAAAACTCGAATACATCATTTTTATTTGCTCGGTATATCTCCATGCTGCAGTTTACTGTGTGAATTTACAACCCCTCCCACATGTCATATTTCAACACAGCTTTTACCTAAAAATACGAGTGTAATATAGTTCCCAGGTGTAACTGGATTTTTTTTATTTTTTTTATGCATTTTTTGTTTTTTACTGCATTGAGTCAATCTCAGCAGGGTGTGTGTCTGAGAGTGAGTTGGGGCGGTGTTTATATATACAGTATGTGTGTGTGCGTGACAGAGAGAAAAGGTGTGTTCATGATTGTGTGTGGGCGAGTAAAAACGTGTGCGAGAGGAGCCGTGCGTGCGTGCGATTATTATATGTGTGTGTGGGTGTGTGTGACAGAGAAAATGATAGAAAGAGAAAGGTTGTTTATTTAGGATTTTCTGTGTGAAAGCGGTGTGCGTCCATGTGTTTGTGTCGGTGCGTGTTTATGCATGTTTATGTGTGTGTGTGTGCAAGAGATGTGTTTCCCAGATTGTCACTGTCACTTTTGTCAGTGTGTGTGCATGTGTTACAGAAAGGGGGATTACTGCATGTATGTGTGGGTGTGAGTTTTTCTGCCCAAGAAAGAGAGAAAGGTATGCATTCTTGTGTTTCACGTGGGTGTGTGTTTACTTGAGAGATACATGAAGATAATGTGCGTCTTAGATTTGATGGATGTGTGTGAGACAGTGTGTGTGTGTTTGTGCGTGCATGCATGTGACGTAGGATCCATAAAATGCCGATCCCTGAGCTGGAGGGCTGCCCAGGAGCCTCTGCTAACCCTCTCTTAGGTGGTTTAGGAAGCTATCGATTTCATAGTCCTGCTTTGTTTTTCCGCTTTCTCATAAATAGCAGATCAAACTCGCTATCGCCCCTGTTTGTTTTGTTTCTTTCTCCTGCGGGCTATTTACTCTGACATTTCCACCACTATCCTTGTTACATGGTGCAGCAAAATCATTTCATTTTTTGCCGCACCTCTGCAGACTATACCAGGGGCAATACCTTTGATGGTGATGAAGATGATGACGAAGAGTCAGGAAGGAAAGTACAGAGAATGAAAAACTTTTGATGAGCACATAATGATGATCATAATAAAAATTAATGGTGTATAGGAGCACAAACACTGGCGCTGGCAGTGTTAATGTAGGAAAACATTGTCCATTGAAATGATGAAGGGTCAGTTACCCCAATTACAAGAATATGGATATTTTCTCTTCTCACTTATATCCCCTGTGGTAGCTGTACAGAACATTTTTGGTTTTATTTGTCAAGAGTTTGACACATTCTTCCCTGATATTTCTGCTCCCAACTCAGAACGCTGGAGGTGAACGAAATTGTGTTTGCGGTGCTCACAGCCTTAAGAAATCACATTTCAAATATTCAGCAGCCAAGAAAAGAAACAGTGTCACTGTGTCACTCAACAAAAAACCTTAGAGATGGACGGAAAAACTGTCCCAACCTGCTCCCCACTTCCCCTCGGCCTCCGTCTCTGGCTGTCTAGAGGTCAGCCTCCTGCTCATGGCCAGAGATGACCTCTAGATCTCACCTTCGCCATCTGCCCACCAGCCATGTCCTAACCAGTATTGTCAGTGTGTTCTGCCTCTTAGTCGAATTGCTCCAGTTGTCTGTTTGGCCTCTGGTCTGCCTGTGGTGTCCTGCTTTGGATCTGCAGCCCCTGGGCCGTCCTCCAGAGTGGCTCCGTCTGTCTGGCCTGCCTACAAGTCATCTGCCTAAGGTTTCCTGCCCGCAGGCCGTCAGCCTGAGGTCTCCTGTCCCGCTTGTAGGCTAAGTGTGATTTCTATTATTAAAGATATTTTTGCTGCATGTGCCAGGCTTTGAGTCTGTGTTTGTGTCCTCCTTGACTGTGCTCATATCAGCAAGTTGTGACAAAAACCTACCAAAACTTTTTACCTGGGCTACATGGAGAACATAAAATTACTTTTGGTTGTTTTTTGGATAAACTTAATCTGTAATGGTTAATTTTATGGCTTTATGACGCTTGAGTTTTGGATTACAATAAAATTGCCAAATAAAGCCGGCAGCTATGGATTACTTTCATTTTTAATAAGCTGTCAGTTATTGAATTGTTTCCTATTACAATATCCTCAAGCAGAGGGTGATGTCATCTAATGTAACAACAGTCCATAAACCCAAATGTTTTCAAATGACTATAAACATAGACAGTATCGGATTCTCACATTTACAAATATCAAATATTTTTTATTTTCCATGGCACTGTATGGATAAACGACAGCTAACTGTGGTATAAACTACAGTAGGTTACTCTGAGCTAATTGTTATTTAAGCTATATGGCTAACATTAACTTATAATAGATCCATGCATAGGCCACAGATGGTGATAAAGCTACTCAGATAAAACTGTAGTATGATGCCACAGTAGCTAACTTTTAATCTATGGTAGCTAACTGTAGCATAAGCTTCAGTAGCTAACTGTAAATCAAAATAGTCTGCAGCCAATGATAAATAATAATGATGATAAACCAATGGATCACGGGTTAATTCATCATTGTTTTGTTAGTGCTACCAGTTGATAAGTCATGTCCAGTCATATCCCGTATGCTCTCAACTAAACCCTACTGCTACTTTGATTGTAGCGATTTGAACTTTTTACTTCAAATCCAAATGATAATCGTCTGCCATAAACGGTCAGTTTCGTGGCTAAACGATGGTTGTGGTGAAGGCAGTACTGATATTAATAGACTGATGATGATGATGAGCAGGAATATGATGACAATGTAATAATAATACCGATGCTATAGCAAGAGTAACGACATTTATAATGATGATGACGGCGACGATGTGATTGCCATTTTGAGGCTGATGAAGATGATAATACGCTGTCTGTAATAATCATGACAAATGCGCCGTAGATGAGAAAGGTGATGAGGTTGCCAGTGGTAATAAGGTTTTTAATAATATCTGGACCAGATAAGAGTTATTTTGAGAAGTGCGATGTTTGTCTTGCTCACACAGGTTTCTTCCTCACATGTCACCCGCATGGTATTTTGGGGATTTTGACATGAGCATGACTGCAGCGAAGTGAGAAGAGGAGGTGTGTTTCCTTCTGTGCTATTTTTAAGGCTTTTACTCAGAGCTATAATATTGGATTGTCATATGAGACGAGATAATGTCTGAGAAGATTTTCATATCCTGAAATAGCTTAAATGTTGGTGTTTTTCTGGCCTCATGACACATCGCACAGTTTTTTAACCTTAATAGGCTCTTGTGTCTGAGTTGAATAAATAGTTAATGCCTCTGTCTGTTTTGCTGCAGAGTAATGTCCTGGCTGATTTATGTGATGAGCTCTCAGACGACACCAGAATTACAGCCATGGTAGCGTCAAGCTCAACATCATTTCGCTGATGTTTGCATTGATCACAGTTGGCAGTCGCCAACGGTAAGGTAATCCATGTGAATATAGATGTCGCTTAGTCATAAAAACACAATTATGACAGTTTGGTTTCAATCCACCTGTTTTATCCACGTTGTGTGTTGAGTGAAGAATCACATTGAGTAAAGAATTAGCGCCATCAGCTGTTCATTTTGACAAACCAACGCATTACTTTGCATTTTCTTTTGAAGATTTTCTCAAAATAATCATTCACATAATTTACACAGCATCTTAACAGAAACCCACTTATCAGTTTATCAGGAAAAAAGAAATATCACTAATGTGTCACTTTTGTCTGACAGGACTTTACTCTTACTCTTCAACACTCGCCAGCTAATGGTTAGAAATTAAAATTGCAACTGACCTCTTGCCATGTAATTAGAAAAAATGTGAAGATAAATAATTGAAACCACTGCATAAGAGTTTCATTAAGATCATTTAAAATGAAAATGACTTAGTAGAGTTTTTGAATTTTGCCTATTTGAACTTTTGAGTAGTGGATAAAAGCACAGACATGTAACATGTGACATGAGCAAATCCTTTTTTTTAAAGTTAGGAATTACAGTACAGCCCATCCTTTGTTTTAACATTTCAGCAGCAACATTTCAACTCCTACTGGGTTTTTAAAGGATGTCCCGTTGAGCACTTACATGCAGTAGAGTCACTGTGCAGGTTTACTAGCGACATTTCTCGGCAGTAACAGTGGCTTGTTTTCCTTGGCCATTAACCCGGATTAGTCTATAAACCTATGCCTGACTTCTCTCAGTATTTTCCTGTGTAAATGTCTTCCGAAAGCCCAGAACAACATTACATAATTAACCGGGGCATTTGGTCCAAAACATTGTGACTCTTGATTCTGTCATCATTACCAATACATACTTTTTCTGTATGATAATAATAACAAATTGGTTGTTTTTAATGAAGAGGGTGATGCTGGTGAATGGATGTAAAAGCTGTAATGAGGAATATGATGATGATTATTGCTAATGATGGAAATGACTTGAAAGAAATACTAAAGAGTAAAGATGCCGACATTAATCAAGTCTGAATCAGAGGGAGTGGAAACTAGTGGCAGTCTAAATCTAACAGAGGCCATAGAGGGACTAAATCATCTTTGTAAGCAGTAGCTCATCCCAGTGTCAGCACAACAGCACTAAAAGACTGTTCCCTTATGATGAAATGCATAATATGGAAAAGCTGAAAAGCAACTATAGAAAGCATTTATCTCAGCGAGAAATCAGCGATAGCATAAGGGTCCAAATTAGTTACAAAGCTTCGATTCATACTTGCATTTAGCTAATTTCCCACTGAATTATCATCCCAATTTATCTCACAAATGGGATCCAAATTTGTCTCTCTTTTTAGGGGATTCATTGGGGTTTTGAAGCGGGCCCTATTTGGTGCGGATATGCAACTCCAAGAACACAGATGCTGTGTTGTTTGCCTCGTCAAGAGCTTCGAACCCCCCACAGATGTGCTCATTTCCCTAGGCAAGGGGTGGAAATGACATGCCTCTGTGCAGAACTTGGACACCCCCCACTAATGATATAGAAATACACAAGTAAGCAATTCTGCTGGGGACAGATCCTGTCTCATTTGGCAAGATTTTTGTTTATATGTACGCGGCTCTATGGCTCAAACAGTGGCCTTATGTTGCTTTCCATTTTCAGCGGTAATTATGTTGAAATCAAAGGGAAAAAAAAACACCCTGCGTTGTTTGATCTGTAAGATAAAGTGTTAATGAATGTGCAGAATGTGAACACACATGCTCATGAGGGCACAGAACTGAGTCCAATTGAAAGAATAACTGTGTCTAATGCACCTCATCTGCCATTGATTGTGGTTCCTTCAATTGTCCGTTGTAATTATTTTGTTGGAGCACTGCAGAGAGCCGTTGACCACAACCTTGCCCTGGGACTTGCTGCCAGCAGAATAATAATAAAGTACGGGAAGAAAATTGAGGCCAGTCTCCACAGTCTCAGGTCCTTTATTCAACATGAGTCAGATAGCAGAATGTGTTTGTATCATTTTGTGAAACCTAAATTAAATCTAAGTAGATGAGAGCAGGCCCCGTTACTCAGAGGACTTTGTTTCAGTGCAGAAGGAGGAAGGAGGAGAAATTTAATATGGCTGAAACTAGCGTTTGTGTTGGCAGTGTTGATTGTCTGTATGAGAGGGGTTTAGAAGAAGCTAGGCCAAACTGAACCACTGGAGTGAGCTCTGGGGATAAGTTGAAGGATTAAGGGAAAAAAGGAGGATGGGGGTATGGGGGGAGAAGTTTCGAAAAGAGAGAGAGAGAGGGCAAGGGAAATGAAGATGAAGTGAGGCAGAGAGAAAAAGGGAAACTGTCTAGAACGTGTTGAGACGGAGGATGAATGTTTGAGGCTATAGCCTTTAAAAACTCCAATAAAGCCAGCTGGCTCCTGGCTGCATTGGAAAATGGAAAAAAGGAGGCTTTGAGTGGCGAGCGAGTCCAGGGGCCAGTGGAGCGAGGCGGGGCCCGGCGAGGCCGAGCGGTGGGGCAGCCGTCTACTGTGAGCGAGAAGTCATTTACAATAGTTAAGGCGGGGTGAGCTGCACTTAGCCGGGCCAAGAAAGAACTGCAGCTTTCATTGTGCAGTCTTCAACACGACTCCAATCCATCATGTGTTTGTAATGAAACACTAGGTATTCACAGCGCAGAATTATTCATCATTCTCCTACAACATGAATAGCCATGCTTTCAGATGTGCCTTTTTCTTTCACTGCCTATATGCATGACTTATGTACGGCATGCACAGCCTTAAAAGCAGCATGAGGTGAAGTTGCGAAGGAAATGAGTGTGCTGGGCAATGATATACCAATCCTGTCTGGCCGGGCTGCAGTAATGAATGAAGAATCCTGCTGTGGTTTCACCGTCTCTTCCCCTGAACCTTTGGCATTAACATCTTTTCTCAAAGTCAGGCAAAGACAGAAAAGGTACCTTGTGTGCTTCCACTGTCAACCTCAAAGATGGAGCTGTATCCTCTAAACCAGTCGTTCCTATCCTTTTTTGGGTGTGTGACTCCTTGAGGAAATAAGGCAGCTTTGAGGAATGTGCTTATTTGCTCCTTTTCTGAGAGATAACCTCACTCTGACATGGAAAAAAAAAAGCACCTGCAAACACCTGTGTGGCAGAATAATTAACATGTTTGTTCAACCTGTGCACAAACAGAAATATAAAAATGATCATCTGTGTTTGAGGGAAGTCACATATCGGAGGTATTTTTTTGGACAAAAGAAAAAGGAGAAAAGAACAAAACATCCAGCTGCACTGGGTGTTCGTATCATCCCAAAGTAATGTGTCACCATAGCAACATTACCAGTTTTGGTAGCAATGCGTCTCTATATAGAGATGGAAAGCAAACCCTGCACTAACCACCCATATGGTAACTCATAACATCATCAGAGATGCTGCTCAGGTCAAACTCTTTAGAAAAACTACCTGAGGCCAAATCTGCCATTTATATTCCACTTGTGGATAGATGGACGATGTGATGAGGTCATGACATTGTGTTTTGATATTATTCAGCAAATATATTATCATTGTGTTACTTATATATGAGTATAAAGGTGAGATTCTTCAACTTCCTTTGTGTTGTGTTCACTGTAAACAGTCTGTTGTGGCATTAGAAACTTACAGGAGATAAGCAGCTAAGCAGCACATGCTGGCATCACACTGTGTAGCTAATCTCTGCGGTGGTGTAGTTTGTGTAGCTTCATTTTGGAAGCAGTGCACAACAGTAAGGTATAATGTATAGCTTCAGCTGACAAACTCTAAACCCTTGACACGAAACCATAAGTAAGTGGATGTGGGTTATGAGCCGTTTCTAGTACCAGATAAGGAAAACACAAAAGCTTAGCATCTGGAAAATAGATCTAATTCTGTTTGTTTTTTTCTGCTTTCAAATCCTATTAATCATCCTTCTTCCTCTCAGATTTATCTTGTGATTCCTCGGGGGGGTCCCGACCACCTGGTTAGGAACCAGCGCTTTACGCCGCTAGTGCTTCAGGTATCTGCTCTTAAATTGCTGTGGCATGAGGAACCCACTCCCTCGGGAGAAAAAGCTGTTTATTTTTGGAGCATGAACAACATTATCCAGGCCGAAAGCGTCTCCTAAGGGTATAATCAATGTTTGAATATATTTAGGGGAAAAAATAAAAAATAAATGTGAACCTACTGTATCTCAATTTCCTGATAACATGAAGTGTGGAAAAGTTATCAAGTGAAAACAGAGGAGAGTTATTTCTCTGCCAGAGCGCTCTAAATATTTCTTCCACCGTCTTGTCTTCTTGGCAGCGGGGCCTTCTCGCTGTGATCTGCAAGTCTGGAGCAGGATAGGCTCCAATGGAGGAAGTGCCATCACTGGTGCTGAGCGTTGCAGGCGAGAGCGAAAAAGGTGCTGTATATGTTTGACTGCGAACACCCACTGTGAGGGCGTGAGTCAGGGGATTTGGCCTGAATTAAGAGCCTGTGCCGAATTGAGAGATGGGGCTCACCTCGCCGCCACCCATAAATCCCAAATGCTCTCATTATTAAGTGAATTCATCTTGTCAGGGGCCAGGACATGGCTCAATTGAGGCTCCAGATTGCCGTCCAGCTTTATCGAGTGGTCTCCCTCCCCTCAGACGGAGGGAGGAGATGCCCTTGCCAAACGAGGCTAGCCCGGTGACGGCCGCCATCGACATCTTTACAGCTTCATCCTCCACTGACTTTGCATATGCTTACGCCACATACTCTCACATTGTGCTGAGTCACAGTGATTTGGGACCAGGAATTTGTTTTGTTATGGACGGGAATAGATGCAAGGGGGTGTGTGGGTGTGTGTGTAAATATGCTTGTCCGCTCAATACCTCCATTTATCTTGCAAAGTTATGCTGTGTACCCCTTTGTTTTGTTTTTTTGGCTCCAAAATCACAATGAAAGACCAGCCAGCCAAGTTACTGTGATCATTTGAATGTTATCCTCTTGTTGACTTTTTCTGCAAATGTGCAGAAATCAAAGTGCAAACATTAAAAAAAAGAAGCACAACACCTCTTTCTCTCCATGTTTCTGAGCTTTTCTGTGGGTGTTTTATCATTAATCTGCTTTGCGTCCTATTTAACATAGCTATCAGTGGGAGAGGAGCCCCGTCTCAAATCCCGCTGGTTAGCAGACTGAAGCCAGCATGGCCACTGTTGCATCCATGCTTTTCACTCTAGGTGTGTTATCATTAACGGAAGGCAGATAGCAGGGAGAGACGAAACACGTGGCCACTCGGCCGTCAATTTGGCAACTGCCTCTCCCTCTCTCTCCACGTCTGAAACTGTGCAGTGTGGTTTTCATCAGCGTGCCGCAGAGTTCAGTGTGTTTATGTGGAGGTTTTATTTTTTTCTGTTTGTTTTTTAAGGTGGCTGAGTGGTCTGCGTGATAAGCCGGGGGCAGGATTTCTTTGTGAGCAGGTTTATCCTTGGCTCTGTGTTCTCAGCGAGAAGGAAACCATTTGCAGTTTTAGTTAATTTTCTTGTTTGTTGAGGCTCAGCTGGCCATTTGGCTGGGTCAGGGGGGGTTGCTACAATGAATGCTGCGGCCAGATTTAAATGCATGGTAGCGGTTTGTTTGTAGCTGTATTTAAGAATGATGTTACGTTGGTTGAAGCACAGGGATTTATAATGTTTTCATACTGTGAGAGCAGATGGTACCTTTGCATGTAGCCTGTGGAGTTACCTTGCAAACACATTTTTTATGGTTTTCATCAAAACATGTGATGTGTGGATCCTTGTGGCCTAATGAGGATCAAGGTGAATGTTTCTTTTCATTATAACACCTGTATTGTAGATATACTCTTTAACATTGAGCTCGAGGTCTTCAATTCTTTCCTGTTCATGGTGCATCGCTAAATCTCTTTAGACACTACTGTACTGCCAAAAGATAGTGCTATTGTGACATTGGTGTTATGTATTTTGAGATAGCAGCTTTTGATAATAGACTTTTTTGCACATTTCATTGTCTTCATGTTTTGGAATTACAATAACTGAACCTTGAACCTTAAAGATGGATGTAGTTTCCATGACGTTAACTACAGGTTTCTAAAGAGCGGTTGTGAAGCTCAGGGTGAGCTGCTGCTGTACTTTGGCAGCGCCTGACTCAGCCAAACTCCTGGCTAATCCAAAATTGAGCAAAGGGGAGGAGGTGAGACTTCTGGTGTGTGTTGGTTTGTAGGAGGCATTAGTTCAATTATGCAAAATTTGAAGTCTTAAGAAAACGTAATTGAACAAGTTACGTAAAAAATAGCCATAGAGACCAAAACCACCTCTGCACCAGGCTGTAAACATGTTTGTTTCTGCTTTTAAATTGGGCATTTTAACATGGTAGATTATGGGGATTGATTTTGTTACTTACAAATCGGAGGTTGCTGCTTGGATAGCCGCCCTTTTTTCACCACAGGAAGTTTCAGGAACAAACACCTTACCTGCGTTTCAAACAGAAACTATAGGATCTAAATTTTGTTTCTCAGCCAAAGTTTTTGCTGCCAAAAAAAGTCCTCCTTCAGTATTATTTTCCAGCACTATCAGGGTGGAGTTTGCAGGGTTGACTATCTTTGCAGGCAAACATGAACAAGAACCTTTAGCTTCAGAGCTGAGTTCCTGCAGCACCATATTTCAAAAAAAATGAGCTATTGTGTTTTATTTGTAGATTTTTTTTTTCAAATGTTTAGCATTTGTGTTGTCAGAGTGGTGAAGAGGTTTTTCCTCTGTCTTTTTTGCTTCTGTTTTCTTACATGTTGAGCCGTCAATTTATTTTGGGCGTTCGCTTCTTTTTATGTTGTTGCAGAGTCTTTCGAATAAAGAGGGATTTGAGTAAAAAGTCTCTGTACCTCTCTCTCCTTAAATCCTCCACACCCTCGTTACCAAATACAGAGCATTTTGAAGTTCTCCAAAATAAACTCACCCTCGCTACTCTCTGTGTGCTGCACAGTCTGCAGTGCTGAAACCTGCCACACACGCCGTTCGCACAACATAAACCATATCTCTCGAACCATTCACTGTCGCTACACCTCCCCATTTACAGCAAGAGATCTTCCAGATAACCCACTATCTGAAAAATTAGAATAGTCACTCAGGCTGCTCCTCTTCAGCACATTTCTTTAGCGGCTGCAGATTTGTGACAGTCTCAGCCGCCAGGATTCAATTTAAATCTCCACTTGACATGCTGAGTATGAGGTGGCCCTTCAGAACAATCTTTTTTCTTTTTTGATGGTGACAAGGATTTTCCAGCAAGTGTATTTGCTGAGTGCAGCGCCTGATTTGGAAATGCCCTTCTGTACAGGGCTTGACCTTGCTCGCTCACTTTTACAGTGCAGTCAAGTGAGTGCAGCTACTGATGACTTTCATAGTTGCGCGGCTTTACTTCCTCATCAAGCCTAAATGTCAGGCACTGCCACAGATGGAGGAGCTGGAGTCATTTACCATAGCTCATGACAGTAAACACAGGTACCGCCATCAAGCATGAGGAGCTACAGGCGTAACAATTTGGGAGCAGATGTCAGCAGCAAATAAAGAGCTCTTAAAATCACATATCATAAACCTTGAAATCTCCCAGCTTGGTTCAAAGCTATACTAAAAGCTGTTGACCTCAAGGTATTGTAGTGCAGCGTGCAACACAATCATTCACCACATTTACTCTGCAGTGCAATGGCTGCTGTGTGACTCAGCAGCTTTTATGAGAAATAAAGGTGTGAATCACACAAGAGAGGTGAGATTGGAAATGCTGAGGGGTGTGCTCTGAAAACGAACAAATGCTGGGAACTCACAGTCAGTCAGGATTAATGAAGCCCTATTATGACACAGTGGTGAGATGTTTAGTAGGCCAGACAGCCAGACAAGTGTATACAAGCTTTTCACTTAGCGCACACATGGCAAGAGGATTTTTGATTGTTTCCAGTCCAAGCTAGATATATTCTATTGATTTATCTTAAGTGTTTTGTCAGCAAATTGTCAGAAAATCCTTAAAAATGCTCAGGGTAATCCCCCTAAACCAACCAAATTCAATGATAACGTAATAAACAACAGAGAAAAGCAGCAAACTCTCACAGCAACTAACGAATGAATGAATGAATGAATGAATTAATTAATACTTTATTTCAAACATGTGAATAACATATTACACTTGAAGCACTAGTCGATAAAAACCTTTGTATGTTTGAAAAGGAGTAGGAAGAAGCATTAGCTTATTAATTCCTACCCCTTCTCCACCTAGTACCTAGTACTATAGGTTATCTTACTTCCTATATCCTGTTTATGTTTGGTATATTTTGTTGAACTTAAAGTTAAATCAGTTTTCAAAATAGTTGCTAATTCATTTTTGTCTGTTAATTGATAGACTTGTTTTAACACAACAACTGCTGCAGTTTCATGTTTTTAGTCAGGTTTTTTCAGTCTCACAGCAGTAGCAAACTGGGCTTTGATACTAATGATTAATCAATGAGGAAATTATTTGATTGGTACCTGTTTGATCATTTATGAATCAATTGTGAGGATTTTCTGCTTTGATACTTTTCTAATGAGAGGAAACTAAATATCTTTTGATGTTTGACCAAGCAAACAATGAGAATTTGAATCTTAGGGGAACATTTTGAGTTATTTTTTACAGACAAAATAACAGGTTAATTAATGAAGAATACAATCAACAGATTATTTGATTGTGCAAATACTCACTTGCCTCAGTAGACATTAGAAGAAAGCTGTAACTCTGCCCATTTTATTAGATTTACTATAGTGTGACAACATAAATGTTGAGCACAGTGACTTTCTCTGCTCATTAACATTACCACCATGAATTTGCACCTCAGTATCCTGATTGCTGCCATCTATATTATACCATATGTATATGCTGCAAATAGGACACCATGCCTAATCCATATATGATTTGGATGATGACGATAATGATGATGATAGTGGTGATGTTGAGCACTGTGGGTGGGCAGAAATCAAGGCATGGTGATACAGGTTAGGTGGAAACCGCAGTGAGAGGCTCAGCTTGCTCCACTGTGAGGAAACCTCAGTGACACCTACTGGCAGCATGACAAGCATTAGCACGCCTCCTGTAATCACAGCGTTCATCTGAATTCCACCAACAGTGAGGCGTCACTTTCTTTACTCAACCAGTTTAAGTACCGGCTACATTTACATATCCCCAGAGGCCTCTCCCAGAGAGAGGCTGAACATGACAGGAAATAGGGAAAGTACACAGGGATTACAGAATACACACAGTATAAAAAGGGGGGATTTCACAGAGTGTAGTCCAGCACAACATGCAATTTAAATATCACGACAAACATGCGCGGATGCTGCTGTGGCCTGCTGGATTTACAGTGCTGTGCAGGATTTTGCACACTGACACTGTGCAGATATGATGTAACACTGCCATCTAGTGTTTAAAAAGGGAATAAATTAACTCAAGGTAAATGTCAGTGATTATTTACTTTTCTAAAGGTTGCTTCTACACCCAAAAGCAGCTTGTTGTACATAAAGTATTTTATGTGGCAGCTGTTTTACAGCTGTAATTATAATAAATGCAGGCCATGATCTCATAAAATCTGCAGGGGTATGTGAAGAGGCTGTATGTGCACCGTAGTGAAAACCTGAAGGATGCACAAGGCTGAACAGATGACATAGATCATATATATTTATTACAGCAGAAGTTCATATTCAAGTTTGTTTTATTGCGCAAGAGCTGCATTAAGAGATTTATTTTCATCAGGTTTGAGGAGGTAGACAACAGCGTTTAAGATTCAGGACAAGCCTTCACGTGTTGCATCAGCACAGTAACATGATCCGTGTTCTTACAGCTTAAAAACCTTTTTCCAAAGTCAACCCATTTATTTGATATTCATTGAATGAACAGGCAGTGCCCAGACCCATACATCAAGTAGACAAACGGTGTTATTCAGTTTCTGCTGAATACGCTCGCGACCTGCTAATGGCTCCCTCCGCTGGTTCAGATTCAGGCAGCAGTGTTTTATTTCAGAGAGAGAAGATGAGCAGTTTGCAAAGGGAATGAGACGGAGGCTATCTGTGTCAATCTAGAACAACCGTCGACGAACACAAGGACAAACTGTGACACCAATATTTAGCTCCTCAATGTGACAGCCTTGAAAGACCTTCACAGTAAATTCACAACTTTATTCATATGACTCTCAAATGACTGAGATGATAAAATTGACCATATAAAGAACTTCTTTTAAAAAAAGAACCTTTATACCTTAGCATTAATGTCAAATACTGTATATTAAATGCTTATTATCCATCTTCATTCAACCTCCTCCTCTCTTTACTCCTGTATTCATACGTTTTCTACTTCCATTTATTTTATTTATAAATGATTTATTTACTTTCAACAGATTGGTCCAAGCTTTAAACCTCATCTTGTAAGATTAGTTTATTCACAAACCACCATTCTTTTCTAATTAAATATTGAAAGATGAAAAATGTGTTGCTGCAGCAACACTGAAAACGAGATCACATGTCTGTCCCCAATGAGATTCATTTACACAGCTGGCAGAAATTCACTTCAATCAAACTAAATTGAAGTGTTGGCTAATCATAAAATGAACAACAATTTGTTACATTGTATTTAATCAGATTTGGAATTTATGAGGAAATTTTAATTTGAGTGAAATTTTCACTTTAGGAAACAAGTTGTCTTAATAAACTAGAGACCCTCCTTTGAGATAGCATGCTCAATTTGCATGCATATGTAGTATGAAATGTGGCATGAAATACCCGACTCAGACAAAACTCAGCATCCACGATGTCATGGAATACACAAATAAACAAAATGTAATTAAATAACGCGGTGTTGGTAAATTAATACCATAGTCACAGTCATACTCATTGATTTATATCACTAAAATACAGGTATGGTAAAAACATATGGTGTCTATCATATTGTGAAAACCATAAATTGCTGTTTCAGTGCATTGAATCCTCATCAAACATAATGTACATACAAAACGCATCAAATAGAGCCACGACACAGTCGTCTTATCCTACCTCTCCCATACATAAAATGTCTTATCACTATCTGACATATGGGTGCATTCCTGTTGACCAGTATATGACGAACACTGTGAAATCTTCAAACATACAGGAAGCTCCTCGTGCCATCACTGGAGGCCACTGGATGTTTCTCCATATGTCTCCTATTATATCTCCATCACAGCTGATCAGCTGCATACTGTACATAATAATGCAAATGTATGCAAATTTATATACGTGATGCAGTGATGAGCTCTGGCAATCAGACAAAACTTTAATCACTAGTTTTACCAATTTCAAATGACACTTTAAAACATGGTATGAACACGATAGAATCCGAGCAGCATTAAATTATTGTGCAGTCCCACATTATATTATAATTGTACAGTGTTACAGGCAAATTGTAAGATTTAATGAGCTGCAGGGTAGCATCAAAGTAGACAGAGCTTCACACAGTGTACACACACTGAATCAGGCCTTGTTATTGTTTTTGTGGAAACAAAAATTACTCTATTTTCCATCCAAATCCATCATTTGGACATCAATCTAAACTTAAATCATTCAGCTACCTGTCTGTAATTGACACAGACATTAAATAGAGGCTAACTGGTTAGCTAAGCATTGATGAGATGGTGTAACAAATTGCTGCAGTGCTCATTAAAAACAGTAATAAACATTAAAGAGCCCATAACGGAGCAAGCTGTCTTACCTTGAAGCAGGTGTTTGTTCTTTGCTTTCCTCTGTTCAGAATTAAACATCTAATTCCAGGAGACTGAGCAGATTTGTCTTGTGGATTAGTTCGCTCCAGATATCACCACCCTGAAAAACAACAAAGCTTCAACTGCCATATAGGCACAGCCAAACTGGGACTTCCTCCATATAAGCCTCTGTGTTTTCACCCCCTTGACCTTTGACAAAAGTTTTCACTCCATCACCATCTTCCTCAGAGATACTGTTGTAGCTGCATGTTGGTAGTTCAGTTTGTAACAATGTTTGGGTTGGTCTGTATTATAACACCATTGCTTGGTTAACCCACACTCTTTGCCTTACAGATACTGTAGAAAAACCCTGTGCATCAGTGCCACCCACTGGAGCTTGCAATAAAATCATGATAATGTGACAAAGAGTATACTGTCTGTACCTTATCATTCTAATCTATCATTCATTTGGTTTGCCATGAATCAAAAATTATGATTACATGTTTTGTATCTAATTAATTTGCTGTCTAGGCATTGCTGTAAATTTGTAGTTCAAACCTATACTAACTCTTAACTCTTCAAGGGATAGTTCAACATTTTGGCAAATTGGCCCATTGCCATAATAGTAGTAATAGTAGTAATAGTTTTAGGAGTAGTTTGGTTACCTTTAATTGTCGGTGCAAGCTATTTTTAGAACAGCGGAGCAGAGCGGCGAGCTGCTCAGAGCTACGCTATGGAGGCTCGTGGGATTTCTTGGTTTCCCTCATCAAACTGATCAATACACAATCCAACAACTCCAAAACGCTCTGGTGGACAAGTTGTGACCTGCACATTCACCACGCTATGAGATAATAACGGAACGTTACGAGACGGAGTTGTTTTCTAGGTAAATTCATGCAAAACCACAGATGCGTGTTCCTGTCAGGGCAGTTTTTCGGCAATCAGTCTCTGCATTTGACTCGAAAACAACTCAGACACGTTCTGTTCTGTTATTATCTCATAGCGTGGTGTATGTGCAGGTCACAACTTGTCCACGACAGCGCTTTGGAGTTTCTGTTGGATTGTGTATTTGATGAATTTGATGAGGGAAACCAAGAAATCCCATGAATCTCTGCTCAGCTCTGAGCAGCTTGCGGCTCTGCTCCGCCGTTCTAAAAATAGCTTGCACCGACAATGGGACAAATGTTGAACTATCCCTTTAAGTTATACTGTATATATATATATATATGTGCAATTTGTTATGTGTTCAAAATAATCTACCATCACTACTATATTATACTATATTTACAATTGTCAAAACAAAGAAGCGTTCACCAGCTGAATACCAGCTTCTACATGATGGATAGTCTCCATGAAGACACTTCATCAGTGCAGTTTACACATCTCATCAGGCTTCACTATCGCACCCTGAGTCAAGCCAACATCATTAACAGCAGGTTGGTCTCTCTTACTATTCATACACCATTTTACTTATCCCTTATTTAGCCAGGAAGGTACCACTGAGATTCAAGAGACCGGTCATGACAGCAGCACAAGCCGTGCCTGAACAAGTCATAATAACGCTCCTGCCACAAACGGAACAATTCCATCTGTGCCACTCACACCGTCAGCGTTGGGGGTCAAAAGGGGCTTTATTGGTTCTGACCTCATTTCAAAATTCATTATAACTTTTAATTTGCAATTTCCGTGCAAGCAAAAACCAACCCTCCTAGTGTTCTCATTTCTCAAAAGTTTAATTTCTGCACAAGTAGTACAATACTGTTTTTTTAAAGAGGCTTCAAACACCTGAAGGTTTTATTTCACTGGTCTAATTCTGCCTTCATAAAAAGACCTCACTTTACCTTCACTTTACTTGAGTAGTGCAGTTTGGCCTGGCATATTTAGGCCACCACAGGCTCCACTGGTGCTGTTGTTCATTAAATAATGCAAGTAAAATCCATGATACACCTCTTGTTTCATCACATGTTAAACAGTGTACAGGAGGGAATACTTCACTGAATACGTGACAAATTGTCCCCCATTGAGATAAACACAGGTTGAGTCCAGTCAGCTACAAATGCCATGTAGAGCAGAGTTCAGTGCCCCACAACAATCAGTGTTGATTATGATTATGTTGCTGAATATGAACAGATGGATCATACTTAAGATTCCAGTCTATTGCTCCTCAATAGAGGGCTGCGGTGCAGAAGATCTTGCTTTCCTAACCACGTCTTTTGAATGCACAGGATGTTACCATCCCCGAAATGCTCTTCACCCACAAAGCTCCCCAGCCAGAAATGAAGTAGGGATGTTGCAATTACATGTTGTGAATAATAAGATCTTGGACAGCTCTGAAGCAGAATGCCCATGAAATGTATTTCATAATTAAAATGTTCTTGGTGTCAAACATTTCATAAAATGTTTAGTAGCACAGAGAAATATATTTTGGAAAGGCTTTATTAGTGCCACGGTGATGCATTCCTTCCCAAGTGTTACAAATTAATGTTGGTAATGATATTCTAATGATGCTCTAATCATATTTTAATTATTCGGTTCCATTTTGTTAGTTTCATAGTATGAGATGCATTTTGTGGCATGGTAAGTGACACTCTGCCCAATGTGCATTTGTTCACGCCTCTAAAAGCCTGCTCACATCTTGGATTTTTTTCTTCTCCCTCTTCTGAGAATTAAATAGCGGTCCAGTCTCATTATCAGCCTGCATTTTCATACAAAGTGCAGCATCTGGCTCACAGTAATCCATGCTGGTTCTGCATCCCTAAATTGAGTAGAGTTCCCGTGTTCTCCCTTTAGATTCTCTACCCCAGTATCTCAATCTGAAAAGGTCAACGCCGACGGAAAGGTCGGCAGTGATCGAGCTGCCTTTTCCCCACTGAGAACACCAACAGTGATGATGTTATCACAGCGGACAGACAAAGTTCTCCCGTGTATGTGGTCAGGGAGGTGTAGGTGGGTGGTTTACGCATTTAACCACGGTGATGTGTTTATTTTCCCAGCGGATGACACATGACTGAAATGTCTCCTGAGTCATATAGCCTTCTGGAGAAACCACCCCATACTGACTCATCTTTTCCCCTCTCTCAGAGACAATGCACTGTGTCCTTTGCACCACATGATGGCGCTACTGCATCAGCTTTTATGGGTTCAGAGCCACTAAGTAAGATGGAAAATATTTGTGTGCTAAAAGCAGGTGGGGGTTGTTATTGTGATTCAGCTCCCCTCCACGAGAGTGAGACTTCTCTGAGGCAAGCAGGATATTTTTCAAAGATGGATTTTGAAGCAGCAACAAATGAAAAGCCTTTGGGTATTATGAATTTGATTTAGTGGCTTAATTCTCAAGTGAGTCTAAAAAAAAAGGAGGAGGGGGGGGGTAAAAACATTCACATACAGTAGTTCACAGAGAGTTGCACAGTAAATTACATGTTCAAGGGCAACAAATTGCCACCTGAAAGCCTGTTTACTGTTGCACAGCAGCCATCCACACAGGCAGCCCTTGGCCTCTCTTTACTCTTCACTGAGATTTTCTTGACCCCAACAACTTATATGAACAGAATGGATGTTTACACATTAAATAGCAGCTGCTGCACTCATATTCTTCATGTGACATAGTGAGGCACACACAGGGAAGCTTTGTGGAGTCGGTCAAGTTGATGAACTTCTGCTGCGTATACGTACAGTTGACCAGCTCAAATTACTGTAAAATGAATGTCATGTAGTCTGAACCATGACAGTGAATTACTGAATAAGCAGGTTTCACAGGAAGACTGCTGAGTGCGATTATGTGCAGCCTTACAGTGTACAGTGGTTTGGAGTGGTGTGACTGATGAGTAGGTCTAAAGCCCTGTCCACTTAGCTACTTATATAGACAGGCTAAATATGATGAATTATGCCATTTTTGTTTACAGCAAATTAATAAATAACCTCTCAATAAGCTTTAAAGTTGTGAAATGCAATACAGTCAACAGGACTTAAAGGTTTAGGTTACTTATGCTGAGAACATACTGTTCTTGATCACTGTTTTAATTTGCCCCTGCAGGCTGCCAGCACTGGTTCTACAACATTACACCCGAACACACACAATTACACAATTTCACAATTTCTCACACTGCTCTTATGACAGGTATCCAACCTCACAGAGATTATTGATTTATTTGACAAGGTAAAGCTTTTGAGAAATCAAATCCTTGGCTCACCCCAGCACCCAGGGGCTTTCATTTTGAACTAACCACAGTCACTATGGCAACACTTTCACTTTTGATTTCCTTGTTTTATTTCACATCTTCTGTTGTTGTTTTAGTCCTTTAGTCCTGTACTCCAGTTGTTATCTCAACCAACCCAAAAATAGCTAAGCATACTGTGTTTGGGTTTTCTTAACAGATAATTGAGATGTAGTTTGTGCTGATTGCATTGGGAAAGGGGGATGTGAGACCATTAATCTTTCAGGTGGTTGGAGATGAGTAATGGTGGAGTATCGGTGGGTGTCAGTATGGTCAGTTCCGATATGTGTGAGGTCTGCTTATGACATTAGGCTTAGTGGTAGGCTATGTCTTGGAGAGGCTCTGCCCTGCACCGATGCTGCTGAGCCCAGTGTGAAGGTCGGACAGACTGTCATCCTTTAGGAGGAGGAGTGGAGGAGTGGAGGTGGAGGGGGGGTGGGAGTGGAGTTGTGACCTCGCCTCGGTGGCATCGGTGCATGCCATCGTGTGAGCCCGCCTGCAGTACAACAACCGGACACTGGTTCGCGCACTGCAGCTTCCACTTCCATCTGACTCCCCCAGCACGGTCTGCATCAGCCGGAGTCAAGCCAGACAACCAGAGCCGGGTACGAGCCGGAAGTCACACCGCTGCGCCTCCAAGATAAAAGACACTAAACGACAAAGTCGCATAAATGTGATCATACATCTTTATTTCAAAATTATCATCAAACTGGTATTGGGAAAGAAAGTATGTTTGAATTAAAACCCAGAAAAGGGAAGTAAAAAAAAAGAAAAGAAAAGAAGTAAAAACAACAACAGAGGCAGTTCATGATGTTTTACACAAAAAACAAAATTATATTTCATTCAGTAGGCTACAAAATAGATAGATAGATAGATAGATAGATAGATAGATAGATAGATAGATAGATAGATAGATAGATAGATAGATAGATAGACTCATTTGGTAGCATAACAAATGCATACATTCTGATAAATTAACTAGGCTATGTCTCCAAATAGCCTACAAATAAAGAAAAAATAATCTGTTCACATTAGACTTATACCCCACAAGACCTTGAACAGTTGACAAACAGTTAAAGAATATCATCGATTTATTAACTGATTGATACTTATTCACTTTTATTTAGCCTACGTGTTTCCTTCTTGTACATACAGTAGCTACTTTATGTGATTGGATGTATTTATTTATTTGTTTATGTTTTTACAGATTTATTTATTTATGCTTTTATCTCCTTCTCTCTATATCCTACTATGTATTTATTTGTTTGTTTATTTATCCATGTATTTTTCAAGGTAACTAACAACCTAAATTGACTGACCAACTAACCGACTGACTTATGTTATTACTCTATGGAAAATTTGAGGCTATTATTTTGAAAAGTGCAGACAGGATGTTGAGTGTCTTCCCCCTGTAGTCTGGTTGACAGCGGCCGTCCAGCAGATCCCCACAGAGCACCCTCGCCTCGACTGCCGTATTCGGAGATCCCAGCTCCGCCAGTTCCTGTTTCCGCCGCAGCCTTTCTCTTCTATCTCTCTCTCCGTTTTCTGGAGCAACAAATCTCGACTGCCCCTGCTGCGTCAGTCAGACCCTGCCTCTTCTTCTTTCTCCACCTCCACCTCCTCCTCCTCCTCCGCAGCAGCAGCCGTCCAGTCCAGTCGGATGCCGCTGGAAGCCGGGCGGCGTATATCATGACAAGGTAAGATGGTTAATAGCGCTGGTTGGTTGCATGGCGGAAATGTTAAGAAGGGAGCAGCGGCGGTCGGCAGACAGAGATCTCCCCCCGCTACACCGCTACATCCCCCGGCCTGTTGACTGCTGCTGCCGCCGCCGCCGCTGCTGCTTCTGCTTCTGCGTCGCACATAGCGGTCACGGTAGGCAGGGATACCTCGGATCCGTTATTCCTCCTACAGCAGCGGCTACACGGCTATTTTTCCCCCCTCTCCTTCCTTCCTCTGTCTTTCTTATTTTTTTTGGTCGCTTTGCTTTCAGACGGACGTTGGAGCTGCTGCTGCTGCTGCTCAACGTAGCCTAGGCTACAACGTTACGTTACGTTACGTTACATCCCCACTAACTAACTGACTGACTAACTAACCCGCGTCCTCCTTTTGCTGCGTTGTTGGAGAGACGTTGAGGCAAGTGGGCATGTTCACAACAATTTGTTTTTTTGTTTTTTTACAGAGATATCCGCTTAACGTCGTCGGCCCCAGGGAGTAACATGTTTTTTTTTCTTCTCCCTTTACCGTTACCTGGGCTTTGGAGGCAGTGTTGATGAATGAACGAGGAAATCAAAGCGGGTTTCGGTTTTTATCAGGCTTTATTAACGCGGCTAAAGGCATCAACAGTGCTGGGTGCGTGTAGCCTCTAAGCTAGCTGCGTCTGTTTTTCTGTTTCTGTTGTGTCGTCGGCATCTTCGGCTTGATACGGTTTTAAATGAGAGACAAATGACGTTTGACCTCCACCTTTGTATACACACACAGGCACACAACGTGAAAATGAAGACACATGACAGACGGGAGGTGTAGGCTATGACAAGTGTGCCTCTTTCTCTCTGTCTTTCTTTCTCTTTCATTCTCTCCTGTGTTGTAGTAGCTATTATTGCAGGGCTCCAGACTGCACCCTAAATAAGGGGAAGCATTTTGCCCCTAAAATTTGAGACAATGCAAGTACATTTTTAATCTACTTGCAGGAAGGGGCGACTCAAAGACTATGGTATCTGTCATTACAGGTGGCAGGCCAAATGTAGGCTATGTGACGATCATGAATGAAAAGGAAATGTTGAATATTTGCTTTGCAAGTCGATTTACAGTGTGTGCACCCTTACATTTTCAGCTCGAGCTCCTAAAATTTTAAGTTAGGGGCCACCGTGCTCCTAGTAAGATAAGTTAGTCTGGAGCCCTGCAGTCTGGAGACCACATTTTTCAGATCTTGGTCTCAGTCGAGCTGGACTCAGGTTTTTTTCTCAAGACCAGTCAAGACCGAAGCTGCAGTGACAGCTTTTAACAGCAAATGTCTCTCTCTGTCACTTTGGTTTATGTAATGTAATTCAATAACTGTAAGGTAATTACGATAGTCTAAGATAGGTCTTTTCTTGGTCTTAGGCCTATATGCTCTTGTTTTGGTGTTGACCCTCGATCTTGGGTTAGATGGTCTTGGCTACAACACTAAGTTTCTCTCTCTGTCATTTAGTGTCTTTTCCTTCATTGTGTTGTATGTGTGGCAACTAGACAAAGCTCCCTGTGTTTCAGCCTTAGTGATGCTGGCTACTATCAGGATTGCTATGTAATAATCAACCCCATCCAGGTGTGCGTTTGTTTGCCGTATCCGGTGGCGTTGTTGACTGTGTAATAAAGTCTCTCTGATAGGTGATTATGAAATGAAATGGCTCATATTTTCCGGGGAGGAGTCTTTCCTCACCATCACCCTCCTCACACAGAGCCCTGATAATGGTGATGTGATGATAATGTGGATGGCAGCACCCACATACGTACACAGACAGTTGTGTTTGTGTTTCAATGGAGCTCAGCTGACTGGTGGCGCCAGCACTTGGGAATAGTTAAGGTTCACTTCCCCAGCAGGGGCACCCATTAGAGGATGCACGCCTTCAACATGCCACCAGTTGGCATGTAAAAAAATGTAGGTGGGTGTAATATTGTCATGATTACAGAACAAAAGCCAGAATCAAAGCATGTCAAGGAAGAGTCTTCTTTTTAATAAGACAGTTTGAATGGAAAATTAGCACAATATTTTGTGGCTACAAGGTGTATTTCTTCTGTGCACAAGTGATTTTTCTTTCTTTGACAGATAATGGTTCGACGATAAATTATTACCCCGTCATGTTGTGTAGTGACACGATTATCCCCAAGATTCGATCCCTTTGCAGCCAATGTCCATTGTGTCCTCATTTGAATTGTAGCTGCTGACAGGGGAGAAACTCAACACCTATGGACGACTAATGCATCATTAATGTTATCTAATAAAGTCAGCCTTGGTAACTGGAACCAGATTGATTGAGTTAGTAGCCCTAATCCATTCATGAATAAGTAAACAGGCACGTGTATATATATACTGCGGTGACAGCAGCCTATGTCTATGCCACAGCAGGCGAGCTGTTGTCTTGGATCCCAGTGCCAGGGACTGTGCTGCTACAGATAGACGCCTGTTTGAATTTGAACTGCTTAAAAACTGTCAGGGGCCAATTATTTTACATAAAGAAAAGTGACTCATGCTTTGGCAACAATTTGCTTTGATCTGGGCTTTGCCATTTTTGGAATGAATAGGCATAGCCATGGGTGGACCCATTTATATATCAGCCCAGTGCAAATAATAACATCAGAGCAGTTCATTTTAGGCTGCCTAATTTGTTGATGGAAATAAAAAAAAATGCTTTTAAATCAAATAGTTGTGATAACACTCCAACTAACCCTAGAAATTTACTTGGCAGGTTTGAAGGTTTTTGCAGATTGTGTCGCCCAGATTGTGTCGTTTCCGCGTTGCTGAGCTCATTGCATTGGACAAATGTTGCATTTGCTGCCATGCACCTACTGTGACACACGATATCACATCTATAATACAGGAGGCTGTGCTTTCTAGAGAAGTAGCACCCCCCGCCCCCCACCCCCCAACTTCAACTGATCTATTTTCTCTCTTTCCCCTTTCTTCGTTTCCCTTCCTATTTTCTCTCTCTCTCTCTCTCTCTCTCTCTCTCTCTCTCTCTCTCTCTCTCTCTCTCTCTGTCCTTTGTGCTTCCACTTTCCATGCATCATGCCACTGTCTGTCTTCATTCTTGACTAATGAGTTCATTAAACATATTAGTGTTGCTCTGCCAAAGAGGTTAGATGCAGTGCGGCGAGCAGAAGAAATGGGCGGTGACTTTATTTTATAGTTTTATCTGTGTTTAACACTGTGCACATTTGTCACGTGGCGAGCACCATTTCTCTGTTTGGTTTAGTGCAGCAATCCACCGCCAAGTGGAGTTTTATTTAAAATAGCACTTGGATTTGTTTTTCATTTCAGTTCTGTCTGCAATAACAGCCTGTCACCTGCACAGCAGCCTCTGTTTGCATGAAAAGCCATTCTAATTTCAAGCATCACAGTGTTTTGGCTCAGTGTACAGTGTGTGTATAATGCTTGATATTGGCTTCAGTGTGCTGTGTATACATCCCCTTTTTGCACCCTGTTGTCCCAGATATAGCTGTTTTTTTTTTTTTTTTGAGAACGTCAGACGGATGAGAAGAGAAGGCTGAATAGAGCTACGGCGCAGGAAACAAACAACACATTTTGAAGTGAAGAGGCTATGCAAGACACAGCAATGCTTGTAGCAAGCTGCATGAAACAATGCAACCAAAAAAGGAAGCTTCATCTGGTTGCATTGTTTTGTTGGTATTGTTAATCTCTGTGCAGTGATTTTCAGCTCCCCAAAACAAGATAATGTACTGCAAATAGAGCAGAAGTCACTGAAAGGGAGCCTCTGCCTCCATTGTTCCTGCTTTGAGGAAGGGAAATATTGTTATTATCATATAGGGATACATGGACACCCAACAATTTCTGATCCTTATTATGAAAGACTTGGGATGTCAAGACAAGGAAGATAACAAATAGCTGGTTCATGCACATGGTTCAGCGAACAATCACTGTATGTCCAGTGCTGGCATTTGGTTGGCATTTATCATGTGAGACTAGAGTTTGGTGTCTGTTTTCTCTCTCCTCTCTCCGCTGTAGGCTTTTTAAGACACCAACATAGAGATATGAAAATATTCATTAACCTCTTAAGATGTTAATGACTTTGTGGAGAATGTTAATGATGTCTTGTGCATTAGGGTAAAGACTGTAGAGCTAACCGACTGCGGGCCATGTGCAGCAGCGTACCTGCAGCCTCGTATAGCTTCTTGTGAGCTTGCAGAATGCAGCGTTTCTAAAGGGCAAAATCTGTAGGAAAAAGGCCTTTGTGCCATCACTCTCATCCTGCCGGAGGGGCCATTATTATCTGAATTGTAAGACAGAGTGTCTGTCTAGTGATCGTACGAGCCAATCACAGGGCGAGTGTGGGGCAGGTTTCCATGGAGAAAAGCGGGGCCGGGCCGTGAGGCTGCTGGAGATCAGCTTGAGCAGGCTAGCCTGATCCAGGCTGATAGCATTCTCCGGCAGCAGAAAATGAAAAGGCCCCAGCAGGCCTGCCCTGCTCTCTGCCTGTCTAAATGCCTCGCCGCTTGTCTACCTGTCTTACTCAGCTGAATGTCTGAAGACAGGGTGGAAGAAGGGGAGATCTGAAAGGGAATTCAGTCAGACAGGCACAATAGGAGCTTGGCCCCATAGCCATGTGGCATCAGATTGGATTTGTGTAGCGACTGGATCTAGATCACACACTGCCTCGGCCACAGCTGTCTAGAGTGGGTTTTGGGAGGATGTTTGTATGTGTACTGGCCTGCGTTTGGGTTGAGGGATGGCTCTGAGTGCGCCCTGTCCCTCTTACTGTTGTTGTGACCAGTCAGAGATCCTGACCTGGACTTCCCCTCAAAGAGTATGTTACCCTGGTTCTGTTTGGCCCTGCAGGGAGGCTGCCCAGCCTGCGGTGCACTCACATCAGAGAGGATGTGTGTGTGTGTGTGTGTGTGCACACTCACTTATGTGTGCTTGCTTTTGCTGTATCTCGGGGAGTTATTGCTGCAGCAGCCTGAGCTGGGAAGTGGGTCTTACGACATTTCTTCTCGGCTCATTGGAGCCATCCAGAAATAGGCATGTACCCATCCACATGCTGCACTTAAATTCTCTCCTTCCTCGTTTTCCCCCTTTTCAGTAGGAAGCACTTAACTGCCCCTTGTTGCACCGTCTCCTGTGTGCCTTTGCATTAATTCGTACCTATACTGCTTTCAATATACTTATATCTCAACCTGTCTGTGTGTATTTATTCTAGTTTTTTCACTGTGTCTCTGAATGTTTGCCATGAAGGCAAGAAGAATGCAGTGAAGTTTGTGGTGCCTCCTTCCCACAAGGAACTGAATTCACATGGGTATGACACACAGGGAGAATTTTTAGCTCATCTGAAGTTGCTGAGCGACTGACTGCGGGACACAATCAGCCACCCAACCCCCCCTGCTCCCTGTCAACCTACCAACCTACCAACCACCCACCTACCGACAAAATCCCCTGATGTTCAGTGCTCATGGCCCATCAAACAGCCATGTCAGCCCCTCTGAGTCCACAGCTCAGACCAGGATCAGAGCAGGCATGGAGGGCTGGAGGGATTCAGGGATGCTGCTAAAAATGCTCAGCCGCCTGACAAGATACACTCTTTGGATCTTGTGTACCCCACAGCCTCTAACTTAAAACAGGATCCAAACCTTCTTCAGTCTCCAAAAGGGGCTTTTTTTCTAGCACCGAAGCATCCTGACAGCACAAACCCACACCAGTGGCATGCACGGATGGATGGGACAGAAATTTGGAGAGCAGGAGAGGCAGATGGGAATGGAGGGGAAATTAGGAGAGGAGACAGAGGTAGTAATTGGGACAGCTGCGCAGCCGGAGGCATAAAGCAGTCAGATCACCAACCTCTTTCCAATCCCACCCCAAAAAATAAAACAAGAGAGCCAGAGAGCCAGATGCTGACCATTAGGATCACAGTGACAATAGCCCAACTTCATTCTGCGGCCTGAGCGCAGAACGTAAAGGCCCACAAAGACGCACACATAGGGACAGAAAAGAACAAGACCATGAGTCCATCTGACAGAATGGGTGCATTTCCCACTCATGGGTAGAAAGGTTGTTTGACAGCCCTGCCTCTGCACAGGGGTTTGTGGATATTATGCTGTTTTCAACAGGAAGCCCAAATTCCCAACAGCCACTCCACCTCTACCCACACTCATGAGGATTATTGAATGGCCTCCATTTAGCCAGTGGTATCTGATCCAGTCCTGGCCAGTACTGGGTGGCCTGCATGTGACCTCCCCCACAGGTCCTGAGAGAGTCCCACCCCGGGCTCCTGGAAAGTGGGACCTGGACCATGATGAAAGGCCTGCATTATCTTTCTCACAGGCAGGGGGGCTATTTATGTCATTGTTGCCTTTCCTGCTTTCTGGAGGGTTTGTTTGTCATGGCAGGGGGCTGTGTTTGTGTTTTTTCCTTTTTTTTTGCTGTTCCACTATTGATCCCCTAAGGGGTAAATTCATCTCTGTGACCTCCGTTGAGAAGTCAGAGTGGAGGGTCAGCGTCACTGTCCTCTAGTCCTCTTAGCTGGAAGGGATTCACTTAGCACTCAACGCCCCCGACGTCTGTGCCAAGTTCACGCGAGGTGAGGTGGTTAATGTGCGCGTGTCCATCTCCATATCTATCAAAGAGTTCATTGTAAGTGTGTGTGGCATGTGCAGTGTGTGTTACTCGCGGCTGGTAGTGTAGGGCGGCGGCTGAGAGGATTGCGAGGGATCGTAGAGGATTGGCCTGATTGGATTTCCGTTGCAGGAGTCTTGTCACCTGGCCCAGCACGGCGCTCTGGAAGACGGCAGGGTAGCAATCAGACAGCAGTGACACGGTGAATATCCAGCAAAATCTGCATCCAGACACTGCAAATACAAATATCTGCTGCATGGATGTAGGGAGAATAGACTTCCAAATACCAAGTGCCAAATGTCTGCCAACTCCTTGATTCACATCTTTTGAAAAATCTTCCCTTTTTGGAAAATAACCCACATCCGACAGTTAGGAATTCATTATGGTGGATAGTGTGCTTGATGGTGTTTTTCCTGTTGTCTATGAAAACGACCAAATGCAGGGTGTGTAACGTCATATTCTTTTATATTTGATAATCCCGACTCTTTCACATCCACTGCTCAGAATCAGCTGCTATGCTGGTGGAAATGCAGGCAGCAGTGGTCGTTTCTCCAATAAATATCCTCAAAAGACCAGAATGCAATGCAGCTACAATACATTTTCTGTTGTGTGACTTGACAGTGCAATGCTCCCAACTAAAGCTCTGATATGATTCTTTTTTTTCTTCTCCCCTCCGTTACATATAGGTCTATAACACACCACTAAATAAACAGCTTGTTCCATTGAGCTTGTCAGGCCTTTTTCTCTGGAGGCTGTTGAAAAGCACTCTGGGAAATATAGGAAATCACTAACTGAAGTCAAATTAGACAAGGAAGGCTGAAGGAAAGTGGGCACAACAAAATAGTAATTATAACAATTGCAGAATAATTCCTGGAGTGCATTGTTCATCACATATTGATGGTTTTCAACAGTGTAAGAGTATCTGAGGGTGGATTGTTCTCTGTAGTTCTTCTCTCCTCTAGCGCTGAGATGAGTTTAATCGAGGATATCAGTGAAGGATCAAGGCGGTATTTTACAAAGAAGGGCTGGAATTATCATCAGATAACTGAGGCGCTTTGAGTTGGACACATCTGGTCATTAATTGTACACAGCAGTCCTTTTTTGGACTTTTCTAATTTTGTCCATGGAGTGCACCTGCCCATAAGATGCAGTGATATGTCTGCGTGTTTACTGTACATACTGAGGTGTTGAAGAGTGCACTACTTAGCCTATTACTTTTTCACAGAAAAACAGCAAAGACCAAGATCTGCTGCAAAGTGGGGATAAACCATACATCAGCATCATTTTTGACATATATTGCTGTTGCAGTGCATTTGAAGAATAGATTTAAGGTTATATTAACTCAATAAATGTGACTTGAAACATTTCCAGCAGCTTCGCCCTTCGGACCTTTCAGTGATGTCCAGTCTCTTGTTACTTAATGGTATTTCTGGGCATTAAGAAGTTCTGCGTGCCAGAAAAGTCTCATTCCCAGCATTTCTGTTATTGATTGAGTTATAAAATGAATTTATAATCCTCAAGTTGCAGGCTTTGCATTATGGATATTGCATTCTTTGACACTGCAACATCAATACGAAATTCTCAGCCACTGAACAGTGGAGAAAGGAGCTTGTTTGTAGGCTGCAAGGGCAGTTACTGTATGTAATGCGCATGTGAAGTGAAAGTAACATGTGTTATCATGACATCCACACAGATTGACTCACTGGCTGAGTTTTCCTTTGGCCCATTGATTTTTCACTTTCACATCGCTTCTGAAATAAATAATTGTGGAAGTGAAAAAAGCTGTGCATTCCTAAGTACACATATAACCACAATGTTGAGGGTAATTTGAGCTGTGCATTTACAAGAAACGTGCATCTCAGTCTGTCTCATTATCTTCATGTGTCATCCTGTGGCCTCTGACATCTTTCCTGTGATGTCGCGAACGCTGAACGTGTCGCTTTTCTAATGGTGTTAAGAGACAGAGTTCTGTCTGTGTTTCCTCCAGCTGAGAGCAGTGTGGAGCCCTGCAATGCAAAACCTGTGGTCTCCCAGTGGTGGAACCTTATCCATCCCATCTACATGAGGCACATGTGGTTTCTCTCAGCACAGAGCTGGTGACAGACACAGTGGAGGGTTAAGTGTTCATCTGGTGTCTCTGAAGCATCTGCAACACAGAGTTCAGCTGGTTTCTTTTTTCCCTTATTCCTTTTGTCTCTCTCGTCGCTCCACCGCACAGTTTCTTTATCTCTGGTTTTCTTTTGAGCTGGTGTCATAGAGGTCACTAGTTTAAACTAGGGATGGAAACGAGAACTCAAGCACTCATTGTTGACCTCATTATTTGAGTAGTGTTTCACTTTTCACCTGCAGTGTTTCTGGCTACAGTAGTTTAACATAATTGGTATTATATGCACCGTGGCATCCAGTTATGTTAATAAAGCCTATTTACTTTATTTACCTAATTTACGATTTAGGCTGTTGATTGAGAGATATGCAACATACTACAGAAGTCCAACAATGTAATTGAAGTGCCTGTTCCAGTTGTTCAGTAAATGCATTTGAAATTTCACTTGTTTACTGTGTTTTCAGTCTCACCTTTTTAATGCTAATATATATAATTTGCATATGATAGGCTATATATACATATAGCCTATCATATGCAAATTATCATCACATACATATCATTTGCGAGTACTTATTGATGGGGTAATCAAATGTTGAAAATACTTGAAATGCCCATCTCTAGTTTAAACTCTGAACCCAGCAGGATCTTCTGATCCCTGCACTAACCTCTTAGTCAGACTCATAGACCACCTCTGCTTTACAACGTCAACACCTCTCCACTACACATCCAACTGCCTCTGCAAGCTTGTCGATGCCCCCCTCAGTCCTCTGTGTGTGTTTGTGAGACTGGCAGCAGTGGCATTCACCTATGGCAAAGCCTTTGGCAAATCAGCATGAGACCATTTGCATCTGACATGCCTGTCATGTAGCCCCAAGGCTGTGGAGCTCACAGTGTCATTTCCTCCTCTTCCTTCTTGTCTTCTCATGTTGTCGCAGTAGCACATCCTCCACCGTAACCCCACCACTCCTCGTTGCCGGTGCCATAACTGCAGCGAGGACTTTAAAGGTCCCGCCTGACTGTTCCATCGCTCAGTTTTTTTTACCTGTGGTCTGGGAGAGCAGTAACAACATGCCAGTGAGATATAAGAGTCCCTAATAGGACTCAATGAGATGACACAGCAGTCTGAGGCCTATTATGCTGCTTGAGCTGTGGGACAGACGGGGAGAGAGGAAGAGGGAGAGGGCAAGAGCGAGTGACTGACCACCTACCAAAAGAAACCGGTGAAGCATGCCTCATGGAAACAGCAGGATAGTGAGACAGAGGGCCGGATGGACAGGATGGAGGTAGCCTGAACCAGTGGGATGCATTCTGTCTGTCTGTGTCGGTGGCCCAGAGCTAGTTTTGATGAGTAGCGAGGAGACACTCATGTGATGGCAGCCACGCTACCATGTTTTCAAAAAAAGCATCTATGGAATAGCTGTGTGACAAGCCGATCCAGAATCAGAAAACAGTTGTGCCTGTTTTTTTTCCTTCTTCTTTTTTTCTTACTTTTCTTTGATCTTGTGACAACAGCAAAGAATTGAAGTTGGCATATCAACTCAACAAAGAGCTTTTAACACCCAGCAAGGGTTTTGCCACCTCCCTTTGATTTGTGGAGTAAATTAGGGATTATTGTAGATGAATCCAGTGTTATGGTTGTCCTCCAACCCTTGATATTTTAACAAAGAACCAAGACGCTGCAGCCACCTGAGCTGCTGCGCTGTCGCATCAGAAGATGAATGAGGCCGGCCACAAACATGCATGGCATACTTATTCATCATTAGTGCTCATGCGTACCATTGAGAATGTGTTATTGAGAGTGATAATGGTACCCTGTAGTCATCGCAGGATAACCTGCCCCGGCTGAATTTGAGAGTTAATTACATGTTTGCAATCCAACTACTTGTCGCAGTGAGTGGGGAAGTCTTTACAACATGGAGAGGGCCAGGGTGGCCAAGGTCAAGCTGCGAGGGTCAAGCTTCATCTGTATGCTTACCCCTCTATTTGAAAGCTGACCTATCCACTCGTCTGAAATAACAAAACGCCTTCTGCACTGGGTCTCGTTTTCCGTTCGTAGCGGCATCATCCGCCTCACTCGGTCTTTGCTCTCCTCTGGCAATTGGCGCCCTAATTGAGGCACTCTTGAGCCATGTTTAGCACCGTGGCAACGTTGCCCTGCAGATAATCATTGTCTTGTGGATTAGCATAACAACAGAGGAGAGGCTTTGCTTTAATTCCACTAACACTGGACCAAGCTCCTTTGTGTCGGCTCGCCTGCCGGGCTTGTCTTAACTGGGATTAGAAGCATGGCCTGCTAGCGCCCACCAGGCCCCCACATTGCGCTCATGCCCCTGCTTTTGTTCTCCAGTGAAACCTCTTAGTGCCCTTGGATCTCTCTCAACGGCAAAACCAGAAAATCACAATTTCCACCTCACCATTGTGTTCTGAACCATGCCCGAGTGTTAAACTTTAGCACTCTATTCCAAAACTTAACTTGAAAAGAGAGAAGTTGGGCTTGAACTACTCATGTCCGCCGAAAGCCAACACACAGAAGAATTACCCCCAGGTTTCATCCTGGCCTTCTCAAAGGACTAACATTAACAAGGCTATCTTTGTATTGCCAAAGAAAGGTGGAAACATCTGCCAACTTTCTCCAAACAGCTTGCTCTGCACCGAGTTGTAAATGTCCTTTTATTAGTAGGCTACTCTCGGTCCTTGAAGGTGCGCATGAACCCTCCAACCCTTATGAAGTAAATGATGTGTTTCAGCTCAGGAGTCACTACGCTAAGCGTCATCTTAAGATGGAAAGTATTTATAACCGGCTCCAAACGGCCACTGCCAACTATGGAGAGGAAAGCTTGTTGTCATAGAGAGGGATGCGACAAGGTGGTATAGAGCGCACTCTCAGACAGTCTCTCCTTAAGGGCATTCATGATGGTGAAGGGAGTGAAAGGAGTACTTGTGGGAAGCGAAAAAGAAGAAAGAGAGCTGGAGAGAAAAGTTTAGATCGTGTATACTTCCTCACCTACGCACACCTGGCCAATTCTCGCAGGAAGTGGGCGTGCTATTCAGATTTTCCATTTTCAGCCGTTTTCAGAAGGTGATACCGAATTCGCTGGATGCCGTCCCGCCAGCTCTGACTTAATAAAGGTGTGGGGGAGGGGATTTCAGGCCCTGTCTGATGATCCGACAAGCAATTTGTTTGAAGCGCACTGATGTCTTAATCCTTATTGGAAATCAGAAACTATTATACACCCGAATGTATATTAAAAAAAAAAACACTAGAGAAATACTCCAGATTTTTAATTAAAATTACGAACATGTTGCTTTTTTAACATGAGTGAAGTGGCCTGCCTGGCTGGTTTTTATGAGCAGTGAGTCACAGTTGGTAGCAAGTGGGTTTGGTTGGCGGCAAGTGCAGGGAGAGAAGGCAGGCGTGCGGCGGGAGCGTGCCATCCTGTCCTATCCTGATCTGTTGGCGCAGCGCGCTAAGAGCTCCCATGGGAGACTGGGTGTAGCCACTTGTCTTGTTTCTGCTGGCAGAGGGGAGCTCAAGAGCAGAGAGACGGAGGAGTGAAGGGGAGAGGAGAGACATGGCGGTGGCGGTGGGGGGGGAGTGGGGGCAGCCGCTGACCCTGTAAGCACACGAGATTAAGAGGAATAATAAAAAAGGGGTCTTGGCAGTGCTTCACTAATGTGCGTGGTAATTTAAAGATGCTCCGAAAAGAAATGTCAGTGATGCGTGGGTGGGCGAATTTAATGTGCGTCTGTGTGTGTGTGTGTGAGTGTGAGCTAGAGTGAAAGATGCACACATCAACAATCTCCATGGAGGATTCCTGTGGTAAAGCATTTCTCAGTTTCCCGAGCAAACAAGTGGTTGAGGCGTGTAAAAGGAATTTCAGGCCCTCTCAAAAAGATGACCACACCAACGGAGCTCCTTTTGAAAGATTAACAGAGTCTACACACTTTTGACACACACACACACACAAACACGTCTTTGTCGCATAGCTGATTTATTCTGTGGAACGGTGGTTTCACACTTTTTCCTTGCCGCTGACATTATCGTGGTATCTCTCCCTTTGCCAGGCTTTTTCCAGGCTAATTTACTGTGTTTAAGGCAACCAGCTCACCAGCCAGCAGTGTTTAATTCAGCTTAACTTGCAGTGTCAGTACTTGGCAAAGCCGCGGCAACACAACATAGCCGGTAGCTCTGGATAGCATTTCTCCTATTTAATACCAAGGTTTCTTTTCTCGAGGACTCCTACGATCATTTGCTGACCCATGTTCGGATCCCGCGAAGACAATAGGATTCAGACTGAATAGCTAATGACACTGTGGGCTACTTGTGCTCGCCTCTAGTGTAGTGGGCTGTTTACAAGTGGGCACAGTGTATAGGGAGGAGGGAGGGCGAGCGGTGTGAGGCAGGACGCAGGAGCAGGTGACATCTGTGACCCAGCACAACAGTGGTGGATGCTGGACACATGCTCCTTCCTCAAAGGCTACTGGCACAGTTTCTGCCTCGTTGGGCTCATGCCCACACACACACACTCACACACACACACGCCCTCAGACTCACATGTTTGAAATGCTTCATCTGAATGAGTTCACTGTATATGAGCTTATCTTGAAATGATAACCTTCAGCCAGCAAAACCTCGAACATATACAAGCTACAAAAAGCCTCACAACTTACAGCGACTGGAGATAATTTTCAGCTTTTTTTCCCCACATCATCAACATCAGGATGGACAGCTTAGAGAGAATGACCTCCCAGTATGTGCAGCTAAAAGCTCAGACGAGGTCAGTTTGTCTATTTCACACCAAAATCAAATGGAAATTACGGCTGTCGCAGTAACCCGCAAATCTGTAATATCGCATTATAGAAGAGGCATTCATGGTGGTGGGTGCCAAGCAACCGTGCTGCGTTCATGATTCTCTGTCAAACTATGGTGCAGAACAAGTGCATTTATGGGAAAACGGTTGTAAACTGGACAAGCAGGATGTATCAGGACACTTGACTTGGACACTTTGTCCTGTCCAAGTATTTAATACAACATGACACACATACCTAAAATCCCTTCACCACAATAGCCATCTCAGGAATGGGTGTCGCCCTGTTCTCATCAATGATAAAATAGAACTACTTAATCACAGAGAGTACACACTGACTGTACACTTATGGACACACACACACACACACACACCCATGTGCTTCGTGGAACTTTTTCTCCAGCTTCACAAAATGACAATCAGATGATTGATCTTGCTTGGTGAGTTATTAACCCATTATATTTACCAAGCTATTAGCTGCCTGATAATTGAACTGTTAATTAAAACAAAGGCTTTAGTTCCCCCTATTGAATCCCCAACTCCCCACACAGAGCTCAACACCATTATATACTCTAAAGAGCAGAATATTAACTCTCTATCCATTGTCCCACTATTTTCACAGATCCAACAGAATCCACACAGGTTTTTGTCACATTGTTGAAAATCTTACTCTAAGTCAAGAGGTATTAATGTTTAATTATCTTTTAATGCAGGGCTACATGATTTACATACAGTCTAACACCGTTCTTCACTCCCCCCCCCACCCTTCTCCATATTGCCCATCCCTTCTCCTCCCCTCTCCCTGGAGGGAGTGCATTTCTCCTCCTGTTTTCTCATTGCACTCTGATAAAGCAGACTCTCCCTCTGATGTCTCTTATCTCCTCTCATCTCCCGCAGTAAAGACAGTCTCTGTTTGTTTTATGCTTCCTGCCAGCCCCCCCCCCCTTTCCTTTACATTTTTTCCTCTCTACTCCTCTTAGGTGATGCCCAGTGCCTCTTCCCAGTTCTGTATGCAATGGATCAAAACTGTCAGAATAATTTAATGGAGTGCTGACCTGCCGCCTGACCCCCGCTGTTTATCAAATTTCTATCATATACTGTAGCTAGAAACCCCCCCGCCCCCTCAGCACCCTCACCCTCACATTGTGTGAGAGGTATAGATTTGTTGCTCCATATTTCTGGCAGTGCAGTGCAGCACTCTACCTGCTTGCTTGCTTACTGCCGTTGACAGAGTGTGTGTCCAGTGCAGGTTATGCTTGGGTGCGTCAGGGTAATGCTGCTGGCTAGCACACATCCAGGAAACAAACAACATATATTATATTGGAGGCAAAAAGAGTGGTTATCACCGCAAAGAGAAGGAAAGGGAAAAAAAGGGAAAAAGGTCAAATGACTGCTGGGAACTGCTGCCAAACAGAAATCATAAGACTACAGTAAAATATCCAAATCCAAACTGCAAAAACTGAGAAACACAATCCATTTATAGTCATAACCGCAATAATGTTAACACAGGCTCAAAATTGCAACTTTTCCACCAATAAAAGTTCTCTAACATAATGTTAATATTGTACGTAATTGCACCTATATTGTATGTATTTATATGTAAATATTTAGAAAGGTGGTGTTAAAACCTTATTGAAGTACAATTTAGATTATACAAAGCCTCAAGTTTCTTTCTTTCAGTAAACCTTAAACACAATACTTAATATTTTAACTACTGTGCAGATGAAAGTGGACACACTAACAATAAGCTTTAAGATTACAGCGAAACATTACCATCTGAAGAAGTGCAAAATAAACTGAAATAGTGAAAATATTGTAGATGTGTCAATTAAAGTGGGGCTGGAAACCTAATTGCAAGTAAAGTACACATCATTACAGATTCTAAAACACTCACGCATTCAGATGTAAATTATGGTATCAACCAATTATTCATAAACAGTTCTTCAGAGACGCTCTTGAGGAACTGAACAAACACAATTTGAGCTTTTCTATGTGGGGTCTTGTGTTTTTTCCAGGGTTACTGTCATGGTGAAGTCACGATTTTACCTTTCACAGGTGGAGAAAGTGACAGTGTATTGTTGAGCTGAAGTGGTTGTGGTGTTTTTCCAATTCATTTTTTCCATAATAGTCTCCTGACCCCTGGTGGCTTTATATAGCTCTGATAACATATGTGGACAAACATCACACTGTCTTTCAATTCAGAATCCCTATAGGTCTCTGTAGTCACAGTCACAGTAAAACAGCTTTAAGTATAAGTTTAAGTATGACGTTTGAATGTCATGAGGGTCATGATGTGTCTTTAAGAAGGGTCTATTCTGTGGTTACCTTGGACTAATATCTTGTCTTATACTACAGTTGATGCTTCATAGTGATGGTTGCTCATGATGACTGTTGGTAAAGAGGATGCAGACAGCACTGAACAAATCAAGAAGCTACACTTACATAACAGGTTTGAGTGAGAGGCAAAATCTATCGAACATCTGGACTTGACAATGACTTGTCCAGATAATATTCTATAAGATTGTAGAACTGCTTCTTGCTTCCTTTTTTGTGGAAATGTCCAGCCGACTTGCATTGCAATGCACCCCCACAGTGATATAAATCCTACCAGCCAGCACAATGGAAAAGTCATAGCAAACAGTGATTTTGTACCAGACTCAGCTTTGTCAGGATGGGTGCCTATGTGAAGCATTGATGCAAGCTACCAAATAATATACTGTAGAATGTGCATGGTTTTGTTGTTGCTTAATCATTTTTCATTATAAATTATTATTATTATTACACCTGACGAGTTGTTTTCTGGAACATGGGAAAGAAAGAGGAATCCATTGTTGTACAGTCAAGTCCAAATATGAGCCACGCTAATGTGCTAACCACAATTAGCCTCTGAATTAGATACTCATCTTGATGAAGTATTGTACGAACACACACATAGAAGCTGTGCAGATCCCAGTGGCAGCAGCAGCTCGCCCACTCAAACAGACGTATTTTCAAACTTGATCAAAGAAAGTCTCCCCCAGTTGCCAATAACACTTGTTTCAGTGTGGTAACATGGCAACTGCAGCCAAAGATGTCTCGATCTAAGGGAAAGTTGTTGTGTAGTTCTTTGGTAGGCTGTTATATACAGTATATATTGAAGTGGTCAAATGTTGTTCTTATTGTAGTGTAATTTAAAGTTTTTAGGTGCCCACATTCAATTCACTCAGTGGGATACATGGCAGTGGTCAGTCATTCAGTTCCTATGTGGGTGGGGTGTGGTTGTGACTGGCAGTTTTGTGGGGCCTACAACAACCACGGAGCCACAACCCGATTATCAACTTGTAAAAACCCTAACCCTAACCTGATACACACCAGGTTCTGCTCCGCAGGATTTAAAGCTTATCCCTTTTGCTTCTAGTACTCCCTGTCTATTGCAGCGTGTTGTTTTCCCTCCTTACGTTTCCTTTCCACATTTCTCTGTTATCTGATTTATTGCCATGCATGCACTTGTACTCAGTGTGTCATCAGAGAGTGGGTGTGGCCAGCGCTGTGAGATGCCTGAAAAATTCAACCTCGAGAGCAGTCCAGCTTTGTAGTATTTAAAAAGAGTATGTATTATGCATTTTTTCAAATATGCATACGGCTTTCTGATATTTTATTCATCAAATGATCAATGGAGATAATACGAATAAGAAATTGGTGATGAAAAATAAGTGTTTGATGCAGCCTTGAATTCAATATCTGTGCCTTTTGATTGTTGGTCAGACAAAACAGTTCGGAGATGTTGATTTTCCGTTTCTTTAACCAAACTGGATTGATCATTATTTTGTTGCAGCAGACGACTCAAGTTTGTCTATGTTACATTCACACAGTTCCACAAAAAACAGAAGGAAAAAAAAGAGCAGCTGTGAGTGAAAACAGCAACATGAGTAGCTGAATAAATCATTCTATGAAGAGCTGGTTCGCCATAAAGGTGGAGATATCCTTTTAACAGGCTAAGCAAATAATGCCCCAAAATGATTAATATAGAAATAGCTGACTAGGGGATGTTTGCAAAGAGATGAAAAAAAGAAGTGAACCTGGGAGAGGGAACTGGAGAGCAAGGCGACTTTATTTTATGATACATAGCGGGACATATAAATCTTACATCTGAGTATTTAATTAAACGGATCAGCCACTTGATCAGCGTGCATCCAATAAATTAATTCACAAACGGTAACTCACACCTTCATAGCAGCAACCTTGTTCATGTATTCTGATTTTTTTAAATTTTTTTTATCATTCTCTGCATAGACTATAATGAGTCTCCACACTTGTCATTTTCCCAAACAATGGAAAAACAGAGGGGGTGGAAGGACATATCAAAGGACACAGTGTTTGATAAAGGGTGTTGGTTCTGGTACGTGAGACAGAAAAATTAATTTTCTGATGCCGAGTGTGAGCACGTAGGCACCTTATCACCATTAGCTCTGATGTCACAGATAATGGCGGCGCACCTGCGATGTTTTCAGTCCAGTTGCACTCTTGAGGGGGGAAGGGATGGAGGGGGTGTGGGGCACGTGTGCAAAGGATTTGACTGCGCTGTGGAGTCTGAAGCCAATTCGAGGCTTTGTTTTCCTTCACTAACCCCTCGCCCAAATGCCTCCGTCTGTCCCCCTGAAACCACTCAAATTAATTTTTCCACTAAGTTTACCGTTGGCTTTAGTAGCCATGAACTCTGTTAGAGAAAGGGCTCTCACTCAGAAGCAGGGCCGTTGTATAGGGGAGAAAGGTGATGATAATTCTAGGGGCCCACAAAAAAACCCAGTAGTCTAATCTTTGTATGACTGATTTATTCTGCATAAGACCCTGACTAATACTCATAGTAATGTTGCATTAGCATCAAAACAAAGTAGGCTGAATAAAAAATGATAATACATATGTAGTCTAAGAAAAAAAACTGGAAAAGTTAGGGGGTAGGGGCCCACTTTAGTATTCTTTAAGGGGGCCCAGAATTCTTAGCAACAGCCCTGCTCAGAAGTAAAGGTGGCGGAGGAGTCTGGGTGGTTTTCTCTGTAATTACAGTACTACGTCCTGTCCGGTCGACGTTGACGCATCGATCCCATTTCCTTTCACATCTGTTTACTGTAAAAGAAATAATGTTGGGTAATTTCCTTTCTCCTTTTTACATCAATCTGTCAGCCTCTCTCGTAGCACTTGCCATTCATCCAAAAGGCTCAGGTCATGTGATTAATATCAAAGGAGGAGTATTTGTGTTTTGAGGCGCCCGTGTCAATATGGTCTGACGCACTTATGATATCTTTTTTTCCCTCCATCTGTCACTGTCCCTCACACTTCATTTGTGTGTGTGTGTCTCAGCCCATTTCCCTATGATATGATCTATGTAAACACAGGCGGCTGACAGATCGACAGAGTTGTATCAAATGACCATATGAACACCTCCTCTTGATATCCAGAATGTTCACTCACAAATACACACATACACAGCTAGACAGACAGAGATCAGGTGTGTGTATGAGATGACAGCCTGCTCTCTCTGTCAGCTCCTCGTCTCCCACCAGCCTTCCAGATGGCCACGGTGTCGCCGCCACACCTTTATGCCCACACGACACTCCCTACATCCTCCACCCCCCGCCCCCTCGCCCACACCCCCTGCTTCCTGCTACAAAATACGCAGTTAAAAAATGTGGAAGTGACAAATAAATAAAAAAAAACATCTTGTACAAAATACCTAATTAGCATTAACCTCACATTGATTATAGTTCGGGGGATTTCTGGCACCACTTCACCTACAGTGCATCCCAAGGTGCACGGAGGTGGGGAAGTCAGATCTCAGACAGCACTTATTGTGAGACCAATGCATTTCAAGGAAACACACAACTCTTTCACATTATTCTGTCGAGTACTATAAATAAGAAAATATTCTTCAATGACAAGAAATGCACAAGGCGTGTTAGAGACTATGTCTGACACTCAGTTTTCCAGCCTGAGCTATAAACAGAAGTGACAGACTTTAGTTCCTCAAAATCCTACTCTCATCAGGCACAACATTAAAGCCAGTTCCCGTTTTAATGTTGACTTCATGTTAGGCTAATATTTGCTGATAAGTGTACATATAATGTATTTATGGAGGTTTTTTTTTTCCCAAACATACAGTACTACATGCCATTAATTATAATACCAGCCACAACATTAAAACAGCTGAGTAACTGACTAACTGATCAGTGTATCATATAGCATGACCACCATTAACTTTTGCCATTCCAGTGTGTCCCACTTTTTACCAGCAGAAAAGAAAAAAAACTGTATAATGAAAAATAGTCATTTGGGTTTATTCTGTTTGAATGAGGCAACCAAATAAATTAAACACACGGCAACGATTTTGTAATTTAATCACAAGCTTTTGGTGCTTTTCCTTTCAGTCGCACTTTTATGAATTGTGGCTCTATTTCAATAAGCTTCGTGTCAAGGGAACGATTGAAAGAAAGAATGAGGTTGGTGCTGATGTTTAGGACTGCAACTAAGGATTATGGCGGTGACATAACATTTCACACACTAACACCCTAGAATCTAAAAATATACCATTCATTATCACATTTGAAAAAAAAAAAGCAGCAAATCCTCACAATTGAAAACCTGAAACCAGAGGGATTTGGCATTTTTTGCTTTCAAAATGAGCTAAATGAATATTATCCCAGTTATTAAAAGAGGCGCAGATTACTATCTTGTTGATTGACTAATCAATTAATCAAGCAGTCGTTTCAGCGTGTTACCATCCTCCAAATGTGTTTGATTTTTCAAATCAAAGGAATTTGCCATGGGAAACGACCAACAGTACCACACACTGTTTTTACAACAGCAAATGAAAAAGCTTTCACAAAAAACAGTCCGCAGATTGAATCGCTGTTGCTTTGGATCAGTGAGGGAAAGCAAATACAAAAAAAAAAAAAAAATACTCAGGAGTTTTATTTTTTAAAACACAGGTCATTAAATTATTCAGTGAAAGTTTGCAGAGGGGCGCGTGTTCTTCTCCTGCTTCACATTCACACGGCAAACTCAGATTCGCTCGGGGAGCTCTGCAGGAGAACCGCACGTTTGTTGTTCTTCCTCTTCTCCTTCTTCTTCTTCGTGCTACACCGGAGCAGATTGGACAAGAGACTGCTCTGCTCGTTGGGTGTAAAGGGAATGACGGGGCGGTGGGTGTTGGGGAGGTGTAGGGGGCGATGGGTACCAGGGGTATTTATTTATCCTCCTCAGCAGGGCCAACTTCCTCCATCTCCTTTTTGACCTGTTGCAGTTTCTTCCCATGTTCCAGCTGTCAGCGCGGCCACTCGTTCATCTTTTGATTCTGTTCCTGTCATCAAACCTTTTCACTCATTATTGCTTTGTGCTTCCACCTATTCAGACGCTGTATTCCCATTCACTCTCCCTGTGCTCCTCGGCGCCTCTTTTCATTAACGTGCTCCATTCACTCCATGTTGTTCTCTATTAATACATTCCTTCCTTCGCCCCCCCTCCCACCTCCTCCTCCCACCCCCCTTTACCCCTGGTGAATTCCTCTGTACTGTACTGTATATATAAACTCCCCATTTGTTGTCACAATCATCTCTCCTGCTGCCCCACTCCTCCTCTTTCTTTCCGTTCCCCTCCTTCCCAAGCGTCTCTCCGCCATGTGCTCTCTGTACAACCCCACCCACCCCCCCACCACCCTCCTTCCTCCTTGCATTTGTGTCTCTCCCTGCCTGCCTCCATCCTTACTGCAGGGTTGAATCATCCCCCATTTCTGCTTGCCTTGTCACGTTTGGCCCCCGTGTGCATCTGTCCGGGCCTCATCACACGGCGATGGCGCTTGCCGGGCTGACATCTCGCCGCAGCGCTAAGGGCCTGTGATGTCCATGACTCCGGCGATGACCTGTCCCTCACTCCTCAAAGCACTGACATCATCAAATCAAGACACATCTCCGCCCAGGGGGCTATTAATGGCCAAGTATGATATGAGCCACGTTTTTATCTACGCCATATCTAGAAGAGGAAACGGAGACAAGGGGGGTTTATATCTTTGTCTTTTCCTTTTCTTTTTCCTTTTTCTGTGCTATCAAAGACACATTCTAGCTTGCTGCAGATTTCCACGCTTTTTCATGTAGTTCGCATCCTGCCGTCTCCTCACTTGGCATTCTCCGGGTGTTGTCGGAAAAAGGGGACCACATCAGCACTATTCTCTTCAGAAGCGTTTCCTTCACAGGGGAGCCACCCCTCCCACCTTCCCCGCGTTACTCCCCCACTTCAAAACGACACACCTCGGATCACACGCGCGCACAACGCTCACATGCGCACGTACACTCGGGAACAGCAGAACCTCCATCCTTGATGCGAAAAAAAGGAAAAAAAAGTGCACACAAATGAAAGCCCCGGCATCCTCCTTGGTGGAAAATTGAGTCATGGTCCTTCTGCTCTCGTAAACTGACAGACAAGCCAAGCGAAAAATGGAATCAAAATGTCCCTATATTGGGGGGAGTGAGTGTGTGGGCATGAGCAGTGGCACTGTGTGGTTCTGTAACAAGCACATGCAAATCAAGTCAAACCAACCCCAGGCTCATTAAATAAAACATGGGAGTAAGGACAAAAGCCTGCTTCTACTGTAACCTTGCATATTCATAATGAGCGCTCTTTCCTAATGTGTTACGCAGGGTGACATTATGTGGCTGCGTGCAGGGTGTCGTACGAGCTACTTCTGTTTTTCAGGTTTCTAATTTGAGAATAGAAGAGGCAGACTAACTCTTTTTAACCCTTTGTTGCCAAGAACTCCTTCCTTCACTAAGATGTTGAGTTTTTGTGTGTGTTGTGTGTGTGTGTGTAGTTACACAACATTTGGTTTGCAACTAAAAATGAACATGCACAGCAACTATTTACAGAAGCTCCACAACAGTTGCTTTCCAGTTGCACAGTAACGCAAAAATAGCTATCAACACAAAGACACAAAGCTTCAGTGAAGGATTTTATTCGACATTTCAAAAAACTAGAGGTCATCGGAGAAAAGAGCAAAAACTACACAAGGCTGCAAATCAACCTTTTGATGTAATTCAGTTCTTTTTAAATCCTGCACTCGTTTTGCAGGGTAGACTTTTCCATATGCTGCCCCCTCACCCGCCCCCTGTTTTTAGTTTGCTGACTGATCCACAGGTGAGAATCAGCTCAGCAACTTGTGATAGGTGGGCAGAGGGGCCATTAGATGCCTCCACTGATCACTGTAACCCCCCCTCCACCTCCTCCTCCCCCTCCTCCCCCTCCTGCCAACCGAGCCAGAGGAAAGTGAAAGAGAGCCCATTTAGATCAGGCCACGCCGATCCATCGCCCAGAGTGACGGGTGAGAGATCTGCAAAGAGGGGCCGGGGCTGTGACAGGCAGTGTTCATTAACGCTCCAGCCCCTGCCGAGTCCAGTCAAGGGGCTCCACACACACACACACACACACACACACACAAGCCCCCTCAAACACTAAAGCTCTCCCCACACACACACATACACATGCACACACACACACACAGGGCTATCCAAGCAATGAGACAGGCGGGCTAAGCGTGGGTAGTGATGGCTTCACCGCTTCAATTGATGGGTGCTTAGAGGGGAGTGAAAAAGGAGAGAGCTGGAGATATGGGCCCGGCGAGGCTGAGCGTGAGAGATGCAGCGGCGGCGGTGGCGGTGGCAGTCGGCGGCGGGGTCCGCTGTGTGTCGATGACTCTCTGATAGCCCCAGCTTATAGCGCCACTTTCTTTCTGCTCAACATGCAAATCCATTACATTAACCCACATGCTGCCCAGCTGTTTCCATCAAAACGCCTCAACCCTGAAAGTGTCTCTCCCTCTCCCTCTCTCCCTCGGCTGTCACCAGACGCACTACAACCCTAATAATAAAGCGTCCTCACTATCCAGGTGTTGAATTACACTGGTAAAAAAAAAGCGGTGTTATATTTTACGGATATTAGGCGTTTAGCCAGTGCTTGTATTCAGACTGAGTCACGGGGAGGGCAACGATAGAATTAGTTTATAGCCGTAAATTGCCAACATTAGAGGGAACCAATATTGCATAAATATCAGTCTCCAGAAGGAACTGGCATGGCTCCGTCTGTGGCAGAATGCGATCGTGAATCTACAGTTGCTGCGGTGTGACAGACTTGGCAGCGAGCGGAGCAGTGTCTGTCACAGTACAGTGCCTGTTTGTACTGTCATTCAAATGTTTACCCCCCCCAAATATCCCATCTGAAATGTAATCAGCAATGTGTGCATTGATTGTAAGCCTGTTTGGTGGTCTGATTGACTCAAATACTGGACAAACAGGCCGCGGGTGGCTGCGAGCATTTTCCTTAGATAAAAAAAAAAGGACAAATGCTGACTGCAGGAATGTCGCCCCTGATCTGTCCTTGACTCAGCTGGTGGGGAAGACAGTGAGAAAATGAGAGTGTGTAAGGCGGAGGGTGTGCGAGGTGCTCTGTGAGCAGTCTGCTGGGTGCAGGTAATAGGAGCTATTCTTTAAGGGCAGATCCAGGTTAATAATTCCTGCTCATACTCTTGCACACTGCAAATACTCAAAATCTTTCCGAGAATATTTGTCTTATTTCTTGTCAAAATGTCTATTTTCTACCCGAAACTAATCTTTTTCCACTTAAAATAAGACTCTTCACCTAAAAGGATCTTGTTTTTAGATAATTTTCACTAGTTTCAAACAAATTTCCATGCATTCCTATGCATTTTTTTTTTTCAAATCACACAGGTCGACTTCTGTCATACATGCATTATTTATGATTTATGCAGCTTCACCTCTGACATCTGGCGTCATATTCTGTCTTTTTTTTTTTTTGAGTCACAATCATGTAAAATCTAGTTTTAACTGCGTGCTGTCCGTCAGTTGGCTTGAGCAGGAGACGGTGCCACAGAAAAGCCACAAGATGTTTTATTTAAAGCGAAGACACAGAAACAGGAAGAGAGATGCTTCCCCCTGGCTCATTTCAGCTCTTGCATTGTTCTCAAATTTGCACATTAATATGACACAGAAGCAGGAGCTCCATTCAAAATGGGTGCGTTTATAGTTTGATGCAATTTTACAAAACGGATTACAGAAATTCAAAGTCTCTAGTGTTGTTATATTTGACATTTAGAATTAAATGGGGATGAAGAGATTCAGTAAAGCAGATTTTAGGACGACTTAAGTCGTGGTGCATGCATGGAAAAAGGTTTTAAAGCCATGTGGGAGTCCTTTTTTTTTTAGGAAAGTGCAATATTCCCGCGGGAACACGTATCTGTTTCAAAAGTGGATGCCTTCCCTCTCTTTTAATGAAAAAGAAAGGATTCTCAGGTGCCTTCAACACCCTTCATCAGGCCCTGTTTTCTGGTTTGAAACTGTCATGCACTCAACAGTGTTACAAAAGACTTCAGTGAAAGTAGCAGTGACGGTCGCCTTCCTCTGATTTGCACGGATGGCGCTTTTCCCCAGAAGAGTCTCGAGTGTGATCACATGAGACAGTAGGAGGCAGACACGGGACCAATCAAGACTCATGAGCTGAGCCCGTACATGTGTGTCGACTGTATGCAGATGAGCAGTTGAGGGGCCGCTGGACATGTCACAACCGGTGTGACTTGATTTAAAGCTCCACTCAGTGTGTATATGTGTGTGTGTGTGTATCCCTTGGAGCAGTTGGGAATGAAAACAGATCAGGTCTTGCTCCATCAGGAGTGCGGCGTCAAGCAGGGTAATGAATTCCAGGAGGCTGAGCGTGCTATCGAGTTCATTATTCCAGCTTGGTTTAGGAGTAATTACCATTTCGCATCCGAAGCCGTTCAAGACTGGGTTGCTCTTGTCAAATTAAGCCAAGTGTGAATTCAGATAAATATTTGCATAAGCGTGAACGGCACAAGGTGGGACTCGGATGGAGTCTGAGATTGGCATGGACATACTGGGTTGTTTTTTGTTTTTTTTTCTTGTTCCCACATCCGTAGTTGTGGTGGTGGTTAGCTGATATCCACATAGCAGAAGGGAATGTGTGTGTGCTCCTCTCGTTGTTGAGGAGCTGATGAGGAGAACATCCCTGAGAGGCCTGACGTGAACTTGTGACATCCTTTTATTCATGCTCGTCTGCGTTCCTTTTTTCTCTTGTCATATCCCTGCATGAGATTGAATATGGCATGATCCTAATAAGCAGCCATGTATAGAGCCTACATCAGATAAGCAGGCTCATTTAGGTCTCTGAAGAACGTCATTAATTATAAAAAACAGCAGGCCCCTCTAGGTGTCTGTGTTGGTACACTCAACTCAAACTCCCCTGACTTCCCTGAGCGCACGGTCATGATGGCGAACGCGCAAATGTATCCGCAGGCGATTGACAGAGCAGCGTCAATCGCCAGCGTTCACTATCACCAGGAAGATTCATCAGGAACATCCCTATGGGCACGTAGCGAGACCAGACTCGGTTCTCTGATGTCTGTGGAGTTGGTAGCGTCGGGAGCAGCTTCACAGTTAATAATGGCACCTCCTGGCCTTTCTCTGCTTAAAAAGGATCCTCAAAACAACTCTCGCAAAATTTCAATAACGTGATTTTGCAGCCTCTGCAGATTTAGCTAAAATTATTTATAGATTTGAGATCCCAAATTTGCAATTCAAAACCTTGAATTAATAATTTGCACGTATTCCCTAGTAATTAATTCCCCTGACTGTGGGATTTGTACGACAGTGTATTGGGGCCAAAAAACAAGCCGGAAGAATTTTCAAAGTTTAAAGTCGCAAATTTGCAAGAAAATATCTTTTTCGATGCATGTCACACTTTACAAGGTTGGCCCTATGTTGCTTGTTTTGCATTTTGCCTACAGTGGAAGATCTTTCTTACTTTTTCCTCATAAAGTTGTGACTTTAAACTGGAATTTTTTGAGTTTTGAACCACCAAAACTGAACCACCACTTCCACCCTGTCTTCCAGCTTGTATCTTTACAAATACCGCTGTGGATTTACTTATATTCTTTGTTTTTCTTTTCTTCCTCCCTACGCTGTGTTCAAGGATGTGTGTTAACTCAGAAGACAGTCATTCATCACCCATGCATTTCAGACTGTATGAAGCCATAAAGCACACGGGAACTGTGATTACGCTTCATTATGTTTAACATCACATTACGTGTATAAGAGTTTTGTCTCTACTTTGTGTGGAGCCACATTAATTCTCTGCCCATGATTTAAGTAAATAATACATCTGCAGCTGTTTATCACGCAGACCCGTAATGTAGCGGCAAAGACAACACGCTGTTCAGGGGAGTAAAACACACTTTTCTTCAAAGAGCCCTGAGCTGACGATCAGTATCATGATGCATCTCCACAAATAAATTGGTAATATTGCCGCCTGTGGTATGAGGCACATTCTGCACTGATCAGATACAAAATGGACTGGAAATGGTACATTACCACAATGCTGACTGTGTGCACAGTGAATCCTCACCCAATGGTATTTATCACAGAGGGCCTTTGTTGTCTTGAATAAATAGACATATTACTGCGGGTCCAGAGTTCAGACCACACTGCCGGCTAGCCACAGGCACACGCCCAGCGTCTGAGGGAAAAATAAGTTAACTGCTTGCAGGGATTGAAGTGAAGTCGTTATGACGGATTACCGTCAGTCGGATTCCAGAGAGGCCGCGTATGAGATCACTGTGGATCCGAAGGTTGGGGAGGGAGAACAGCAAGGGGAAGGGGGGGAGGTGTTACGCAGAATGTGGCGGCCCTGTAGGCTCACTGTGCAAGTTGTGCAGGAGCCTGCAAATTATGTAAGAGCCCCGATTCCCCCTCATATCAAAGCAGGTGTCAATGTTTACAACTTGGATGAGAGATGGAAGTAGAGCGATCCTTCTGGTCATGAAAACAGAAAAACAAAACACCACGAGAGGGAATAGCAGGGTTTCTTCCTGTGTATTCCAAGCCCGACAGCCCACCGAGCCTGAATCGACCCCCGCCCCCCCACTGCGCCTAAGCATGGTGGAATTTGGGGCAACTCGGTTGGAAACTTTGATAAAATGCCTGGAAAAGCTCACCAGCGACTTCCGTTTGTTAAAAACCTCAGGTCAACAAAGAGCAGCCAGCAATAAACCCGTCCCGAGTAACACTGCTGGAGCCACAGCTGAAATGGCCATGGAGCATAGTGGGATAAATCCCAGTGGATCCCATCGGTCAAAAAAAAGAAACGAAAAATCCATCATGGTTTTATTGGCCCTGTCTGTCCCTGTCTGCCTTCCCTTCACGTCATCACACCACCAGGTGATTCAGGTTATCAGGCACAGCCTCGTTTTTTATGGAAGGAAAGCTCCAATGTATCAGAGATTAATCAAACTGTCAAAAATAAATGGAGATGAGCTTGGCAGGCCTTTTAGTTCATGGTGCAGAAAAATCAAACAGCCTGGTGTTTCTGTGGTACACCACAAGAGAACTCAGTATGACAGTAATGGCATAAAAGTACCTGCATTAGAAAAACGGCGGCGATGGTCATGTGTTGTGGGGTGGTGGTGAAATCGTAATTTAACTCATAGCAGGCGTCAAGGGGCTGATGGAGAGTACCACTGTCCGCCCTTTTTCTTGGCTACCTCCTGAATAGAAAAAATATTTCAATATTTTACATAATAAGGCAAAAAAAAGCTGGACAAGCTGCTCCTCTGTAACTTCCCTGGAAAAAAAGAGTCAGAAGATGTTTTTCTTGAATCTCTCTGCCTGAGCAGTTGGACGGGTCAGTTGAAATATGACTTTAACATTTGTTTCAGCATTCAAAAAATTCCAGATGGCTCTGAAAGGGATAGACACGTCTTGGCTCTCTATTAATAAAAAAAACAAGTTATTGTGAAACGCAGCAGAAATGATGAGTTTCCTCACTGAGGGGTTTCTCTATTTCAGAGTGGACCCTTACTTTAAAAAAAAAAGGGGAAAAAAAGGACGACACAAAGTTAAGTTTACTGTGGTTGGAAGTTCACACGTTTATAATTCATTGAGAAATCCGAGCAGTGACGGAAAACGTTGAGGGAAATAAACCTGGATACTTTCTGGCTGGTGCATTGCACAGTCAATAAAAAAAGAGCCCTGCAAGGCCAAAACCTCTTATTAATTTATGTTATGTTGACTTAATCACATGCACAGCAGCTCAACTGTAATATGTTGTTTACAGGCAGTGCATTTGTTTGGCTCTGCTCCTTATTACCACCGTACTAATTTATATATCTGCCCTGAAATATACCCGTGGAGTTTGTGCTCGTACTGTTTCCCTCTATAGATGTGACAGCGGCTTGTGTGTTTCTTTTTGAAGAACATAACCACTGCTGGTGCACTACTGGGATTTGTAAACTTGAAATCACAAAGATATCTTTCTTTTTTTTTTCCACCCTCCCTCTCAGAAATGTGAAACTTGGAAAGAAATAATAATCTAGCGGATTTCTGCAGGGTGAATATGTAGTTGCTAGGCAACAGTTGTTGGCATTCGACAGGAACCCTCAAGTAAAGGAGATGGTGAAAAGAGGGCGGGCACGTCGGGGTGTGTTTGTGGCAAAACGGAAACATGAGTGGATCGAAATATGTTGTATGGACAAAATGGCAATTTCCTCGGGCCTGAAGTGGCGATGTTGTTTTGACAAATTGGCCCACATGCAGGACAGTTGTTTACCAAACCAGGGCCATTTGAACAGCGTGGCCCGCCATTATTGCTGCCATTTGAGAGAGCACTTACTCTGAGCTCTAAACTTTCAAATCTTCTTTGCTTCTTTAGACTTCTAATAGTGGTAACTGTGATTGTTCGTTAAAGTGACGTAAAGCTGCAGCTCTCATCGCTTGTTCCGACTGAACGCGCACCTGTACATGTTTTTATCTCGCCGCCACGTGTCTTTAACGCGCCCTCGCAAAAACTCCCCCAGCGGCAATCACAGCCGCGCATGTTCACCCTCTCCAACTGTTTTTCTTTTGTTTTCTTTCATCTTCTTTGACTTGTCGTAGCCATTACCCGGCTCTCTCTGCCCTCTGGCAAGCAGTGAAGAAGTCCATGACATTGATGCAGGATTTTCTTAACACGCTCCCCCATCCAAGCCCATTTTCTTCGTCAGATTGGGAGTTTGGATATTTATAATCTCGGGGCACCAGCTAATGGTATTTGCAGAGCAAAATCAGTTTAGCGCGTGTTTTCTGTAATGGCTTTGACTGCGTGGCATTGCCAGAGGCATTGTCTTGAATGGTGGAAGGATGGCTCTAATTTGGGCTAATGGGTGACTCAGCCGTCATCATCATGTGTCCCTCAGTGGGCTGCAGATGGCTGGTTGAGCCATTGGGTGCAGCAGAGCCACCGTTACACACACACACACACGGTCACGCAGCGCAACACAACACAACACGATGCATCAAGTCAGTGACACATGCAGCCAACGCTGACATTTGTAAAGCCACATCCAGTGTGGAGTGGAGAGTAGAGAAGGAGGAGGGGGAGGGGTACGAGGATGAAACGAGGACCGGCTCGGCTATAGGTGCACAAAACACAGAGGAAGAGGTTAATCAGTAGCCAAGCTAATCGAATCATTTGTCATCAGATTAGATTAAAGCATTGAACCTTCCCTCGGGCAATCATCTTGGGAGATAGCTGCGGATGTGTGAGGCACAAGTATCAAATAGCTGTGAAATGATAATGCATGGTAAGTGACTGCTCGCTTTTGTTCAAATCCAACTTATCTGCACACACGCTCGAAAATAGAGACGAGGGGCGAGCGAATCACCGTGGCAACTGGAAAAAAAAAACGCAAGGTTGGGTGCTGCCAGGCAGACGGTTTAACAGGGGGATGGCGGCGTGCGTGGCTTTTGTGCTGGATGCTGGACTGTATGGAGGCTGGGGGTGGGGAGGTGGGGGTGGGTGTGTGCATGATGAGGGGTGCGGTGGGGTGGGGTTCGGTGGGGTGGGGTCCGCCCCAGTGGGGGCAGCGTCTGACTTGAGTGCTGCAGTGGCTAGTTTACATTCCACAGAGTCGGCTAAGCTTCACCAACCTCTGCTCTGCTTAGACATGCACAGACTAACACACACACACACACACACACACACACACACACACACACACACACATATACACACACACACTTATACTTTTGCAATTTCTCAGAAACATACATATTGACTGTTCCTGTTTCCCTCCACCGGTGTAAAATATCCTATACCTCCATCTGCCCATCACTTCCTATACGGCCACAACACAATCATACAGTATTTCCTCTCACATCAGCCACGTATGCAGATAACAAACCACCTCATCTGTGGCTACTATCTAACCCCCATTCCCCCCCTCCCCTCCCCTCCGTACCTAAGTAACCTTAGCAACGGCGTCACTTTGCTTCATTGCAGTGGAGGCTGGAGGGGTTGGGGTGAGGGGGGGGTGTAGGAGTTTGCAGCAAAAGGCGGGTTAGCTTAGCTAGCCAAGTCCCAGAGGAGGAAGCCAGCCGGTTTACAACTGTAGCTAACAGGATAGCCTCGGCTGCACCACCACCATCACCATCACCATTAACCCCTCCCACCCCCCCCACACATCCCTGTGCACACCTTCCCCCCACCCCCACCTCCAGAGACCCATTACCAGGGGTCAGAGCTCTGGTCTCGGGGCAGCTGCACTGTGCAGGCCTCTGTGTGCTACCTGTCAAAGATCAGCTGCGTGACCTGAGTACATATTGAGGGGAGGAGGAAGGGAAACCAGAAGGGGGGAGTGGGGGAGGGGGGTGAAGGTTGGATTATGTGGAGGTAACTGGTGTCTACTGTTGTATCATCTGTGTCTATGTGTCTGTGCATGTGCGTGTGTGAGAAAGCTGCTGAAGGAAAGAGCAGTGTAACAACAGCTGTTTGCACATTCTGCATTTCTCCACATATTGATTTGCTCCGGGCAGCTGGTCCAGGTAAATTAATGGCCCCTCAAGTAAATTTTGGTTTTATATTTAATTTGGCTGCCGTGATGCTGCTAACTGGTGTTTACACCTGCTATTTTTCTAACAAAGATTTGCAGCTTTATTTGGCAACTTAGCACAGCGACGGGGGGCAGATGCAGCTCAGGGGGTCGAGCGGGGTCGTCCACTAATCACTCCACATCCACGTGCCAAAGTGTCCTCGGGCATGAGACCCAACCCCCAAATTGCTCTCGATAGCAGTGTGTGTGTGTTTGTGCGAATGGGTGGATGAGATGATAATTAACGAAAGCTCTTATGAATGCGGCATAATATTTAGCATTTATGATGGCAGAGAAGACGCATAATGTTGTGTATTCTGGAAAAAACAAACAGGAGCAAGTGAAATGTTTCTAACCAAGTGCCTTTGTTTTGGTTGTTAGTCGATAGAAGTGTTTAAGTGGTTTCTGCTGCTGGTTTTCTGTGAGTTGTATTCTCAAAGCAGTTGTAAATCGCTCTCTTGTTGTGCGCTTGTGTGAATGTTTTGTACGTTCTCAATCATCACTTCTTGTTCAGCAACAAACATCGACATTTTGTTTGAACAAAGTAGCAAAATCAACTGACGGGAAGGGAAACTTGATCTGGCTTTTTCTTTTCTTTTTTCTATACATATATAGTTTATGTGATTTTAGGCAGTTTCTATTTTTTATTCTCCTGTGCTTTGATAAAACAGTGAGAGATGGACAGAAAACCTGAGGAAGAGAGACATGGAGCAGTTAGGTACCACACACTACCAGGTTAGCCACCCCCATGTGTTTTTACAAGGAAATCAACACATTGAACTAACAGTGATCATAATACCTAGCGCTTATGATGCAAGATGCGGCGGGTGGACAGTTACATCAACACATGTATAAACTGTATTGCAATAGTATGCAATCGCCCCGCAGGAGATTATTAAACTCATGGTGTTTGATTATCTGTGTCAACTCTGTTGTCATTTTTGACCAGTTGGAATGAGGAATCCAAGATAGCTGCACAAATAATAGCAATAATAATAAAAAAAGAGAAAAAAACTGTCAACATAATGTGATCCAGTACTGCTCCTCCGCATACAGTACTACAGCCTCAGAAATTACCATAGAGTTGAGTCAACACCTCTCTGACACAGTGTCAACACAAAAATATATCATAACCTTCACAAATGTACTATCTATTGCAGCACAGTTGCACCGTGTTGCATTAGAATTTATACATCCTGTGGTGTTGTCTCCATACCTGCTGCGTGCAGACAGCTGCCTCTTGGGTCCATACGTTCAAACGCAGTGACAACACGCGGCGCGTGGCCGGTACGAGATGCGACGGGAGATAATTGAGTGTACGCCGGTGTTAGTGTGTGTTTGTTTCGCAAAGCCGGCGGGGCGAGCAGTTGGGAGTATAATAGTCCAGTAAATTTGCCTGAGCAAAGTTAGGTAACGCTCGTCTCATTAGCTTATAATCAAGTGAGAGACTTTCGGGGCCTGAGCAAAGATGAGATATTGAGCTGACTGAAAGGAAATGTCAACAAAAAATGCTGCCAAAACACAGCCCACTTCAATATGGACACACGACTGGAAATTGATGAAAACAACTGTCAAACAAGTTGTGGGCCGAGGATTTAATAAGTATTTTACAAGTCATTAATAAACATATCCCACTCCTCCGCCTCCACCGCCGCCGCCGCTGCCTCCCCCTCCCCCCTCTGTCACCGAAACTGACTGCCAACAGTTGGGAAGTGCTGCAGGTCTGCAGGCCTCGAAGAAAAACACACACTGTGCCTCCGTGTGTGTGTGTGTGTGTGTGTGTGTGTGATGACAAATGTATTTCTGTGAGCATGTGTTCCTGTAGATTGGTTTGAGCCCTGTACGCTTGAGAACGCATGCCTGCCCCCCCCCCACCCTCCTCCCCTCCCTCACCCCCTTTACTCCATTGTCGCCCCCAGCTCTGACGGAGCCGCTGGAATCAAATCAAATCAAATCAAATCAAACTCATTTCATGCCCCCCCCCCACCATCACCCAACCCCCCCCTCTGAAGAATTCCTCTGACGTCCCTGGCAACGACAAAAATGGAAGATGACATTAAGGCAGTAAACATCCAGCTGAGCGCACATGGGGATGACATACAACACATGCATGCAAGGGTACACACATATAAACACACATACATGCACGTATCTCTACATACAGATAATTTAAAGTAGTGGCATGTGACAGGTTGTGTACATAACGATCCCTTCTACCCCTGCAGTCCCACATTGCCTAGTTGAAAGGACCTGTAGCCCAGCATGTACATCTTTTTTTTTTTCTCTCTCCCCCCTCCACTAGTCGGCATATAATGAGAAAGCACCATTATGGGTCTCTGTGCTGCTGCTGCTGCTGCTGCTGTCGCCGTGGCCGTGGCCGCCGCTGCTGCTGCTGCTGCTACCACAGTTACCCGTGAGGTCTTTCTCTTTGTTAGTTAAGGGGAAGAACAGCCGCAGACGTCCCTCGCTCTCTGCTTGTTAGCCAGCAGTAATGACTAGGCTGTGGGGAGCCAGGCAACCAGGCCAAGGCGCTGGCAGCCCGTTCCCCTCTGCTGGCCCTCAGCTCACCGACAGGAAGGGGAACAGAAGCAGACACCACAGAAGACTCGCTGGGAGGATCAGATTCGACAGACTGGAGGAGGCAAGAAGGGATTGTAGAGGCAGGGAGGGTGCAGGAGATTTGTACCTCCGGACCGGCCGAGACTAAAACCAGACCATTACCGACACACGTGCACGTACACAGGAGCACATGGGGGGCCAGCGAGCACCTTTGCTGCTCACAGGGCTGGCGTTAGATCAATGCTAGTTGAGCAGCTCTAAGATTAATGTGTACTTTGTACAAAATGTGCCTCGCAGGTTTGTGTGGTTCTCGCAGCATCTTGTGTTTGCAAGGATGCGATTAGAACATGGAAGCCGTTTGAATCGGGAGACCTTTTGTAATAGACGACACGGTAGCTGAGGATTTTAAAAAACACAAACAGGAGTCACTTTTATCCCAAAATAAAATAAAAGCAATCCTCCCCCCCTTTTTTCTTTTTTTTGGGTACATGAAAGAAGACATTTGCAAATACATTTCACAGTCGAGCCGTTTTCTCCCCTCTCATGTTTCTTAGCGGTTTCCAGATGGTCCGCGGTTATCTGTGATAAGTGATCTATACACGCGCTCATATCCTGTTTGCTGTGACGGAGAGGTATTATCATGTTGATTGTGTTTACGTTACACATGAGCAGATCAATAATTCAGAGGCAGACACATGAGCCATCTGCATTACAAGGCAATATAGCAGCAATAACACAAAACGGCCCGTTTGTCACCACGTCGACCACCACGAAAGCCAATGGGTATAACTCTATGTGTCATGTAGTAATAAATGTACCAATATGGATGGTAATATACATTTTAATGCACTCAGAGGACCCATAAACAACGTTCAGTATGAGAGACAGAATCTGGAGGAGTCATTTGCTTTGACGTCTTTTTTTTTTTTTTTTGCAAGCCAGTGTTTTGGTTTGCAGAGTTGGTGATGATAGCATCGATGCAGCCCGAGGCCTGGATTAGCCGTTGAGGAAGCATTTTGTCGCTCAGCCCGGCTAGTATCAGTGCGTTGCGTCAGGGAAGTCGTCAAGACCCAGAGGAAGGGAAGAGGAGTGCAAAACACAGGCACGGGCGAGGACAGATTTAGTAGTTTACATCAAATTCAATGTATGAAATGAAGTATTTGTCGCAGTGCGAGTGTGCGCCGGAGAAGATGGAAGTGCTTTTTTGGCTCCATCGTTGTCATTATTTTTACTATTTAGTGCCTCAGCCCAGGGCCATAATCTCATGTCCCTTTTGGTGGATTGCGAAGTGCAACGTTGTGTGAAGACACAAACAACATCTGCAGCAGTGGCAACCAGGCACTCCCTCTGTGCCTCGTTCTCCTGCCAAGTCCGCCCACATCCTCTCTCGTCTGCCCAGGCCGCCATCCCATCTTCACCCGTACTCGCTGTTTCTGTTGTTGTTTTTATCGTTGTCGCTGCCTTTTTTCTTCTTCTTTTTTTTTAAAGAAGACCCATCTTTCATCCCGGCTGTTGACTCAGACCCCGGCCCGGGTCCGACGCCGTGGGCTCACTTGAATGTAACTGAGCTGAGTTGACTGCAGTGCCGAAACACAATGGGCAGTGCATTATTGATCCTGTTTGTGATCTAACCTTGCTGCACAGGGGCACCCCTCCTCCTCCTCGTCCTCCTCATCCTCCCCTCTGTCCCTGTACACATGCATAATTTCTGTAACAAAAGACTGATCTTCCCCTCCTTAATGGGAAGTTTGGAGAACTGTAAGACATTTCCAATAACTCCGGATTCAGCATTCAAGCTCCACTCCCTCTGTTTACCCAGTAGTGGATTCTTGTTCAGGGCCTGTCAAAGGTCAGCGTGGCAGACTGAGAGAAATAAGAGAGACTATAACGAGAGTGAGAGGAGAGAGGGAGAGCGCTCTATTATAAATAGATGCCATCAATCAGGGGAATGTCCTTCATTTGGCATGCGTCAGTCCTGGAGGGAGAAATGCATATTCAATCTTGAACAATGAGTGTCAGTCACACCGCTTTCATCAGACACATGACAGCTGTGCGCATTGGATGGTTACACACTCTGAGAATAGGAGCTGCGAGCAAACGAGGGGGGGGGTGGGAGGGGTGGAAGCCCAGTCATTGCACAAGGGAACTGAAGAAACGACAAATGAGGAGGGGAAACAAAAAGAGGGAAGGAAGATTGATGTCGTCTAGACCGGTGTCAGCGCCGATGTTTAAGACGCACGTGTACGATTATGTACATGTAATGCTGCTGTTGTAGCTGTCAGATTCACAGGGGTCACCCACCCACCCACCCACCCCCAACAGGTTGTTACTTGACTGATCCTCACGAACAGAGGAGGGCGGCAGTGGCGGCGGCGGTGGCGGTGGGGGTTTGCTGAAGTGTGTTGGTGTGTTATTGCAACAAGGATGCAGCTGCTCCCAGTTGGATCGAAATGTTCCGCCAGCAGTTGAAGTGTTTAGTCTCTCCCTTCACTTTGAGCTTCTACAAAAGTCACGTTGTGTAGAAATCCTGCTCTGGCTTTTAACCGAGCGCTAACAAGGCCTCGGCAGTGCCTGCACCCTGCACAGGATAGAAGGGAGGTGTAGGCAGGGAAAAGAAACGCACCTGTTTACAGCAACTGCTGATAATCACATCTCCTTCTTTCATAGGTGAGGTATGAGGTAGGAATGTGTTTGCTCATGTGATTGCATCAGCTGGGTGTTCCCACTAGCTTGGCACACTGTATTGAGTTTTTTTTTTTTTTTTTCCAATCTGCTGAGGAAAGAGGAACTATGGAAGTCCGGTCGCTTTTCCGCTGTTTTGCTAACCCTCCACTTGGCCATGTGCATTTGTTTACAACAAAGCTGGCGAGAAATCAAATCAATAGAGCGGTAGATAACGTTATATATACAATGTTACAACGTGCATATTTGTGTAGTCTAATCTGTCATTAACAAGAGATTACGGGTTACTGGGCGCCTTTGTGACGCGGTGCCACAGAGATGAGAGCTTGGACACCGGGGCGGCGGCCCCGATCTTGCAAGGCTGGTTTTCAGCCAAGAGACACAACACGCACATGGAAGGTAGAGACTAAAGAGCCTCCATTGTCCCTCGTAACAAGTTAAGCCATTTATTAAACCATCACAATTACTACAAAACTGTTTAATTGAGGTAAAAACGTAGCATAGTTAAGCTACAAATCCTGCATAGTTCCTCTTTTATGTGATTTGAGCAACAGGTCCTGTTTAGTGGCAGGTTGTATGTAGAGAGGTTTTTTCCCCCCTCTTCCTCCATTAATAGGGGTCAGGGAAAATGCAGTGCCGCTATTTCTATTTAATAGCATTTAAGGAAGTTCATCCCCTGCAGCGGAGGTAGGGTTTTGTTTTTTTATGCAATGATTGTTGTGTCTCTTTTATTGTTCTTTGGAAGGAATGCACACTTGAGGCATTTAAGGGCCAAACCCAAATGACTACACTTTAAAAAAAGCCTCTGGTTATGAAAAGCCGCAGAGGGAATGTTTGCACTGTAGCCTGTAATTGTCAGTTTCATTACACTAACAACCGACAGTATATCCAAGTCAGGCAGATCAAGGCTGCATGTTGTGAATGTAGCGTAGTTAGTTTCTCCAGCAAGGCAGAAAGCCTTCAGTTGTGATGACAGGATTGTTTTTCCTACAACACCAGAATAAACTCTTGTTGAACTGCTGAAATAAAACCAGGCCGTCGCTGCGGTGCTGCATCCCCCACCAAAAACAAAAAGAATCCCCCAAAAAACAAAAGAATAAACAAACCAAAATCTCCTGCGAGTGTTGGCGTGCACATGGAAGAGCTACGCGATCTATACATTAATATAAAAGACTTACAAACAGGGCACATCGAGTGGAAGGGGCAGTGGAGCGGAAGCTGATTGGCTGAGCACACACACACACACACACACACACAGAGCAGGAGCGGAGGAGACGGAGGAGGAGAAGTCAGGCGAACGAACAAGTGTGGACCCCAAGCAGAAAACACAACCTGACGGGGACGAGGAGTTCTGTCAATATGGCTTGTGTTGTGACGCGTGCAGGCTGCTTCAGCGGAGGGACAAGACTCCAGCCGCCGTCCCAGACTCCACTTCGGTACATCTGCAGACAAACTCACTCAAATCCAATCTCACCGCCGTCGCTAAGTCATTACTCATCATTTTAAGCGAGGAGGAGGAAGGGGGGCGGGGAGCGTATTCTAACATTTTCAAACAATCCAAAAATGATCTAAAGCAAAGCAATTAAATGGGGAAAATTCAACATGAGCTTACCCAGGTCTTGATCCAGCCGGGGTCCCCGGTGGGTTTTGGGTTTAAATGTCAAAGCTCGAACAAAAAAATCGGCAAAGATGAGGAAGAGCAAATGGAGTTAAGAGGAAGTCAGCGGGCCGGAGTGAAAGCGGTAGTGTAGTGGGGGGAGCGGAGCTTTTTGAGAGAGTTGAGAAGAGGACAAGCGGCACGGATGCAGCCAGGCGGGAGTGTGGCACAAAAAAAAAAAACACACACCCATCTCAACTAGTCAATTATTAATTTCCTAGTCCGCTCGAACATTTATTCATGCAAGCCGCCAGTCCATCACAGGGCCAATCCAGACGGACCGATGCATGCAGCTGTGGGGGCAGTTTTTTTCGAGGTTTCATTTCGTCTCACATGCGTGTCTCTGGAGTGCAGGGTTAGTCGGGGGGACTGGAGCACCTGGAGGAAGGTGGAAGGTCAGAGGTGGAGAGCGGACGTGGAGAAGGAAGGAAAGATCACAGCTGAGGGGACGGGGAATGTGGGGACTCGAATGTTTAGTCTGACAACAAATCAACACAACGATGGAGTTTGGTTTGTGTGCGGCGCGTTCTTCAAACCGGCTGACGTTCCTAAATCTATGGAAAGCTGCTTTACGTCAAGACGGAAGAAGTTATCTTGCAAACAGCCTCCTCCTGCAGCCATCGCTCCTCCTCCTCCTCCTCCTCCTCCTCCTCTGGAAGCTTCTTCTTCTGCATCGTCGCAGGACCAAAAAAAATATCAGGCCGAACGGAGGATAAATAAATTTGTCACTTGTTACTGCTGACGTCTTTTTTTTTGGCAGTGTGGGGGATTTAAGGTCACAGAGCAAAAGGAGCCAGGGGTTGCAGACAAGAGGAGGGAGGTAATGTAGCAGAGAGCGATGGATGGGTGGGAGCGGTGTGTGTTACTGCTGTTTATAGAAACTCCTTCTCTGTATTAGTCAGGACTCCAGCCCCTTGGGGGGAACGCTCTTCATTCTCCCCCCTCTGTCTTCGTGTCTGCAGCCGCCATCTTTCTTCCGATTACCACCTCCCTGGCTCCCACTTTTCCTAGCACACTACTTTTTTTATTTTTTTATTATCCCCCCCCTTCGCCGCCTTTGTTGTTCTCTATGACTATTTTTCTCAGGGTGTTCTTGCTGTCCAGGCTTTCTAGCGCTGTTTACTTTTTCCTCGTCCTTGTTCTCAGTCTTCCATCGCCTCCTCCTCATCCTCTTCTTCCTCCTCCTCCTCCTCTCCATCTTTTCTCTCCCTCCACAGACATGACTTTATCATTCAAGCCTCAGCCAGGGGAGAGGGCCACTCTTGCCCTGAGCCAGGTTATAATAGGAGTTAACCACTGACGGTAAATTCTGTCGCAGAAGATGAGTGAGGTGGATTTTTTTTTCTTTCTTTTTTTTTTTTATTCTGGGGAAGAGGCTGCGCTGCTTATTGTGTTGGAAACGTGGACTTATTGCACAAGAGACCGCCGAGCCCCCTGTTCTCGTCAATCTCCGCTTTTATTGGGAGATTGCGATAGGAGCTCAGGACAATTTTTCTCGCTGTCGTCCTCTGCGGCTGGTGTCCCCTAAACACTGGCTTCAGCCTCAGACACATTCCTTCTCTGTCTGCTCTCACTGTGCTGCCATTTCTGACCCTCCCCTCCCCTTTGCTTTCCTGCCAGACCTCCACTTTTAGTCCATTTTGGTGTGATTTTTGACACCGTATCACAAAGTGAAACACAGCTGTGCATCCACATTCAACCTGAAACCTGAAAATATAATTTGTGTATATATATTTATGCATGTGTGTGTGTATGTGTGTGTGTTACACTTTCAGCCACCTTTTTCCCCCCGCCTCATCTAGTGCTCATTGTGGACTGCAGCCAAATTACATAGAACTGTAATCACAATGTGAGCCTGACCACTTCCAAGTCTCGTTTCAAAGGTCTGATTGTAATCTGAACAAAATCCATATTCAGTGGATCCAGGCGTATCACATTATGCGTCACCGCATATTCAGATGATAAAAATCACACAATTTAGCGGCGTGTAACAGTAGCCGTTCCCTCTCCCTGTCCTCTTTATTCCTCCTCCTCCCTCCCCAACCGCTGATGCTCTCCTATTATTCCCTTTCCCTTTCTGCCGCGTATTCAGTCACTCGTTAGGCCTCTTTAAAAGTGACTGAATGGAGGTTGGCACCCTCTGTATGGGGTCACGACAGCCCCCCCTCACCCACCCACCCACCTACCCCTCTTTCTCCTGCTCCGCTGCCCCTACCTCCACCTCCCGTGCTTGTCCCTGGCACCCCAGGCCGTGAAAGGTCAGCCGTCATTGGGACTCATTACGAGGAACAGAAACCGGAGCAGACAGGAAGTATGTGTATGTCTGTGTGTGTCTGTGTGTGCGCGGATGTGAGCAGCAGCAATAGAGCTGAAGGTAGATGGATAACACAGACCTTGAGCTTCCCCTTTTCTGTTTCTCACAAATAATGACGGTCAGGGCTCGTCGCAGCGGTGCACGGTCGGCCTGTCTCGGAGGATTGTGTTGCTCCACACTGCTGTGCATAAAGTAAATGATCAGTTACTTTGTAATGATGCTTAGTTCCTGCAACCCTCCCATCCCCAAACAAACCCTCAGTCAAACTCACACACACATACACACACCCACACACACAGACACTGACACTTAATGTCCTCTGCTCCAGGCATGATACATGCTGCTGCTTGAGTGGCATTGACTACTGCTCTTTTCCCTTATTCCCTCTTTCACACACACAAGCACGCACACAAGCACGCACACTGATGCAAAACCAGTTCATCACCCTCACTGACACGGCAAATTTACATCCCCGTCCTTGACCGCGTCTGAGCACTGAGATCCACCTTCACTCGTCAGGAGACAGATTGGGTTGGCAGGTGGGGGCCTCCGCCCAGGTCCGTGGTTTTTTATGCGAACATAAAAAGTCATAAAACACAAGAACGATTGGTCCTTCTTTTTTTTTTTTTTTTTTTTACTGCTAATCACATGTCCCTCCATCCCAATTAAAAACGTGTTTGCATAAACCACCGGCACAAACAAACTGCACCCAGAGCCAGAGAGTTGTGTGCTGTTGTGTTTGTGTGTGTGTGTGTGTGTGTGTGTGGGTATGGGTACCTATCTTTGTGTCACCATGTGAGTGCGCGTGCACGTGTGAAATGCGCTTGCGCGTGTATCCTGCTGTCAGCGAATTCTCCACAGAGATAACCTTGAAGGAGAGGCTGTGTGCTTAGCTCTGATACTGAATGCCAAGCTACAGCGGGCTCAGCGGTTGCGCGGCTGCAAACTTCTCTGAGACCTTTAGCCACTTCTGCGAGACTTAATCCCAAAGTTGCGATGAGGTGGGGCCCGCTAAAGTGTGTGTATGTGTGTGTGGGTGGGGAACCTTCTCAGACGTTTGATGAAATACAAGCACAGGTAACACTTTATAATAAGTACACACTGTTAAGCATTAGTTAAGCATTAATAAATACTGAATTCTTAATTTATAACGCATGAATACTCATTAGTATGTAGTTTACATTCTAACATTACAGTTAATGCTTAACCCTGTGTTTATAAACTACATACTAATGAGTATTCATGTGTCATAAATGATGAATTCAGTATTTAATGCTTAATAGTGTGTACTCATTATAAAGTGTTACCCAAGCGTGCCTTTAAAAAGAGCTAACAAACATTCGATTCTCACACTCTGTGTCCAAATCGCACTCTGTTAGAGTCGGATTGTTACATCGGCCGTTTTGATTTGCTTTATCTGCACAGCTGAATCGACATGTTAAGTGGCTCCTGGGTAGAAAGTTGCTCAGTGCCCTGTTGACTCCCTGCCTACTGCCTTTTGTGCGGTACATTTGTATCCCGTGGCCACAGAGTTCCCAGGTTGTTTGCCAACTTAGTGTTTGTCGTGGTGATTAGATAAAAACACCGTTTGTAAAAAATATGGATCATGTAAACTGAGATAACAAAGCTGCAATTTGACGTGAGCTCCCCTCTCTGGAGATTCGGTAACAAGATAAGCTAATAAGCCAAAACCTGCCGTGGTTGATATTGTATTTTGGTGGTGTGAAATTTCCCGCAATTAATCACTTTAACAAATCCAATGACATCTGAGCCAGTCTGTGGCCAGGGAGTCGTTTCCTACTCGAGGTGCATGTTTGCAGACACAAGAACAAATTGCAAAGCAGCAAACAGCCCATTTGACCCATTTCTATTATGCATGATTGACCTTTTTCTCAATATACAATGTGTGCTATTACTTAATTTGTTATTTAACATTTATATTCCCTCTTAGTGTTTACTTCTTCCTCAGCTGTAAAATATCTCCCAGTCAAATATATCTTAATGACAAAATGTTTGTTCGCATTATTTATTAATGCAACAGAACAGAAAACCCGCTGAAATACTCTTATTGGATTTCCATTATGCAAATTGATGGTTTTAGTATAAATTAAGGTTTTGTTTTTTTTAACTCCCCTGAACTCCTCCCAGTGCAGGACTGCAGCCAGAACCTTAGAAAAGACACGAGTCCTAATTCACCCAGTATAACCCTCACCACCCCAATTAAACATCAGACTAGATTTAAGAGGAAACCAGTCATTTTCCCCACACATTTCACAGTATTTATCCATTTAACCTCCGCTGTATAATCTGCTTTTATAAAGGACTAAACACTGTTTCAAAGGATCCCTCGCTGTATGGATAATTCTTTATTTCATTTCAGTTCTGCTTATTTGTTTTACACAAAAACAGACACCTTTACAGACTCAACACAATGTCAGAATCCGTTTTTAAAAGCTCCTCGGTTGCAATTCTCCCTAATTGTAAAAGCTAAACTCTCCCTCAGGATGTGAACCGCCCCAAATTCCCATAAACAATTCTGACGACACGACCTCGGTGCACTAGGTGTTAGCCACGGGCCTTTTCTATGTGTACGTATTAAAACCCCATCGCAGTTAACTTTGTGCGTCATGCCCTTTACTCTCCCGGCTCGCCATCTGTTTTCTTCTCTTTCCCCCACGCTTGTCCCCACGCCAGGCTTTCTCTCTGCCATTTAGCCTAAGTTAATGGATTCCTGCACATTCAGCTTAGAATTGTTGTGAAGTAAACAGCAGCTCATGAAATATTCACCACTCTCCTGTATGTGTGTCAGGCTGTAGGTTTCTGTCTGTCTGTCTGTCTGTCTGTCTGTCTCCATGTGTGTGTGTCCGTGTGCACCCCTCACACACCCAGACAGGGAAACACACGTGCATTGAAAACGCTGGAGGTGTGCATCCCCCCCCCACCACCACCACCACCACCACCAAAAAAAAAAAAAAAAGAAGCAGAGGGAGTCTCTGCATCTCGGCTCTGAGCCAAGCGAGAAGCAAAAAGGGAGCGCTGGTGGTGGGTGCACTCTGCTGCTGCTGAGTGAGTCAGATGTTTGCTGATATTCATATTGATGAGACGAAGGGAAAAAAAAGAATCACAGAGTCACGCTGAAAATTTAATGTTAACTTTTTTTTTTTTTTCATTTAATCGCAAATGGCAGGGGTGGGCAAAATTTCAGGTTTGTGTCTTTTTCTCTCGTCCGTCGCTGCTGCTTTTTTTTGGGAATAAATAAAGGTCAGATACCACAGGTACAAGTTACAAGTGTCGCACCCTGTCATTGTGTTTCTTGGATGCACAACAGTGTCTTTTGTTTGTGTTTGTGATACTTTTTATTTGAAATGCGTCAACCCCGTGTCCCTGACACTGTGGTGTGATCTCTCTCTCTCTCCTGGGAACGAGGCCAAAGGGCTGAGAGGTCGCTGGATGCAACCTCCAGGCCAGCTGAGAAAATAACCAGAAGAGCAGCTCAGTGACCATTTACAGGAAACTCTGGCTGCACTATGCAACCATCGGGGTGAAATTAGTGAAGCTTTATGGCTACAAAGAAAGAAGGCTGTTTCTGCAGAACGGCTCGCTCAGCAGAAAACATCCCTCGGATAAATAATGGTTAAAAATTGCTGCCAGAGTCGGAGTTGATGTTTCTCTTGTTGCCTTTCTGTGGTTCAGACACCTGCAAGCTGCTTCCTGCATTGTTCTCATAAGCTGATTTATGCTGGCAACACACCACACGGTTTTTAGGCCCGATTTTGGGTCTGATTTGTCCTCCCCAGTGATCGGGGGGTAGACATGGCTCAGTTTTAAGCTTGTCACAAAAGATTATTTGTCCAAATAATCCTCAAGTGTGTTGTGTCAGTGCGATTATTTTACTGCTCTCAGTCCAGTCGGAGCCTGCACTCCACTCTACATCTCGAACCGTGAGCTCTGCCTCCGATCGGGCCGCTGCTGACGGAAATAACCGCAATGGCCGATGAGAGTGAGCGGAGCAGGAAGTGTCACCAAACAGATGTTGCGTATTTATACAGCTCACAAACAGACTGAGTCAAATGGAATATGCAAAAAGAAGACCAGTCTTTATGTAAGGGATAACCTGCTTCGCATCATTCAAGTCTCTGCATCGTCCATTAATAATTCATGATGGCATTTTCCCACTTATACCATGGTCACTTACCAAATAAATAAATATTAAATATCAAACTTTTATGTGTTTTACAGTTTTCCACAAGCCATGGCTGAGCGGACTGTTTTATATGTCGTCCACCAGTGTGAAAGAGGAAACCCACTGTGGCCGCAGCGTAGAGCCACAGCGACTGATAGTCGATCAGTGAAGGGAAGTGAGATGATGATTTAATCTTACGTGACACAAAGTTTTATTTCAGAAGGCCAGTACGCTTCTTGCCAAAAAAACTGCCCCCGATGTGACACGCATCGGCGGTTTTGCATGAATTTACCTCTAAAACAACTCTGTCTCGTAACGTTCCATCATTATCTCATAGCATGGTGAATGTGCAGGTCACAACTTGTCCACCAGAGCGTTTTGGAGTTGTTGGATTGTGTATTTGATGAGTTAGGTGAGGAAAACCAAGAAATCCCATGAGCCTCCATAGCGTAGCTCTGAGCAGCTCGCGGCTCTGCTCCGCTGTTCTAAAGAATAGCTTGCACCGACAATTAAAGGTAACAAACCTACTGCTTTGACTATTGGAATTATGGCAATGGGCCAATTTGCCAAAATGTTGAACTATCCCTTAAAGGAATAGATCTGTGGAAAATTCAAACAAACCTGCCGTCCAGTTGTAGGTAACATTTGTTATATGTCAAATAGATGTTTCTGCAAGACAAATAGAGATGTTTTTTTTTTCCCCCATCGGCGTTTTTTCCAACACAGCTCTGCATTAGCGCCCTGATCTCCTCCTACCTGGTTTCCACACACACGCATCATCTCTCTGCTGCCACACTACATGCCATAACATGAACCACACTGTGCTGCATGCGGCCCCCGGGGGCCTCCTCCTGGTTGTCCTCGGGCAGAAGTGGTGGTGTAGGTGTAATGGGAGCCGTCCTTAGCCAAGCTCCATGCATAATTCAGTGGCGGACCTCATCGCAGCGCTCGCCGCCTGGAGACCTGCAGCCCGTTGATAGATGACCTCTGCCGCGGCCTGAGTCACGCTGAAGGCTCACCAGCAGGACTGAAAACAGGTCATCTCTGCTTGACCCCTCAGGCTCCTCAGTCGCTGCCGCAGCGCCGGGGCATTGTGTGACGGCGGTGACAGTTCGCCCCTGTGGTTTTTTTTTTTTTTTCTTTTTTTCTTTCACATACAAACCCGCTCCAGCCTTTACCGGCCCGAGCCTGCTCGGTTGCCGTGACAGCAAGGTGAAGGGCACTGACGATGAATGATGGTGTTAGAAACGCAAGGTTGAGAGGAAGATTAGGGGAGTGGAGTGTGTAGGTGGTGAAGACAAGTGCTCCCATCGTGAACAGAGCGGGTCCACTTGTTCAGTCCAGAGCTCTGCACATTCAAAACCAAGCAGGCACATATTTAATTTTGTCCTCGCAATCATATTCCCACTATTCTTGCAGGGTAACAGAGGAGGGGCTTCGTGGAAGAAAGTAGAATTAAAAATTAAAAAAAGAGGCGCTATATGACTAACGTCTCTAAAACCCCACTGTCAGCACATCTGTCACACAGTCCAACTAAGAAATGATTGTGCCACAGTGGGGAACCTTTATTTTTTTATTTAACTGACGTTATTATAATTTCCATTATTTATGTAGCCCTCTATTCATGACAACTGGAGGGCAGATGTGTGGGGTTAGAGGAAATGCAGACATCCTGAGCGCCGGGCTCACACTGGGCCATATCTCTGCTGGAATATTACACTCAGATCTCCATCAGTGGAATAAATTATAGCAGAGTATCATTTTCTCGTTAATCAGACCACTTTCTACTGACACGCGGCTAAACAGGCGTCTCCATTCTTTAACTTTGTGAAACACAAGCGGTGTGAAGCCGCTGAATGAAGGGACCGTGAGGGTTTCTCCGCTCCTTTGCCACTCCATCACATCCAAGGCCGAGCTGAAAGGCATGTTAGAAAATGAGCAGTGAAACCTTTTTTTCCACTCATTTTCTGGAGCCATTGACTGGGTTTCATAATCGCCATTGTGTGCAGTCGGTAAAGGCGACTTTCATTTTCAAACAGAATTAACCGATAATCCGTCAGGGGTTGTGCGCTCCGAGGGTGGAGGAGGACGTCTATGTGATAATGATTGTTCAATTGGAAGTGGGTGATCCCAGGTTGTGTTACCTGACCTCCGCTGACTCCCGGTGCTCCCGGTCATGTGAGCAGATTAGCTCGCACTGTTTTACAACCCAGACTAGGGATGCCCATTTTGAACTGTTTTTATGACCGATAACAGACGCCCGTTAACGATTATTAACCGATAAGATTAAAACAGGGTGATCGGGAGCGATCCTTTTTTTCTTTCTTTCTTTTTTTTTTTTTAGCAGCGCCATTGTTACAGATGATGCACATCTATGTCCGTCTGGGCTACATTTATTATCTGACCTTCCCTCATCAGGACTGCGCTGCATAACTGGCACATACTGTCAGTCCTCCTGTGTAACGTTTTGCTGCGAAATAAGGAGCTAATGTGTGAAAGTAGCTAATAAAAACAAAGAAATTAACCAATAGTATTAATCTGTCAAAGTTCTTTTTATTTGTTAACAGTGAAAGGGCTTTTCCAGTCGTAGATTCTTGAACAAAAATGAATATAAACGTCCACACGCTGCAGTTTGGAGTATGGATGGTATGAAATGAACTGATCATAGGTGACCTGATATCCGAGGTAAATACTGATTACGACTGGAAATGCCCTTTAAACGGTTAATCATGTGCATCCCTAACCCAGACTAAAACATTACAGTGAGTTTGCTTTTGCTGTAGTTTTATTGATTGATTGATTTGAACTCTTTTGAACATTTCTGACCTTCAGTGTGACAGGTGTTTTTACAATGTGCTCAGCCTTTTGTATCCGACTGTGCTGATCTTTTTTTCCCCCTGACCTTGTGGAGAATGCTATGCTAACGCTGTATTGTAAAGCTATTAAAGGGAGCACTATATATATATATATTTGTATCTAGTGTGGCCCTGAAAAAAAAAATCAAGAGAAAGTTAGAATCAAAGCAGCCGAGCGTGAGAGTTCCTGACTCTTGAGTCAAGCCGGGTGCTAAATATTCCCATAACGTCGTTCAACAGAATATTTTATTAGCCTATTTTTCTGCCTTTTTGAATTCCAGGTTTTCTGTCAAATATTTGCCTAACTGGAGATAAACCTGACGATATGGTGAGGGTTATTTTCTCAGACTTTGTACCAATCCCTCTGGAGCCATGGGGGACACTACGCAGCTGCTAAAGTGCTGTTCCTGAGAAATAAACAGACCTTCGCTTTGCTTTTATTGTCCTCGTTGTATATAGGTGTACAACAACATTTCGCTTTTATCTCTATTACTCTGAGTGATATCACAGTGTCCTGGGTAGACCATTAACTTCAAGCTGTCCACGTTAATTTCCCCAATGCTCTATTAACGTCCTGGTAAAATATTTAAGCCCGGGTTGACTTTGAAGTATAAGCAGAACTAGCCAGAAGTGCTATCTCCAGAATTTTTTTTTTCCCCCCTCTCCATATCCGATTTGGCGGCGGTCGCTCGTCGCCTTATCCTACTATTTTGTATTTATCAGTTTTAGTCTGCTGAACACAAACCTCATTATGGCTCCTCAAACACAGTGACAAGAGTTGTTGCAGCCGGCCCTTTTTAGTACAGTCCCGGCCGCGCATTAGCTGGTGGAGTGCTACCCTCCAGCAGCTCTTATTTTCCATAATAAAACACAGCTCAGCACATCCTCCGTGCTGCATGCATAAAGAGGAGCAACCCATGTGTCAACCTGGGTTAGTCACAACAGGAGCACTGACAGGGAAGGAACGTCTGCACAGATTCCACTAATCCCACATCATTCAATAAGAAATGAGGGAGAAGAAGTTTGCGCCTCATTGTTGTATCCGGTGATCTCAGCCGACCGGTCTGCAGCAGACAGACACGCACAGTCTCCTGCGTTATATATTTTTTTCCCTTTCTTTACAGCACACAGCACCTTTTTTATGTCTCACTTATCAACCATCCTGCCACGGTAAACATGATGAGCTACTGTTAACCTACTTCTGTGCTGCCAGGCGATGGCGAACCCCAGCAGGAAGACTTTCCTCTTGTCTTGAACGCTCGCAGGCAGAAACACCGGAGACGCCACCGCAACATGTCAATCAACCCCCTACCCATCCATCCATCCATCCAACACATCATCCACCCTCCACCCGTCTCTGCCCCCACCCCACCCCACCACCAACACCAACACCACCACTCACACAGAAAGTCTTAAGATGCTTGGCATAATTCCAGTGAGCTAGGGTACACACTCACAGATCATAGACACATACACACACACACACACACACACACCTGCCAGTCTTCATCTCATCACACGACTAGTCTCACTTGCGTGGCAGGGCTTTGTTGCGGGGTGGGAGGGTTTAAGGGGGGGGGGGGGGGAGTTGACAGCGAAGGTCGCTTCATAAACCCGGCACGCGTCCATCAGTCTCCTCCACTGCCTCGGGATGAAGGGAAGTGATGATCCAGGGATTTTTTCGCTCTCCCTGCTCCGTCGTGCTGCTCGCCCTATCACCTTGACAATGTTGCACTGTGTCACAGGAGGGTCGGGGACGGGGATGGTGGCGGCGGCGGCGGCGGTGGCAGCCGGTATTTGGGAAGGCGGGAAACACTCTGTGAGAACTTTGTGGGATTTAGTCGCCTCCAAACAAATCCACTGACTGCCAGGGCTTTAACTAAAAAGAGAGAAAGAGTCATGATAGGCTGTGGTCAAGGATGCGGTGTGGGATGCTGAGGAAATGAAAAAGCACATATTCTTTTTTCAGTGGTGGCCTCTGTTAAGTGTAAGAGCTTCTGAGAGACTACTGTGTGTGTGTGTGTGTGTGTGTGTGTGTGTGTGTGTGTGAGAGAGAGTACGAGCGTGTGTCTGTGTGTAATGTGCAAGCAGGCAGGACGTGGAAAGTGGAACATCCCCGTCCTGCCTCGACAGCAATGCAGCATAGCTCAGGGACTGCACATCACTATGTAAATGCAAATTGCAGTGTCATGCTGATCAATCCTGTAGGCTGCTGCTGAGACAGGGTAATGTCGGGACCAGTCAGCAGCATCTCGGCTCTGTCTGTCTGTCCGTCTGCAACTGCGCTCCCCGCCGTCCGTACGGTGCCGTATGAGCCCACGTCTTGCGCTTTGTAATATATGTCAAGCGGTCTGGCCGTCCCAGCCCCGCGATGATGCGTTTAATTCGCTTCTGTTTGACCAACAAGCACATGAAAGTATTTGCAAAGGAGAACTAACCCCTGCGTTTTTCTTTGTTTCAACAGGATGCGACTGTAATAAAAAAGAATCCCGTGGGACTGGAAGGAAACAGCAGGACGGTGTTGGACAGACTGGTCGACCCGGAGCTGGGCGGAGGGGAGAAGACGCCAATCAGGACTCCAGCGGACGTTTTAGCACGCCAGCCATGCTTTAGCACCCACAGGAGAGGCTAAAGCTGATCTCTGGAGAAACACCCGCTGCCTTTTTTCTTCTTTACACACTCCTGATCTACAACAGAGCACACATCGCCCTCATCATCCGTCGTTCACCGTCTTACCATCCCTGCGAAGATGCCGATGCCAAGTTTGGCACTGTGGCACTTGTGGTGACGAGGCACAGAGCGTGTGCGCGCACATCCGGCAGGCAGTGCCGGCGGGTCGGCGGGTGGACAGGCACACCGAGAGGCATTTACGTGTGGGGGGGCGTGGTTGAACCATGCGGCCCTGGGCGGGTTCGTGGCGTTGGATTACCCTGGTGCTGCTGGCCTGGGGCACGCTCCTCTTCTACATCGGCGGTCACTTGGTGAGGGACAGCGAGCACCCGGAGCGGTCCAGCCGGGAGCTCTCCAAGATCCTGGCCAAGCTGGAGCGGCTCAAGCAGCAGAATGAAGACCTGCGGCGCATGGCCGAATCGCTCAGGTAACGGCTGAGCTTCTTAAAGGGATAGTTCACCCTAGAATGATATTTCGCTCATTATCTACTCACCCTCATGTTGACTAAGGGCTGGAAGAATTTTCAGAGTCCACCGTCCCTTCTCTGAGTTACAGGGGGTCTTGGTGTAGCAGTGCATTTCAATGCCACGGTAGCAAAGGGACACCAGAGCTCTTCGTAAAAAAACACACACAAAAAAACATCCAAATACCTCCATGCTGCTCGTATGTAATGTCCGTCTTGTGCTGAAGCCCCAAATTGCGTAATTGTCCCGAAAAAAATTAAATAAGTCCACATTCCAAGCATGTTTGTAGCATTAGCTCCTATGTCTGTTGTCCGGCTCTCCCGCTGCCAGCGCGCATGCGCAAGGTTCGCACTGATACTGAGACCGACTGAGACTCGAGTCGGTCTCAGTGCGAACCTTGCTGCGAACCTTGCTTGATAATGAGCGAAATATCATTCTAGGGTGAACTATCCCTTTAACTCTGTAAAACCATCAGACATGGAAAAAAAACTTCTTTTTAAAACCTTCTAGATGTTGTTGCAGGAGGCTTTTCATACACACATGTAAGTGTTTTTGATGTTTTTTTTCAAGTTCTAGTGAGTTTTTAGGGAATGTCAGTATTTCTTCACACCCTCTATGAACAGGCTTCATTTGCCCCACAATATACAGTAGTGACTAATAACAACACAACACAACAGTCAACATTCTAGTTACAAAACTATATTTTGTCACAGTCCACAGACGACAGCTTATGTACAAGTGTGTGTACATGCTAAGCTGGTAACCCTTTAATTTACAGGCCATTAATTACGTGATAATGTCAAGAAATAGCCAAGAAATAACGGTCAATTTCATAGTAATGTCATGGTTTTTTTTATAACAGCAAAAGATTAGACATGCTTTTCAATTCATGCTTTGAATTCTTTGGGAAAGGCCAGACATTTTCTCCACCAAGTCCTTTTCAATTGACTGTTATTTCTGGGCCATTTCTACACAATCAATTGTCATTTCTTGACATTACCATGAAATTGACTGTTATTTCCAGGCTATTTCTAGACATTATGCCGCAATTAATTGTTATTTATTGGCTATTTCTTGACATTATCACATAATTAGCGGCCTGTAAATTAATGGGTTACTGCTAAGCTTATTAGGTATACTGGCACTAAAAAGGTACCCTAGACAAAGGGTACCTAAACACTAGACATAGATATATTTTTTGTGTTCCCCCTTTACTTGTGAATGTTTTGAAAAAGTATCCAAATACATGTTGGTACCAGAGACAGCATGCATACTAGTTTTTTTTGCTTTCACATAAGAAATCTTACCTCGCTTTGTGAAAACTGAGACAACTTGGAGACAACTACAAATCCACTTAGTAGGAATATGATGATCTGAAGGACAAACTGTGGAGTTGCTCTTGGTGCTTCGATAATTTTTTGCCAAATCCGGCGACAAGATAAAGGAAAGAAGAATATTGTTTTCAGTTTGGATCTGTAAACACAGGTTCATCTCTTTGCATTTGATTTTTTTTTTCATCATTACTGCATGAAACACAGTCGAGCAAACAAATGTTAATTCTCCTCTTTCGCTTGCCTGGTCAGTATAGTTTTTGTTTTTGAAGAACTTAGAATGCTGTGGTGCAACGCATCATTACCTTAAGTATCAGCAAAGTCCAGAGAGAGAATAACTTTGAACAAAATGGCCAAGTGCAGCAGAGAGATGATTGTTTCTTTAGCTTCTGAGAAAATATAATCAGCACATGATTAGACCAGTGTGAGGTACATTTCAAAGGAAAGCTGAGCTCAGTAGCGTTGGAGACGGACGGATAGATGGATGGATCGACTGTCGAGTACTTCACCACATTTTATTGTTATTTTGGCAGACAATAGCACAAATGCATGAGCCCATTAAGCACGCAGCGTCTTTCACACGTCGGAGCTCTGTGTAACAGAGAGACAGATGGTCGTGCTCTTATCTCCGCACGCCGACCGTGTTTCTCTTTACACATAAGCGCCGGGTCTGTACACGGGTGCGTGCGCAGGGGAATGCGGCGGCGTGTCCTGGTGCGCGTCATATTAACCGGGAACTGGAGCTTCAGATGTTGCCATGGCTGCTCCTCCTGTGATATCCCGATTCACTTTGATGCGGGGCCCTCGTCGGCACGCACACAAACATAAAAATGCACACGCGCGCGCGTTGCTTCAGACAGCTGGTCCCTGATTAAACCCCTTGCGTTTGTAATTATTCAAAATTGGCTCAAAAACAAAGGTGGAATTCATGGCATAAAAAAACAAGCGCGGCTTTCAGTCGACCAGTGTCCAGATGGGTCCCCGACACACTGCGCGCTTGTTGCTTGTTATTGAGTTGGGTTGTTGATCTGGGACCGAGGCCTCCACAGTTGTTTACTGGGGCGGCGCTACTGTGTCTTCTCCAGTCCCTCTAAGCTTCAGCTAAGTATCCGCCACAGCGAGCCAAAAGGCGGGCGACTGGCTCGCCGGGGTTAAGCTCTATGAGCTATCGACACAGACAGGAGCCGGCCCGTCCTCCGCTCAGTCCTCTGCCTTTGTGTGTGTGTGTTGGTCAGATACAAGCCCAGGAGAGAACTCCACCACCACCACCACCACCACCACCGCTTCCTCCTGTAGCATCTCATCCTCACACTGGAGCCTTAATAGACGCAAAAAGGCTGTTAGTGAGCTGCCCATCATTCCTGCTCCCAGCCCCTCCCTCCTCCTCCTCCTCCTCCTCCTCCTCCTCCTCCTCCTCCTGCCGCTCATCCCACTCCCTCCTCAGCTTCCTCCTCCTCTGCCTCACTCCCAAACTGCTGACAGAGGCATGGCGCCCGGCCAGGCTCCAGCCTGCAGGTTGTCACTGACTGACCGACTATGTAACAACTCACTAGCTCACTGATCGACCAGCTCAACGCACGCCTGACTCTATTCACTAAAGTACGAGTTGTGCAGATTTTGGGGCTGAGAGCATGATTCTGAATGTTTTACAAGAAGCAGAAAGAGCTTTTTTATTTTTTGCAAAAACCCCACTGACATAAGATAATAAAGGTTTTATCTAAAGCACCTAACCTTCGCATTAGTGCTTTCATTTTTTATGAGAGGCCTTACAGAGATTTAAACCCATAAAACTGACACTATTAGACTTCTGTATGGACTTGTTGCTCGGGAACTGCAGCATCGACGCTGATTTATGATTCAGAGTAAGATTTAACTTGGTTAGTGTCATCGCTCCGCAGCAGCGCATGATGGATGTGTGCGGCATCGCCCTGCATTCATTAGATACCTGAAGACACCTTGTTTACAATGTCTCATTCGCTTTACAACAGACAGCGATTGTCATGCCGATGCCGTTTGTGAAGGATATTGATTTTCTTGATCACAAATTGCAAATTTTCTGTAGCATCGCCGAGAAGATGAAGATATTTAGTCATTCAACCTGCTCAATAGATTCTTCACACACTGCTGATCATGTTTTGCCTGTTTTTTCGCCGAACACGCCGTTTTTCGTCCGATTGGAATTGTCATGTGAAATTAATTCACCCATCAATCAATGACTCGGACTCAAATTAGTTATCACCTGGTCGGGCCTACAGATGCGCTCCAGCGGTTCGGTCCACCAGGGCCAATCCGTGAGGGTTTTTTTTTTGAGTGACAGGCGGCGGCGGCGGCGTGCCAGCCCACCGGTTTCACCCAGCAGCTTTAATGAGAGGTGAGCGCGGGGTCGAGCTGCCCACAACCAGCCCGTCTGTCTGGCTCCGCCCCCTCTCCGCAGCTGTCAGTCACCTCAGGCGAGGGAGCAACGGCTGCCGCGGAGACAATGACACGCGCCAGCCCGATGGTGTGACATCGCAGGGAGCGAGGGGCGAGAGTGACAGCTGGGCTGAGCGATGAGGACCTGATCGATCTCCTCCTCTTCCCCCCAGCCATGCCAACAGAGGGATGGAAAGAAGAGAGAGGAGAGGGAGGAGTGTAATGGATGGCATGAGGACTGCAGAAAGTAAAGAGCAGCAAGGAGGAAATGGAAAGTGAGATGAGGAGGAATGGGGGTACTGGCTGGAGTCAATGCACTAATCTATTTTATATGTTATTTCACACCAGTTCACTTCCAACATGATGGGAATGTTTGGCCTTGTGCGCTACCATTAAAAAAAAAACCTAGGTGGTATAAAAGCCAGAGCAGCAAACTGTTCATGGATCAGTGAGATAGTGAAATCAGCAGACTCAACTGACCCAGAGCCGCCCCAGCAAGAGAACACTGACCTAATGCAAAGGAGCATTTTCATGTGGAGAACCATGTGACCCAGATGACAGGACAGATAGAGTAGAGGCCAGGGTAATAGACCTTTAATGGTGCAGCCCCACTGACTGTCAGTTACTCTCCTTCGTGTATGTGTGTTTTACACTTTGCATCCAGCTACGTGTGCTTGCGAAATCCCATCCACACATGCTGCGTTTGCATATGTCTTCCTCATTTGGGTCCCCATCATTCAAATGTAAATGCAAAATGTTTGAAGCTGACGTGCAATGTGGATACAACAAGGCCACTGTCCGCTGGTGCGCAAGGTAAAACAGTGAGAGGACTCATTTATCCTGTAAATGGTGTTAGCCCTCCACCACCCTCCCCCTCCTCCTCCATCCCAACCAAACAGATGCTGCCACCGCTTCCAAGACCTGAACTCCCATCGACCTGGCCGGCACCCAGGCCCCGGCGAGGGAAGGTTCTGCTGCCGCACGCACACTGAGCCCCATTGTGGGAGCTGTCTTGTGTTCAGGACATCTCTGTCAAGCAGGGGGCTCAGAGCGGAGCCGGCTCTCTCTCGTCTTGCCGAGACGTGGAAAGCACGCGATGGCAAAAGAATGCAGCATTCACAATCGGTTTAACTTGGAATTACAGTGTCAGACATGTAACGCGGATGCAGTCAGAGGACGGAGATGACGAGATCAATCGATTTGATGTAGATAGAGATATCTCCACAAACACAACAGATGCACTCCCACAATAAATACAGGCACCACCTTGTTCCTGAGACTATTTCCTCCTCAAACTTGAAATCTGCTTGCAGCTCTGACCGGTGGTGAATGATTTCCATGGTCATTCCAGATTTTTCCACTGGTTAATATTGTTTGCTTGGCTTTTCCCACCGCCGCATTCCTGTGGTTTGTTTATTAGCGTGACTTATTGGAGTCAAGTGGTTTGGTGTAGCACGCGGTGGGTTCCCAGGAAAGGCTGGAGTATGTAATGTATGCCAGTCAAGTGTTTTTGATGCATCACAGACTGCAAACGCTCACACACACACACACATGTACGACATACGCATGCATGCAGAGCACGGGAACAGTAAATCAAAGTTGGGTCTCAATATAAAGGCAAATTGCGTTAATGTAGTCTCCTTTCATCTACACCTCCCAGAACAGAACACTTTACATCTGCATCCATATGTATGGTTTCCCTCGGCTCGGCGCAGGTTTTCCTTTTGAAGTCGACCGGAGTTATATTCAATCTCACCGTGGAAATATGTATGCGCCGCAGTGCCACCCAGGCCCCCACCGTTCAATCTGCTCCGCCCGGCTCTGATCACCCCGTGAACTCCATGGTTACCGGGTGCAGGGGTGGGGATGGGGTGGGGTGGGGGGGGGGGCAGGAGCCAAGCGGAGCGACAGCTGGGGCAGCATTTCAGAGGAAACTGGGTTGCATGCTGAACCTCACCTGCTTTCCGGCTCAGTGCTTTGGCGCCGGTGGGGCTCATCACCTCTCGCTTTTCATAGCTTGTCTTTCCCTCCGCAGTATCTCCCCCTCCCTCCCCACCCCCACCCCAACCGCCTCACCCGCCCCGCCTCCCCCGGAGTCAGGAGTTTCTCTCATCTGTTACCTCTCCTGTATCGTTTGATTAAGACGCTGTTGAATCCAGCTGCCTTGTCTAGTCTCCGCTTCGGGTCCTCTAGAGATACCGTCAGGGATCAATTGTGTATTTGTATATGGTGTTTTTCTCCTTCCTGTGCTTCCATATGTGTGTGTGTGTATGTTTGTGTCTGTGTGTGTCTGTGTGTTTTGATACCGCTGAGTGTTTGGATTTATTTTATATCTGCATATCTCGGTCGGGGATGCTGGTGTTTTTTCCTGCACCAGCACTGTGTCTCAGCAGTTTACGTGTCTCTTTGGAGCATGTTAGCTAACCTCTGTACCACGTCTCCTCTCATTAGCCTGTGCCGCTCTGGCCTATTTCTTCCTCTTCTTCTCCCTCGTTCAAGGAGATATGGTGTCGCTTTTATAAAACAGTTTTAGCAGCACTTAAGCCCCCTGGGAAATGATGTCACTGAGGAAATAGTCCTACTTCCTGTACAATGGTGTAACAAGCAGGTTAGGGTGTGGCTTCTGGGAGATCTTGTCGAATATTGTTTGAGCAGACTCACAGGCTGTGAGAATAGAAAGTGGAGTTGATACGAGGAAAGGAAATGCACCTGGGTCTCATTTCAAAAGATCTGTGTCAGGCAGCTGAAATGGGAACGCCGCATTTCAGAAAGAAAAGAAGTGTGAATTTAAGACGCGCTTCTAAACATCCATATGGAAAGGTTGATCCTTGTCCATCACACGGTTACATAATGTTGCAGTTAGAATATCCTCCTTTTTTCCTCCTCGGTTTATTTCCATAGCTTTGAAGCACAATGCTCAGTTAGTGCTCAGTGAAGTGAGGGGCCGGGGCTTTCTCAGGGGCCGGGGCTTGAACAGTGAAAAGAGGGGGAGGGGAGGGGGTGGGGGTGGGAGCTGTGTAGCAAGAAGAGCTGTTGCAACTTTAAAAGTCTCATCTTTATGCCTGCCAGCGACTGATGTTCCTCACTCAGGGAGCAAATTGAGTTTGCATGCCTTGATGACTCATTAACATGGCCTTTGCAGCACTCCACCAATGCCCCAGTGCATTCAGACATATTCCATTTTTAATAGTTTTATGTAGAGGAACTGATATGGTTTAATGTCAGTGGCAGTGCTGCTGCTGCTGCTGCTGCTTCTTTTTCTTTTTTTTTTGTCTTTCTCCTTGGCTGGTTTGAACTCTGTGTTCCGGTCATGTCAGATTGCTCATTTGTATCTTCATTACACGCACGCGGTAGTTATTCATAGTCCGTAGTTCGACACAGGGGTGTGGAAACGCTTATTTATATCTTTCAGCGGTAATTGACAAAAAAATAAAACACTCAATTTTAACAGATTACTTTATATTAGCAGATTAAATGGACTGAAAAGCAGCCGAAACATCATTTCAGCTATAATGCACAATTAAGCTTCTCAGCTGTAAATTCACAAAGCCAAAGAGAGTACAATGCGTCTGAGCACACATCTGTCACGCATGTTCACATTTAATCAAGAAAATGCTGCAGAAACCCCCGAAGATGAGTTTGTACTGTAGTGCAGCTCATTGACGAGCAGCTCATCAGCCGTCTTGTGATCTATATGTTTTGTCGCTCTTCACACCTCTAACACCACTAATGCTAGAGATCACTCTGAATAATAATCAGAGGGGATTTCCGGTGTAGCAACAGATAAATGGTCAAAGTACAGCAACAAATTATATTTAATGTATTTGCTGCACTTGAATAGTTCAATGCAATGTGCTTTTCTTTTTCTTCTTTTTAAAAAAAATCTCTGCTTTTGTGCATTTTTTTCCCCAGTCAAAGTCACAATACAATCGCATCTCAGTGACATGCTGTGGTCTCTCTCTGTAAAAGGATGCAGAGCTCAGGGTGCATGGTACAGTAGATAGGGTGGACTTTAGAGACATGGAAAATGATGCAGTATTTTGATCTGGAGCTCAAAATAAATAAACCAGGACAGGGCTCTGGGAGGCTGCACTGTGGTGTCTCAGCAAATGAAATAGAATTTTCAGTGGTGAGCACTAAAAGATGCCAGGTCTTAATGTGCTCTGCTTTCTCTGCAACTTCCAAGTCTAGAAACGTCCAAGTGAGAGTCACGTGACACGCGACTTTCAGGAGCTATACTGTATGTAAGGCTGTGGCTACAACTGTTGCTGCAGTCAAATTCGAAATACTGCAGCAAGTCCCCCCCCCCCCCCAGACTCCAGATACTGGTTTCCAGATAGCCACACCCTAACCTAGCCCTGCTCCAGCTTTTATAGCTATGGTACCCCGAGACTCACTCACACAGTCTCTATTGAGCCTCCAGAACCGCGACGAAGTAGAAATACAACGAAATGAAGCGGATAAAGCTGTAAACATGCACTGGGAAAATGGATTACTGTGCAAAAAGCTAGGTGTGTGTCCAGGAGAAAATTAGCCGCCCCGCCATCTGTGCTCAAATTCTTCTCCGCTTTCAGCCGTCTCCATCTTTCAGACGCAGCTCGTATGCAGAGCCTGGTTTTGTTTCTGCTTTTGTCAGTTTTTGAGAGTTTGAGACTTGGCACAACAGGCCAAAACACAACATTTTTTAAATACGAATAATCTGGCTGTACTGTTGTTGTTAGTTAGTTAGATCAGTATTTCAATGTTCACATGTTTCTTTAGTCACTGCCACTGGTGACATATTGGGTGGTTTTATGAGTACTGGCCATACATTTCTTACATATAGCTCCTTTAAGACGCACACTGGACTCATCGGTTGATTTTTTAGATCATGAACAACCTCCTTGTTAACAGCTATTACAGTAAAGAGGAACTATGCAGGATTGTTTATTGCTTAACTATGTTAATTAAACAGCTTTGGAGTAATTGTGATGGTTTAATAAATTACATTTACTTGTTTTAAGGGAGAATGGAGGCTCTCTGCCTTCCACATAGAGTCTCTTGGCTGAAAAACAACTTTGCAAGATCATTGCCTGCCGCTCTGGTGTCCCAGCTCTCGTCTCTGTCTCTCGTCTCAAACGCGCCCTGTAAACCGTAATGTCTTGTTAATGACAGATTAAATTACACAAATATACACGTTGTAACATCGTATATGATATAAAACGTTATGTACTGCTCTATTGATTGAGTTCTTGCCGGCGTCATTGAAAACAACTGCACATGGCCAGGAGGAGGGTTAGCAAAACAGCGGAAAAGTGACCAGACTTACGTAGTTCCCCTTTAAAACAAGGTGATTCTGATGAACAGTGAAGCAGAGTTGGGGCCTCGTGTCGTGTTTCTCCACAGACTGACTTCAGTTGATGGTGCAAGAGGAATTTCACAGCACTTGCACAGTAACAGCCGCCATGTTTTTTTTGTTTTTTTTATGTTCCAGCCAAGCAAGTGGTGTGCATCCAGGTAGTCTGAGTTATAAAGTCTGTTTTGAACGGTGTCTTTCTCAAGCTTGTTCATCCATAGCTTTGCTACATCAACAAGAAAAAAGCCTGAATCGTGGGGTTGCTGTAGTTTGAGATTTGTCCCTGTGTCTAGTTTGGACTGGAAAGATGGTGTGTAAAAACAAGTTTTGTTTACAGGGGATCCAGTTGGTGCCGGACCAGCTGGTTGCAGCGATTCTAATGAATGTTTGCTGGCCTTAAGCAGTTTAGCCTGTCAGACGTACAAACAGCTGGTCACATGTTTAAAAAAAAAAGATACGTTTTCTGTTGTTATTCAGGCAAAATAGTCATTTTAAAGATGTCAACTTGGGTTTGGAAAGTAAATAATGGACTTGATTTGATGTTAATTTTACTCAACTGAATAATTGTTGATAATGAACATACTGTAATTATTTCTTGTGGCACCACACCAAATGATTCTTTTACTGGGACATGGTTTTACAGTTTTAAGCAGAATACTTATGGGAAGAAGGACTATTTTCGCGCTCTCTTGCTTCTACCAGTGTAGACACGCTCCCATGCTCACCCATCTCAACCTCTTCTTGTGTCTCTTTCTCCCTCAGGATACCAGAGGGTCAGGCAGAAGCAGGGTCCCTGGCTGCAGGGAGGCTTCGCTCCCTGGAGGACCAGCTAACCAGAGCCAAACAGAAGATCCACAGCTTCCAGAAGCTCACTGGAGACGGTAAGAAAAAAAAAATACATAGGTTGTGGGGGAAGGAGTTGGCACCGAGGTTGGACATATGAAAGGACTGATATTGAAGGTGCAGGGGTTGAATATATTTGGTCAGAAACAGCTCTTGTGGGCCTCCGCCTGCAGCTGGAGTCCTGAGTGTCGCCCAACGTTAAAGGGATAGTTCACCCAAAATTCAAATTTCACTCATTATCTACTCACCCCCATGTCGACTAAGGGCTGGGAGAATTTTCAGAGTCCTCCATGCCTTCTCTGAGTTACGAGGGGGTCCGCGCAGCAGTATTTGTCCATATAATGGTTGTGAATAGTGCTCACTTTTCTTCGTTCAAAATGACACACCAAAAAACATCCAAATACCTCCATAGTGCTCGTCTGTAATGTCCCTCTTGTATTGAAGCCCCGACATGAGAAATTGTTCCGAAAAAAAATTAAATAAGTCTATATTTTAAGCTTGTTTGTAGCGGAAGCTCCCAGTGTCTCAGTTCACTGCTCTTCCTGTGTCAGATTTGCACTGACCGGCGGAACAATTTCTCATGTCGGGGCTTCAATACAAGAGGGACATTACAGACGGGCAGTATGGAGGTATTTGGATGTTTTTTGGTGTGTCTTTTTGAACGAAGAAAAGTGAGCACCATTCACAACCATTATATGGACAAATACTGCTGCGCGGACCCCCCCGTAACTCAGAGAAGGCACGGAGGACTCTGAAACTTCTCCCAGCCCTTAGTCGACATGAGGGTGAGTAGATAATGAGTGAAATTTGAATTTTGGGTGAACTATCCCTTTAAACCAGCCACGATGATGACGGAGGCTCGCCGTCGGATGGGCAGGGTCACGTGGGCGTTTGCCACTCTTAAGCGGTGGTCAGAGGGGCAGGGGAAGCTGTTGGGTGAGAGGCGGGGGAACGTGTGAATGAAGTGGAAGCAGAGTGAAAGCCTCCAATGGCAGAGAAGGAGGGAAAGAGCCAGGGAGAGGAGAGAGGAGAGAAAAGAGGCAGACAGAGAGAAAATAAAAAAGGACATGTGAGCGTGGAGGGCAGCACAGGGTCAGCCTTTCCATCTTGCCGCAGGGGAAGAAAAAGCTAAAAATACCCTCCAGCTTTTTTTTTTTTTTTTACACAAAGGGAGGGAGTGAGGAAAGAAGAGAGTGCAAGATAGGAAAGTAAAAAAAAAAAAAAAAAGCAATTTTCCCTCTTCACCACCACCTCCTTCTCCTCCTGCTCCAGGCTGTCCTTCCTTTCCCTCTGTTTTTTGTGTGTGTGTGTTGTTGTTTCTCTCCACAGAAACCAGAGCAGGCAGCTGTGCTATCCAAGTGGGTTACTCCACATTGTTTGGTGCAGGTTGGGTGTAGAGTTCCTTCCTGTTGTTAGCGAGTGTGTGAGAGAGCGCACATGAGAGAGCCATGAGACACAAAAAAACAGTGATCAAGTGCTCCTTAACGAGGTCAAAGCAACACCCAGGGACAAAGTACGGAGCATGGAAATCCTCGTTTTTATGGCTACACCGAAACCTTGCTTTGTGCCATCAGCCTACTTCTTCTCACATCGTCTAATCCTCAAACGGTCCCAGTGTCCTTTCCTTTCCCACCTGGTTCTTCCAGATTAGGTGACATCATTTACAGCAACATCATCATCATCATTGTTGTGTTTGATCGTACTATGCTGTGTATCTTTTAGGGCGGTCCAAGTTGTTGTTCACTCTGGAAACAATAACGCGTTAAAAACATTAAGGCATGAGTAATCACATTACGTGGCTGAGGTGAAACCTGTCTGTGTATCTGTGTCACCACCCGTCCATTTAAAAACAGAGAACACCCTGTAATTGAAGGTTAAATAAATACCGCGTCCCATTCTGAATCAATACTGGACGGGGTTCGTCCCGTATTTTCCGTCTTTAACGCAGCATCATCCCATCTGCATCCTGTAAAGACCTGTCCGACTGCCGTGATTGGATAAAACTCACTGTTTGATCACAGATGGGAGTGGGAAAACAGACTGTCCGACTAGTTGTAAACTATGTTTGCGAGTGTTTCCCGTGGCGGACGGTGGTTTCCATTCACAACAAAGCCTGTGATGGTGATTTGTTAATGAAGGTTAGGGTGTGCAGTCGGATACATGGGCACTTATTTAATACACTAATCAAAAAATAGTGCTGTGCCATGATGTGTTATTATTTTTTCACCAATCAGTTTAATTGCATTCTTAGATTCTAATGGATTAACTGTAGGAACATAAATTACATTCTTCAACATTATATAAGAAAGATTAAAAGAAAATACAAGTAATATTAGTATATTTAGTATTTTAATCGCAATTAATCACAAAGTAGTATTGCAATTAATCAAGTTAATTTTTTTTAATGGTTTGACAGCCCTATTATCTTTACATTATGTTGCTTGCAGGCCCCGGGCCCACTCAGGAGGAGCTGCGGAGAAGGGTGGAAAACGGCGTTAAGGAGTTCTGGTACTTTGTTCGCAGCGAGGTGAAGAAATTGGCCACCGTTGAGCCCAGCGAGAGGCAGAAGTACGCCGACACACTCCTGCAGGACCTGGGACACCAGGAGAGGTGGGCAAATGTTTAAAGAAGTAAAAAAAGTTGAAAATGTTAAGTTCCAACAAGTATTTGTAGAAAAACCGGTGTCACCTCACAGCAGGAAGTTAAAACAGAGCCTGGCCTGTGGGGCCTTTTCTGTGTGGTGGTGCCTGCTTAGTTGTCTGTGAAGCTTTCCTCCCACAGTCAAGCACATTAGGTCATTTTGTAACTGATTTCCCCCTGAGGCGTGAAAGTTAATACAAGTGTGTCTGTCTGTCACTGTGTTTGTCTTCCTTACACTTAAAGTCAGGTCTGTGCACAGTAGAAGTAGGTCAATTATTGATGATATTTACCAACAGCAAAATAACACATCCCAGAAAATAATACATGGAATAATTTGATATTAGTGTGAAAGTGATGTGGACAAAACAACTGAGATATATGGTTACTAATTAAAACATTGATGTTTAATGTAATACACTGAAACAGTGAAGTGTAAAGCACCTGGTTTCACAGTCATAGTATATAACTGAGCCATTTAACAGATGTTTCCCCTCTTTATGCTAAGATAAGCTAAGCTAACTACTGATATACCATCATGGATCTATTATAAGACCATAGGGTTAAGATAACTTAACAAGATAATAATTACCCTAAGATAATATAATACATCCATCTACCATGCATATATATTAGCTTAATTTGCTATCCTAATAACCGATCCAATTATATTTGTTCTCACTAAAAAATACAATATTTAAATACAGCTTAACTGACATCAAAGACAATCATTAGTTATGCATTGGATCTTTTATTTTTAGTCTTTGCTACTTGTTAATGCATTCAGTGTTGATTCACAGGCGGCTGTTTACTGGCACTGCCCACTGCTGATGTCAAACGTTAGGACTCAAGCAGTTTCTGGGTCGAGGACTTGAAAGCAGCACTTTGTAGTGTTTGCTGAGAAGCAAAAGGTCAAAGGTCACAGACACACACTCGGTGTCATCCGGCCGGTGCCAGGTTTCCACATGGCTGAATGAAGAAAGTCCTGTTGTCACTTAGCCAAGTGGGTTTTTGTAATCCTGGTGAAGTGGCTTTCATGGCCCATTGTCTTAGTCGTTGTTGCCTAAGCAGCTTTCCAAAGACTGATTCCTCACCCGGCGCACACAGACATGCATGAATACACACCGATGTACACACACACAGTCTCCGACTTCTACATGCATTCACTTTCATGCCGAGTCCCACAGATTTCTTTGTATGTGCTGCAGGCAGAGGCTGGGAGAGCCAGAGCAGATAGGGGCAGAGGTGGAAAGAGCAATGAAATGTTTGACTCCGGTAAATGCACAACTCCCTCATTAAGATTCTGCTCAAGAGGAAGGTGAGTTCCTTGTCTCCGCAAAAATGTTCCCAAGTAAAATATAAATGGAGCACGTCTGCATCATGAAGAGCTTTCAGATAAGTTTTATTGACAGGGAAACGGGAAACAGTCTGAAAGTTTATTGAGATATGCCGAGAAGCAAAGTTCAAAGTTCAAGTGTGTAGGAAATCTGCAACTCTGCACCCACACACCTATGTATCGAAACACATCAGTGCATCAATAATGAAACAAGTGTAGAAAAACCACACTTTCCATGCCAAGACAGGTGGTTAAGTTAAGTTTCAAAATTAAAAGCTACAAAGAAAAGAAAAGAAAGAAAGATTTGGACTTGTACAAAACCATAACTAACAACTGGGAAAGAAGATGTAAGGCTTTGTCAGCTACATTAATCCACCTGTTCTGATCTGCTTCAAGAAACAAGAACAGAACATAAATATAGGCAAAGGGTGTTGTTTTGTGGGTATTGTAAGATGTATTACACAGCACTGCAGATTAATGTGTGTGTGTGATCTTGGCTTTGAGAAAATAAAAGCTAACCTACAACTGAAAGAATAATAAACCTAACAGAGAAATAATAGAAAGGGTTCAGAAGAGGAGCCATAGTGAAAATTAATCACTGTTAATCTACATGATCAGGCAACAGAATGTATCCGGAGGAGGTAGTAGTAGTAGTAGTAGTAGTAGTAGTAGTAGTAGTAGTATGGGTGGTGCAAGGGAAGCTGGGTAAACAGTACTCTTCATGTTATGTCATAATAGTCATAGAACAGTTCACTACAGGGCTCTGAGCCAATCAAATAATGCCTCTTGTTGCCTGGCGATATTCATGCTGTAATGTAAACCTGAACCTCCTTTGTGCTCTGCTGCCAAGACCAGCGGCTGCAGCCCTGACGTCTGCAGCCCGAGACAATGAGAAGCACTGGGGAAGCCCACAGGACCACACATACTTTATATACACACACAAACACACACACACACACACACACACATAGCAGCACATCCCAGATACATATGCAGGACGTCACGGCCGCGTGGTGTTCCCCTGTCTCGCTGCCAAATCCCTGAGCGCTTGTCTGTTGATCCCTTCTTGTTAAGTCTTGCGGCCGGCCAGGTTTGCTTTTACTTCCCACAGACGGTCGGTGATGACTCCCTCGTGTCCCCGCCGGAGGAGAGTTTGACATCCATCACACACTCACTGTGGTTCCAGCTTCAAAATGGGTCAATGAGTAATGATACTGTCTTAGTCTTAGAGAAAGGCGCTATTCACCACGCTGCACTGTTGAAATGGGACGTGGTGCATTTGTCTGCTCCGTGTGTGTGCGTGTATCTTTGCACGCACTACTGAATATATGCAAAAGAACTCCAAGTCACACAGGATGTGACTGATTTGGGTCAAAGAAGTGAGTAATAAATTAAGCTTGCATAAGTGTGTGTGTGTATATGTGAGTGTGTGTGATGTGTTTGCATCTGCCCTTCACTGCATATATCAGAGCTCTTGGGCATGTTTGTAAGTGGAATGGTCACAAAATTTGGCAGTGTGTGACATGTACACAGATTCGCTGTCACAGGCTTGCAGATGGCAGACTTAATCCAAAAAAAAAAGAAAAAAAAAAGGGATAAACATCCAGAGAGACGTTGTTGTCATCAGTCAGCGTGACAGAAACGACACTTTTTCCATAAATATCCTTCGAGCATGTTGAGCCTCGGTAATGTTTAACACGCCACTGCACTGTTAGCATATGCTGCTTATCAAAAAGCTTTTGTAGGCTTTGGAGTTGGCCTCGAAGACACTCTACCTGCTGGAGTACGCAGATCGCACTTTATAGGTTTACCGCAGCAGGAACGGTAATGTTTGTGCAGGAAGTCAGAGAGGCTGAAGTTCATTCAGTCTGTGTTTCAACAGAAGACGAGGCTTCATGTCTGGACAGAAATAGGGTCACAGACACGAGCTGCAGATCCGTAATGCCAGATGTATAAAATATGCAAGATCACTTAGTCAAGATCATGTCACAACATAGTTCGTCGGTATATCCGAGCATGGGTTGACTATGTTGGGAAAAACCTTCTGTCACAGTAGAAACTGCTGGTCTGTTTTGGTTTTTTTTTTTTTTTTTTTGCAAAATCCAGGTGGTTCAATAGCTACAGAAAACAGGTTTAATCACATTCATGCGAAAATCCTGTTAATTCAGGATTGTTGACAGATTTTCCGAGGTGTTGATGTTTCTGGTACAACCACAGATTAAAGGTCTAAGTGGTGATCTAAAAAAAAGACCCTGGGAAAACCCATCCGAACCTAACTTGCATACAGAGATTTTCAAAATAAGAGACCTGCAGGAAAATGATGGACCACCATGCACGCCTTTTGAGTCACATTTTCCATCTTAATTTCCCTCTAACGCTGCACCACATGTCCATAGTCCACTCACAAGTACCTGGGACCCATTGCAATAAATGTCATAAAAAAGAGTTGTGTTGGTTTTCAGTTACCCAGGAACCAAGTGTATCTATGGAAACCTGCTTAAACAGTACGAAAACATCTCAGGCGGTTGACAAATTTCTGTTCTCGCACAGTATAAATATTTATGTTCAAGAATTTTATTTCACTTCATTTAATCCAAACGCACAATTTTGAAAACGTCTGTGTTCATTTCTAGAGTGTCATTGTGTGTGTGTGAGTGTAAAGTATGTGTATGTCAGGCTAAAGGTCCTGTGACTAGTTTTGTGTTTTTCTGCACACACACACACACACAATTCTTAACTACCATGGTCAATGCAGTAAACGCAGCCACTGGTGAAGGAGTCTCTGTGGCCTTGGTTTCCCACCGAGTCGCCCTTTGATTTGCATGATGATCATTAACTTGCATCCGTCTGAATGGCTGCTATGGGAACAAAGTGCTTTACTTTACAAGGCGAGGCTATTCATCATTTTTTGAGAATGTACACGCATTACTTTACAGCTGTTTGAATAAGAACCTAGTGTCTATAAATGGCCGTGTGGGCGACGTGGCGTTTTTCACATCGCAACAAGAGGAAAGTACTGGTGAGCGGCCGCTCGTTGTCTGCAGTTATTAATGGCCACATCTGGAGAAGACGCTGTTCTGTTTAGTTCTTACACAAACATGACAAGACACATATGATCAACAGAGTGCATCACTCAGTGTCTTAAGATCAGGTGGTTTATTTGCATGTGAACATATGTGAGCATAAATAATTCAAGATTTTTGTGTGTGCATGTGTTTGTGTGTGTGTGCAGGTCCATCATGACAGACTTGTACTACCTCAGCCAGGCGGACGGAGTGGGCGAGTGGAGAGTGAAGGAGGCTAAAGACCTGTCAGACCTGGTCCAGAACAGAATCACCTACCTACAGGTAGCTACAGACGCACCTGCTGCTCCGCCAACTGGCACTGTATTATCTCTGACTCACACACACACATACACACACATATATACATAACCACAGATACATTGTCAGCATCCATGCAAATGTTTCCCCTCACACATACAAATGCGAGTATGTGTTTTTTTGAGGGCATGTTTCACACTCGCTAGTCTCATTTGCACCATCCATAACTGTCCGCATCCGTTTCCCCCTGAGGAGCAGGTGAGGGCTGTGATAGCAGACGGTTCCAGCAGGCGCATCTGACAAGCAGGATCCGTGTTGCTTGTCAGCGCTTTAGCGACACATACACACATGCATGCATGCTGCGCCCAAAACACACATACACAAATGCAGACTTGCAAAATGACAGATTTGACACACATACATATGCAGAAATGCAGTACAAAGTAATAGATTCACATAAGAATCGCAATTCTCATTTAATATGATTCAGAAACGATATGAAATGTCCCAAAATCGATTTTAAAAAATAAAAGAATGAAACAAATCTGCTGGCTGTCGGCCTCCATTTCCTTAGAATTTAAAAGGCAGCATGTTTAACTGCACTATTTTTTAGAGGCACTTTTAATTTTGCTACTTAAGCAATATGTGATATTGCTTTTATGCAACAGTTTGAACAATTCCATCTAAGCATGGATAAATATTTAAAACTCAATAAATGTGAAAAAGACACTTAAGTCATTCTGGGATCTGAGTAGATCATGAGGATCCTTTGCACACCAATAGACTGAAGCAGAAGTCATTATGAATCAAATCAAAAATCGATTTTGAATCGAATCGTAGCCCCAAAAATCAGAATCGAATCGAATCGTGAGATAGTAAAAGATTCCCACCCCTACAAAGTAAGATACAAACACACATACACACACCGGCTTACTCAGGCTTTTAGATAGATGCACATATGCTCACTGCACCACATGCACATACACAACCTGAGACCCAGGACACATCCACTCAACCCCACTACAGCGCCTCGCCTCTCCTCCTCTCCAGCCCTGGCGGGGCTGCGGGGCTCTGGGGTGGGGCGGTGCGGCCCTGCAGCATTAATGAGCCGGTGTGTTTGATGAAGAGGACCCAGTCAGTCTGGCTGGGCGGAGACAGCACCACTAACAGCTGCTGTCACCACCGCTGAGGGATCACACCGCTCCACCAGCTGCCATCACTAATTCATCACACACACACACACACACACATGCATAGAGATGGTCGTGCGCAGATGGATTCACCCGCACCTACACAAGCACACACACTCGTGCGCACGCACAAACTCCACGAGCCACAAGATTGATGCACATGCTTGTACACAAAGAAATGCCCTGTGTGTGTGTGTGAGTGCCGTGGTGTCACTATCTCACTCACACACAGTCACTCACAAGTCTGTATGTGTACACACACACACACACACACACACACACACACACACACACACACACACACACACACACACACACACACAGACTCCTCCCTCCTGTCCTGCTGTCTCTGCCATCCGTACCAGCTTCTCCCTTCATTCCTGGTTTAACCAACTCCATCTCTGCATCTGCTCCATCTGTCCCCTCACAACACTGCGTGAGCACTGATCTGCTCCTTCAGATGGATTTCTGTTGGACATGGCTTTCATCTATTTTTGCACTATGAGCCTTTTTATAGTGGGATTAATAAGCAAAATTGTGTTTTTCAACTTTTTTGTTTTGTTTTGTTTTCTTTTTCCACTGCATCTCCCAGAAATCACTTGTCACTCAACAAGTATATAGCTATCCTCTACTTTATAGCAGCAATAATCACTATTTTATTCCTGGTAGAAATTCCAATTGACTATTATCATCAACTCTGCTTCAGCTTTGTTTTTGTGACTTTCAGATCACTGTTATGATTTCACAGCTGCTACTTTACTGTTCAGCTTCACTGTCATCGCTCCCTTCAGTGTAGCTTGTGGCCATAGCAGGCAGCTGGTTTCAATGAAAGAGCTTTAAAAGCTTTAAAACACACACACACACACACACACACACACACACACACACACACACACACACACACACACACACACAAACAAATTGCAGACAAACGCAGTTGGCTAGAACAATGGTTTATAAAGTGGGGTGGGGAACCAGTGGGCATTAGAGGGTCCTCAACAGTTTGATCAAATCACCACTATTGTATTTGCATTCATTCATTATGACATATATTTAATATCATATTGAAAACCTTTTTCCCATGCTGATCGTTCTATTGCCAGCAGTCAAAGCATAATTAATCTTGTCATAAATAAGTGTTTCCTTGTCGATCTGCGTCTGCCGTCGAGCTGCTCTGCTTCTGAAATAGCTCGCTTGTTAGCATGAAGCTAGCTAGTGCTGCAAAAAGGAACAAACTCTGATAAGGAAAGGTCTTAAAGTGAAATTCCGGCGTAAGTGTAAACCATGGTCAAACACACCGTAACACCGAGTTAGACCCCCCCTCGAGAGATCAATTTGCCCGACCGCTACATTCACGAGATCCACCAACTTCAGCAAATACCGCAATATCGCCACACACGGCGCTCTCCGGATCCACTGTCTGACCGCAACCAAAACGCCACCATTTGCCCAAAATAATGCTCAGAACTGCACCAAATGTCATCAATAGTACACACAGGGTCCCAGCACGTAGTACGAGTTGTCAAACATCTGCTAGCTTTGCCTGTTTTCTTTAGCAAGAAGATGCAACTCAACTCACCTTCTTCTCCTCCGGGAGCCGCTCGTTGGTGAGGAAGCCCTGACGAGTCGATCACCGAGTGCACCGGAGTTCCGCAGCTCTTAAAAATGCTCATTTGCGCCTATATCGTGGCCAGCACTCGATAATAATAGTTATAAAGTGATATGCAAGATAAAAAAAAAAAAAAAACTCTGATTGTATTTCCATGAGGTAATTGTTGATTGAGCTGCGGAACTCCGGTGCACTCGGTGATCGACTCGTCAGGGCTTCCTCACCAACGAGCGGCTCCCGGAGGAGAAGTAGGTGAGTTGAGTTGCATCTCCTTGCTAAAGAAAACAGGCAAAGCTAGCAGATGTTTGACAACTCGTACTACGTGCTGGGACCCTGTGTGTACTATTGATGACATTTGGTGCAGTTCTGAGCATTATTTTGGGCAAATGGTGGCGTTTTGGTTGCGGTCAGACAGTGGATCCGGAGAGCGCCGTGTGTGGCGATATTGCGGTATTTGCTGAAGTTGGTGGATCTCGTGAATGTAGCGGTCGGGCAAATTGATCTCTCGAGGGGGGGTCTAACTCGGTGTTACGGTGTGTTTGACCATGGTTTACACTTACGCCGGAATTTCACTTTAAATGTAATGCACTAGAGCTGCAATGATTAATCGAACAATAATCGATTATTAAATTAATCGCCAACAATTTTGCTAATCGATAATTGGTTTTTAAGTAGTTTTTTCAGAAAAAAAGTCCAAATTCTCTGATCAGCTCCTTAAATGTGAATATTTCTGGCTTCTTTGTTCCTTTACGACAATAAACTGAGTATCTCTTTGGTTTGTGGACAAAACAAGACATTTGAGGACGTCATCTTGTAGTTTGAGCAACACTGAGTGACATTTTTCAACATTTGTTAACATTTGATTAACCAAACAACTAATCGATTAATCGTTTAAATAATCAACAGATTAATCGATAATGAAAATAATCGTTAGTTGCAGCGCTATAATGCACATATAGTTTAAATTGTGTTAATGAGCATAAGAAAATATAGGTTTGTTTTTTTGCAGAAGGGGCCCCTGGCCAGAAGCTGATGCTGTTCAGGGGCTTTGGCTAGGAAATGATTGGAAACCTGCGCTGGAGCAATTAGCGGCTAAAGAGCTACGTATTTCTTTCAGACGCTGGCAGAGTGTACAACAAAACAGAGTGTGGTTATTGGACTAAGGATACGATCCGTTTGAGCAGGTGTGAAAACAGTAATTGCACTCAGGTGTGGATGAAGACAATTGTACCAAAAACTTTTGAAAACGTTGTCTCAGTCTGGTCCCAGTTTTTTTTTTTTTGGTGCAAGTTGTGAACTCGGTCTGACCCCACAAGCAGGCGAACTCACCTCAGATTGAGTTTCCACAGCCTTCTTCCTGTGGTTAAGACAGACAGTCTGATCAATAAGCAGAATGAACCTTCTCATGTGGTTTGTAACGATGCATTTTGGTTCACTTGATTATTTCTCAAAAGGTAAAAGAAACTGATTGAAGGAGAAAATGCTCCAAATTACAAACTCATCAACTGAATCAGAGCGTGAGAGAGAGAGAGTCACCGAGTGGCCAGAAATGTAACTCCAGATTAATACTAATGTTGCTTCATTTGTGTTTGATATGTAAATAGGCAACAGTTTGCTAACTGGTTTACCATATCAGCTTCAAAAGGTGCTATGTGAGCGCTTTGATAATTCAGTCCTGGTAGATTTGGCAACACCTGTGGTTACTGACACTGAAAATCCATTTGATCCATTTCAAATTGGTGCATGTATTGACCACACGGAGCAGCAAACACATATTTAGCTGCAGAAAGAGAAAGACTGTTGTATCTGTTCCCAGCACAGACAAAGGCATAGAAATGAAAGGCTTTTGTGTCGTCCACATCTCATCCATCACATACATACATCCCTCTCTGTGACTCCCTCATGCATAGGCACACAGTTTGAATCCTGTGGCAGGAAAGGAAGCCTCAGTCAGTAGCAATGAAAGCTACTGTACTGTACACAGATACAGAACGCAGAAGATGAGAAGAAAACGCCTGCAGCTGATAGATACAGAAAAAGAGGCTTGAAATGATTAAAAAAAACCAGACTCCTCCTGCTCTTGTTTGAAATTCCTGATGATATTTGACTTTTCTCTTCGGCAGTTCAGTCACTGTGGATGTAAGCGCTCAGGTTTACTACAGAGCTCCTCTAAATGACAAACTCTTGATTGTTAAAAGTTTAAAATGTGTCACAGCGGGTGCGTTATGGCTTTTCTTCTTTGCCTCAAACGTGTCCATGAGGAAAATGAAAGAAAAAAACCTAAATAAGCTTAATGATGTGCTGTAAAGCTGCAACACAGAGTACAAAATGTAGTTGTACTTTAAATATCATCAAGAGTGCTCACAGCTTCCTTTCATCATCCTCATGCATTTTTGAACGCGGGCGACACAGCAGATAATTACCTGAGCTTGACGCGCCGTTTTTCAATTCCAGTTGTTTTCAGCCACATTCCCTGAATAAACAATACCACTGTGGTCCCTCTCGCCACAGAATCCCATCACTCTGCAACTACCTGTGTGTTTCACACTCCAAAAAAAAAAAAAAAAAAAATGACACAATTTAAACAGGCACTTAACCTACAGTACAGAGAGCGGTACTTGGAGGCTGCCTCTGTGCATGCATCTGCCATCATTATCCTTGAACCGAGTCTCTCAGCGCTTCGGAGTCATTCCAGCTTCATCATTATCAGCCGGGGTGGGGGGCGGGGGGGGGGATCCAGCGGTGGCCTCCATCGCCTGGCGCCTCACGCCACGCATCGATCTCATGGAGACGTAGCGGCTCAGATGCTGAGCTCTGTCGACAGAAAACAAGCCCTATACACAGGTCCGCCTTGTCAGAGCGCGGCGGTGCATTATTAGTACAGTAAGTTAGCCTCCACCTGTGGGGCGAGGAGCAAACAGGGCAGCCGGGAACTCCGAGGAAATACCTGCGAGGTTTTCCTCTGTCAGCTCCACGGCTGCTCTGCTCTGCTCTCTTCATGTTATTGAACAGCATAGGTGGTAATCAGGTTCAGCACCTTAAGGAGCCCCCCCTCCCTTCCTCTCCTCTCTCCTCCTCTCCTCTCCTCTCCTCTCCCTTTTTCTTCTCATTTCCTCCATCATCACAGCCTCCCGTTCTCTTTTTCATTTCCTCTCCTCTGTTTTAAAAAAAAAATCCTCTCATCTCTGTCCCTCTTCACTTCCATCCTTATCCCTCTCTTCCTCCCTCTCCCTCTCCTGCTAGTGTGCGATAGGCAGCGTTCACCGGTGGGTGCCGGGCGGCCTGATTACTGTGAACCATCCACAGCTGCAGCAGCCTAATGAGGAAAACACTCCCATCAGCCGGTAATTGCTGTTTAGGAAGCCGGTTGGCACGAGCGTTTCGGAGTCGCTCAGACTGGCTGCCGAGCGAATCACAACCCGCCCGGCGACTCATCGACAACACAGCATGTGTCACTCTCTGCTGGCTTCCACTATTTTTTTTTTTTCCTTTTTTTTTTTTTGACACAGAAAAAAGAAATCCTTGTTTCTTCCATCAGCGTTTCCCATTTGGTATTCATCCCCTCAGACTTTGTATGATATTGAAGTTAATTTATGAGATGAGGAAACCATGTGAGGGGAGAAGAAGAAAAAAAATAATGAGAATGAGCGCATGGACAGGAAGCAAAAAAGGGGGCCAGGGAAAGCAAAGGAATGAGAGAATGCAAGAGCAACAAAAAACGTTGAGGAGGAGGAGGTATTAAAAGATAAGGCCAGCAATATTATTGTCAACAAATCCCAGGGAAACGCCTCAGACTGTTGCTTTCTACTAAAGACTTCAATCTTTAAAAAATGGTAACAGATTTATTGTCTATTTTTTTTAAGCCTAAATAATTTCCTAATATTTAATCAAATGATACTCAAACAGTAGTAAATTGTGTGGGGTTTTTTTGAGAGGAAAGAACCACACTGGTGTATGGGTGTACGGGGGTTGGACTTCATCGCATTTAAGAAACGAGTCACGCAGCAGCTCATTCATGTGTTTTTTATACTGTCTGCACAACAACAGTGAGATAGAGCTATATGGGGTTGCGACTGCACAGACAATGCAGTGTGTATATACACAGAATATACGTGTTTTATCCTTTTAAAAGATGGTAAAAGAGGAATCTGTAAGGGCGTCATGGAACCTGATATAGAGGAACTGGCTGGTAAAGAGAGCAGCAGAGAACAAGATTGAGCTGGTAACAAAAAATTAGAGCGGATCGGAGTATGAGACAGACAGGCAAAGGTAACAAAGAAAACAATACCAGCCATGTGTTATTACAAGTCAGAGAGCAGGGCTTTGAGAGGTACAAGACGAAGGTCAAGCAATAAAAAAAAAAAAAAAAAGTTGAAACATTTCTTTTTTCCTCTCGTCCTCCCAGAACCCCCCAGACTGCAGTAAGGCGAGAAAGCTGGTGTGCAACATCAATAAGGGCTGTGGATACGGCTGCCAGCTCCACCATGTCGTATACTGCTTCATGATCGCTTATGGCACCCAGCGCACGCTCATCCTGGAGTCCCACAACTGGCGCTACGCCCCCGGCGGCTGGGAGACCGTCTTCCTGCCCGTCAGCAACACCTGCACTGACCGCTCTGGAGCCACCACTGGACACTGGTCAGGTAGGTCCACGCACACTCCTACACACAGCACTACGCAGTCGCAGGCTCGATGCTGTGTGATTGGTTGCTAAATAATCAAATTACCCCTCAGTCCACCCCAGCTGAAAAATAGGGGGCGGCCAGACTTTCTCCTTTGTGCTGCTCCAGCAAAAACAAAGTGTGAATTCTCTGGCTAAGCAGGACTGTGCAGTTCCTGGCAGCGAATGTAGCGGCAGCAGGTTAGTGCTCAAAGGTTTAATTGCTAAGAAAGCCTGTGACTGGGTTTCATTGAGCAACACGATCCCCTGACCATACAGTAAGCTCCTACTCACAGTCTCTGATGCAGACAGGAATGGCTGGAAATGTGTTTGTGAGCATCATCATCCTGACTGGTCATTTCCTGGGTAAGCAAATGTCTAAACTGAGCAGGGCTGTATATTTTTCTCAGTTTCAGGCCCAGGTTGTGGCAGCTCAGACTCAAAACATTTCATATTTTGTCTTTAAAAGCTGCGTTCTGAAAATCCACTTCCACATCAGTATATAATTTAGTGTTTTAAATATCAGCGTTGGCCTCAAAGGAATATCCTCCCTCTGAGCCGGGCTTTGAAATGCAGTTTGCAGCAGTTTGCAGGGAGCTGAGGCTGTACTGTATCCCACGGGGACCTGGTCATTCTTACCTTGAAAAGAACTTGGGGTTGCTGTATAGCGTGCCCACTGCTGACAAGGTCATGTGCCGAGGTGCATGGACCTCTGGGAAAACAGGGCTCGTGGGATGTGAAATTTCACCTTTCCAGAGGGAGAGGAGCCGTAGCTATTAGAAATATCTGTGAACCGAGCGTTGTAGGAGAACAATGGGGTTACCTCGGTGCAGCTGAGAGGAAAGGAAAGGAAAGGAAAGGAAAGGAAAGGAACGTACTGAGAGCCGCCTTGCACCTATTGGCCGACCAGCAGAGCCATATTGGAGAGTCTGGGTTGGAGTATCCTCCGGGAGAGGGTTTTGCCTGGAGACTTCATTATTCTGCTCAGGGAATTTCAATACTTAAAGGTGTAATGATGGAAAACGCTGGAGGCGGTTGGTTGCAGGGAATAGTCTGATCCGGACTAGAATGGTGTTCATATTTTTGTCAAACTAGTACCACGGCTCTAGGGATGGAAATTGGGGTTCAACAGTCAATCATTCAGTCAGATCGTCGAACACTTTCGACTGAAATCTCTCAACAACTGTTTTTTTATTTATTTTTTTTTACACACATTCATTCATGATCCCCTGAGGATGATTCCCACTGAGGAGCCAGTCAGACTTTTCACCTCTCATCTGAAATATCTCCACTTCTACTGGGTGGAGCAGCACACAGGTGCATTTACTGTATACGTAGCTCCCAGACAGTTTTCTGCTCCTCTCGGGTTGAACTGTAATGACATGGCTGTTCTTTTACCAGCATGTTAGCATGTTAACTGCTCCCTAATAAAACTTGATGGAGTCGATAGTGTGACTGTAGACTCTCCATCTTGGTATTTACGTGTGTCATTAGAATTCAGCACCATTCATGGGCTGTTTATAATGAACACCATGGTGTAGCATGAGGGGGTTCATATGTATACCTGGCACCAGAGCACTTCAGACCAAAGATCGATGTGCTTGCTCAGAGGAAATGGATCTCCTTACCAACGCAAGGTAGTAGCATCATTTATGAATGAGATTGCACAGAGCAATGAATTGAAAATGTGATTTTAATATGATTAATGGATGGTCCCAATGGCGTTAGTGAGTATGTCTCCGTTAATCTGAGAAAAGCATAGCATTTGTAAATTCAGTGGAGATCAGTGGTGATGTCTGTCCCTGCCCTGCCCCCCTCCCTCTCCTCCCTCTCTCCCCCCTCCTCTCTATCGCCGTCTTTCTCGTTGCTTTCTTGTTCTCATCGCCGCATCCTTTCAGCACTTCATTTTTCTCCTATCGCTTCATTTGACTTGTGCTCTCCTGGGGTCTCTCCTCTTATCTCCTGTTCTCCCACCGCCTTCCCTTCCTTATTCTCCTGCCTTTCATGTGTCCTTTTCCACTATCTAACGTCTTCCTCTGGTGTCTTACAAACAGCCTCCTATAGATCCATATTATTATACTATATCTGGCTGCTCGTAGCCAGCAGCCACCTCACTATAGAGCACCACTCCCCTCCTCAGGCCTCTTCGCGACCTCAAATCTTGTTCTTATAGAGCCCTGGAAATCATACAGGCTCTATTTGCTCTTGACCAAACCAGCTAACTAGCTAGGCAGAGCTAATGTAAGCCTGTTGGATGCTTGGCTACGCCTGTGGTCATGCCTGTTTTGTTAACAGTGCAGACTAGAGCACTCCTCAAGGCACTGGACCACTAAGGGATGCTAAGGCCTTGGATTAAGAAGTAGATATACATTGAATATCTCATTAATTAAGTGCAGTGTTTCCCCATGCCGGGAGAATTACAGAGTTTGACTGGAGTTAATACTGATTTGCATTTGTGCTTTTTCCCTATGCTGATGACTACAGTTGATTAAGGGTTGTTGCACATTGACCTTTGCGCCTTCAGGATGCTGTTACGGCACCAATCCTTTGTGCTTACCTTCACACAGGAGTGTACATACTGTAGTGCTTTGGAGGGTCTATAGGTGTTTATGTGGGAAATTGACCGTGTGTGAAGTGTTTTCCCCACAGGATGTGAGACATTTATAGACAGAGAGAAAGAGGATGCATGGTATAGACATCAGCAACAGGGTATTTCTGTCAGGGAAACATGTAGCCTTAGTGGAAAATCAAAGATAGTGATGAAGTCATTAGGAGACCTGCTGATTTTCCCTCTGCAAGTGGGAATTTCCAGATGACGGCACAGGCGATGTGGATGTTACCAGGAAAAAAACACATGAATTTATCAGAGTATAGAAACAGAAAACCGATAAAATTGGGTCTCAGCTTGTGACATGTCTCTCTTTTAGGTTTAGATACCGTTTCCTTTTTTTATGCTTATGCTGATACGATACAAAAACACTCAGATCAAAACAAAAAAAATCTTTATTTCATTATGATTATCTGACGTTTACTCACCTTGTCTTTTTTTCCTGCTGGAAAGACATGATGGATATTAGTCCTGATATAATAAGCAAATGTTGGTTCTGACACCAAAATATTTATTTTATTATGCTTGACTTTCTACAAAGTCAGGCATATTTTACAAGGCTCTGAAACTTCACTTTCAATCAGGATATGATTACCAATCTGAATCTGTATAGACTCTGTCTTATTAGATAATGGTTATGTTATGTATTGAGAATGTAAATGTTGTTTCTTGTCTGTGACCGGAGATGCTACAGTATGAAATCTTTTGATACTAGTGCCAGTACCATATATAGATGTATATTATATAAGCCAGGCAACAGGAGATTACTTTGTTTGATGCTTTGCTTTGAGAAACATAAACATATTTTTTCCTGCAAAACCCAAAGGCCAACAATCTCTCAAATGGGAAAAAAGCAAATATTCTCTAAGCAAAAGTGGCTGCACCAAAACTGAAGCTTGAAAAAAAGCCTGAAAAATCAAACACTTAATTCAAAATTGGCAACATTTTCATTTTAATTAGGAACCACACATAAAATCTGAGCGGATGCTGAATGCCAGTTTTTTTTTTCTTCTTTTTTTTCTACACATGATAGTTTTTGATACTCACCAAAAAGACGGCCTCACTGTCACTAGAGCCAGCTGGTGCATGCTGGTCTTTTACTACAACCTTAATGTTCAGTGGATGACATGAGAGCACTCGGCACCACCTCACTGGCCTGGTAAAAGACTGAATTCTGAACACACACATTAGGTGAAGGGGGGGGGGGCAGTCTTCTTGTGGAACAATGGTTCATTGATCAAAGGGCTAATTTGCCAAAGAGAGTGTATTCCTTTGAGGTTCTCTGTAGAGATATTACTGCCTTATGACTGAGTCTGTGAGCTGCAAGAGAAACATAATGTTCTCCGCCATTTAAAGACTGGAACAGAATTTCTCTAAGTTCATAAACTCAGTCTCAAATGTATTATGAATGGGGAGGAGGCTCCGTATTTTTTCTTTCTTTTCTTTTTTTTTTTTCACTGGATGGTGTCACTCTTTGGCTTCTCCAGTTTCATAGCAATGCTAATGTGAAAAATGTATTAGGCTCGGTACACATGGAGGGGTTTAAAAACAGTATAGGCTTTCAGTGTCAGTGTCAGTGTCAGTGCGCAGCCATATGCGTTAAAAGTCATGATGCATCCAGGAAATGTATGCAGAGGCTCGAGATGAAATTTAGAAGAGCTTTGTGATCTAATTAAGTAGCTGTGGGAGGAAGACATACTGCATATCTGTACGTTGGTGCCAAGAAGTGCAGGCCTCAGAATATGCCCGTTCCCCCTTATGTGAATCATGCCAATATAGTTATATAAGCAAAGACAAGCCTGGGAATATTTTTTCAGTTCAATATTTAATGCTTCTTCCAATTTATATTCAGTTCATGCTTCAGCGCACGCACACTCACACAAACTGAAGCCTCTGTTCGTGTTGTTTTTTTCATGTGTTTTTGTGTACCCTTACTGTGAAAGGCCATTTTTAATGACTCATTATGCCATTTATTTGGAAGTGTGTTGTGGAGGCTGGGGCGCTGCTGCAGCTGTGTTAGAGTCAGTCTGCAGTGGTTAAAGAAGTCACTTTAGGCTGACAGAACATGGACCTTAAACTTATTTTTTTTTATAAATCAGGGGTTTACACGGGCACACACATACACACATAGACACAAATGCAAACACACAAACCCCAAAAAAAAAGAAAGGGAAAAAAAAACAAAAACCTCTGCGGGTTTTAAGACTAAAAGGGAGTGAAGGTTGTGTCTGCCAGGCATATCCCTTCTGGTAAGATGAGATTAGCTGGGCTTCTTTGTGTGTATGTGTGTATGTGTGTGTGTGCGTTTTGCGTGTGTAAATGCACATTTCTTTTCATTGTTTTGTTATTTTGGATCCCCACTACTGGACCACTCTGCCCCCCCCCCCCCCCGCTGCTGCTGTTCACAAGAACCTGTACATGTTCGCACTCAAGAGTGTGAATGTGTTTCCGTGTGCATTTTGGTATAGGCGCATGTTTTCCACCTTTGTTCACACATGCAGGTGTGCATCGTGCATGTGTGTGTGTGTGTGTGTGTGTGTGTGTACAGATGGTTGGCCTTGATGTGTTGTGGAGGTCTGGCAGTGCATGGGGGGGCTTTTCTGCCGCCCAGAGAGGTGACCTTCGTTATTCAGCCCTGCTCGACCCGCTGCCGAGGGGCTCCTGCCAAACAGGACTGAGCCTGGAGGGGCCGACACCAGACCAGCACCCACCCCACATACCCCGCCCCCCCTCTCCAATCGAGGTCCCTGCCTCGCCCTCTGGCCCTGCACGGCCTTGATTGAAAGGAGCTTACCTTGGCCTTTAAGCAAGGACAAGCAAAGAGCAGCTGTCAGTCACAAAAGCTGGACTCTCCGGGGTTGAAGGGGGGGAGTGGGTTTAGATTTAGAACAGCAATGAATATATATAACAGAGCTGGGGAGGAATACTGAAATATCACCCCGCATCACCATTTAATATGTTTTTATTTTTGACAGTTGCATGGTGGCACCTGCTCAGGAAACAAACTGAGGTGTGAGTTCTTTTACTGATTGCGCCTCCTTTAAGACCTGAGGAGGATGAGGAGGAGGAGGAGGAGGAGGAGGAGGAGGAGGAGGAGGGGGGTGAAGCTGTGCCAAGAGTTTGTTGATGTCTCTAGAAAGAATAAAAGATGCCGGTTGTCTTTGCTGAAATTGCCCAATAAAGCTTTTACTGAAACGGGGGTTTGAACTTTGGCTGCTCAAGTCAAGTCATCCTTAAATCCACAGTAAGTCTCTTTTAACCGGGGCCAGAAAAGTAAAAGAAAACATTTCTTCAACCTCCGGGTCACTCGGCTGCTGTTTTTGTCTCCAGTTTTCCTGAAATGGTTTGTTGATACACAGAAAATGAAGCAATCATTTAGGTAACCTATTGATCATGTAGGTCGTTTATGAAGGGAAAATGCCCAACAACCCCACATTAGCTGCTTTTCTCTGCCGTGCATAATTGTAATAGAAAATCTTTGGCTTTTGGACAAAACAATAATCTGAAGGCACAAATGTTTTGGCTCTGGGAGACTGTGATGAGCCGTTTTATAGATTAAACAACTAATTAGGAGACAAAATAATGTCTCCATTGATGAGTATGAACATAAAATCACATTAAGTTCCAGCCTGAAACATCTTGTCAGCGACGGTCGTGTCTCATTCTGCACCTGCTCTTCTCTGGCTCGTCTATAGGAGAGGCCCACGACAAGGACGTCCAAGTGGTGGAGTTGCCCATAGTGGACAGTCTGCACCCTCGGCCCCCCTACCTGCCTCTGGCCATCCCCGAGGACCTGGCCCCGCGCCTGCACCGTCTGCACGGCGACCCCTCCGTCTGGTGGGTGTCCCAGTTTGTCAAGTACCTGGTTCGCCCACAGGCCTGGCTGGAGAAGGAGATCCAGCAAACCACCGCCAAGCTGGGCTTCAAACATCCCATCATTGGGTGAGAACTCGCAGTTATCACATTTCAGTGTGTGTATATGTGTGTGTGTGGTTGAGTCGTCTCCTTTTCTTTGGTTATAAACACTTGAGTAATAATGGGCTGGTTTCTATAGCATTCACTACATTAAAGTACTTCACAATCAAAGCAAACAGAAAGCATAGGAAGAAGAAAACAAAGACATGGCCGCGAGCGCTGTGGAGGAATACAAACACGGCTTTGGGTGAGGTTAATACGAGGTTAATACAGTAGTATTAAAAGTAACTTAATTTGATGGGAGCATTTTGTTTGGTTAATTTTCTACCTTTGTTTATGCTTAGGAGCCGTTCCGCCTTTTCATTTCCTAAATGCTTTACGCTCCTACAGCTCATATTCATGCAAATCAACTTGTTTAAAGAAACTCCATCGCTGTGCTTTTTCTCTAATAGCGCTGGGACGACACGGCTGATTCTACCTCTCTCCTTTGAATTAATGTTCCCTTTTTTTGAGGCGTTTGTTGTCCGGTTGTCCTCTTCAAGTCTTATAATACTCAGGATCTGAAGACACTGAATAGGGATCTGATATATTTGTCTTTCTTACACAACGACATACTAAAAGGCATCAATGTCTGATTTTTTTTAAATCAGTAAATCCAAAGCACACAGGGAAAGACAAGCTTACTAGACATTTATGATGATGATAATTAAAAATGAATGGCCTGGCAGCTTTTCTTTTATCTTCAATAGTCTTTGTCAATTAAAGGATAAGGGTGGCTTTACTCAACATTTTTCTTATTGTCATCAAATCCCACTGAAACAACAATGAATTTATCCGACCAACAATAACCGTGTGTGTAGCCGCAGCCTGATACAGCTCCATCCTCTGAGCCGTGGACCAACGTCAAAAACTCTTAAATAAAACATCAGTGAGCCACACTGTTGCACCGGGTGACATATTCCTCCATTGCAGGAAACAGGGGCAGTGTAGTTTATTTTGAATTCCATATTCGGGTGCCATAAATACTATTATTAATCCACATCAAAAAAATAAATAGATAAATAAAAATAGGCCCCCGTTCAGACGCGGCATTAACATGCACCTCTGGTGATTCAGTCACAAGTGGACGGCTCTGAGCACGTCGGTTCACACCTGGCATTAGAATGCATCTCCACACGCGTCTCGAGTGATCACTCCTGATTGGATCTCACTCCCCCGCTCAATATGCAAATAAACACGTGCGCGTTGTTGTTTTAAGCCAGTTCGACTATGACAGACAGGTCTGTTGTCAGTGTGTTAGAGAGAGAGAGAGAGAGAGAGAGAGAGAGAGAGAGAGTGGGGTAAGGAGGGGTTGAGTGAATCATCACGCTGCACACAGCTCTACCACGAAATAAGGTTTTATCCATTTGAGATTGGTGAAAATATTTTCACTTCATTACCAGCTAACTAAATGCCGAGCCTATTTTTAATGAAACTATTTATTTGAGAACGTGTTTTATTAAAGATTTATTATCTTATCTTCAGTTTTCGACAAACAGCTTTGGGCGCTGATTGCTGCAGACAGGGGAGGAAGTTGATGAGTTCTTTAGATGGAGACAGACGGACAGACATGTTGTTGGTTATGGTTCGTTCGTTTTCTGTTTTGTTATTGTGGTGCAGTGGTTATCACAGCAAGAAGTTCCTGGGTTCGATTCCCATGATTTTTTTTTTTGCATGTTCTGCCTGTGCCAGCGCGGTTCTCTCCAGGTTCCTCCTATAGTTCACAGACGTACACAAGTACATTACTATAGATGTCTATAGATGTGAATGTGAACACGTGAGCACTGTTTGTCTCTAGATCAGGGGTCTTCAACGTTTCTCAGGCCAAGGACCCCCAAACTGATGAAGAGAAGGATCAGGGACTCTTAAACATACCTTGGTGTTGTGCATCCAATACTAAGCTATTCAAATAGCCTAAAACACTGGGTCATATATTTATGTTTTTTATTTTAATCATGTACACAGTGAGTAGGGCGGCCGTTTCACTGCCATTTATAAACAGACCTTGTTAACTGATACCAAGGCCAATATCAACAATGTCAGTCAACTGAATGATAATCATGCACACAAGCTGTTCAAATTGACATTTTAATTTATTTTAAACATAAATGTAGAAACTAAAAAATATTACAAAATTTTCTAATCAACTAAAAATTTTGCGACCTCCTCCTGCAGTACTTTCCCCCCAGGGGTCACAGACCCCCTGTTGAAGACCTCTGCTCTAGATGTTGGCCCTGTGTTCCCCACCCTTGCTCTATGTCAGCTAGGGCAGGACGATTAATCGAATTTCAGTCATGATTTCAATTTTGAATTCAAATGATCTCTTATATAATAGAAGAAAAACAATTATTTTGTCATTTTCCCAGACAGTTAATACTGTGAAATGCGAACGAGGCCACACGGAGAGCAGCGCCGTTTGGTCGACAAGGAAGATAGAACAAGTGTTTCTGCCCCCCGCCCAGGTCGAATGGAAATGGCAATAAAAAAAGAAAAAAGAAAGAGTCTCTTTGAAGCAGCAGCTCTACAACGCGCACAACTACAACATCCACCTTCAGTTCTACTCCTTCGTTTGTATGTATGTATGTATGTATGTATGTATGGATTTGGATGTATTTGGATGTTGTCTAGAAGAACAAGACAAACTGTCCACAGCTCATGGTTCATGCTGAGAACACGTGTGTCTGCCAGTTCATTCAAAGATATAAATGTCAACCTCCTAATGAAAAACTTGATAGGTTTCATCCTCTGGGCAGCGTGAGTTTCGGTACAGAGACTAACCATCTCCACCCCTGCAGCCGACCTGCTACTGTGTCTAGAAACACAGAGCAATGCCAGCGTTCTTCTTTAAAAACCCACTTTCCATGCAACGCACCTCGCTGTCCTAATATCTGAGAACACCTCCTTGATATTACTTTTCATGAAACTTGGCATAAACGGCGCAGATGAGATGATACCAACCCGCTCCAAATATGCCATTATTAGATCTTATTTCAGTCTTTGATATTGCTGCAGCTTTTTATTCTGATTGCTCAGTGTTGCGCCCGTCTCCAGAGATTCTGTTCTCACAGTTTGACACCGACACGGGACTTCTTACGTCCAGCGCAGGATAATTGGAAAGTGTTCATCAGCGTGAGGCGCTCGGTCTCCCACGAGGGGGTTCGCTTCACGTGGAAACGTATGTAGTCACACTATCATCAGCCACTTCTGATAATAGCTTCTAAGACGCAGGTTGGACACGTTTAGCTGTTTATTTACTCGTTTGCTTCTCTCTGTGTCATCAACCAATGTCTGACAGCCTCTCTTGACTCGTAAATAATCCCCCCTCCCCCTCCCTACAGCAGCATTCAAACCTGGATCAAATGAGGCTGTCTTCAAATAGGCAAAAAGGCTCTGCAGTGGTTTTACCCTGTACAGTCTGGCGGACTGGGAGGACGTTAGGACATGGATGCACACACACACTCAAACATAGTGGGAGGAAAAGTATCAAATGACTTCCAGGAGCTTAACATTTCTGGGAGCAGTTTAAAAACAAGCGCTGAGAGTTTTATGTTGTAGTGGTTTGTGAAGAGCGTCTGTCATCAGAGCCCTCACATCCACATGTTCATCGTCGACGCGCCGGCTTCCTTCATCACTTTCTCTCACCTTCTTCTTTACATTTCGCTGCGAGCCATCGTCACCACTCTTCCTCCTCCTCCTTCTGCTTCTTCCTCTTCTCTTTCTTTGCCCTGCTCTTCTCTGTCTCTCACTTCTTGTTACGCTCTCTCTGTCCGTCCCTTCTCTCAGATGCTCTTCTCCCTTTGGTTTTTTTTTTAACCTCTCTTCCTTTTCATCACCCAAGCAGCTGTCGTCTCTTTCTCGAAGCCCTCTTTGACTCTCCTCCCCCTTTTTATTCTCTCTCTCTCTCTTTCTCTTTTTTTTGTGTGTGTGCGACTCAACCCAACTTTTTCAATCTCCCCAGTCCTCTTACATCCTCTCATTTGTGATCGTTCCTCTATCTTCATTTGTTCGTACCGCTCCCAGATTTTTTTTTTTCCACATTTCTATATTTCACACTCACCTCTCCCTCGTGTTCCCCAGGCGCAAATCTGTACCCACGATTCTCTCGCTCTCATAGTTTTTCCACACATCTCTATCACCGCTCTTTCTGTTTCACTGAACACATTCTCACACACACACATACATATGTATCCAACCCTTTTCTCCCTTCATATCACTGGGGAAACGGTTATTGAAATGAAGTGCTGGGTAGAACAAAGTTTTTATCCCCTCTTTTTCTCTGCTTTCCTCAGCTCTTGATGCATCCACTCCACTCTGCACTGATGTTTTCTAACAAAGTGCCTGTGTGTGCATCTATCAGCACTGTGGGGGAAGGCGGCGTATGTGTGCGTATGTAGGAGAAAGAGAGGAGAGCGGGGTGGGGGGGTGAAAAATGAGATTGAAAGAGATCCACAGCATCAGTGTGAGAAAAAAATGAGGTGAGGGCGGAGGCAGTGGCGGCGGCGGCGGTGGGAGATGCAGGGTTGATGGAGCGAGCACCAAAAGGGGACAGAGAGGCGGTTTGTCCCCAGAGCGCCCGACAACCGCCAGCCGACCCCCACCGCTCTTTAGCTGCGGCTCCCTCAGGACGGCGAGCAGCAGGAAGGCTCGAAGCCACCGACTAAAAGCAACTATATCAGCACAACTCCATCCTGCCACCGGTTAATGCTGCCTAATGGCAGCAGAGACAGTCGCAGTCGGAGACAAAAAAGAAAGTGGGGCGGCTTCTTCCTCGTCTGCTGCTGATGTAGGCCTAATACAGCAGCGTTACCAAGAAGTGAACAGGGTTTTATACAGTAGCATGCAGTTTTGAAAAAGCACAGAAGCTCTCAGGATGAAACGCAGCAACAAAAATAACTTTTTAAAGAATTAATAAAATGAAACTCTGACAATTTGCAGAAAAATTCCTCTTTCTACTCACCGTTCTTAATAATTAGCAGCTAATTAGCACCTCCTCATATGTTTTTTCACTTTCTATTGGCATTATTAAGACTTACTGATATCGACTCATTGAAAAAAAACATTCTTTTGGTGAAAACTTGGGTGAACAAGAAAAAATATGTGTCTGCTTTTGCAAAAGACAAACAAACAAACAACCATCCAGACACTGTTTCATGAAATCAGTAAACATGAGGGTTATTATTATTATGCTGTGAATTAGAAGTTGTGTTGTTAGTTGTAATATTACAGTAACTGATATTTTCGAGGCAGCAGAAATGAGCTGGAAACATTCACAGTTTATAACCTTTTAAGATGGAAAACCCTGTACTGTACTGCTAAACCTACTTATTTACACATTAGGCAGATGAGGAGTTTATTAGTATTCATTTGGGTTGCGTTTCTCGCCGCTTGATCAGAGCAAGTGCAATATTCTGTTACTATGGGATGTAAAAGCTTTTTTTAGGAGGTTGAAACTGGTGAAGGACACTGTGGACTTCAAACAGTGACATGAATGTGAGATGTGATAATTGTTAAGCATCGTAAGTGACCCCCCTTTCACACACACTGTCATTTGTTACTATGAAGTATTGATTAGTGCATGATATCACTACCACGAGGGAATAAGTTTGAGTTTGTCGTCTGATTGCTTTAAAGGTAATGAATGTGGTTTTAAATCTGTGCAGACAAGTGACAAATGAAAGGAACATGATATACGATGAGTGGAAGGACATAACAGATGCAGGTGCTTCTCTACAGGGCAGAGGGGTTCACTGTTGTTGAGTGGGATGTGGATCGTTTTGTGTGTCATGTGACAGCGTTCTCCATCTGCGTTATGAAAACACTAAATGACAGCGTGCCCACGCATCCTGGAAAACCTGGATAATTAAATGTCTGGACCAAAACATGTGGAAAACAAAAGGGAAAAGTAAAGTCCTTGAAAATAATATCTCCTCCCTCAGCTTCACTATGCAGCCAATCCTAGTGTTGCCAACTTAGAGGTTTAGATTCTAGATTTAGTGACTTTTCAGACCTCTCTTTTGTGTTTTTTCCCTTTTTTTAAAAAAAAAGCACCAAGCAACAAATCTAGCGACTTTCTATAGAAGCAGAGCAGGGCAGCAGCTTGCAACCGGTTCGTCTTGATTGGCCAGATTTCGCTATTTCTGTTGTCTGATCAACAGAAGTTGATATGTGAATGAGAACACCTGTATTACGAATTCAGATAAATGTGAGTAAAATGCTGTATTATGTGTGTGACGAGCTGACAATGGCTTAGCTACATTGTGCAAGCATGTTATGATGATGTCATGAATACTGTATGCTAAAAAGCACTTGGGGTAACCTAGCAACATTTAGATCATCGCTGAAAATGTCCTAGCAAATGATTTTTCGAGAAAAGACTGGGAATGAGGTTATATCCGTTTAGAAAAAAGAAAAAAAAAGCGGAGCTCATCACAACCTGTACAATCTGTTCTCGGAGCAGCGAGGCTGATGTTGTGCAACACATGGAGGCACTTTGCGTTGACGTCATTTGTCACCCATCTGTAGCCATGAACACATCCGGAATTACTCTATTAATCCCCAAAGGAAAATTCATTTGTCTGTCAACTCATCAACCATTTGCAGAAGAATTTAAAAAAAAAATATCTGATGGCTGAAGGTACAAAGGATCTTCATGAATCAGGAAATCCAAACAATTACACTGACTTGTCGAAATGGATGCAGTGATTCTACGGGGTGTATAGGTGCAATATGCAATGAGTTGTTTGCTAGAGATGTGAGTGCCAGTCAGTGGGCTGCAGGTTGCTGCATATGCACCTGATAGGCAGCCAGAACACTGAGGTCACCATCCAGCACATCATTTATTCAGCCCACTGTACAGCATATGCTATTGGCACAATCTGCTAGAATCAGCACTTGCTTTTGTCCGGTGTGGGTGTGTTTGATGTCTTTAATGTATGCTTTTTACGCCCACCACGAGGATCGCCCTGCCGTGCCAGTCGCTGTATGAACCAGGGAGAAATGAATTGAATTATTGTGTCGCTATAGAGTGGGAGAGTGCAGGGCTAGGGTAGGATAGGGTAGGGTGGGGTGGGGTGGGGGTGCAGGGGGGGGCTGAGGGGAGGAGGAGAATTGCTAAGAGAGCCGAGTGATGCCTCAGCATGGCCTCTGCTGCTGCTGCTGCTTCTGCTCTGATGGAGAGAGAAAGGGACAAGACAAAGAGGGTTCACAGGAAGTGGAGAACAAAAAAGACATGAAAGAAGCGTAGAAGCAGGAGAGGAGGACTCTGACAAAGGATGGAAAAGCTTGGAGTCAAGACCTCTGTCCGATCAGAGAGCCCGGGCTGAATAAAAGACGTCAACACCCACACTACCACACCACCACCACCGCTCACTCTGCTGCTCTCAGCTTCATTCTTTGGGTTTTATTCCCACTTAAATAAAGGCTCTATTTCTCTTACTGAGCCTCTTTAATTGTCACTGATTGATTGATCTCTGCCCAAGTGGGAGAAATTAGGTAAAACTTGTTTATTCAGTGACTTTTTTTTCTCTTCTTCTACCTCTCACATTAGAGTTAGAGCCAGCATGGATGTTAGAGAAGCTGTTTCATTCCCTGAGGCAACGGGGGAAATCCTAAATGCAGGGAGTAAGAGCCCGATACTCTCCTCCAAAGTGCCTCTGAAACTGCTCCTGGGTCAAGAGTAGACGGCTGGATGCAACGGGGAGGGGTGGGCGAGTATATGAGCGTGTTAAAAAACCATTCGACTTTTTGAAATTTCATTTTCTCCCGGAGGCCAGAAGTCACAATGCAGATGTGGTTTCGGTAAGTTTTGTAATTGAATAGTTCTGGGTGGAATAAAATAAGTGTTTCAGCATCCATCAGTTTGAGGGATGCGCCCGTGTCAGGAGTGGAAATGTGTCCGTTCTCGCTCCTCCTTTGTTCGCTTTCTTTTCCAGGGCTGTGCTCTTTTTCCTCATACGTACGGCCGCTGACAGCACTCTCTCTTTGTCCTTGCTTACTGGAAGCGATGACAAGGACACGGAAGAAAAATATAGTTGTGCTGGTGATTTCTCTCTCTGTCCATCTCTCTGCCCCGTTTGACATTTCTCAAACTCCCGCTGCAGTTTTTTTTTTTCTCTTTGCCTTTTGTCCTACAACATTTTCTCTTTTTGTGTGTGTGTGTGTGTGTGTGTGTGTGTGTGTGTTCAATAAGTGGAAAGATTCCTCAAGCCTGCTCAAGAGCTGTTTATTTTTTACAGAATTTACTGAAGAGGAAAAAGGGAAAAAATACTGTTGGTGACAAGTGTTTGACAAGTGTTTTTTTTTTTTTTTAACCAGTGGAGCGGACCAACAATGTTTTGTTAGTACATAAGATTTTTATTTCCCTCATCCACTTCCTAATGCTAGAGGCATCCAAAAATATATGCTTTAGCTTCTACCTGAGGATACAGGTGTTTTGTTTCATGGGGCAATGTTTTCTATTGAATCCAACTCAGCTGGTATAAATTCTTTTTCCATCAGGGTGGACATTGTCTCATAATTTTGATTTTTTTTTTGTCTAACAGAGGTGTAATGTTCGTTCCTTAATGGTTATAAAGTTTCTAAAAACTGAGCACCTCAGCTTGACTGATATTCATTATGGATGAATTGACAGATTTTCTCAGTCAATGACTCGGTTGGTCTATAAAATGTCAGTAGATTATGAAAAATGGCTGTCTAATGGCTTTTTGTGTCCAACCAATAGCACAATGATATCCCACTTACTGGCATAGAAAGAGGAAAGTAAGAAAATCAAATAATGTTCCCATTTTCCTCCTTATGCCTTAAAATTGCTTAATTGATTATGAAAACTGTTGCCAGTTCATTTCCCGCTGTCTACTTGACTTGATTACTGAACTGATCATTTCGTAAAATCTTGAAATTGAGACCTGTTGTTCCCTAACCATCCAAACACACCAGCCCAATGTTACACTGAACCGTGCCCTTGCTCTGCGAATCCGCCTGCAAATGCACAAAAACAACATCAGCAAATAAAAGAAGCAGAAAACCAGACGAAAAGCTTTTTATTTACAGTTGTTGTTCGATACAATACCAGGCTGTAACCCTGCCCCTGTGTCCCCTGTCCGTCTGTCTGTGTGTCTGCAGAGTCCATGTGAGGAGGACGGATAAAGTGGGGACGGAGGCGGCCTTCCATCCCATAGAGGAGTACATGCTGCATGTGGAGGAGCAGTTCCAACATCTGGCCCGACGCGTCCACATCGACAAGAAACGAGTTTACCTGGCCACCGACGACCCCTCGCTGCTGCAGGAAGCTAAGACCAAGTCAGTGTCCCGGAGGAGAGTGTGTCGGTGTGAGTCGGTATCTCATCCAGTGTGACTCCAGCTGACTCTTGACTGTCGTTGTCCCCCCTCCAGGTATCCAGATTACGAGTTCATCAGCGATAACTCCATCTCGTGGTCCGCGGGCCTTCACAACCGCTACACCGAGAACTCGCTGAGAGGAGTCATCCTGGACATCCACTTCCTGTCCCAGACCGACTTCCTGGTCTGCACCTTCTCCTCACAGGTCAGTCCACGTGTTGAATACGTTTGATTGAAGAACATAAAATGGTATGTTGACGTGTCGTTGCATGAGCTGAGAGAAGCTGTCGGAGATAATGAGAGGAGCTGACTGAAATTATGACATGCACTCGCTTGGAGACAAGAAAGCTGAAAGCGGAATAAAAATTAATTCGCTTTAACATGTAGAAAACAACTGTAAAAAAACAGGTTTTTGTTTGAGGGCCTAAATTAATTAACTAGATTTCCATTAGAACATAAAGACTCTCATATGACTTCTATAATTGCTGCTGAATACAAATATATCCCAATTAGAGTTAAATTGTTACACTGATAAAAAGAAATGCAGCACAAGGCCCCTTTACTGTCAATTTGATTAGAGCTTTCAAGGACATCTAATGGTGTTTATCAGATTTAACCCAGTTGTCACAGAGACGGCTCTGTTGTAATCACACGACCTTAGTGGCACCACCTGATGTCACATGACCAAACTTCAAAGCCTGGGTGATAACAGTCGAAGGCCACCAGATGTGACTAAAAGCTCTGGGAAATGTTTTAAAGAAGTGGACTTTAGGCTTGAATTGTTTGTTTTCAAGCTTTATCTTCTTGACCTTCAAGCTTAAAATGTTTTTATGCCTCTGCAGCACGACAGCAGTGGCCGGAGGAATCATGTTGTTGTGTTGTTTGCTTGTGAACGCAACATCTCAGTAACACCTTGAGGCATCCCCCCCTAGGCGTAAATGTTGATTTGGGCTGATTAGTATTTGTTGGTCAGAAGACGTCATGTTGGTCATAACTAAAGAATTCACATGCTAATAAAGAGTCACAGCGCTGGTTAAAGTACCAGAAACATACCGTAATTAAATTTTAAAAGTGGCCAAAAGAGCAACGAATAGAAATTAATGAAACAAAAGTACTTGATAACAAATTCTCAACGGGGCCACGGAAAACAAAACCAGGTCAAAGCCTTTGTGTTCAGATGGGCTGTTGAAGCTGCAGCAGAGACAATTATCAGTTGACGTTTCCAGTTTGTCACAAGACAAACCAGAACTGCACTGATAATCGCAATCATGTGATTGTCAACAACAGCATTGTCCCATTTTCTGTCACATGTTCCAAACCATAGAAAACAATCAGCCCATTTATTCCAGCTTTAGCGATACAATGGCATTTGTCACCCATTATTCTGATCATCGCAGCCTCTGAAGTGTCGTTTTATAGCGTGTTATAACGCAGAGTGGATGGGCTTCTTGCCAGCCCTAAAAATAATGTGTTAGCCACATAATTCCTATTCACACTCGGGGCTTATTAGTGCACTTCAAGGATCTGACTAGAATGAGTCGCTTAGCACATTTTATCCCTCTTTAACCAGGACTGAAATGAAAGGTATATGTCTGACAGTGAGAAGTCCTTTTGTCCCTCTATCAGAGTGTTCGCATACTTCCGCAGCATTGTCATCAAGACAGATTCCTCCACATTTATAGATCTGAGACTGAAAATAATCCCCGCTTCCGTCTCTGTCTCAGGTCTGCCGTGTGGCCTACGAGATTATGCAGACGCTGCATCCAGACGCCTCCTCTTTCTTCTACTCCCTCGATGATATTTACTACTTTGGAGGTCAAAACGCCCACAACCAGATCGCCATCTACCCCCACCAGCCGCGCAACAGCGAGGACATCCCCCTGGAGCCCGGCGACGTGATCGGCGTGGCCGGCAACCACTGGGACGGATACTCCAAAGGCATCAACCGCAAACTGGGCCGCACTGGCCTCTACCCCTCCTACAAGGTCAAAGAGAAAATCGAGACTGTGAAGTACCCGACGTACCCAGAGGCGGACAAACTGCTCAACTCCCAAAAGAAGTAAAAAAAAAAGAAGTGATTTTAAAAAAAAGTTTAAAAAAAATATAAAGGAAGAGAAGGAGTGAGGAGAAATGCGCAGACTCCGATTCCAGGGAAGGAGGCTGCTTTTGTACAGAAGAGAGAGAGACATACTTAGTGCGCTAAGCTGAGAAGAAAAGAAAAAGCCTGTACCCAGGGGTGATAGGAATAAGAATGCACTCTGTGTGTTTTTGCGTGAGAAAAAGTGTGTGTGTGTGTGTGTGCGAACGTGTGTGTGCGTGTGCGTGTGTGTGCGCACTTGTGTAAATGCCCGTGCATTTTGTCAGGCCAATGGAGGACCTGCACCCTACCACTACTCCCCCGCCTGACGCGCTGACGTCGGGCCTGTAGAGATGTAGACGTGAACATTGATTTTAAATAACGCAAGAAAACAATTAAAATCTACACAAATAACTGACCGAGCTCACTCTCCTGAGACAAAGACTTGGACTACTGTAAGACTGGCACACCCCAGAGCGAGCTTCGAATCAATGACTGAGAAAGAGAAAAAAAAGACAAACTGGAAAAAAGTGTTTTGATTTTTATTTAATTATTTTCAGTGGTTTTGATTCTAATCTTGCCTTTTTCTCTTTTTTTCTCCTGTCTTTTTTTTGTTTGTTTACTGAATGTACTGTATCCTCTTCTTGCCATGCTCACCGCTGCCCCCCCCCTCCTCCTTCTCCCCCTGCCCTTCTCCACTCACTGTGCTTCCTCCATCTTGTCTCTACATGTGCAATTAATTTTATAATACCATACTGTGCTTTTATCAAAGTGTTTTTAAACGGTCTTAATTTTGTATGTATGGGGCTTGTGCATTGTATACTGTACAGTGTGTGTGGGTGGGTGGGTGGGTGCGAGGATGTGTGTGTGTATGTGTGTGTGATCAAGCGTGCCTGTGTGTGCTGTTTTAAGTCTAAAGGGGCCATGTCACAACCTGGTGCCTGGTTGTTGGTGAGCAGTGTGTGTTCTTTTTTTTCTTTCTTTCTTTCTTTCTTTCTTTTTTTTAATAATTTTGAAATTTCTGGCTTTTCCTCCCAACTGACTCGTGTTTGTGTGGCCAGCGGGAGACTGGCGGCGACAGTGGGGAACCGCCTCAGCCCCCTCCCCCTCTCTTCAGCCCCCTCCCCCCTCCTCCCCTTCTCCAGCACTTGGAACAATGATGATCTCCAGTCACTGCGCTGGTGACCTCTAGTGAACAATGGTAAGATTATTTGGAGTTACGGTGAACTCATGGTGCACGCACACAACGCAAGACACAGGAGCCGTCCCGACCGAGGCTCACCAAAAGAAGCACTCCACTGATAATGTATGTCCTTCTCGGCATCTCTGCTGTCTCTTCTGTCCATCTGTTTGTTTGTTTTTATTTTATTTTTTTATTTTTTATTTTTTTTTACTTTTAACATTGCTGTTTTAAAAATAAATGAGGAAAAATATGCCTATGTTTAGAAATGATAATGCTATGTCATATCAAACTCAGAGTCCCCATCATGAAGGCTTTTTTTCATAACTTATGTTCTCGGGCATTGTCTTTGATAACCACAGATCGAATAAACTTGAGAAACAAACACGGCATTCTTTTCCCTCCTCAGTCTGATTCTGTTCACCATCTGCTCCTCCGTCTCTTTAACAGGTGACACCTGCTCGTTCAGTCACACCGAAAATACTTCAGATACATTACACACATGGCAAACTGAGGATCAAGGGGTTTTCTTTTTAATATATATATATATTTGAAGAGTTCATTTCCTGAAGGGTATCCATCTATTTTTGAAGAGTAAAAGTAATTACCTCAAGTTCATCTTTTGATATCTCCATAAAAAGGAGGACCCTGCCTCTAAAATTGATCGTTTTTGGCATCCCGTGATTAGAGCTACCTTCAGCCTTCAAAAAGCACCAGTATTTGTTTTATAAATCATTCAGTAAGAGTGTGAATCCATTTTCAAGTCATTTCAGAGCAAAAAACTGTTAAATCTGTCTTTGATTTACATTTCAAACTGAGAGAGCTGAGATCAGTGCCTTCAACTGAGACATCACCATCCTTCATTTAAATATACCTCATGACAGCTACATGACATTTCTGCCCCAAATACCAAAACATTTTTCCCCATGGAGCCACATCACAGGTACGTCATTAAAGCACCAGTAGACTTCCTGTTCTTGTCTAGTGTCCTACTTCCTACTTCCTGCACGTCTAAATTGTTTCTGATCTCGTTCTCTGTGTCTTATTTAAGGGCTGTCTTGTTACTTTCTTACTCAGGGGGCTCGGGGAGTTTCATTACAGACCTCTTTAATTTCAATGCTGATCTGCATGCTTCATTGGGCACCCATAAGGAAAGCTGCAGCGGTGGTAGCAGAGATGAGCTTTTTGGCTTGTGCGAGGGAGAATAATAGTTTTATTGCTTTTTCTCTCCCCCCGCCCCTGCCTGACAACAATCCACAACCAATTTAGCCCACATTGACATCACATTCACAATGCACATGCAGCATACAGCAGTTCATTGAACATCTCTTTTCACTGAGAAAAGAGTCCCTGGTGGGCTTTATAAGCTCACACGCTAACTGGAGGACACTTTAATTAAAATACACTCGTTGCTGTCACACTGGCCTGGAACAGTCGTTTAAGAGAGACGTTAGTTCAGTTAATTATTCTGTTAATTGGCCACCGCTTCTGATCAAGAACATAGGCTTTTAGTAGGCGGGTTTCTTACTCTACGTTAACAGGGCTCCCACATTTAAGTGATGTGTTGATAGGGGAAGGTAACACCCATTTAGATGAGCATGTGTCAACAGGTTAAATACTCTCAGACCTTGGTTTGGTTAAATCTTAAAGCATGGCCATATGGTTGGTTCCTCTTTACTGTGCTGGTCATGAAGAATAACGCTTTATGGTAGCCTAACAAGAATACAGCAGCTTTTCTGATGCACGGTAGAGGTTTGAATTAAGCATACACAGTGCCACTGCTGACATGTTGACATATAAAAAAAATCCCCATAAAGCATGTTTTGTTAGCATGATTGTAATAGCAAGATTGCAACTCAGTTATGTAAATACTAAGAGCTTGTTTTACCGTAACTGTTTACAGTGGAAATTAAGGGGGAAAAATAAACCATCAAGACCTTCTATGCCTCAAACAGGTCTCCATTTTAATGGCATCATTGAATGATTTCATTATATATTCTAATTTCAAGGGTGTGCAAGGGGCAAGAGGGTGGATCGGACTCACGGATCCTATTATATAGATCCATGATCGGACTATGCGCAGACGTAACTCACAGGCAGCCATATTGGGTCAGTCAACTTGCTCTGACTGACTGCAGTAGAAGGGTGATCAAGTCATCCAGTAATTCAACTCTGTGAAATTTTGTCTGTACTGTATAACTTCAACTATTTGCATAATATTAGCCTACTATAGTTTTACTATAATATAAAAGTATATGATTTTTAGTATGCAGTATCATAACTGCATTTCTGATGTTTATAACCTAAACCAAACCGTTTGAAAATTGGTCAAAAACTTCTGGTTATTTTAGTAGAACATGCACCAGCTCTGAGGGAGCAGGCGGACTGAGCCAAGATGGCGGCTGTGTGGGGGCGCTGTGTCAGGTCAGGTGAGCCAGGTGAGCCATCGAGTCTTGTCTCTGGGCGGAGAAAAACATGGGGTTCACCAATTGGCTGAGGAGGTCATACCCTTAACCAATCACGTTTTGATTTATAGTGGGAGGGGCCAAAAATCCTTTGCGCGCGAACACGTTCAGAAGCCTCGAGGCCACGGCAGGAATCACAGCCAGAATGTTCAGATATTAGTTTGCTACTCACCCAAACCCCTCACAGTGAAAGCTCAACAACAAAAACTTAGGGACTCCTCAAACTTATAGGCGTTGAACTATCAAAAACAAACATGCTAGCAGCTGGAATTTGGGGGGAAAAAGAAAGAAAAAGTTTTCATGGTGAAGAAGCGAAGATGAAGAAGTTGCACAACTTGCAATGGATTTAACTTGGAATACCCATGAACCAAGGGAATAATAATCGAGGAGATTAGACAGTTGGGACGTCACAGCTGTTTAGGATGAGGTAGGAAACTGCTGCCATTTTGTTTTCTTGCTTGTTTGCTGTTGGAATCTGTTTTATTTTTGTGTATGCAATGCATGGTTACTGTGAAATGAGCTGAACCTTTGAAATGTGGAGAATTTAACAAAGCTAACAAGGTGTAGCCTGTCAGTACTGACAACAGTTTTAGTGTTAGTATTTGACATTAATGTCTTTGTATGAGTGTGTTGTTTGGCTGCTTCGTAAGAGCTTTGAACTGGTCGTCAGCAAACAGGTGGGTTTTAAGAGGCTTAGCCCTTACAGTTGTTTTTTTTACTCCCTCTGTTGAAGCTCCCTGTGTAAAACAAAAGGATACTGGCGGAGAGAGGCACATTGTTGGGGTACAGTGGAAAATAACATGAATGTCTGGGCCTGACTCAAGTCAACATTGAGCAGTTCTTGTAGCTCCCGTCCCAATTATATGATGAGTCTGCATTTTACAGGGTATTTACAGGCCTAGTTTACAACCCGAGGTGAATTTTTTGCAAAATGACAGAGGATCCTACAAATTAAGCGCATCCATCCTCTGCACATCCTGAATACCTGTGTAGAAATGCATGAGTATTTGTTCAATAATTGAATTGAAATATTCCAGTGTGCATAGAAGTGGTGGGCTCAGTGACAATGCTTGTGTGGCTAAAAAAAGACCATAGGCTCTTATGACTTCATCTGACTTGTGTGTTTTTGCAAAGATGTAGACCTTTTTGTATTCTGCTCTTTATCTCTTTCAGTGAAATTGTCTTTGGAAGTGGTTGTTTCAGCTTGTGTAAAGAGAGTAGACAATTACAGTGACCAGTAGGCTATAGCTCTGTCCATGCACATATCAGAGTATTGTTTTATCATGGCAGGTTTGAACAATTGTGACCATATCCTGTAATGCTCTGAGTGAGAACACACACCAACATTTCAACGTGGCGGTGTAGCTCTGATGGAATTCACATTATGCAGAGATAAGTGGGTACGCCATCGCCTTGTGGAAATCCTAATCTTGTAAAGGGCAGCTGAATTAATTCTGACTGACTCATGAAAAAAAAAAAAAAAGGGGGAGAGGAAATGGAAATGATTATTGTAGTCCTGACCGGCTCCAATCAGTGGGTCTGTTGGCGCAGCGGTAACAAGTGAAGCCTGCCCTACGGTACCTGGCCCACATCAAAGCTGAGGGGAGGAACTTGAACAAGAAGCTGTCTGGTTTTCACAGGGCAAAGACGATTGTAGGGTGTCAATCTTTCTCCTCTTCACCTTAAATCAACTCAGAAACCAGCCAGCAGTTTGGCCTATATTACCTCAGTATTTTTAATCCCACCTGTTATCTCCACTCAGTAAAAACCTGAGTATATAAACCTGATTCTTGGCACAGAGCAAAGTCAGTTTAAGCCAAAGAGGGAAGTACAGAATCACTCAGAGTAACAAAGACGTTTTGTTTGGCACATGTACTGTACTTTTAATATGATCTCTGTAGTGAATCCAGAAAATCACTCTTTCAAATGGAGTGCTGACACACCAGAGGAGCGGTGTATTGTTATTTGAAAAACAGGTAGCTCTGCAAAAAGTTTTTTTTTTTTTGCTACAACATCATTTATCTTTATGAATGGAATAAGGGATGTGTATTTTTCCTATTTGCTTCACGCAGCAAATTTAGCACTGCAGCAGCTCAGATCAAAAACAAACTGATTATTTTTGATCATTGGACCTTTGCAATGAATTTGAACATAATGTTTTCACCAATTTTATGCATTACTGGACTTCTAAACTGATTATATTATAGGGAGACATTATTTTTTTAAACTTCTTCAGCTTTTATTGTGTCTAAATTATTGCTGCTGATACATTTATTACATGTTGACATTTAAAAAAGAAAAACTTGCATTGCATGCTCCTGTTTAAATGTAAAACTGGCTTCAAATTCCTAATTAAATATCATGCTGATTTTTGCCTGAAATATCATCAGAACGTGCTGACAACAATTTCATGAGTTGCCTGTACCGGCGGTGGAGTTGTTGGCAGTTTCATGAGGAACACAGCTGGTCTGAAAGCTCAGTGATGTGGCACAGATAATGGAGCCGCAGTCTCTCGACTCTCTGTAGCTCCCTTTGTTGTAAACCAGACAAAGCGCTTTGTAGCACCGTCAAGATGAAGCCCGAGTGTGTTATTAGCACTGTGACTATGATGTCATAATAAAGGCACACTAATACATGGTAATGATTGCACTGAATGTAGTATTGTGATAGCACATGGTTACTTTTTAAGGAGTAATTGTGGTTTATTACCGAACAAAGGTCGTATTCTCATACTGTAGCTATAGGTTTGGCAGTCTGCAAATCTGCAACATCAAAATGTTGTTAACACATAGCTACATGCATCAATAAAATCATCCAAATATGGAATATATACCAATAAAACACCATTAGTACCATGTATTATGCAAGCACTTTTTGAATTTTTACTGTACTTGTAATAATTAAACTTAAAAAGTTTTAAAACAGCACTTGTGCTTCTACGCTGTAGTTTTAAGTCAAATCAAAGCTTTAATGGTTTGCTGCCGATCTGAAAACCTCCTTTACCACTGTACGTGTTTGCATAAGCACACATCTCTATATGACGTTAAGATGGCTGACTGTATAAATACGGATAAAAGAGCATAAATCATATAAAGCCTGGCAGCAACAAGTCAATCTGAAAGCTGCAGCTTCGCTCTCAGTTGTGTGACTTTTATTTGAACCTGCCTCATCTATGGGTGAATACAGAGACACCGTCAAAGCCGCCGCTGTGATGAAACATCACCTGTCACACACACCAGAGAGACCAGCTAGCTTTTTTCTTTCTTTATAGTCTCATTATGCCACGTGATCACCCTTAATTATTATTAATTCAGCAGTCAAAGACTTCCGTGGGTGTGCTCAGATCAGATTTGATTGACAGCGACCAAACAACCCGCTGTCATCACATTCTGCGTAAACCCGACTGCTCCACATAAGCAACCACTTCCAACTGACCCCATTCAGAGCAGCAAGGACACAGATACAGATGCTTTTCACCACTGGAGTAAAGAAATAATACAGTTTGATGCTCCTACTTGTTATTATTGCTATAAATGATCTGTTTTAATAATGAATACAGTGGTTTAGATTAGTGTAACATTAGTTACAAGGCCATAAGGAAACCATGTGCTGAATATGACAGTAATCAACTTGAACTTGAAATAAAGTGCTACTTGTTGAGGCAACTTTTTGCATAATTCATGTACTGTATGTAGATCAAGTGAGATTAATCTTTGTTTCAACTACTCATTTGTTATTGTACATGAAAAAGACCATATAAGTAATATGAACTTAATTTTGTTGTTTAGATTCAACAAAGTTAGACTTGGTAGGAGTTACTCTAAGAATAAGAAATAAGACCAGAGAATCAAACTCTGAACCTTAATGCAGGGAGGCAATGTGCTAACCATCACACCACCATGCCACCTGTACAAAATATTTCACACATCTATTTTTCAGACAGGTGCATCGGAAAGTGACAAGCAAATCCAAAACGTTCGCACACTGTCAAACTTGTAAGGAAGATATTTGATAGCAACGTTTTGCTGCTGGACCTTCATTTTGCCTGATGAAGGAAACTTTGCTATTAAATATCTTCCTTGCAAGTTTGACGGTGTGGGATGTTAGCGACTCTAAAATTTCCCGTGGTGCGTGAATATGACCATGCTGTTTGTCTTATTGCTCAATCATTTATAACATACAAAAAAAGTCATTCTTACTAAGTAGAACTTTGTTGAATCTTGATCTGCATAAATAAATAATGCACAAATTTGCCTCAACTTTTTTAAGTAGAGCTGGTAGTTTATGTAATTATTGAAATTTGCATGAGATCAACTTTTTTTTTTTTTAAATAGATGATGGGTATTTGGTGTCGATTGGAAAAGGGTGAAGATAACAAGATTTTGTTTTTTTGGGCTGATTTTTTATAAACATAAGAAGATTGGCTTGCATTACTTTATTATACTTGAGAAAAACTAATCCTTTGTCTCTAACGAACACAAATTGATTCAAAACTAGATTTATTTGTGTAAAGATACAAACTTGAAATTTCATTGTTAATATCACAAAACACTTATTTTTAACCACAGCAGGTCGTCGAGGCAACCAATCTGTTGTCAACACCTGTCAGCATTTAACAGCACATAAAATCTGTCACGACTCTTTCTGAAAGGTTTGTCTGTGTTTTTTTTTGTTTTTTTTAATAAGGAACCAAGATTGAACAAATAGCAATCACTTTTAGTTCAGATCACACCTGGCCCCCAAAACTTTCAGGTGATTTGTGAACATGCACATGAACCTACAACCAAGCAAATGAGGGACCCTGTGTCTAACTTTATTTTCCCGTGTGAACAATTTGTCTCAGTAATTAGCTGCCACCACTGCTGCTGTGCCTGGTTTGGATAATCTGGTTAAAGTCTTGGCTCCATCACAACTTTTGTCTGAATGTCTCATGTGTCTTTCCCCCCTCCCCCAGTGGACTTCGCTGTCATGTTTGCAATTCGTTTTTTTTTTTTTTAGATTTGCAGTCAGTGTTGTGTCATAATGACCAATAGAAACATCCAGAATGTAAGAAACCAGTATATATTTCTTTTTAAAACTGCAGTTTTTCATGCTGCCTAGATAGTGTTGTCACATTTTCACAGTGACCTAATGGGCTGTATGTCGATAGGCCGTCTGCGCTACTGTACGGCACAAAGACTAATGTCCCTGTTGAAACGTCTGCTGTCACTCTGTGTGCCCAATGTGAAGTCTGCTGCAGCAGGGATGGAGAGGAGAGTCCACATTCCCCCCCACCCCCCTCCTGCTGCTGCTGCCTGCGGGGTTCAGCCCGCTGTGATGACCATTAGCGTCTGGCTGAGGCTCCGGGAGATAACAGGTGATTTAAGGCCCTGTACCCCAACAGAGCCAGAGAGAAATGGCCGGCTGCCGCTTATCTCCCCCTCCGCCATACTCCACACACTTTTACATTAGGCTCCCCTATTCAAAGCCATCTGTCTTCTCAGTCAGAGTTTGATAAAACCGCCTGCGTACCTCACGACGGAGCAGGAGGAGCGGGAGACTGAGGAGACACACACACCTCCACCGCTACGCCCTGCATACTTATATATACACACAGCAATTCAGAGGATCATGGTGGAAGTCGACAACACCCACACTGGCTGAATACTTTATCCACGCTGACTTAGAGCCCCGGGCGACACAGTGGGACTCGACAACAATAGCTGAGCGCAGCAGCACACAAAAAGATACTGTACCTGGTTGTACAAAGAGAGACCCGAGTGTGTAACATCACCCCTGGACTAATTGCAATTCAATGGTCTGGGTAAGATGAATGTGGTGGGGATAATAATCGCCTACGGCTGCATTACATCAACCATTCATGCACGGTGCCAAACACTAATCACAGCAGGTGCACCAATGAAAGCTCTGGAGATGTTATCATTTCTCAACAGAAAAAGAAAGCATTATGTGTTATTCAGGGCTTTCTACCTCAGAGCAGTGCAGCGACAATGACGGGGATATCATTCCCACTGATTGCTCAGAAGGCTTTGGCATGTCTATAGACTGGTGATTAAATCTTAATGCTTTAACATATTGGGCAGCCTCCAGCAGGAAGAGGGGGATTACTTCATCCCTCTTGGTTGTGCATATGTGAGGAAATATCCTCCATCCTCTTAGGGCACAGGAGGAAAAAAGAAAAAAATCTGGTTATCTTAAGGAAAACACACCAAAGATCCGGAGGAGGCTGGATGTAAAGATGCAGACGTGGAGGAGCAGCGGTTGTATAATTGACCCCCGTGTTTTGCTGATTTTCCCTCTGTGGCGGCTAAGTGGGCAGTGGCTGTCGTCCTCCGGTGTCTGCTCTGTAATTATGGTGTCATTGTGTGACAGAAGAAAAGCCGGAGCTGCAGCGAAAGGACTCAAAGTGAGAGAAGAAATAAATGAGAGTGAGCTTGTTCTCTCTTGTCTGTTCATCCCCCCCATCCCCCCCACTCCTGTATCTTCTACATCTCACACCTTCAGCCTCTGACCCCTCAAAACCTGATGACCAAGCACCAGGGAGAAGTACCTACTGTTTTTAAGCATATTGTACAAGTTAATATCTCCCTCCTTTTATTATGGCCCAGGTCTTGAGTGCATGTCGTCATTGGCAGAGCTAAGATGCTGTCATCTCTGGGAGGAGTAAATCACAGGAGTTGAAAGGCCTCGTTCAAGTCGGTTTGACCCTTGAATCCATCGGCCATCAGGCTGGACCGCTGCCAACATGGCTCAGTTGTTACACTTCTTAAAATGCTGATGTTTAGCAGATTTAATGTTCACCACGTTCACCATTTTAAATGAATTAGGATGCTAAATAAGCTCAAAGAAAAGCTTAAAACTGAAACAGCCAGCGTTGGGGAGCAGGGTGTGGCCTTTGGCAGCTCTTTCTTTTTCACAGCTTTTGATTTGAAAGTAATTTATGTTTCTCATTAAATGAAAATGTGAATATATGGTGAATTAAATGCTCACTAGAAATTCATGCTTTAAGCGATTGGACTCAAAAACTGGTCTATTGAATGCAGTTAGATATCACTCTGTTTCAGTTGTTTAAAAGGAAATCGTTGAGCACTTGGCAGTACTGCTGCAGCACCTTGGCTCGGATGCAGCTTCTAGGTGGAAGGCTTTCTTCTGTGTCTACACGTCTTAAATATGGATATGACTTTGACCACTTAAATTATCTGCATTGTGGCTCTCTCTTCCATGACACACACTGTAGAGATGATTGGATCTTCAAGGGCTTAATGTGAATCTCAACAGGATTAAAGGGATACTTCACTTAAATCCATAATTCACCAATTTTCTACTCACCGTCATGCCAAGGAAGGGTTTGGAGAACTTTCTGAGTCATCTAATATAAATGCTTTTGGAGTTCCAGGGGGGGTCCGGCTGGCAACGGATTTTCAGATAATGGCGGCGGATAGAGTTCACTTTTGAACAGCCAAAACATCCATGTTTACATCATACATCCAGTGGTTTACAACGACGAACGAACATCGCAGCAAATCTCGAGAGACAGAACAGAGATCAAATACATTTTTTCCGAACAACTTTTTCATGTGGCGGCTTCAGGACACTTGGGTCAGTACGGACGAGCAGTATGGGGGTATCTGGATGTTTCATAGTGTGTGTTTTGGACGATTCAAAAGTGAACTCTATCTGCCACCATTATATGAAAATCTGTTGCCAGCAGGACCCCCCTGGAACTCCTAAAGTGTTTTGATGACTCTAAAGTTCTCCAAACCCTTCCTTGGCATGACGGTGAATAGAAAATTGGTGACTTATCGATTTTGGGTGAAGCATCCCTTTAATGCAAAAGATTTTAAAAAATGTATTCTCTCATTTGTGAGTAAGAAGTGGCGGAGCGTTGTTTCCGTGTGCTCCACTACACCTGTGATCCTGTGGGAATCTCTGAGTTTTTATGCTAAATGTCGCAGCAAACCATCTCATGGTTTCTGAGATATTTCACGAACAGAAAGGAAAATGTCAACATCGTAGCAGCACCAGAGGGAACCAACGTTTCCTCCTCTGGGATCCATAACTGTCTGTAGCGTCACTGTAATCCACTCAGCATAGCTGCTGAAATATTTCAGTATGTAATATCTAGGGGGCTAAGCGACTGATGGCCGGCACCGCCGTCCCTGAAGCCACGCCCCCTGGTTCGGCTAATCAACCAATCACAGACACAGCTGACGGTGCTTACTGCCTCACTTTGTATGTGCCATACATTTGTCTCTGTCTGAAATGAAAAATGCAGAAAAGCTAAATTGTAATTGCTCAGCATGGAGTGTGAGGATTGAAGTGGTCTAAAAAAATAAAAAAGAAAGAAAGAAAGAAAAGAAGTCTTCCATTAACACCGGCCAGATGATGGACTGCGCGTGTGGCATTTCAATGGAAAAGTGGCCACTTTTGCCAGATGGCACCCAGCCAGCAAAAGGCCTTATTCATATATTTCTCCTGCTATGACAAATTCACTGCCAGGCCTTTTTTTTTTTAATAGACCTCCAAAAAATCTTAACTGGCCCGAATACCAAGAAAAAAGGTTCAGTGTCAGTTTGATTATGCATAGTTTAATCATATGTTAATTCAGGCACATGTCTCTGACATCACCCCACAATTATCCAGTTAATATTAGAGGAAGCAGGTGTTTAAGGAGCCTTGGATGAAAGGTATTACCTATAAGCCTTATTATGAATAAGCCCTAATGTTCCCATCCATGTTAGTCATCACAGTAATTCTACAGAGGATGTTTTCTCCATCACTTAGTTTTGTTACTCTTTCTGGGCAGGATTAAAGGAGACTGCTTTTAGCTATTTACAGAGTGTAACTCTGATTCGTGCAGATAACTGAGGAGCTGATACCTGAGGAGCGAGTTTTTGTTGTTGTTGTTGTTGTTGTTATGCTTGAAAGCTGAATATTCAGTCTCCAGCCTCTCCAGCCCTTTAAGTCAGTTTTGCGAGGAGCGCTCTCCTGTGAGACACGAGCATGTAGTCCTGGCTTTTGAAGCTTGGCCCGGTGAAGGTTTTTTTTTATAATAATGATAAAAATAATAATAATAGTCATGGAGTCTGAAGCTTGGATTACACATGCTGTTAGATGAGTGCCGCCAGCTCCAGCTTCTCTGTGATGACGGCCTCGCCCTTGACCCAACTCTTTACCTGCTTCACTGTGATCCTGGCCACTGTCATCTCGGCTGTAGAGAAGGCTGCTGGCTGCAGTCGCTCTCTCAGCGTGTGTGTGTGTGTTTTAGTGTGTACATGTGCGAGGATGAACATGCAGGTGCACATATTAACACACGGTTCAGCTCTTGTGTGTGTCATATTCTTCTTATGATGACTTGGAATAATGTCAGATTTTTCTTCATATATACATATATCTCCCTGTCTTTCATCCCCGCCCGTCTGATCCCTCTCAGTTGTCAGCCGTCCGCCCTGCAGATTGTGCATTGGCTCGTATTTCACAGTGGCCTTGGTGACTGTTTTCAAGATCGATGGCTGTTTGGCTCCATTTTTGAATGATATTGAGAGGAGACATGGCGTCGTTCGGTTTTACTCTCACTGTGGTGTAATTTCACCCCTGACACACATTACAGACGGAGGGTCAGATCACACTTTCAGCCTGTGTGTTTCCTCGTAGTTCAAAGCGTTCAAAACCGTCGATTAATTAAACATTAAGGGGATATCACTTTGTTGTTAACTGCAGCTTCGCTTTTGCGTTTTTGTTAATCGAGAGCGCCGGCAGTAAATTAACCCAACTCTTGCATGGTGGTTTTTATTCCCGTGCCCCCATTCAAATCAGTGAGACCTTCGCCAGCCGCCCCTGTGTCGCCCTCTCTCAGCGTGAGAGCAGGGTGAAATTATGAGCAAGTATTTATTAGGATGCCTGAGCACACTGTTCATCAGCCGCACAGCAGGGGTTATTTCATTTCCCAAGTTTAGTGGAAAATTCAGGTTATTCATATCATCCCAGATGTTTACCAATTTACTTAACATCCGTAACGCATCCGCAATACCCCAAAGCAAACAAGCGCCCCGGTTAATCACAGGTTACTCACTGAGACGCTGATTTCTGTCAGCTCCCGTGCAATATGACATAATCCTAATGTCACCCAGCCAGAAGGGGGAGGGGCACACGGCCGAGCCTTAAGCATTAGGAGAAACTGCACAAAGCATACGACTCTTCAAAGTGTTGTTTTGCTCAAATTACCTAAAAAAAAAAGCCTATTTTCTCACTTACCTCAATAGCCATGTAGGTATCTCTGGTTTTCTGAGTTGTCTGTCTTTTTAATTCTAGCATCGACCCTGACTCGGTGGAGGTTGAGTGCAATTTTGACTGTGGCTCTTACAACACAGAGAAATCCAATACTGATGTGTCTCTCTAGGAACAAAAGGCCTCGTGAGAGCAAGTTTGGTTTAAGAGAACACGTTGGCTTCACTCATTTTCCGTGTAGAAAATTGAACTTCGATTTAATGTTACCAAAATAAAGTTACATCAATATGTAAACCATATAAACGCGATGTACTGTACAGTACATGGTGGCTTGGCCAATTAGGAGTTTTTCTTTTTCTTTCTCTTGTCGATTACATTAGGAGTGACAAGTGACGCTATTCAGCACCAGGTAGGAACATTTTCACTCTCCAGTAGCTGAGTCAGAGTTGTTAGACAGAACAAGTCTCCGTCACCTCCTCCCCTTGACCATCCAAGTTAAACCGCTATCCAAGTTAAACTGCTTTGCTTTAGCAAGATGATGTGGGCACCTTACTTAATGTCAAACCATTACCTCTTTATTTCTGTCACTGTACAAGCTGTGCACTGACACAGCCTTGACAGCTCCAGTCACAAGCGACAGCACTAAATTTGTTATATTCTACCCATCTGCTGATTGCAGACACAGGCACTTCAAAACTCAGCAGTCTTTTCAGTCTGAGGTGACATTTTTATGAATGAAACTTGTCCAGGAATGTAGCACAGAGTTGTGGTTGTAGCAGTTTGCGGATGTCAATTACGTTAATGGGCGAATCTACTCATGAGCAGGCGGCATTCATCAAGTTGATGCGGTTGAGAGTTCTTTTGTGCGTTCAGCCTGGAGCACGTGTGCAGGAGCAAAACTCACAGAAAAGAATGAAAGAGGTGTCGGATAGGAAGAGAAAAATCTTCTTTTATGAGCCCTAGTGTCAACATTACTATGGAAACACACATATGTATCACTGTGAGCAGTTTTCTTGGAACATACTTCTCACTTAACCAAGTGAAATGACATTTAAGTCTCTTAAGTTTCATGCTATTTTCTCTCTTTTCTCTTTAAATAGCCGTCAAAGTTGGAAAAACTACTTCACTGTGACTGACATTATTATGTTGTGTATATATTCAGTTCAATTCATTCCGGACATCTCATAGGTTTTCTGAAATGTAATGTTTATATAAATATGCATTAATTTGCAGACATGTCTGGCACCGATATCTGAACATTGGATACATCCAGGCTTAAATTTCGTCTTTCATTTTGTTGATATAGTCAAAGGTTTTTACAGCCAAAGGATTTTTGATGGATCAGTTTTATCTCTCCATGACATCAGAAAATACTGCCATGTTTTTAGGATTCAAATTTTTTTGCATAAATCATACTATGAATGATGGATGATGAAACCGCTGAGTGAAAAGTCAGAATATAGACAGGAATCAAACTGGAAAGTTTTCAGTGGAGATTTCAAATGTTGGACTGTGTTAAAAAAGAAACTTTTTTTTTTTTGAGGAAACAGTCTTAAAAGATATTTACTGGAAAGACGGGATATCTTCTACAGTACAAAGGAAATGACCATGTTTGGATCTGAATGTAAACTTCTGGTGATATTGCAGAAATCTACAGACACAAAAAGTCAACAGAGTGCAGGACAATAAATGTGACTTTTGGACGTCTATCTCCAATTTAGGTGTGCATGGAAAGTAAAGTAGTAGTCTTTTTTTTTTTTTTTGCCTGTCATATTTTGCCTCGAGCTGTGAGGTGTACTGTGAAACGGCCAAAAGCTTAAAAAAAAACAACCCTAGATGTTTTGTTTATCATTTACATTTGTTATGGGGAAATGTTGGGGTGTTCACTGTTTTTATGGATCCGATAAATATTTCATGAGTTGGTAAGGACTGACCGACCTGCAGGTCTAATGAGTTAAAATTCCCATGAGTCTGTGCAGTTTTCTGCTAGTTACACACTTCTTCAAAACAAGACGCTATGGATGGATGGCCTCACATTGGCTTTTGCGGATCAACATAAATATTCTGTATCCCCACTGTCGACGGCGGTGGGTACATACTGTGTCTGGCTTGAATAACGAGATGCAAAGCATTAATGTACAGGACTGTGTCTTCAGATTGTCACTGGATGAATTTAGTTCAGGCTTTATTCACCCTGGGATTTTTTTTCCTTTTTTCTTTTTTTTTGCTGAGCAGGCATGTTCTTTTGCATACTTGTTCTTTTTTAGCTCAGCTCCACTTCACAGTCCCAGATTCCCACACTGGGAGTTGCCCGGTGCAAACCACAGCGAGCGCTCCACTGTCCGACGCCGTGGAGCTTCACTCGGGCAGTCCGCTGTCAAATTTGGTGCTTAAAAGCACCTCAGCAGCAGTTAGTGCAGCGAGGTAGAGCCGTATCCACCCACTGACAGGTTTCTGCCTGCAACTGTGAGGGAGCCGGGAACGGTTTGTCTAGCCTGTGGGGTAGGACAAGACAGAGAGTAAGCTTCAGCCTCCTTCTGGATTAATAATGCAGTGACACTATTCAGGGTCTCCACGACTAATCCAAGCCCCTGAGAGCCCCTCAGTGTGTTGCTACCTACCTCCATGTACAGGCTCTTCCTGCTGCGCCTCGTGGGCCCACCGATCTGGCTCAGCGCTCCTAACATGGCGCTAAAATCTCACTCCAGCCGTCCCTGCAGAGCCGCTCTATCTGCTGTGTGCTGCGGCTGCAGAGAGAGAAGGCCCTGTCACACGTTGGTGTCATGATCAATATTCCTGAGAGTGTCCGCCAAGGCCCCTCTGAGATGAGGTAAAGACAGATCTTATCTACTGTGTGTGTATGTGTGTGTTTTTGTTTGTTGGGAGGGATGGTGTGTGTGTGTGAGTGTGTGTGTGTGTGTGTGTGTGTGTGTGTGTGTGTGTGTGAGTGTGTGTGTGTGTGTGAGACAGAGCGAGCAAGCAAGAGAAAGACAGATGGAGTAAGAGTTAGATGGAGAGCGTTCGACACCGACTGAACAGCCAGGCTCCATTGGAGATAAATGTAGGGGGATGCACTCTGAATAATTTATACACGCCAAAAATAAAATCAAAAACCTTGTTCTCGCTCCTTACAGATAGATGAGTTCCCGAGGATCCCTAGAGACGTGCAGACAAAGTAGCGAGGGTGGGAGACTGAGCCGGGACACGGCAGTGTGCAGGTCTTACCTTCAAAAAAAAAATAAAATCCAGACACCATTAGCTCCATATGATTCATAACTGGTTAATGAGCATTCATATTTCATCAGTGAATTTGTTTGGCTTCATTTGGTCTAAGGGGTATGGATTTGGAGTTTAAATAATAAAACAACACAGGGGCGATCATGCACGAGCATAAATTACACACAACCTGGAAAGGCCCCACATTGCTTTGTTGTGACAGAGCCTACAGGATGACACCAAGGTATGTCTTTAATCTGTCAGCGCACAAACAGGCACGGACTGCTAATTACTTTAAATGTCAGACACAGTTCTTTGTATATAAAGTTGATTATTACTTCAGAATATCTATGGCAACAAAACCTGTGCTTGATAAAGCTCACTATTTCTGTTTTATTTCAGTCAAATATACATATCTGCATAATTCAGTGCATATTCAGGATGAATGCAGCACAGGTACTGTAGTGGCCAACGGCTAATTTAAAGGGAAGGTATGTTCTCTTATCAAAATTTTATTGTTTTTTGTTTTTTTTTAAGTACAGAGCAGAAATAAATAAATAATGCACATGATGCATAAACCAAACACATTTTAATCAAATAAAACAATATGTGGCATTGGGCAAAATTAAAAATGGATTAGCGAAGTGGAGTAATATATCTTTTTAGACTTTAAATTAAATTTTCCATCTGTTTCACTCCATAGATTTACAATCTTTGGCGTAAAGGATTTTTTTTTTCTCACTCCATGTAATATAGATATCCACTGCACTCAAGGAGGCCCTTAGGCAAGTGCAGGTCAGTCACCACATATCAGCTAGGTGTAAATGGGATGTCTCCTTGACCAACAACAAGCTTGATAGGCTCATGAATTTCCATCCATAGGTTCTGACCTTCTGGGCATGCCCACAAAAAAATAGATCAGAGTGCTATGATTGTGCCCACACGTCCTGCAATATAATCTTAGATTGACCTTGTGGAGACATTAAAAAAAAAAAGGAAAAAAAATCCAGTAAATCCTGTTTGACATCCCAAACTGCACCATTATGCTTCTTATGTTGTGTTTACATTCCTCACAATGTTTCATCATTAGCAGATCGTAAGACAGGCGATGCTGTTGCATCAATTTCACATTTACTCAGTGGAGAAAAGCATAGCATGCACATGTCATTGTGTCAGACTAACAGTCATTTATGAGGGATAATGACTGGAAAAACAGAAGGAATCCCAGTTGGTGTTGTGTTTTTTTTGTTGTTGTAGTTGTTGTTTCTTTTCTTGGCTCTACCAGCGTTCGGCCGCTGTTGCGCTAAAACCTCTGTGAAAAGGGCAAAGAGGTAAGAAAGGGAGGAAGCCAGGCTCTTGCTGCTGGCTGAAATAAAAATTGCTGGTCTGTTTTTCACACTTGCAAAGAGCATCGGCCGAGCGGCGTCAAGTCCAAGGATTGTCCCCCTGGCAACATGGATGTCCTGTCATCCAGCCTCAGGATTTCTCATCGTGCCCTTTAGTCACCGTCCAAATTCTGCGGTCACAAAGGGCTGGCGCCGAACAACTGTGAAGTGACACAGCCAGCGCAGCAGTCGCCTTCCATATCTCTTTCATGCGCCCATACTGGAAATACCCTGACAATCTGATGGATTATTTTTTATTGGAAAATTTTACCTGCAGAGCCCGGCGTCCAGTGGCGTCCTTCCTCATTTCTTGCACATAATCTAAAGTGAATGGGCTTCCTCTTCCCTCTGCTTCCTCCTGACTGTAGTCTGCAGTAAAACCATATTTTTTCCCCAGGATTTATGAGATTCAGCTTGGCAAGACTCACACATTCACATTAAGTTTTTTATTTCCCATTTTTCTTGTGTCACCAGAATCAGCTTCTCCCCACATAATTTAGCATCACACACACTGATCAGACATGAACTGGAAGCATTAGAAACACTGTCTGTGGTTGGTTCTGATGCACATTTCCTGCCTTCATTCACTGTAATGGTCTGTGATGTTGTTTTCAAAGCTTCATGGCTTGTAATTTTAAATACATTTCTAAACATATTATATTTTTCACCATAATATAAATGCCACTGTAATTTGCGCTACATCTTTTCATGGCATTATTTATTTCACATCCCAGAGAAATGAGAACTTAACTGGGTACTCTCTATCTGCTGCAGCATCAGTGATAAAGTCTTAAACTCTGCTCAGAAATAAATCAAGACAATATTTATGAGCCAAAGTAATGTTTTAGTAAAGCAGATGTTGGCTCCACAGTCGGTATTTATGCAATGTTGCAACAATTTAGCATAAAATAAAATACTCCATCATCATATTTCAACAGTTTTTTTCCCAGTTCACATAAGAAAAATGGTCATTTAAACACAAAGAGAATCATACTGTACAGTGAAGTGCTACAATCAAAGCCAGCTTGGATTCAAGTGTGTAAAGAGCATGTGCATATCTAAAGCAGACTAAAAGAAAAATGCTCTTGAAACTGTGCAGGAGAAACAATGAGAAAAGTCAACAAAGGATTTGAATTCCAAATCCCTAATTGTTCCAAAACCCAACCCACACATGCACGTGCACGTAGACGCAGGTAAACAAAAGTAAGCGGACCATAAAATGCAACAATCAAAGCAAAAGTAGCAGGAGAAGAAACGAAAAACACAACAGGACCAACAGCTTCTCGCCTTGTTTAGTGGTCCCATAAGGACGCAACGCTCATTATACACCACAGGGCTAAACCGTTGGGTGGCTCATAAATTAGATCTTGATCTAAATAGATTTTGGTCTTAAAAAAAGAAAAAAAAGAAAACACATTTTTAGCCCGAGGGTGCTAAAAGATTAAAGTGAGGCCATGTGATGTGCCTTAAATTAAAAAGGTCTGTCCCCTGATCGTTCCAGGACATCTCACTCTCAGCCTCAGTTGAATACACAGAGGGAGCATTAACTTATCTGTACCAAATGTTATGGCAGCTCATACAATTCAGTAGAAGTTGAGATAGTTCAGTCCGGAACAAAAATTTTGGATTTACTGACTAAAAACTGGTTTTAAAAAATGTAATAAGTGGTTAAAGTGGTTTTATCTCTGGGGCCTGAATGTGGTTGTTGAAAACCGTAACGGATGACCGAGATTATCTGGGGTGAAGAGAGGAGGATTTTTTTATTGCGTGAGCCGTGGACAAATTGAGCCGCACGCATGTGACCGACTTGGTACACATTTAATAAAGCATTTTTATGGAGCAGAGGTAATGTCTATATCTGTGGTCTTCAGATTTATTATATTGTACTGCATGTTTCTGCCGCCTGAAGATAGGTTGCAATTTAGATGAGTGCCCGTCCAGACAGAATTACAATAACTGGTAAGAGGACAAAAAGGTAAAATAGGAGGAAATTGTCTCCCTTGTTATTAGGATGATAACATTTTCCAATTATTTAGCTTCAGCTGGCATCACAAACCTGACTAACCCCGTATGCGATATCATTACAATCAATTCCTGTTTTCACAAAATTTGCAATAGACAGGGATTTTTTAAATGAATTTTATATATTAGCCTTAAAGGGATAGTCCAACATTTTGGCAAATTGGCCCATTGCCATAATCCCTATTGTCATAGCAGTAGGTTCGTTACCTTTAATTGTCGGTGCAAGCTATTTTTAGAATGGCGGAGCAGAGCCGCGAGCTGCTCAGAGCTACGCTACGGAGGCTAATGGGATTTCTTGGTTTCCCTCATCAAACTCATCAAATACACAATCCAACAACTCCAAAACGCTCTCGTGGACAAGTTGTGACCTGCACATTCACCACACTATGAGATAATAACGGAACGTTATGAGACGGGAGTGCAGATGCAAATGCAAATGCAGAGACTGCTTGCCAAGAAACTGCCCCTGACGGGAACGCGCATCAGCAGTTTTGCATGAATTTACCTATAACATAACAACACATAGCTCAAATCATCTTAAACTGAGTTCTTGAACGTGACGATGAGTTCACTGAACTCAAATAGTCTCCACAGTCACTAAATCTCAAGCCAATAGAGCTTTGACCTACAGTATGTGGTCCAACTGGAGAGTGTCATCATGTATGTGCATTGTGCAACCAACAAATCTGCATCAACTGGACCAAAACCTCTGAGAAATGTCTCCAGCGTTTTCCTGGCTCAATGCCACAGAGAATTGCGAGAGCAGTTCTGAGGGCCAAGGGGTCCAACCCCATGCAAACAAGGTGTGTATAATCACTAAACTGTTGATACCTAATAATTCATGACACTTTGACACACAGGGTTGGAGTTCATATAGAGAGCTACCTCCTGAACTGATGCAGAAACGTCTTCAGTCACTGAAGGTCAGCTGAGGGATTACAAGGAAACAGAGAGCAATAGACTGTCAGTGGGGGGGTTTGTGTTGAGGATCTCATCCTTTTGAAAACTTCCTAATAATCACTTCAGCATTAAGGGGAATCTGTACATATCTGAACTGGCTTGGAAATGCCTTGGAGTAATGTCACATGTGCGGCGAACATACAAGCAGCTCAATTAACACCCCTAAATAGTCATTCATCTCCCAATTTACTGTAGAATTTACAAGCTGCACATCAAATTGTTTTGATATTTTGATTTGGCGCATTCACCAGAGACACAGTGGGAAATTAAGATGAATTCAACAACATGAAAACCAATAAACACCACCTAAGAAGATCCGCCAGTTCTCCCTCTCACATTTGGAGGTGTGAAGACACCTCCCCGCGGGCTGCAAGACAACCCTGATTATCAGACAAATCACGTAAACCCGGGTAATTAGGGGATATCAAGTTACTGTGAACAATATGAAAGCTTTAATTGAGCCATTACCTCAGTGTGGGTATTCACAGTAATCAGGTGCAGTTTTCCCTCACGCGTCAGGCGCTGTGGGTTTGTCTCTGCTCTCACAGCACATTAGACAGCGTTCGCCCCTTTAGCCTTAAGGGGTCACTGAGTCATTTAAATTTTCAGATTTTCAATATTGGATTTTTGGCCCTAAGGGAAAGAGGAAAATAATGATTTATTGCACTGAGGGTTTTAACGGCTGCCTCTACTGGCATTTAGTGAAACTAGAGCGGTGGCAGTGTGTGTGTGGGTGAGGCCCTGGGAGTCCTCTTTAAAAGTACATAAATCTGTTTTTCCTGGATTATTTTAATAACTCTACTTAAGAGACGAGTGCTTAAAGAAAATCGCACAATAGCTTAAAAAAAAAAGAAAAGAAAAAAAGAATGAAATGTCCTTCACGTGGACTTTTTTTTTAAAACATCCTCCCTCCCCTCACCCCCTCCTCACTCTTGCTGGGATCTGCTGAGTGTGGAGCTACAGTACATGTGGATTCTGCTGACAGGTGGGATTTCCAATTATTTGATCTGATACTCAAGTGCTGACTTCACAGAGTCACACAGAGGCTGGCTGTCTGCTGGACCCCCCCTCCATCCCATCCCATCCCCTCAGGCCTGGGGACACGGGGGAGTCCGTCTACAGTGGGTACGGCTGTGAGGGGTGTGTGTCTGTGTGTGTGCAAGTGTCTGTGCATATGCAAGTGTGTGTGTTCATATATTAGTGGAGACAAGAAGTGTTTCACAGTGCTGTCTTTTGGGGAAGTACCTTTTGTGTGAGGACAAAAGCTGTTGCCGTGTTCTTGTTACTACTGTCTTCTCTCTGATGCAACGAGCGAGTGAGGTCAAGGTGGTGGAGTATAATGTACCTGAATCAGCATCCACTCCACTTTCCGTTACAAACATTTGATCTTAATTACTGTAGTGTTATAGCTACAACATTGACACCTGCAACCTTTGACCAGCCCCAGATCTAATACAGTTTATCCTAGAGCCTTAACTAATGTTTGTGCCAAAAACGTCCCACAGAAAAAGCCAGTGTACCAGCCAAGTGTACGTTTTATTTTGCCCTTTTTACTTTGAAGCTACATTTTCTCAAAGGTGTGCATCCATTAAAGGAAGACTACTAATGCAGGCCCATAGGAGTCAATACCAAAGTGAAAACGGACCATGTGGAACAGGTGCGATAACAGGCTGATGCTATACATGTATGAACCATAGATCATCTTGAAGGTTACTATATAGGTTATGGAATTACCAGCTGTCTGACTGTTAATAGCCTCCCACATAAGTGGTTGGGTATTACATTGAGTGTGAGGTAAAATGCCTGTGGTTATGAAAAATTTAATGAAAAGTAACTTTGCAGAATATGTATTATTAATACTAATCTGCAGATGCGGATATGAAACACATCCTCTCCACATTGTCGAGGCTGCTGTAATCTACCTGTCCCTCCAGTTTTCTTACTCAACCTGAATCGTCAGCGTTTCCCAGCTCAAGTTTTTTTTTTTTTCCCGTCCTCCCTGATTTCTCTTCCGTGTAGTGAAAGTGTTTAACTTTGTCTGACCATATCTCATGGAAAGATAAGCCCAGTTCAAGCCAGAGAGCAACCTTCAATCGACACCAACAGGACTTCCGTGGCAATTCTGACGCCCACGAAAACTGAGGATGATTAAGTCTCTTTTGTTCAGGCTGTTAAAACTCTCAAGGAGAGTTAGGCTGCTGCAGTGTTGTGTCATCCTTCACAGCCTCTACAAACACAAGTGTTTTTCACTTGTTGTGTCCGATTAGACCTCTCCTGTCGACTGTGGGGACATTTTTAACACCGTGGTTGATTGACATTTCCCTCACACTCTATTAGCTCTATTGCATCTCTCAGGGCAGTGCAGTTTACACCGTCTCGTTACACTGTAACACCAGATATCACGCTGCATTTAACTTTGTCTTCCACCAGTTGGGTTCCAGAAAACCCATTGGATTGCGGCGTAGCACCAAATAAGTGTGTTTAGAAACAGAAAAATGTGTTCCAAGTCAGGGGAAAAATAGACTTTATCATTACTCTGAAGGCAGCACCATGCACAGAGTCAGTCCATCACGGAGCTCTGCCATATTTAACATGAACATCTTTCTTTTACTGGTTTTTAATAAGAAAGGAATCAGGACTTTGCAGTTCAACTTAGTAGTTACTCATAAGTTTTGTAGGAAAGTAGAGAACTACTGTAATTAGTGTTTTATCAGATATCGGTTGGTTGGCTCCAGTATATTTTCTGCAGGCAGAAAGTCACTGGTTCGGTCATGTTTGGTTTGATTGCATTTGATTAGTGTTTATTGCACCATCTTGTTTACTTTTTATTCTGAAATTGTTACTCAGAGGGTCTTTGATCTTGTAGCGAGTGTGACAACTGGGAAAATAGCTTAATTTTCTGTCATAATCACATCTAAAAACACACTTGAAGACATGGGATTTATGTGTTTATTGTTACATCCCCAGCACTTGTTTTGGTGTTTTCCTCTCTCCCTCTCGCTCTCTCTCTCTCGTACACCAGGTATCGCCCTGGTAACTGCATGCAGCTGCGCCCACTCACCAATTAGCCGGAGGTATAAGAGTGGAGAGAGGAGCCCGGTCGGTGCCAGTGGGCCAGCATTTGGCAGCTGTTAGAGATGTTTGGCTCCTTGCAATAGAAGGAGAGTGCTACAGTGTCTTTTTTGTTGTTGTTTCAGGCTTTGACCTTTTTGTTTCGTTGTTATTTTTTTTTGTGAACCTGGTTATTTTGTTACTTTTCATTTTTGGTGATTTAGTTTGTGATTTAGTTTTATAATGAAATTCCTTCGTTTTGCATCGTTCTACCTCCTGATCTTTCTTTCCTTCCAATTTACCATTTATTTTTGTTCACTGTTTGCTGATTTGTCCAGCAGACCATGAATAGATTCATATTCAACAATTATAAAACACTATTCAAAGAGCAGTTAATTAGAGCAGTTATATCTACCAAAATGAATTCTGCTACTGATCTATAGTCAGAGCAATATCTGAATAACTGTTTACTTACCAGATTTACAAAGAGCATCTTCGAGGCAGCCCGGGTGCTACAGTGACTCGCTATAGGAAAATGATGAGGCAGTCTCATTTGGCTGTGGCTAGCTTGGAAGCATGATAACTTTAGCAATGTAAAACAGCAAGATCAGTTTTGGTAATGTCAAGAAATAGCCAAGAAATAACAAATAACTGCACACAGTAATGCCAAGAAATAGCTTAGAATTTCATGTGATGTTTTTCATAAAGGCAAAAGATTACACATGCTTTTTATGCTTTGAACTTTTTGGCAAAGGCCATAATTTCTCTCCACCAAGTCCTTGCAATTGACCAATATTTCAGGGCTGTTTCCACGGAATCAATCGTTATATCTTTGCTATATTCCTATGAAATTGACCATCATTTCTATCCGCTAATGCATGCACTGCTCATCCATTCAGGGTCTCAGGGTCCCAGGTGGCTGCAGCCAGTCTCAGTTGATATAGGATGAGGGCCATTATTATTGTTGGTAGCAGTAGTAGTAGTAGTAGTAGTAGTAGTAGTAGTAGTAGTTATTGTGCTCAGGCTTGGTTCAGACTTTCTCAATCAATGAATGCTCTGAGTCTCTTTTCTGTATTGGCTGGTGGCAGAACAATGGTACAGTAAGAGCCGAAGTTATGGTCCAGCCTGATACCAGAGTATAGTGAGAGCCTCTGGTGGCTCCTCTGTCTCTGTGTTAATGATGGATGACTGCAGTTGATGAGTGGGATCTGTCAGACATGGTGGAAGAGCCTGATGAAAAGTTAACTTCTCCCAAAGCAATTAAGCTCTTGGGAAGTCGGTGTCACACCCAAAAGATGAAATGAGAGATGGACTGCTGGTCGGCTGTCGCAGCTTCTCTGTCGCAGAGGACCGCAGAGGCGACGCGGACAGTGAGCATAGCCACCTGTAGAGGGCGGTCAGTCAGAGAAAGACATGGAGGACAAAGCTGAAGGTGGGAGGCAGAGGTCCCCCGGGTTTATAGTGATGGTGATAAAAGAAGATTTGCTGCAACACAGTCACAACACCAGGAAACAAAGAGGATGAGGGAGACTTGAGTATTTTTACAGCATTTAAGTTTGCAAGTGTGAAGCAGAGACAGACCAGAGACCACCACAAGGAAAGCATGGGGGTGGTGTTGTGGAGTGCAGTGAACAGTTTAAAGGAGACATATTCTGCCCCTTTTCCACAAATTAAAATAGTTCCCAGGTGTCTTAAAGACATATCTGTGACATGCTTTGGTCAAAATACCCCAAGGATCAAACATCACAGCTCTTTTTTCATCCTCTTAAAACAGCCCTGTTCAGAACGGCTGGTTTCAGTGCCTGTCACTTTAAATGCAAATGAGCCACTGCTTGCCCCGCCCTTTCTACTGGTACCAGGTAGGGGTGGTATTATGCAAATCACAGATTTTTTTTGTCAATTCTCACATTTTGGGGGCCAGATGGCAAGACAAACACCCTGTTAAAGAGACTTCAAAAAGTGACATTTCCATAATATGTCCCCTTTAATAATCCAGACCAGCAAAACAATGAAGAAGACACTTTGAAGAAAGATTGTGCAAGTTGGTGAGACATTATAAACGTTAGTGTGATATGCCTTTGTCAGGGCTCAGGGACAGACAGCTGCTGACAGAGATCTAACAGGAACTGAATGTGAGTTGGACACAGGGAAGCAGAGGTGGAGGTCCACGAAAGATCGGTTCATTCTTGCCTTTCAGTGAATGTATTGTTTGACATCCACCCTAACTTAAAGAACATGTGAGCGTGTGTGATGTTTATAAATATTTCAAATATACTGTACCTATCTATTTTCTGACATAAAGGTATAGGATGAATTCAGCCCAAAGGGTCCTGAGATTTCAACAGGAAAACAGCAACGTTTTTTTTTTTCCTTGCACGATACTGTTATATTAGATATTCTACTAATATCCTCTTCCTCCATCGACCACTGCTCCAATATGCCAAAAGCTAAACCTGAGAAGTCACAAGATGATTAATGGTCTCTTTTTTTTCTCATATTTGCTTCAGTTTTTTTTTTTTTTTGAAACGTTAGTTCTGGCCGTCAAGTGTAACCGTCAAATTCATGCAAATGATGTAGTGAAGCAATATGTTCGAACCGTTTGACTGTAAACATGTTTGGCATGTCTCAAAGTCATGGGAACAGACACAGTGCTGACGTAAAGGTTGAAGTCAAGTTGCAGTAAACCACAGAATCACATTGGCTCTCAGCTGCCACTTCCTGGCCCGGCCTGCTCCAGACATGTGTTTCACTCTAGTTATTCATGCTGGGAGGCTCAGTGCACCTTCCAGTCACATATAACTAATGACCTAAGTCAAACAGCAAGACGATCCATAAAAATAGACTTGATTCATTTTTTTTCTTTTTTTCTGAACATACCAGCCATAGCTTCAGTCGCCGCTTGCTTCCCAGCAGTTCAAGTCCCTCCACATCCGTAAGCCTCTTCCTGTGTTAGGATTTAGATTTATGTGAATTCAGCATGTTTGTCTATTCAGTATGACCATATATATATATATATATATATGTGTGTGTGTGTGTGTGTGTGTGCGTGTGTACTGTATATCTCCAGTGAACTGTTGTGGATGTTTCTGAAGGGAGGGCTGAGGCGGAGGGGGTGTGTAAGCTCAGAGGACTCGCAGTATCACAGGAGTTAGAGTCTCGTGGCAAAATAAATACGTGTTATCGCAGAAACAATTGACAGAGGTGTTGCCTCACATTGATAGACCCCGAGCAATCCTTCTCCGCTCTCATATCAGATAAAGCTTTTTTATATGTCTGCATTTGTCCTCTCCAATATAGGTTTTCATTAATTTATTGAGGGATATATTTCCCCCCCCGCCGCCCAACATGTCACCCATTGGAAGGCCTTTGACACTGTTTATGAGATGGAGAGCTTTACACATAAACTTAACTGACGTTATCTGCGCCGGTGTCGGCTGAAGAGCGGGCGTAGTCGAACACAACAGCATTGCGGCGCTGCAACCTCCAGATGAAGGAGCGCGCCTCCATATGCACTGAATAAACAAGACTTCCTGAGTGGGATCAGACTAATTAAACAGGAAGCCTTTGTTTGGCTTTCTTCGTCCAATGTGTACGTGCATGTGTGTGATGTGTGTTTATGGCAGCACACACATCATCTCGTGCTCCTTCTACTGTCACTCACCTGAAACCCACAGGCAGAGATGGAGGCCTCCACCAGGAAATAATCCCCCACATAAACATGTTGCCTCACAAAACTTGTCACATCCATATTTTTATATTTAGGCCATCTTTGTAGCTGAGACAGCAGTTAACCTCAAGAAATGTCTGACGGGGTGAAGTCGGTGTTCTGAAAAGCAAAAAATAGACACGCCATGAAATGTAATGCATTTACAAACAGACACAGGCAGGCAGTGTATAGCCTAATGTATACAGATTAAATCAAAACAACAGCCAGGACTCTGATTTGCTCTCGGTCCATTGTTGTATTAAAGTGTTAACATTCATCAGTTGTGTTTTGAAGCTGTGTCCCGCAGTCAGACATGTGAAATCTGTTTTTTTTTTGTTTTTTTTTCCAGCGCGGCTCTGACAGTGGGAGAGTTGTGAAGGCTGATATGAAAAATCTAGAGTCTTTCCACAACAGATCCCCGAGAAATGTTTGCTGTGTGTTTTCAGCTCAGCAAGATATACAACCAGGAGCTCTGCGCTCAGACCCGAAGCAATAATATCCTCCGTGAGATCACACCGATCACCGAGCACTGTGCTGACTGGGACACATTCAGAGCTTAGACCAGAACCAGAGTCAAACAAAAAACAGCAACAGGAAGGATAGATGAATGTGACGCAAGCACAACATGGAGCCAATTAAAGTACCAGAGCTCATCTACTGGAACATTTAACCTGTGTTAGAGGTAAAAAAGAAATTTCAGCTACTGCTTCCTTTAACTATATGTTACTTTTCAGCAGCTTTAGTCACTTGTTATTTTTCAGGTAACGATTTTGGATTAAAAACTAGTTTTAGACCAATTAAGCCGTCGATTAATGGCATCTTCTTTTTATCTGCAACAATGCTCACAAGGCCGAAGGAACAAAAAAAAAAATCTATGCGAAGACTACATCCTTGTAAACCAATCAATGTCTCTCTCAAGTGCTCTAAAATTGTGTTCATTGTTCACTCTTGTTTTTTATTTATTTACTTTACAAGCTAACCGGTTGGCATTTAAGTGAACATTTTTTATGAAAAAAATTCTCCAGAGTGCAGCTCTATTTGCAGACAAAGTGTTCAACAAATGTTCATTTACATTCAGCAATATTGTAGATTGTAATTGTTATTAAAATCTTGTATTTTATATCAGATTTTTATTTTTTTTTTAAAGAAAGAAAAAAGAGAGAGAAACCACTGAAAGTCATTGGAAAAACCCACATCGGGTTGATCCTTATAAAAACACATACAGCACTGTGCTTATACAGTTAATGTGGATTAAATGACCCCAAATCCAAAACAAGCAGCTGCATGCCACGGTTCTTCTTTCACGTCTTCACCTCGGTGTCTAAACTAAACGAAATCTCTCATAGTAGGACTCGTATAATAAGAGGCTGAATAGGCAAACTGGTTTTTAAGGCCATTGAGCTCAGCTCCACCTGGACCAGCTGTAAAGTTAAGTTTACACATTAAGACGTCAGTTATGTGCCGCTCTCCTTTATGAGGAGTGCTGCAAGGACAATACCCTTACACCTTTTATTGCCAATACCTTTTACTTTAGAAAATAAACAGATGTCAGGCTTTTGCGTCTGTTTGTGTGTTCAGTTTTGCTTGAGTGAAGGATTTGAATACTTCCTCGGCGTATGGAGGTAAACTCACTGCATGCCAGCCTCTCCCTGTGGAGGTGGCTGAGAGAGGAAGAGGCTCCAGCTGCAGCAGCAAAAATGTGGGAGTGAACTGTCCACTCCCACACTTATCAGGAGCTGAAAGACTGCAATGTTCGCTCCTGTGTATGTGCAGGTATTTCTACTCGGCTGCTTCTACTCGGTGCATGACAGGTGCTCAGATGCCGGCTTAGATGACGCCTGAGCAGGTGACGGAGAACGACGGCCTATCTATCTCATCTGTACCCCGCCTTTACACACACAAGCATGCACATGTGTCCCCTTCATTGCTTTCTTCACCCAGTCACCTGAAGTGCAGCATGCTCTCAGATTTGATCCCTGAATTTGATCCTCCTCCTCCTCTCTCTCCTCCTTATCGTGTCACAACCAAGGTGGGTGCTGGATGAGCCTCATGATGTTGCTTTATGGCACATAAATCAAGGAGAATATTACAATGAAATCTGTAGGTTCTTGTAAGTAATTTCGCATCAGAGTGATTTATAACACGGCAGTGGATAGAGACAGATACCTGGAGGTTTGCAGCAGAGGGTGTCCTGGTGTGCCGCGCATATACAGCATATAAATATAGAGGAGCAAAACGGGAAGAAGCACTTGTCCCAGAAGCGCGTTGCCTAACTGTTAATTAGCATTTGAAAGATTTCTTTAAATAGAAAATTTTTATGTTTTCCGACATAGCTCCACGGGGAGTCTCCAGGGTAATTTCACAACACCATAGGATTATGTTAAAGTCATGAGTTGTGAGTATTTTGGCTGCATTTCTGAGAAGTCATCTATTGTCCATTTAGCATGGCAAATGACTCTAAATACTTTGCATACAAACAGCTGAAGTGGATGATGTTGTGTACTGAAGGCAAACTCCGCATTGATGCATTAGGAAACAACACCACTCTGCATCATAGCCACTAAATGGACCTAACAGTGATGCACAATCCAAAATTGCACTTTTATTGCAACTGCTAATGTGCTTTCAGGTTTCTACGAAGTTCAATCTCCAGCTTCAACCATTAGTGGTGCACACATGTTGCGAGTACAATGTTTCCTTTCAAAATTGCTCCTAATGGGTCACAATTTATACAACACAATAGACATTTAGTGTGGCTGGGTTAAGGGTTAGCATAAAGATTCAGGAGTGCTAGCTCTGTCTGGCTTAAAGTTTAAAGGTCTGTCCACCCAATTGTAATAATCAAAGCCTTAATGTAGTATCCAGGAAGTCATGATGCAAAGCCTGCTGGGAAATCATGTGTGATCGTTAGCGGTTTTGGGAGGTGGATTTCCGAATAGTAGCTGAACTGAGCATGAATTGCAGTATTAACTGTTTATAATGTATCAACACACTCGCTAGCACATGTCCAAATCGACTGGTTTGATTTAATATGTCCATAATTCATTAATACAATGATTAAATACAGTATAGATGAGCTTACCAATCAACATTTAATCATTCATAACTCTGTTCACACAATAATTAGTTATCAATAATGTTCTATAAATGATGAATTAAGTATTAAAGGGATAGTTCACCCTAGAATGATATTTCGCGTAATTGTCCCGAAAAAAATTAAATAAGTTGTAGCATTAGCTCCGGAGTGTCTGTTGTCCGGTCTTCCGCTGCCAGCGCGCATGCGCAAGGTTCGCACTGAGACCGAGAGACCGACTCGAGTCTCAGTCCTTGCGCATGCGCGCTGGCAGCGGAAGACCGGACAACAACACTAGGAGCTAATGCTACAAACATGCTTGGAATGTGGACTTATTTAATTTTTTTCGGGACAATTACGCAATTTGGGGCTTCAGCACAAGACGGACATTACATACAAGCAGCATGGAGGTATTTGGATGTTTTTTTGTGTGTGTTTTTTTACGAAGAGCTCTGGTGTCCCTTTACAACCGTTGCATTGAAATGCACTGCTACGTCAAGACCCCCTGTAACTCAGAGAAGGGACGGTGGACTCTGAAAGTTCTTCCAGCCCTTAGTCAACATGAGGGTGAGTAGATAATGAGCGAAATATCATTCTAGGGTGAACTATCCCTTTAACTATTGCTTAATAGTGTAAAGTGTTACTGCTGTATTTTCCAAAATGTCTAACTTTTCCTGTAAATAATTTTGTAGATAGACTTGTACGTTTTGTACTAAAGATTTGGCTCTGAAAATCAAAACTTTACATCATCTGATACGGATACATGATTTGATTTTCACCTCAGGAGCCTTGGATGTCCCGAAATTACTTCAGCAACTTTGTTCCTCTTCGATATATTTCTCATCAACATGTTCATTTGTTGTAGATGTAATTCTATGAATCCAATATTCTCTCTCTCTCTTTATATATATATATATAAACATAGTATATACGTATATGGTATTTGCTGTGTGCATCCGTGCGTGCTTGTGGGTGTGATCCTATCGAAACAGGTCGACACTTCAGAGGAACTCTCCCTGCCGATAATCCTCTACGGCCTGAGAACAAATCCCGGATAAAGTTGCCTCTAACCACCTCAGCCTTGCGGACTTTGATACGACGCTGATGCGTTTTAACGCCCCGCAATCAGATTATGAACACAAAAGGTTGCATTTCATATTCCAAACACAGGCATCTCAGAAGAAGAGCGCTGTTTGCTAAATTATGGCTAAGGCAGGTGAGGAGGGGGATGGGTGGGGGATAAAAAGACCCAGCGATGGCCGGTTCTTGGGTGAATGGAGGTTTCCTGGGCTTTGGTGCGTTTCATCCAGAGTAATGAAAATTAGGTCCCTCAACACAGAAATGACCCCAAAGATGAGACAACCCTTTATCTTCCCCTTTCATCCGACAAGGATTATTGATTCATGAATGTAAATGATCGTTCAGGGTTTGATGTGCCCTTGAAGGTAGTCTCTCTCTCTCCCTCTTTCTCTCCATCCTTTGAATCTTTTATCGAGTCCATGTTAGCTGCAGTTGCCTAAAAGTAAGCATGACGCTGAGAGCTGAGGCTTTGGGGTGGAGGGGAGGGGAGGGGGAGGGGGAGGGAGTGGTGGGTGATCTTCATTTCCTGCAATATTCATATCCTCCTGTATTATTTTAGCCTTTTTTTCTTTTCCACCTCAGTAGGAATTCCACATTTGCTTTAAACGACAGTGGGAGCCGGTGCCTCCCTCGCCAGCTCTGCAGTGTTGATAGACATCATTGAATCGGATTATTATTTTTTTTTTATTATTTTTTTTTTGTGCAGCCACGGACTAATCTCCTAATAATGAGGCCCATCTGCGGCAGCGACAATAAGTACCACCGGCACCTTCACTTTGATAGTCAATCTTGGTTGACACAGACAGCATCATATTGCTGGACTAATCCACTGTCCGATGTCACGGCTTCCTAAATCTAATTCACCGCCTCCCGTTTGGGCCCCAGATATTGCTGCTGCCTGTACACCTGTTGATTACAAACACCGCTCTCCTCATACACCTGCCTGACGACACACACTCACATATACACACACATACACACACCCCTGCCGCCTGCTCTCCCTAAAATGGTTTCTCCCACATAGTTTCCATAGCAACAGTCCAGTTTTAGTGTTCTTTTGTTTTTCCACAGATGAAGAGTGGCTAATTTTTCAGAATAAGGGTCTTTGATGATAAAGAAAGCTAGGTTACGAGATTTACATAATGAATGGATGCCACGCTAGATCAGTCACCACCTAGCTACTGATGATTGCTTTTTTTTTTTGATGAATTTCTTTTCCTCCATGTCCTTAGGTAGCTCAGCTGCGGCAGCCCATTGTGTCCAAAAAAAAAAGAGAGCAATGCTCACATTCATCTATTTAGGTCAGTCTTTGTCTCTTTTGTGCCACCGTAGCCTTAAAATTGTAGTCAAATTGCACACGCCCGAGGGCAAACATGTCACTCGAAGCCCGAAACAAAAATGGACCCATAAGTTTTCTGTTTCGACCTGAAGTTGTGCTTTTAAGGTCACACAACCAGACTTTGTCGCTTTGGGGCAAACTTACTTAACACTTCATGCTTTAACCTTTTTCTCAGGCCTTGAACTCGTGCTCACATCCTTTTCCGCCCCATCTCCCTCCTGCCAAGTGCAAAGTGTTTATGTGTATGTGTGTGTGTGTGTGTGTGTGGGGGGGTGCTTTTGTGTTTCAACATGTGTACAATCATATATGTTTGTGTGCTCGGGGTGGGTGCTGCCCTCAGAGTGGGAAGGGCTTTAATCACACTCTGACAGATGTGTGTGGTATTGATTTGCAGCTGTTTTGTGAGCACTGCTCCTCCAGGCCCGTTGGGAGGAACATAAACCCCTCTATCAAAGTGAAGCCCCCACAGGGTTTGCACCGCACTAACACCCCGCATCCCATTTATGTCTGTAAGAACATGTGTGTGTGTTGTTTTTTTGTTTCGGCGGGGGGTCGGGGTACAAAGGTGAACCCGAAGTACTCGTTAAACCACTCCAGTGCTCACAGGGGAAACGTATGGCTGGCTCTCTGCTGCTACCAGATGGAAATGGTCGATTCCCCCCCTACCTCCCCTTTGGGAAGCAAACCTTATAAATAAACAAAATTTGGATGAGGTTCACGTTTCAGGGCACAAACCCGTTGCAGCAGTACTGTATAGTTGGGTTGGCGCTGAAAGGCGTAGTAGACACAGGGAGCAAACCGGAGCATTTTGGCCCAGTGAATCCTCCGCTTTGATAAAAGATTTCCTTGCTCCAGTCAGACGGCTGAAATTACATGACCTCTAATGTGAACCGGTGCCAGAGTGATCAGCTTCCTCTCCGTGGCACTGTCTCCTCTGCCTTTGTCTTTTCCAGCTGGCCACCCTTTCATACACACCCAGACACACTTTGAGCTCCTCTCTCTGTCTGTAGTCGTGCTCGCTCGGCCTCCTCCTCAGTCTGGGAAAAAAAGAGAGCAAAGAAAGTGAGACCCATCATTCCCTTCCTTCACCTCCTCTGCTGCCAAATGGATGATGGGAGAAAGGGACTGTGTTTACTGCCATGGCTAATATCCTCGTTAACACTAATCTGTGGGGAGTGTGAGGAGGGAGGCTGCTCGAGAAGTGAGAGAGAGAGAGAATGAGAAGGGAAGTATGGTGGAGGAGTGAGAAGGGGTCGTGGGGGAAGAGTTAAAAAAAGAAAAAAAAAGAAAAAGAAAAGGAGAACCAGACCCAGCGAATGACCAATGGACGCATACGGGTACTCGATTGCTTCCCCGATGGACTGTGATTGGCTCAGCAGCCCCTCCACTTCAGGCTGGTCCATACTGCACACACCCTGCCCCCCTGCTGTATATATACAGCTCTGGAAAAAAGATAGCGGACCATTTTACAATTTATAGGTACAGCATTTTTCCTTAATTTGAAATAAAAAAAAAACATTGTCATTGAGAGCATCTAGTTGCAGAAAATGACAACTAGTCAAAATAACAAAAAAGATGCAGTGTTTTCAGACCTGGAATAATGCAAAGAAAACAAGTTCATATTCATTTTTAATAGGGCCGGGACTTTAACGCGTTAATTACGATTAATTAATTTAAACAACACAGCACTATTAAAAAAACAAAAAAAAAACCTCTTAAGGAAGAGTTCAGAAATCATAGCAATGGTTTTTATACCCTACCTGGTTTAATATGATTTGGTTCAAGTGGTCATCTAATCAGTGGCTCATTAAATAGAACGAGGTGTGCATCTGTTGGAATTCAGTAGACATTGGAAAGGAATTGCTGCCATACATGATGATGTATTAAGAAAAATTTGGAGTGGTCTCTTTCATTTTTCCAGAGCTGTATATGTACACACACTCACATGCCACCATGCAGATTCCCACATACGTGCAAACAAATGTGCTCATTACCAAACCAACGAAGCGGGCAAGGCATTCACATACAATCTATTTCTTCATTAGACAACACAGCCAGTGGATCATTACGCTAAGTACGCTCTCTGACAAGCCTGAACCTTGAACAACAACGATCCTCTGAGTGCTGCAGTGCCATGCAAAGTTCAGATTTTCACGCTTCGGTCCAAAAACACGGCCCCTGGGTTTAACTTTGTGGTGGGGAAATAAAAGTAATCGTTGTAGTAGTGGCACAGAGTGTTAAGTTGCATCAGACAGTTAGGGTTTAATAGGATGTGGTAAAACAGGGCTTATAATTCGTCAGAGGTTTGTTTTGCTCACGGAAAAATTGTTTCTGTAAAATGTCTCTGTTTAACAGGTAGTTTTTGAGTTCTCAGTTTCTATTGAATGAGTACAATTCAAAGATGTGAAATAGCTCATAAATGTACATATTTGACAGCTACAACAGTTTATATTGACAAATAACACAAAGAATGAAAAATGTTTTGTGGCAAGTGTGTTATTTAGTTTCTGCTCAAAGCATTTTTTTCCACATTATGTGAAGCCTAATTCTTCCTCAGATGTTCTTAAGCCGCAGTAAAACAGACTCTCTCATGGCTCATTGCTCAGTTAAAATGATAAATGGCGTAAACCAGAATGAGTGATACTTAAAAAAAATAAAAAAAAAAACAGCTCCAAAACACAGATGGAAAAGGCACAGAACCAAGCTTATAATTTCATGATGTACCACAGCACTCAAACTCGTGTTACAAGTCAAACTTTGCATCAGTGTGGAGGCAAAAACATCGGTGGGGATGAGAACAGTTTGGCTGTCAACTTGACTGCTCCTTCGTTGTCAGCCATTTCTCAAACACAGCCAAACATTTTGTTTTCACCCCCCCCCCCCCTTTCCTGATCGCATCACTCCTGTCAAAGTTAGAAAGCTATTTTTTTTCTTTAAGCTATCATCCCCGCAGATCCATGTCACAATTTCAAATAACAAATTGAAGACTTGGACAGAAAAAGTCCCCCCATGCAGCCGCGTACAATCATAATGTCAACATGACTGTGCCCATCTAGTGCATTATCCACTGTAAAAATTCCCAAGCAGTGCCCACACACTGGATCCACTTCTAACAGCTCAAACTTGAACTTTGACAACATGTTCACTGGTAAAATAACAGAGTACAGACATTAGTCACACATCACTGCCAGAGCCTCCGTCTTTGCTTTGTCGTGTTGCTATTGTTGTTATTATTTCTGAGTGGCAGAGGTGTAATGACCTGGAGGTTGTTAACGTCCAACGCTGGTTGTGTTTTATGGCCGCACAACGCTGTGCAGATTTTTTATTGTTCTGCACTTTAAGTTATATGTGATAAATCCCAAGGACAAGGGTTGGAAATGTGATTGTCAGGTTATAAAACACTCAACATTGGGCTTTTGCTTATCGGGCTGTTGATGGAGGCTCAGGTGGAGGGCAAGGGGTGCAAGAGCTACACAATGTTTACTAATTAGATGGCTGCTGTGACATTTTGAATTTTAGCTCCTCTGTTTTTTCGTGGTTAAGATAAAATACAAGACAATTGTGATGCAAGAAGAACAACTAGCTTCTGCTCCTAAAACTCCAGCCAGGACTAGCAGCATTGGACTTCTACTTACTTTCCCCAAATCTTATGAAGCTCGTAAATATTAATAACTGAGACATCAGAAACTGTTGTGGCTTAAAGAATCCCATTGACTGCCCGCTAAACCCCTCCTCTGTTGAGTTATTGGTAACCATTAGTAACTGTAAAGAAACACAACACGGACAGAAAGGTGCTGTCATTTCTTGGCTTCTTTCGGAAACCGAAACCACAAGAACAAAAGTTGAAAGAATTAATCTAATATTAATGATTAATATGCAATCTTATAGTATTAATAGTTACATAAGCTATTCTATATTTTTCTCATATACAGTATATTCATATTATTTGAACATGAATTCATCTTTATTTTCATATATCTCCTTTTTTATCTTCAGCCACTATTTTCTCTACTTGAGGCAGCTGCAACATGTTAGCATTGCTGCCTATGCTACTTACTGCTGCCAAAAGTAGTAACCTAGTTGTGTAAGTATATTTCTCTAAATTACAATTACGTATAGTTAACATATGATGACATGCTGGAGTCTATTTAACCCCCCAAAAGAGCATATTTTAGCGTGTTTGTGCGGTAGCATTAACCAGCTAGCTTGTTTTGTTAGGCTATTATCTATCTGTATAGACTTTTGAATAAATATTTGTTGATATGTGCTTGTTTTGATTTTGTTTATACTTAAAATTATTATGCTTGGATTTTTTTTTCTTTTTTTTTCTTCTGTTCAAAGTAAACTGATAAACTGATAATAATCATATAAAAAAAATAGAGAGGCTACCTTCAGTTCTAGCCAAATAGTACTTCCAAGGCCAAATGGAGGCATTTCATTGGTTTAGTTGAATTAGATATATCAGGACCAGAAAGCCTTGTATTTTTCTCCATTTTATTTTTGCTTTTAATTAAAGCCGCAACAGAAATAACCTTTTATTTTGTAGCACAATTCCACCACCATCACTGTCTGCAACTTCATATTTGTTGAATCAGACACAGTAACCAAGAGGGGCAGGCTTTAGCTGACTATCATTTCCCCATTGACTGTCAGAAGAGTCTGTTGGATAAAAGGGTGAAGGAAGGTCATTACTGTGACTTATGGGTCGTGTTGGAGAATTAAAAGCCTTTTTCATGAGCTTACCCATTCAGAAGCTTCAGCAGCAGCTAATCTAGACACGCCTTTGTTTCTTTTACTTATCAGCACAGTTACAATTGACAAGTTTAGTCGATAAATCTATGGCTGAGTATTCAGATGTCACCCCGCCTTGCAATCCATCTATTCTTCATTCTGTTTCATATATTTTTTATCCCATGTTGGGAAGCGTTCGATTCCATGTCTCTCACTGATTTCTGTTTAACGATTTTGTCCTCATCAAATCTTCATTATTCACTGTGAGCAGACTGTCTCAGTGTGTGTTCATCATGATTACTGCGCTGAAAAATGGACAACTGAGTAAATGCATAAAGACTATTTAAATAAACATTGTGGCATTTCCTACATTGATGTTTTTCTTCTGGCCTCAATGGCTTTAAAAACATACATGTGTCCAGCTGTGTGTACATGCTTGGGCAGCACACACATACATGCATGACAAAGATGTCTATGTCTCATTCTGAGGCACGTGTGGCTGCCTGCATGCATACAGTGTGGCTGAAAAAAGCCAGCAAACCACAATCACTCTCTGGCTCTCGACAGTGTTTCTCATGCAGCTCCTCTGGGGTGAGAGGCACTAGCAGAATGTGTATTAAGCTCCATCTCTTATATTCTGCATGCTCCAGCACCGGGAGGATGGGGTGAGCATCAGCGCCAGGACTCTGAGTCAATATTAATCTGCCAATATGAAAGACTGGATTATCACTGAGGTCGATTGCCCGGGCCTGATGTTAGAGAAGCGTATAATGGGAGGGAGAGTCGGAAGGAGGGAGAGTCGAAATGGACGGGGCTGCAGGATGGCAAGGGGGGGCGAGATAGAAAACTTCCACTGCTTCTGCATGGTAAACCTTGTCACATGTCCTGAAATTGATTTGAATCAAGAGGATAAAGTTACTGCAGAGGGCAGAATTACAGGAGACAGGGGCGAGTGAGGAGGGAGCCAAGGACACTGGAAAGGTGGCTGTCATAGCACGAGCCCATCTGCTGGGTAACTGTGTGTATACATTACTTAGCTTACATACTCTGTGTACGTGTACTGTATGTGTGTGTGTGTGTGTGAGGGGTAAGGTTGAGGAGGACGAAACATAATGTTTGGCCTTAAGGCTTGAGGAAAACATGCAGTCAATTAGTTGCTTTAGTCTCCAAAGAAAAACTTGGAGGTTAAATCAAAGTTTTTTTCCAGTAGTTTCTAAAAACTCAGTCAAGCAGAAACCAGAGCTGGCCTTTTTGTCAAACCAAGCAGGTTCACAAAAAAAGTGCATAAATTACTATAAGTTTAGCAAACTGTAAGTTTTGTTGTTGCTCCAATGCCAAAATGAAAAGCTGTTGACTTATCAGACAGGAGCGACTTCAGGGCAGCCCGGGGGGCGACAGTGACTCGGTATCGGAAAGTGACAAAGCGGTCTGATGTCTGATGATGGCTGGGGTAAGGGTTAGATGGTGAGCAAGGAAAGGAAAATAAGTGATAGACATAGAGGGTTGCTTTCCACTCTAGGGAATTAAAGCAGTGAAGTTTGATGCTGATCATGCAAAACTTCTCCTACAGTACACTGTTTAGTAAACAGCAGTTAATCCTATAGCAATAGCAAAACTCTGTCCTTTTAATCTGCTCATAACAACTGCTTTGTTGATTATTCAACATCCATCCATCCAATGGCTGTACCGCTTATCCATGCGGGGTCATGGGTAAGGGCTGGAGCCAATCCCAGCCAACACAGCCAGCCCGAGGTGGTGGGGGGTGCACCCTGGACAGGTCACCGGTCTATCACAGGGCCAACATATACAGCAAAAACAAACAAGATGAACACATTCACATCTATACCTGGCAAATTAGAGTTACCAATCAACCTTGTGCTCCAAGGTCACTCACTTCACATGCAGAAAAAGGGTCAGGAACATGCACACTCCATACAGAGGGACCCTGGGCATGGGAATCGAACCCAGACGACTGTGCTAACCACTGCACATCCAGGCCACCCTTGTTCAGCATAAACCTGTAGAACAGTGTTTTTCAACCTTGGGGTCGGTACCCCACATGGGGTCACCTGGAATTCAAATGGGGTCACCTGAAATGTCTGGTAATTGAAAAATATGAAAATATTCTTTTAACTAATTGTTAGTCTTTTTTAAATTATGATTAAAAACACCACACACAATCTTAAACAACTGTATTCTATACTTTCACTTTCTCGAATATAAATCAAGTTCCAGTAAAATGCAGCATATAAAAGTATCTGAGCTGACGCATGATTGACGGCCGCGATCACATGACTGCACGCGATCAGGGGTTGCCAGAAATTTGTGATGTCAGAATGGGGTCACAACGAGCCAAAAAAAGGTTGGGAAACACTGCTGTAGAATAATTACTTGCACATTTTGCATAATTTTCCATAAACTGGCTATAATAAATGTTTTGTTTTTTGTTATGTGCAAGATGCCGCTCATCAAACACAATAACATCCTCAGGGGTGGACTTCCCCTCCAGTTTTATGGAGCTTCGTAGCATCTTTCAGTTCATTATTTTAGTTTTCCAAGTGATATAAAGTATGTGTAGTTGGAGAGGTGGTGCTTTCTTACAGTGTTAGTGCACATCGGGGTCTGTTTTTTTGGCGTGCTCCCAGTGTGCAGTGATGGCTCTGAAGAGCAGTAAAGCATTCAGCAGCACAGCCCAGATTGTGACCTCCTCCCAGGCCTTTCTGCCTTCTCATCTCCCTCCCCGCTGAGATCACTTCTGACTCTTTGTCCTCCTTGACCCACGGCTGAACTGTCCCGCCATTATCGTCATCCTAACAGAACCCCCCCCCCTCCCTTTGCCTGCACACTCTCCACCCCACAGGCTGTTGTTCTCCTGTCCCGCTCCTTCTCCACCTCCTCTCCTGGGCCAGACATCCAGAGCTCCGGCTCCTCGACAGCCGTCTCTGCACTGCGACACTTAGTTCCCGTCCGTTGCCTGCTGCCCGCCTGCTAATCGGGATTGGTGGGGAGGAACGGATCGCTGTGAGACACGGCTGTCCTCTGGAGCCCACGGAACCAGGCCAAGGTCACTCACATCACTCTTGTGCTACCGCTGCCCACAGCAAACATGGGGGGGGGGGGGGGGGGAGGGAAGAGCGAAGGGATGCTGGAGTTACAGGAAAGAGAGATAACGCTGCTACTGAGCATGCACTTAGCAGCCAAATTAGGTCTCGTGAATTGAGGGAAAACACAAGTCAATAGCAACGCTGGAGTTCATTTTATTCCTCAAATTAGCAATTTGAAGAAAAGCATTGCAATATTATCATCATATCACATGCCTATTTACCCCTTTTGATGAAATATTCAGGCATGTCACTGTGTTTGAGTGTGAGCTTATAGGTAACCTATTTTCTGCTCTCTCCTTGATCAACACTCATCAATAATTCACTCTTGGCCCATTAGTTTTTGTGAGAAATGCCGGGGAGCAAGTTAAACTCGTCAGGAATTCATTGCATTCATTGAGCGCAGAAGCATATGGCACACGAGCAGCTCTCACCGATGGTAGTTACACCTGCACACTTAAAGCAAACAGTTTGCAGTTAACCTTGAGATAATATTTACATCAATTCCAAGCCAGTGCCACCTCAGATTGCTTGGAGTGAATAATAGAGTATTCCCAACACTTTTACACATTTACAGGACACACTTACAAGCGATATCGCCTTAGATCTCGGCCAGGAGTTGTTGTGGTGTGGTGCCATTCAGCGGCCCATTTCCCCTTAGAGCTGACGATGTGTTTTATGGAATAAGTTGAGAGATGGATACTAAAGTGAGGGCCTCTGTCAGAAAAGCACACAGTGTTGTCATCAACAAGGCTGTTCTTTTTTCCAGCCCATTGCCTTTGCTGTAATTTGCACTCTCCAGCGTTCTCCCCTCCCTCTGCCACCATTATTTCAGACAATGTTTTAGAAATCGCAGCCGGTTTCCCAGCCAGTGTTCACACATTTGTCATTACATGTCGGCGGGGCCTGGGGATTTTGCTGCTTCACTTGGCAAAAAGCAATTGTGTGCGTCAAACTGCGGCTCTGTCAGAGAGGCTGACACACACCTGGAATAAAAACAGGCTTCTGGGTAAAGATGCTTCTGATGTTATTAGGTTGAGTCCTTGGTTGTAGAGTCCATCCTACTTTACATGTTGCACCTGCGAGTGTCTCTTTTCTTTTTTTCCACTGGCTTTCATCCATACGCTTGTCTCTAAGCCCTCTCAAGGCCTGAGGATCCCCTCTTCTTCCTCAGCTAAAGCGCAAACCTTAACAGGCTCTGGCTCTCTGCCGAGTCCTCAGCGCCGTTTCAGAGCCCAGATTCCAGGTCCCGTAATCTCCCTCTGGCTGTACACACTGGATTGTCACAATGATTTCTGATTAGGTACTTAAAATGATTGTATTTTACTGTTGGAGGAGTGTATAGAGTTACATAACTAAGTGCCACTGGATGGGGACCAAGGCACTGAAATCTCTTATGAAGGTATACGGTAATAAGGGTTTTTCTAAGGAAAACTTTTTTTTTTTTCCGAATTACTTCAGTTTTATTTTGCATAGTTTCATCTTTATTATTGGTTATAGAAAGATACAGTAGTGCAAAGTAAATGGCTGCTACGAGGACCTCATGTCCAACATGGTGAGAAACAAAAGTGTTTCGGCTGTAAACAAACAGCCAGATGATGTAGACACTTAAATTGGAGGTGAAAGCAAATGCACTCAAAACGCTGCAAGGCATCGACGTTGGATGGATGCAGTGACACATGTAAAAGTGAGTTTTTACTCGACTAAAAGTACAGATGTATCACCAGCAAAATGCACTTGCAGCATCCAAAGTAAAAGTTCTTTTGATACAGAATGGTCGTTTTCAGACTCACAATTCGTGGAGCCTCTAGTAGCCTGAAAGACAAGAATTAATTATCTTGTGTAACAAGATTCTTTTAAAAAATCACTCTTTAGAAGAGCAAGGGCTTTCCTGTTAGATATTATTTCATGTGTGGCAAATTACAACTTGTTCTTGTTAGTGCATGTTCAGCCCAGCGTAGCTTTGCACAACTTCAACTGAAAAGGTCAAATAAGCCACATCACTGAGGAAAAAAAAAAAACTAGTGTGTGGGCATGCATTGTTTTCTATAGGTGGTGTTTTGCTGGTCTGTGCAGGACCAAAGTAACTCATACCTGTCAAATAAATAGAGTGGGAGAAGAAGTGCAGGTAAACTTTACTGAGGTACACTACCTATTAAATGTTCAGTGCCACTTTCCACCGCTGGTAATAATCCTTCATTTGACAGGAATAGATGTTTTACAAGAGACATCATTTTGTAAATAGAGGCGGAAGCAGCACATTAAGGCTCTTTTTATTTTAGTGTTCTTGTACTTTTTTCCCCCTCCAAATCAGTCATTTTTTCTTTTTACCCACACATTTTTTCTCCCAGGTGCAGCAATGTGACACCCTGGACTGAGCTGATATTCTCTAACACTTTCTGTAAATGTGTAAGTTCGCTGGCAGAGTGTCAACCAGACCTACTGTAATGGGTTTTTTTTTAAAAATGCAGTAAAAGTGAGGATGGAGTCATTATGGGTGGTTGTTTGTATCCTGGTATAAGTTTAGAAAAAAAAAAACTACCTTAAATTGATGATAAATGTACTGTACCACTTGTTTGGCAATGTTAAATGACCCAAATGGGAACAAACACACCTGAACACGCTGTTAGAGGTGGTGGGTGGTGGATCCTCCGGTGGTAATGACACTTCTGTCTTTTAGTGAGGTGTGTGAGCCATTTTCTGCTGTTTATGACAATCCCTGTCAGAGAGCCGGAGTGGACTGGATCTACTCTACATTGGGAAGTAGAACCTAGAGCAGACGGCGGGTGGGGGTTGGGGGGCTTCATGGTGTGTGGAAGTCTTGCAGAAGTACCTTCATACAGTCAAGAACAATAACAACCTTAGTGATTGTTGCAACTCTCTCCAGAGAATGTCAACAGCTAGGCCTCTGCACGGTGTCCAAACACTGTTCCTACACTCCTTTTTATGGTTTGTGTTTGTGGGTTTCAAGCCGCTGTGGAGTTTATATTGTTTATATATCTCCTGTTGTGTGCAGGAATGATGCCTATTCCATGGCTTATTTATTAAGATGTGGCAGGTTGCTCACTGTACTGTATGTAGTTTAAAATAGCTTGTTACACCTGCTGTTTTTTCAATATTGACTAGCCTACTTTTTCTTTGTTGTCAAACGTCTTTTTGGTGTGAGTTTTGTTTGTGTTTTTCTGGTTAATTTTATAGTGACTTTACTGGGGATGGTTGCTGTGTATTTGGTACTGATAATGAGCTGTTCCCCCTGCAGTGATGACCCACACCAACACTTTAATGCACTTTTCTTTGCTGCCTGAAGATATTGTTTAACAATATTACCATCATCATCATCATCATTTTCATTTTAGTGAAGTGTTTACTTGTACCTGAGTGAAATGTCTTTAAAGCAATGATGCTTCTACTTTAAATCAGTTTTCCATGATTCTCCACATCTGTATGACTGTCTGGATGCTTGTTTTCTGCCTGGTTTGACCTTTTTTAAAAGAGGTTGTGTGTCCCTGAAGCTCAGTAATAAAGTTGTACAGGAGTACATCATCATATCAATTGGATTTTTTTCCTCCAGACTGAGGACCCCAAGCTGAGGGTCAAGACCACCACAGTGCACATGAGAAGCTGTTTACAAAGAAGAACAGAAAAATGCCTATTTTTGCAGCAGGATTTTTTTCCAAATATTTTTTTTCTATGAAATACTGAACAGTTTAACCCATTTGGTTAAGTGTAACTTAATGCAATGTTAAATAACTTGTAGATACTGTTCATGTAAAGTAAAATCAATACCTGTATTTTGTCATCTGTGGCACAGTCTGTGTGCAGATCCAGGACTCAGCTTGATATCTGACAGCGGTGATGTTTGCTTACCGGAGGGGGGAGACTTGATAATGTGGTGCAAAGACAACAACATGGCCCCGAATGTGAACAACGCTAAATAGCTCAGCGCTGACGATGGGGGAAAAGTAGTGAGAGCCGCGCTCCCATCACTGACACTGGTGCAGCCGTGAAGGCAGTGAGCAGCTTAAAGAGCCCCTACAGGGTGGGATTTTACAGCAGCCTCCCTTCTTGCTATTTTTCAAACAATACAGCTGTCAAACGGGCCGGGTGAAGCCCGGGTAGATCACTCGGAGGGGCAGCAATCTCTCCCACTTTGCTATCACATGCAGGTCCAATCCATTACTGCCACTGGAAGAAATACCAGAGTAATCTGATCACAACTGGAGCTGATTATTTGTGGGGATTACTTGGAGCATGTTTAGTGGGGAAGAAAAATTGTATTTTGATTGTGAGTGTCTGGACAGGAACATAATCTTACACATCTTGAAACAATGGCTGCAGATAAGGCTAATGAAGTTGCAGCTTGAAAACTGAACTAAATTACTTTTTCTGCTTGTGTCTGAGGCAGACGAGCACCAGACACGAGTCAAAAATAAACACGTTTCACCGGCGCATTTGTGCACTATACTGTATAGCGTTTGCAATTTGCACCAGGTAATAGTAATAAAGTCACGAGTCTCGGTTGCATCTGAAAAGACCAGGACCATGAGGCGAGATCACAGACATGCCAGAGCTTTAGAGTTAATTAGTGGCACAGATCCTGCATCCACAGTGGACATTTACTCCACCCACTTGTGGCTAAGGCAACACATTAATTGGGTCAGTAAAGGACTTTGTGGTGGCAGGGTGCCACGGCAAAAGCTTTCATGTCCATCAAAGATCCGACTCTCTCAGAATAGACTGTTCACACCACTGGCGCCGCACGGTCACCTCAGACTCGGGCTGTTACCTACAGGTTGTAACCTATACACTTCATCAGCGGTCACTGACATTCACCATTCAGTCCACTTTTACACATCGACAGCAGGATAAGTGATGACTATTTGATTGAAAAGGTTTGTTTAATTTGGTGCCAGACAAGTAAACATTAAACTGGAATGATATTAGTCACTTCACACACAGACCCGTGCACATATGCGCATGGGTCTACTCGATACATATTAATGTGCGCCACCCTTGGCACGATCAGTGGCTGACGGCATTAATATTCCCTCTGATTTCCATGCACATGGGCATTAAAATACTGCCATTAACATCATTACCGCCATGGAAATATATCAACAAGTCATGTTGAATTAGTGTTAATGCGCCCGCTGACAGGGCGTGCGTTCCCCTCCGCCCGGCTGAAATGCCAGCATGCTGTTTTCTGCTCAGCCTGGCAGGAGGCCGGTTCAGTGCTGCCCACTCATGACCCTCAAACACTTGCTGTTGTCAGGGAAATGGATCTGCCTTTCTGTTGAGCTAAGTTCTTTTTTTTTTTTTTTTTTCAAATTGGATTAATTGGAGTAATAGGAGGTTGTCTTACCCTCCCTGCCATGCTTTTTATCTCCCGCTAATTGCTCTCGCCTTCCCTGCCTCCCTCTGTCTCTCCAACTCCAGACGATATTTGTGCTTGGTGTCTCTTCCCCTTTCTTCCACTCCCACTGTCAACCTTTTACCACAACAATCTCTGATCTCTTTGTCGTCTTTCCTTTTCTTTTTCTTTTTTTTTTGCTCCTTACTTCATCAAAAGCCATTGTTTGCTATTGAATTGACTGCTGGTTTGGTGGTGGAAACTGTGCTTTTCACACACTGGTATTGGAAAGAGGTGCTTATCTCACTTCCTGGGCAGAACACTGCTCTCATTCTGCTGCCCCAACAATGTCCACTATGAAATTTGGACATGCAGAATTGGACAGAGGGGGCGCAACCTCGCATACTGTAATGTTTGGTACATGCAGGCCAGACAGACTCATGCATGAACCCCAAACAATGCTGAATGTCGGTTCACCACCATGGATGGGGAAGAAAACTTGTTGCCATGGCAAACACATGGCCGCGTGAATCAGTGTTAGACGTCGTTGGCATTTTCCTGTCACCAGTTGAACGCACAAAGAACCAGCTGTTGGCCGTAGACTGGCTGCTGCTGTATTTATAAGCAGTGTGAATTATACAATGACATGACATGACAGGCGAGGGGGTCAACGTTTTCTCCAGGGCGAACGGGAAGCGGGAACAGCGCAGGCGCATGCTTCAGTGAAGTCTTACAATTCCTACAGTGTCTTGCTTGTTTAACGGAAACTGTCAGATAAATGTAGTGGAGTAGAAAGTGCATTTTTCGCCCTCTGAAATGTGGTGGAGTGGAAGTATTACCATAAAATGAAAATACTAATGTGAAGTACAAGAACCTCAAAGTTTTCCTCAAGTACAATCCACACAGTAAATGTACTTAATTACTTTCCACCTCTGCCAATACAATGACTTTGTCAGTATATATGGATTTTAATATTGTTCAATTACCCAATCAGGTAGAACCCCTGAGTACCTGAGTAATAGCAAAAAGACGGCAAAGGCTAATAAAATATAAAATATAAAAGGAAAAAGACTTTAACTAAACCATGGAAGTCACACAATAGACTATAAAAAAGAAATGTTGACAGCTGTCTTCATATTAAAGGATATCTCTACAAAAACTAACTGACCACTGAAAACCTGTGTGTGCTAAAATTAGATAAATTGCCACATGAAATAAAAGGCTGTGCCGTCATTACCTCACTTAACTGTAACATTAGTTGGCTGAATAAGTAAAACTCTAATAATGGTTAGCTAAACTGTTGCTATCTAAACTTACATTTGTAAGCCTTGCAAGATAAACTGTTAGTTTAACTGTAGAACAACTGTAACATTAGTTAACTGTTAGTATTAGCGTCCACTTGACACGATCTAATTAATAAACTCAGAAGGAAGAAGGAAAGAGGGTGAAGTATATTACAAGTTGGATGATCCAATAATTAGCTAAAGCTTCTCACATTTATCTATAAGCCCCTCCCACAGTCTCCCACCCACCCCAGTCCTCCCCTGTAATTAAACCTAAGTTGTTTTATAAGCTATTAACACAAATCTTTAATGCCTTCATTGTTTGTTGTTGTAATGATGATGAATATAAGTTAAGGCTACCTGCATGTGGATCTGCCTTATCAAGCGCCTCTGGAAGAGAAGGTCATTTACGAAACTCAAAATTGATCTAGGCCTACAACAACTTTGATAATTGATTCAAATACATTTTGATGCAAAAATTACAAAGTTTTCAGTTTTTCTTTTTTGTGAGACACTTTGACAGTTTTGGAAATGGTCTTGCTTACTGAGAACATCGATAAGAACATTTTGATATCTGTCTGTTTAGCTACAGCCACAGCTTGGTTCGCTCATCTTAATATGAGTAAACTACAGTAGTAACTATGTATAACGGCTGAAAACAGCCTTTTCTGAAGGATAATTCAAGGACATAAGTGAGTTTTAAAGTTGGTGTTAGGTGGGCTTTTTACATAGTAAGGATAAAACAGCCTCTGGTTTCCACTAGCTTATTTATGCTAAGTAAAGCAAATTGACTCCTGGCTGTAGCTTCATAATTAAGAGATACACAAGTGATGTCAACTTTTTCATCATGATGAAAGCGAAAAAGCTTATTCCCCCCCCCAAAAAAGTCAAAGTGTTGGTATAAATTTGCAAATTTTCTGCTGTTCTTTGCCAACATGAGTGAGAGTGAATTGAATATTGCTGGCTTTCAAAGTGTTGGCTGGGAAAATAAACAATCAATCAAAAAATGTAACCTTGGGTTCTGGGAACTTGTTCTTGAACAATTAATCAAATATTTGAGGAAAAAATTAAAGATTCGTTAATAATTAAATGAAATTGACACTTGCAGCCTTTGTACTTATACTCCCGTGTTTCGCTTTGTACGAATATGGGGAAAAATGTATAAAATAAGAGAAACTGTAAGAGTAAGTGGTAGAGAAAGCCAGCGATCCTTAAAATTGTCTTTTAGTCCCTACACGGGCTGCATGTTAAGTTTACGAGCACTGCACCTCATTATCAACCAGATTACTCAGCTAATCAGGTTAACAAGGAACTTCTCTCCGTGAGGCCACGAGCAACAAAGGACAAAGTCCCCACAGCAGCAGTTAAACATTTGCATGTGCAGTATAACCCGCAGGAAGAGGCGGCCGCTCAACAGAATATTAAACTCAAATCACAGGGATGAACTCACAGTGTCACCGCAGCTCTCTTCCTGCTTGGCCCTCTCTCTAGTGTGCACTGTATATCTGCATTGACTGTCTGAATCTGCAGATGGGACAGAGGAAGTGTTTTATGACTTTAAAGTCCAAATGGGACTTTCTGTCTCCCATACACACACACATATATACTGTAGACCCAGCCTCACTCACTTGTAACAGCATGTGGGACAAATTTATGTGCTGAGTATCCGGCACTTGCTGATGGTTAAAAATGAGTTATACTCAATGAGTTACAAGATGCCTGCTGGGCCGGAGGCTACATAAATCCTGGACTAGGCCATGTCACAGTGCCCAGCCGAGCCTGCTCTTGCTTATTAATAGCAATTTACCCACCTTGTGTTTGATGCAGTGCGGCTCTGGCTGGCCAGTCCACTGCAGGCCGCTCCCCTCTGTACTCCACTCCAGGTTCAATCCCCATTCCAGCTGGCTGCGGCCCGGGGTTGAGGCCTACACTGACACCTGCTGGTCGCCCGTGGTATCCTCAGAAGGGAAACAGCCTCTGTCTCCATTAACCCATGCAGTGATCCTCATCCTCATCATACCGGAGCGATGATAAAAACGTTATACGGCTAAAGGCGCGCACCACAGCGGCTCCATTCATATGGTGATTTGACCATTAGCCTATGACTCTGGACAAATGGCAGCCCATTATTGAGGTATGATGGGGGAGGGCTAAGCCTTTAAAAGTGGCTTAAAATCTCCCCTAAGACATTAAATCATGTCCTACTTTCTCTCCTTTTTTTTCTCTAAAAAAAAAAAAAAAACATTGCTGCCTTTAATGAATTACAAGACTGAGGCAGTCTGCAGAGTGGTGTCCTACTCCGGTTATAATATGTCTTGTTCACTCTCACTGTTTAAATATGTAGACCCATACTATAACTGAGTTGCTTTCTCTGTTAACTTTCCATGCTCGTCCCTCCTCCCTCCCTCCCTCCCTCCCTAACACCAGCAGTAGTAGGTGCATTAAACCTGATAGTCTGGAAGCTGTGATTTGAATGCACATCTTGTGTGCATCCGTGTGTGTGTGATATCTTTTTCATTCCTCAACTTGCAGTGTAAGTACCCAGGTAGTTCAGAGCTATTTCCCCCCTGAGGCCTCTTCATCACCACAATGTCTTTTGCTCTCCCCACATCATCTCTCCATGCACTAATTTTCTCTACACACTCTGCTACACACTCACACATATACACACACACACACACACACACACACTCACGTGCATACACATTCTCCCTCCCACCAGGTAAATTAAAGTTATTGGCTCTGAGGCAAAATAGTAATATCAACATGTCATCACGGGTGTTTTTAATAATATCAGCAGGATTATATTGACAGAGAGGATTAAATTGTTTTACACGGAAGATTATAAATCCTTGGAGGGGATATGGCATTGTAAATTGCTATTAACACTTGCATAAAACATGCAATTCCATCTCCTACTTAATGCATATCACTGCCACCTCTGCACACATTAACATACTATAATGGCCTGTGGTTGAAGAAATCCTCCATCACCACATTTTCAGTAGTATACCTCTTAATAGACATGCTGTATTGATCGTTCCATCAAACCATAGTGAGCCACGCTTGTGGTTTCAGTAACACGAGGCCTTAATGGACAGACCCACATCAACACGTGGAGTGGTGTATCCCTTATTAAAAGTAACTGTTCATCTTACTGCCTGATTGACTACATCCTATTGGTGTATATATAGAACTGCAGAATCGTCACTTTGTTCTTGTCCTCACTCCGACCTTCTCAATTTCACTGCAGAATATTAATTTGAACCAGTGATTAATATGGTATTGATTCTCAAAAGGAGCAAGATCTTCATCTATTTTGGTAAAAACCACTCTGCTGTAATGATCTAACCCCAAGGGCAGGTTTTTTTATTTTTTTTTTTTTTAGATTTGCTGTAAAGAAGATTTAAATAGATTCAACACCAGATTAAATGGCTTTCCAAGAAAGACTTCTTTATTTTTCCCCTGGAGAGCTTTGCTGCTTTTGTGCAGATGCGGCTTTTGTAATTTGAGGCTTATAGAGTCATGAGATACTGACAGACAATTCATTTCCACGTAATTGTGAGAGTAAGGAAGTTGTCTAGTCGGTTGTCCTCGGCCATCTGTACAGGGTGAACCGGCAGCATGTGATCAGAATACAAGTGGAGGCAGAGTCTGGTGACTTTATGAAATAATAACACAAGGTGGTGCTCTTGTCCTCTGCAAAAAAGCCTCTGTCAACCTGATGCTGGTCCTGTTGTATGTATAGAAACTGTATGTTATAATGTCTCTGAGGTCAGTTATCACTCGACTGGGTTTGAGCTGTTTGTCAAAACATTTGACTTTGACAGATCCAAGATAATGGCAGCAGGTAAGGGTCAGGGAATAATAATGTGGGAAGGATTTTTAAGAATGAATAATTCACCAACCGTCATACCTATGACAACATAAGCTCTAATGGGCTTCTTCTATTTCACGATGATCAGAAATGTTCAAAAATATTAAATAATTGAAGATTAAATGAAAATTTAATCACAAAAGAAAAAAATATGGGTAAATTCCCCAAAATAAACAATAATATGTTTATTATATTCTTGCTAAAGTGATGGAAATTTTATAGAATAACTTCACAAAGACTCACTATGATGATGATGATGACACTATGATGTCATGATAAACAATATAACTCCAAGTGCAATAAACTACACCCACGTCTAATCCAAGGGGGCAGTTGTCGGTCTGAGAAGTGAAGCTCACTTCCGCGTTCAAAAAACTGCAATCCCCTCGGATTCCTCTGGGGGCTGGTGTCAGAAGGGAGCATTCCCCATAGACCCCCATGTTAAAATCGCCAACTTTTCATCCTCAGTAAACATGTTAAAAGCCTGGTGTCAGAACGTTTTTTCGTCTCAATCGATAGTTTCTACCCCCGTTCACACTCTGAGGGGGGTGAATTTTTTTTTAACTCTACCGTTTTACTGTTATTAGGTTAAAACTCTGGCCAATTAGGGCGCGGAAACGTTGAGTGACAGGTCCGAGCAGCTCCGTGGACAGGCTGCTTCGAGGCCAGGGGGCGGGTTCTCGGCCGGCCAATCCAACATGGCGCTGTTCAGGCCGCCATATTTGAGTCACAAAAACGACTCCCCAAAACCAATGGGTGACGTCACGGACGCTACGTCCATTCTTTTTACAGTCTATGGTCTAATCCCATCTATTTGTCTGTAAAATCCAATAGTCAGTCTGAAAACAAACAATAGTTTAATTAGGCAAGTATAAGGGGGAGAAACTCCACATAAATGATACCTAATATGCTTCCTCAAGACTTTGCAGGTGTGATTTTGTTCACTGTTGACGTGGCATCACCATAGCAACTGAAGTAAACAGCCACACACCTGTTGTTGAATTGCAAATCAGCTACGGCTCAATTCTGATTGGTCCATGGAAGTAGGTAACTTCCTGGTTATTGTGTTGTTTTCCCAAACCAGACGACGAACCAGATCTAGACAGTGTTAAACTTTACTCAGTTTAGATTTTGTGCTTGATTTGCACAAAGTTCTATATTATAGTTTTATAGTTATATATTTTCAATGCCCCAAGAAGAAAACGCTGTGGTAACCTTAGTTAAACAGTACAGAGCCAATATTACGTGAGGGGGAAAAGGAAAAGTCTTTGCTTTCTCTTCCATTAGGCGAGCAGGGCTCAATATTAGGACACAGTGCGTGATCCGTCTCAGTCGGCGCAGCCCTCGTTAAATCGTTTAGAAAATTGCACAGGGCCGTTTTAATGTGATTAAGACACAAATTGAGCGCGCTACCCAACTCCTCCTCATAACTCCTGTGTCTCTGGACGATGAAAATGTCAGGCATGTGAAGTCGGAGAACAGAGAGAGAGGGAGGGAGGGAAGGGAGAGAGGGTAGGGGGAGACGTGGGTGCTTGTGTGCATCCTTGACCCAATCAGGTGGGAGCTCGGAACGACGCGCTCACGTTTGGTGTGTGTTATTCAGCGAGCGGTGTGTCGGCATGTGCGAGGAGGGGAGGAAAAGTGTGTTTTGTTTTGGGAAGGGCAGGCGAAGCCGGAGCATCCCATAGATGTCGGTGAAGCGAAGACTCACCCTCCACCCCTCCTTGCCTCTCTCTCTCTCTCTCTCTCTTTCTCTTCCTTTCTGCGGCCCTCTGTGGTCTCTCGGCCTTCCCCAAGTCATTTCAATCTAAATGCAAATTTCATCAACCTCCCACTAAAAAGACTGATATTAGTATCAAAGCCAATGTGTTACGGCTGTGTGCTGTGGACGTGTCACTCTCAATAGCATCTCCAGCGCCCAAAACCTGCCAATCTCCCTCCACGACTGAGAATGGATCTTGGCTTTCTTTTTCTGTCTTTTCCCCCCCTTTCTCTCTCTCTCTCTCTCTCTCTGTGTTTCTGTGTTTCTGTGTTTCCTCCCCATCGCCCCTCCCTCCTCTTCCTCTTCTTCTTCCTCTCTCACTCATCCGCACTCATGCTCGGGCTAACATCTTCCCTTTTCTGGCTACTTTGATCACTCCCAGTTCCTTAACTACGCCCTCTTGCATCCCCCCTTCATATTTGGCCTCGTCTAACCTTTTCTCCGAGAAGCCCACCACATAGAACCTCATTAGTCGTCCATATGTTGTGCTTCTCCTCCCCGAGCCCTCTTGCCCCAGCCCCAGCTCTGCACCAAGAAGCCGCTTCACTGGGACTCTGCACATGCTTGCAGACCCCGACAGAGAAACACAACAGAAACACACTCGGCTCCCCTCCGCAGTCACACACATCTCTCCCTCCCCCCCACCTCCCTTTTTCCTCCCTCTCTGAAAACGTCCATCCTCCATTTTCCTCTCCTTTTCTGTCCTCTCTCTGTGTTTGCAGTGAGGTGAGGGGAGGTGGAGGTCCAGGATGGAGGGAAGGGTGGAGAGGAGGAGAGGAGAGAGAGAAGAGGAGAGGCAGAGCGCCCCAGGGAGGCTGCGCTCCAGGGGTTGTTAACATGCAGGTTGCATATTTCTGAATTGCAGAGCAGCCTTATCTCGCCGTGCTGGGTCACTGAAGCACTTCCTCTCTCTCCCTCTCTCTCTCTGCGTGCGTGCCTGAGTGTGTGCACTGTTTTTTTGTGTGTTCCCGTGCAAATGCGCTGCGCTCTCACGTGCGTGTCTGCATTTGAGAGCGCATGTGCCCACATACGTGCACATGTGTACATGTGAGCGTGCCGGCAAACAGCGGGAAATGTGAAGCTGTGATGGGCTGGGATTTTCTGCCTCTCTCTCTCTCACACACACACACACACTCACTCTCTCTCTCTCTCTCTCTCTCTCTCTCTCTTTCTTTCTCGCACTGCAGCAAGAAACACTCATCAAACTGCAACACGCATCTCGCAGAAGCCCTCAGATACAGCAGCAGCAGCAGCAGCAGCAGCAGCAGCAGCAGCAGCAGTGGAGCCCGGGCCTCCTGTTAACACACAGACATGACACAGCGACAGCCAACAGCTCAACACTCTGCTCCCCAGCTGGCTCTGCTCTCAGGTGGGCCACTAAGGTCTGCCAGATAAAAGCTTGCTCTGCAGGGTGTTTATAGGCATTCGAGCCGGGGGGGTTGACTCCCTGTGCTGCCGTCAAGCCCTCACCCCCACATACAGCACACCTCCCCTTTAATATGTGCTGTCCGTGTGCCTCCCGTGTGCCTGCAGTCTGGTGGTGTATAGGGCTTAAGTTAAGGGTTCAGGGCCCTGTGTGCGTCCTTGGGAGGTCAGACTCTCTCCCCCCATACGTCTTCAACATACAGCCCTGCTCTTAATGAGCTTCTCTCCTTAACATCTCTGTCACGATCCCCCCTCCATTTGTCACAGCGCAGCAGCGACACTATTTTCATATACGTGCCGCTGTCGTCATTATCCAATAATGCGGTGTCGTGCCGAGGTCAGAGTTTAGACTGCAGGGTGTGTGCGAAGAGGAGGATCACGTAATTGTTATGGCGGAGATTGCGTGGCTTCTGCTAAATGTTTAATTAGGTCTGTTTCTGTTTTGACCTTAGTAAAGTGTTTTTGAGTGCAGTGCAGAGACAGCTAGGGTATGGTGGCAGTGCAAGTGTGCTCGCAGTAAATCCTCCATATTTGCATTATGCATATATCTCTGACCAATAGTCGTAGTGGCAGTGGGAAAACTGACATTTCAGCACAGGTTAAGGTTGTCTGAGCCTGCAGATTATTTCTCTTTTTTTTCCATTTAAGAACAGAAATTACCACCTGATTTATTCGTTGGCTGATTTAAGTCTTTTTCTGATATAGCAGTATAGTATATGTCTTTTTCTTGTGCTTTCAAACTTTGCAGGTGAGCTGAGTGTAATTTAGAAATTTATGAGCACTGGTTGATCCACTAGAGACAAATAATGTTTGTGTCATGTTCATTCAGTTTGTTGTTATCTCATTTATATAGATTTGAACTAAGAGGGGCTTGTGAAAATGAAGTGTGTGATTATTCATTTTAGGATGATTTTTGCCCTTAATGTAGTTATTCCTATTTATTTTATCTACATTTTCCAAGAGTTAACTCCAGCGCAGCACTGAGTCCATCTTTGGATAATAAAAGTTTTCTATTGTTCAGCAGAAAAAGGTTGGGCCTCCGCTCCATATTCAGTGTTTGAACCATATTCGAGGGATCATTGCAAAAAATGTGTGTTCATGTATTCATGAGGACAATCAATCGGTTATCTGAATTTTTTACTCGCTAATATCATTATCGGCCCCAGAAATCCCATTTTGGATGGCCCCTACAAAACATAACCAAAATCGATGCAGCAGAATCAGAAAATATGTATTATATTATGTTAATATTTGCTGCAATACAAGTGCTAGCCCTGAAGACCTGTTAAAAAAACAAAAAAAAAAAAACACTTTTACGTGTAAAATGATAATTTTGACCCGTCTGTGAAGTGTAAATCTTCTCTTTGATTTCAACAGTTGCACAAAAAATGCAGATTTTCATCCCAAATCAGTAATTTCTGTTCAAATGTCTCTCCCTCCATGTGCACTCATGCATGTTTGTTAATGTGTGTGTGTTTGTTTGACTGTGTGTGTTTGTGTGTTTTGCGTGAGAAGAGCAGAGACCGATCAGGAGGGGAGGGGGGGGGGGGGGGCTGTGACCCGTCCCTGGGGTCTCTCTTCATGACTGAGTGGACTTGCACTTTGCAGATTCAGGTTCAAAAACGCTGCTTATAATAGACACACTTTGGATCTTAGCAACCAACATTGCTCTTGCTCTTCACTGCAGCTCAAGGTTGAATGGAGCATGTGCTCGTTGAGAATATAACATGTCTGTGCTAAACTACAACATGTGCATCCCGGGTCCTTGAGGAGCACTCTACCAGAGGCAAAGCTCTCCGCTTCTGCCTCAGCTGGCTCCATTGTTGATCTCTGGCCCCTGCAAATGCATTACAGCAATATATTTGCCACATCCAGGCCAGTGTATTTTCTCAGAGGAGTCCTTTTCAGCTGCTGATATGGCTTAGCTTAAATCCCCTGGCCCTGTGACGACACACCAAACGCAAATGGGCCACACCGAGTAGAGGGTTCAGGGGTTTAGAAAGCAAAGCGTGAGCGAGAGGCTGCTAATTACTCTTCCCTCTCCTATCTTTCATCAAATCAAAGAGAAAAAAAGCTCCATTTTGAAATCACCAGCTTCAAACGATTTGATCCGCAATCTTGTAAAACGCGGGATTCACCATCTCGCGTGTTTGTGCACTTTCTCTACACTTGCATGTAGTCGCATGCTGTTTGTGAAAGCTGACCCTTCGTAGGATTAAATATTTAAAACGATGACGTCGTCCAGCTGCCCTGTCAAATCTTTGATGCTCAATATCTCAGCCTTTCACCCAGATTAAAAAAAAAAAAAACATTTAAATATCACATAAGCACATAAGAGACAATTAATCCCATAGAATATGACACAGAGGATACGTCACAGAGGATAAATGCAGAATCTTAATTCATCTTAAGTTAATTTCAGGTTAAATTTAAGTTCTCCAGCTGTAAAAAGTTTTATTGTATCACTGATGTTTGCTGATTTATCCACTTGAAGCTAAATATGAGTTCAGGTGTATGTTGAATGTCTTTATGCCCAGCCCTGAACACAATAAATCTTCAACCTCTACATTTTCCTCCACTTCACTTCTCCCTCTTTATCGCCTTTTACTTTGAAGGATGTGTTTTTATTGGTTTGTGTGTGTGTATCCCCCTCCCTGCGTCTTATCTCTTCTGCATGGCTGGCTCATTTCTCCAACTGGCCCGGGTTGTGTGAGTCAGGGTTCCCGCGGTGAAAAGGGAGACCATGCAGGGTTGGTGGTGGTGGTATACTGTAGTGGTAGTGGGAGTGGTGTTGAGGAGGTGGGTGGGGAGGGGTGACGGGCCGAGGGTCCGCACACACGAGCCGGACAGCGAGAGAGCGGCTCGGTGTGGAGCGGAGCCCTGAGGCTGTTTTTGGCGTCGTAGTGATTGGAGCGCAGGATGAAAGGTGTGCTTGGGTGGGTGTTGGGCGAGGGTGGGGTGGAGGGGTTGGTGGTGGGGTAGGGGGGGTTTACCTGAGCCAAGGAGAGAGGTTTCTAACTGCATGGCCGCTCCGGTGATTGACAGGCCGGTGGGCTGATTGACAGGCTAGCTGGCAGAACAAGGGGAGTGTGGGTTCACAGCTCCATGCTGCTGCCAGCAGGCATCAATGAGGCTCTGAGGTCCACCAAAGGCCTGGATGAGTAATAAGTCATGTAGCGCCGGCTGCTGTGGACATCCTCCGCTCCCTGCAGCACCTTCACTTAAGGGATGGAGAGAGGAGGAGGGAGAGAACTGGAGAGGGGTGGAGAGGATGGATTAAAGAGAGAGGTTTTTTAAAAAAAGAAGATATTTGGTACCTTTTCAGAAACAGCAACACAATTGAATTAAAGGAGACATATTATGCTGCTTTTCAAACAAATTAAAATAGTTCCCAAGTGTCTTAAAGACATGTCTGTGACATGCTTTGGTCAAAATACCCCAAGGATCAAACATCACGGCTCTTTACTCTCAAAACAGCCCTGTTCAGAACGGCTGGTTTCAGTGGCTGTCCCTTTAAATGCAAATGAACCACTGCTTGCCTGAGTCCCGACCCCTTCTACCGGCCCCAGGTAGGGGTGGGGTTATGCAAATTCGAATCCTAGTTACATCACTGGAAGACAACCGAGGGAACAGCTTGTAAAACCACATGGATTTCAATCTAGGGAGCCTGCACATTACAGATTTTTTTGTCAATTCTCACATTTTGGAGGCCGGAAGGCAAGACAAACACCCAAATATATGTTAAAGAGCCTTAAATGTGGTATTTCCATAATATGTCCCTGAATTAGATCAGAGTTAATGGAGATCAGGGTCCATGCACGCTATTGTTTCTGCACATGTGTGTGTAAATCTGCATGTGTGTGATGTTTGGGCTTCAGGAGAGGAACTGTGCAGGAAGATGTCCGATCTAGTCAGGCTATGCCACTGATCCCGGGCCGCTGACTCTGCTCCCAGGCCTTGTCAGGTCCTGCTCCTCTCCCTCTCTCTTTCTCTCTCTCTCTCTCTCTCTCTCTTTATCACTCTCTCTCTCTCTCTCTCTCTCTCTCTTTCTCTCTCTCTCTCTTTATCACTCTCTCTCTCTCTCTCTCTTTCTCTCCCTCTCTCTTTCTCCGACTTCCTTCCTCCCACCCCTCCCCACACCTCTAACTCTGCCACGGAGTTGACAGCTTGGCCCCAACAGCGCGCTAACCACATTACCTGAACTCACCACAGTCATTATCCTGCACTGGATCCACTGGAGCTTGAAAGTCATTCCAACTCCTCTGCTGGTCGAGGTTAATAGGTGTGTGGATGTGAGATTACATCCCAAAGTGGCGTCCGGCAAAATCCCGAAATTCAATTCATTCGTGGGAACAGCTCAGAAGGACAGGTGCCGGGGGGCACGTGTTTTTTCTTTCTTCCTCCTCTTTTCTTGTTTACGCCCCCCTGACCTGCATCTCAGATTTGATGATAAGAGACAGCCACACGTGTGTGTGTGGGACATTCCTGTCCATCTGAAGGCATCAACAATATACAACTCCACCGCTGGGAGAGAAGCTTCGTCATTTCCTGAGCGTTAAATTGAAATTGAAAATGGAGTTGATCTATATAAACCCAGTCTTTTTCTAATCTCAACATTATAATATTCAACTATAATTCTTATGTTATTCAGATGTTATTCAGTTATAATATTAGTTTAGATATGTAATGTAGAACTTTTCCACATTAACACAGATTGACTGATATATTTTTGAGTTGATTTTTCCAGCAATTCTAAAACATAGGGAAATTGATTGTAAACTGATTAATCATTTATTATCACCTGTCATTGGTGTCATATTGTTTATTATTTAGATTGAAAGACCCTTCTCAGCAGAAGTTACATACGTATTAACACTTATACAGCTAATAGTTATATTATAAAGTCACCATTGGCTGCTATTTTGCAGATGCAGATGAGTGAGTGTGTTTTTTCTCAGGGTGGAAATTACGGTGGCCCTGAGGGCTCAATGCACTGCAAATTCAGAAAACATCTTTATCTGCAGAAAATCACAGCATATGCAAATGAACAAACAAATGCATGTGTTGATGAAGATGTTTTCCCGAATTTGCAGCTCCTCTGTGGATTTGCACGTGTTTTCTCAAGTCGCAGTGTGTTGAGCTCTCAGGGCCACCGTAGGAAGAAACTAAAAACAGCAACTGTTATATGAATATTTATCACAGCAGCTGATGGATAGTAATATAAATGAAATATGAGCACACGTACATGTAAGTAGAATACAGTTTTTTATGTTGTTTTGGTGCAGTTGAATCCATCCATATAGCAGGGAACAACAGAAAACTGGAAGGTTTCCAGCTTATAATATTAAAAAATCTGATAAATTGGCAAAGCAATATGTGACTTGGACCTCGGCAGCAGGTTCATGAATAAAGTTTGAAGTGTGTTTGGACTCGTTTAGTTTGAATATAAAACTAAATCAGGTGATTCATGGAAATATCTCTTCCTAAATAAGGATCAAAGATCAATGATTTTATTGAAAAGGTCAGAGAAAAACACAAGAAGGCTCCAATTTATAATCATCTATGGCGCGATGGAGAAACTCAGTGAGAGGTGCAAGCGCCTCACGTTGAGTCTGATCCTGTCTGCCAATTTGCTTGAGATTGCATGTCGCTGTCAGACGGGATGTGTTGAGGACGTAGCGCCGTGCCACACGATGTTGCAAAGCCAGCCATGTAGCCACAGAGAGTATGGTCGCTTACACAAACATTACATCAGACGTGTCACTACGAATGGGCACAGAGGCAGAGATGGATGGACGTGTTACCTTCACTCTGCCACAGTGCAGCTCAGACAAAAATGAGGGGCCATGCAGGCAGCCACTGCACGAAACAAGAACACTTCTTTTTTAATTTCAAAACCAATTTGGTGGACGTAAAAGGATGAAATAGATGTTTTTTGGTTGTTTTTTTTGAGATCCATAATTTAGCCGTAGCAGCCCCGTCCTAAACTTCACAAAAGTCCGAGCTGACTGATAATCACCGGCAGGAATCCGAGAGTGCTGAGCCCATTAACAAGAGGAGATTTTTTTTTTTTGCCTTTTTATTTTTTTGCTTTAAGGGCAGAAAATCTCTATGTTTAACTCCTCTGCATTAGGAGCCAATTACACGGCTGAAAAAAATGACCCGGGGTAGTTTGGTGTCCAAGGTTGTTTGTGCTGACATTCTGCTTTTCAAATGCCAGTCTGTTAATTATGCAAATGGACTACACGGCCCCTGTATAAACATATACGTAAGCCCCTTTATGTGTACACAGTACCATATATCCTGCGAGTTATTAAGAGACAGCCAGCCCTTGTTTCAATATTATAAAAAAAGAAAAAAAAATTGAAATATGGAATGACCCCTCCAGCTGCAGCGAGCTTCCCTCTTCCAGTATCCCTCTCAGACTCTCAGGCCCTCACTCTCCTCCTCCCCTGTCCTCTTTTTTTTTTTCCTTTCCTTGTGGTGGTGCAGCTCTTTGCGCAGCGATGCTATGCGACACTGGCCAGCTTTAGAGAAGGCGAGTCCACATTGCATTAATTCTGAGCAGAGAGAAATCCAGTATCAGATGTAATGGGTTTGATTCCAAAGCCCTGGGGCGATGTTCTGCGCTGCTGTAATGGTGGTGGGAGTCGGCAGAGATCCTGCACTCATCAGAATGCCGCCTAACACACACACACACACACACACACACATACACACACACACACACACACACACACGCTTCCTTCTCATGTCTGCTTCCTCATTCTTCACTTCTTGTCTATGCTCTCTTCATCTCCATCCCTCCATTTCTCTCTCTCCTTGGATGACCAGAGGTGTAGCTACTCCTCCCCCGCCTCCGACTCTTCCCAACCTCCTCGCCATGTTGTTGCCTAATTACTGTCTCTAAACAAGGGACTTTGTCCCCAGCAGTCCTGAATTAAGTGTCTGCTGCTCACTCGCAGATGGATGATTGTGTCCCCCCACCTCCTCCTCTTCCTCTTCCTTGCTGACTTCTCTTCAGCTGAGGCCAGTTTCAGTCAGGTATTCTGTGGAAAAAAGGAGCATCATGGGATAATGTTGAATAAGCCTCAGGGAAAGTTTCCCTCTTCTTGTTTGGCTCTTTTTTATTTTTCTCTCTCCCTGTACTTTAATTGAAGAGCAGCCTGCCATCATGAGCGGGGCAGCTTTCCAAGACGACATATGATTGGTTAAAGGACTAACAAGACTAATTGTCGCCTCTAATCAGTGTTATCACATTGTAAAGAAAAAAACACACAAAAAAAGAGAGAAAAGGAATATTTGGCTAATCAAATGTACATCAAATGCAGTTTGATATTCAATTAAATATTTGACCCATATAAAATGATGAGGTACAACGTTGGAGCCATAAAGAGGCGTTTAACTTAGTGGAACTCATGCTTTATCATGCATTTAACAACTTTAGCCTGGTGTTTTCTTTTTAGGGACGGGGCCGGCTCGGGCTCGCTGGGGTGGAAGTAAAGCTTAATGGCTCTTTGGCGACCATGTCTTTGAATGCTTTATGACAATGGATGTGGATGTGCACCTCTTCTTTTTTTATTATTATTTTATTTTATTCCTCTTCACAAGTCCAGAGACTTCAGGGGGGAAAGTCATGAGACAAGAAGTAATAAAACAGCATCCAAAAATATCTCCTGTAATCTTTTGCTGTTGAATAAGTTATCCTCTGTGTGATGTGTGTGATGTGTGTGTGTGTGTGTGTGTGTGGCTATAGCCTGGCCTGCTTTCTGTACAGTGGTGCAATAGACTCTCCATCCTCTGCCACACGTTCCCCAGCTGCTTGAAAAACGGGGGCTTAAGCACCTCTAATGTTGCGTAACGCTCACACCCGGAACAAGCTGCCGTCCTCTGGTCGCTTCCCCACTCCCCTCCCCTCCCCTTCTCATCCTCTCTTCTCCTCTCCCCTTCCCTCCCCCCTCATTGCAGCTGGAGCCTTTGGGGAGAATCGAGGGGGCTTCCCTGGGATCACCACAAAGATGAGGAAGCATACGTTTACAGCTTTTTTCCTCCGTCTGCTGGGGCTCCCCCTTATTATTGTGATGGATGGTGAGGGAAAAAGGGGAGAGCGGTGGCCCCGGCCTCCTTATCACCTACCCATGAGCGGCGAGCAGCTCGAGCGATGGTGAGGTAATTACACCGTCATTATAATACGCACTTGTGCACAAGCGTACACACTCTTCGCACTACATAAACACAGTGCCCTACACACCAGATGGGGTCCGCAAAGTCCTCAGCCTGATCGCTCCCCCCCTCCCTCCATACGTCTCTCTGCTCCTCTATCTTCTCCACGGCTCGCTCTCTTCACCAACAAGGGAATTTCAGGCGTCCAGAAAAGCTCTGGACCATGGACTGTGTTTATATAAATGTGTGTGCTCCCTATAAAGAGGCATACAGCGCCTCTGTGCATGCTGGTTCTTACCATTAGCAGGGCCTGTTTAGCGCTGGGCTCGCTCCATCATTGACAGGCTGACAGATGTGGATGTTGTCATGATGCCATGGAGCAAGACCCCCACCACCACCCCCACACCCAACATGTTGTAGATCAGCAAATGAGTTCCTCTCGGCGGACTAGACGAGACTGGGTCACCGTATAGCAACAGTCTACATGTTTTCTACTAATTATCTAGTTGAACTTTTGACCTTTTGAAACGGGCTGTTTCATTTTCCTTGACCTCTGGCCTCACCCTGGAGCCGTATCCGTTCATGCTCCATGACGTCACTTCTGGGGTGTGGTTACAGGTCTGATAACACCCAAACCACCTCCAGTGTCTGAGGTGTGCTTTAAAGAGGAACTATGCAGGATTTTTCCCATCGCTAAAAGCGTCGGACTAATTGGGATGGTTAAATAAATGACTTGTAACTTGTTATGAGTGAGAATGGAAGGTCTCTGTCTTACACCTGCCGTCTCATGGCTGAAAACCAACCTTGCAGCATCAGTGTAGTACTTGGCCATCCCCCTGGTGTCCCATCTCTCGTCTTTGTGGCACCACGAGACAAACGCGCTCCGTTACCCGTAATCTCTTGTTTATGACAGTTATGACTACATAAATATTCACGTTGTAACGTCGTATATGTTATATAATGTTATCCACCGCTCCATGGATTGCTTTTTTCGCCGTCTTCATTAAAAACAAATGCACATGGCCGGATGCAGGGTTAGCAAAACAGCGGAAAAGCATCCAGACTTGCATAGTTCCTCTTTAAACACTGGAACATTTCAAAAAATACATTTGAAGGAGATAGATAGAAGATAGTTAAACATTTTGGCAAAATTGCCCATTGCCATAATCCCTCTAGTCATGAGGGTAGGTTAATTACCTTTAATTGTCGGTGCATGTTGTTTTGAGATCCACGGTTCACATTCACCACGCTATCAAATAATCATGTGACATTACGAGACGGAGTTGTGTAGCCGGAACTACTTTCCAGACACAGCTGCTGGGCGGAGGGATTTAAAAAGTAGTTCCGAGTATTTGCTTTGCATTATACATCATTATTTCATAGCGTGTTGAATGTGCAGGTCACAACTTGTCGACAAGTGCGTTTTGGAGTTGTTGGATTGTGTATTTTATGAGTTTGATGATGGACAGGGGACTACTGTATCCTGAGCGGCTTGTGTCTCTGCCCTGTGGATCTCAAAACAACATGCACCAACACTGCCAATTAAAGGTATTTAACCTATGCCTATGACTATATGGATTATGGCAATGGGCGAATTTGCCAAAATGTTTAACTATCCCTTTAATCATGTTTTTCTGATGACTCTGGCCTAACTTATATTGCTCTCCTTCTCATCTGTGGACATGTAATTGATTTTATTTATACCCTACTTTGTCTTTCCTATGTGTTCAGGAGATCATTGTAAACGTATTCCCTGCATGCACAAAAGAAATCACATGCACGTAGTGACGCCTCTTTAAAATCAAATGTTTGTTTTCCGGCTCATGTGACACACTGATGCTCATATACATGGAGATGTGGAGAGTATAAAGTGAGTTGTAGACAAAAACGTCCATGCCACCCATAACTGCCGTATTGTAAAGCTAGGCTAAGCTAATATAAAGAGAGTCTAAACAAAGTAGCATCACCCCTAAAGCTAACTAATGTCGTTTCACCTAGAGATGCTGCACAGTGTTACATGACCACCAGACACACGTCAGTCTGCAAAGATCAATAAAGTTGCGTTTGAAATATTCATTTTGACTGTGCATGCACGCATGTAAAGGTATGGGATGTAGCCGACTGCAGTAACACAAAAACATAACCATTCAGAGTTGAAACAGGTCAAAATTGCCCTCAGTATAAAAAAATCTGCATCTAAATTTTCAGCCACAAATTCTCGATGAGATGAAACGTCGTGTTGGAGTACGACAGAGACAGTCGATGAGAAAATAAGACCCAGTGTGTCAGAGACATCAGACGAGCCTTGAAGGTCTATTTCATGTCCTTGGCAGACACACACACCTCTTGTTGCTAATTGTAACACAAAGGAAGAGGGAATTGGCTACTAAATAAAGTGTGGAAACGGTGTCAGCTCTTTTGGTTAGGTCGTTGGACACGGGCACGGCGACGCTGTTTGAAGCGAGCCAGTCGAGCTGGAAGAGTTTGCCCCATTTCTTTGCCACAGTTACTGGCTTACTCATGTACGTGTGTTAGTGAATTATGCATATTGATAGATTCCCAACAGAAGCTGGAGGATGGGCATGTTTTTTTTTTTTTCCATGAGAATAAACAAGAGAAATTATACACCATGGAAGTGTGCAGTCAGTCTATAAATAGCTGCTGTGCTTTTTTTTCTTTCTTTTTTTTTTTGCCTGGGGATGTAGTTGCATTTTTTTTTCTTTCTTTCTTTCTTTTTTTTTTACAGGTCAGACTGTGATCTTCTCTTAAGCCTCTGCATTGAGACGCAGCCGACACATCTCTGGGGTGCTGCTGTCGCTGGCTCTTAGAGGGGGTCCCTTTAATCGCAGAAAGCATGGGGTGCATCTCATCAAGGAGAAATCAGTGGGTGGGTTAGTGGGCTTGGGGAGAGGACATATCATTGGGGAAAGGGGGAGGGAGGGAGGGGAGGGGGGTCCCTAAGGTGATGCTTTTTCAGATTGGAGAAGTTATATAGTACAAGGGGTCAATTTTGAGGAAGATCTAAAAAATAAAATAAATAAATAAATAGCCTATATATAAATTCAGCTTCATAAAAAAAAATGGCATCAGATGAATGACATGTGAGAAGTGAGTGGCATCTGCAGGCGGACTGCTGCTAGTCTGTCTCCCCTAAAAGCCTTCACAGGAAATCAATAGTGGTCTCCATAAGAATTAATCTGGGATCCACACTACTACCGTGGCAGGCGGCCAGCTGAGTGATGTGTGCGGTTTAAACGGCCCCCGCATCCTGCCCGCTTATCTGGAGGTGTCCCGATGATCGCTCGGCTCTCTACTCGTCTCGTCTGGCTGTTTTATTTATTTCTTTATTTATTTTTTCTCCCCTCTCTCTCTCTCTCTCTCTTTCACTCTTTCACTCTCTCTCTCTCTGCTCTCTCCCTCTCTCTTTTTCTGTGTATCCCAGCCCTCCTCCATCTCTTCCTCTTCTTCCTCCTCCTCGTCCTCCTCCTCCTCCTCCTCCTCCTCCCCTCCCTCTCCCCGCTAAGTTCGATGCGATCGGCTCTGGGCCCTGCCGTGAGTTCTCGGTGCGGGCGACAGCGCTGCTGAACATGGCGTCAGACGGGATGATTTTAACGAACCACGACCACCAAATCCGGGTCGGAGTCTTGACAGGTAAAAAAAAAAAACTAAACAAAAAAAGAAAAAAGAAAAAAGAAAAATCCGCAACGCGATTCTTCCACCGTTCACCTTCTTTTTTCATCGTTACCTATCGCTCTCATTTCCATGTATTCATTTCCGCCGGCTGTCCGCCCGGGTCTTCATACATGTCGGCTGGATTTTGCGTGGCAGCAGCAGCAGCAGCAGCAGCAGCGGGGATGATGATGATGATCCTCGGTCTCTTTTTGCAGCCTCTTGATTTGAAACCATCACTCTTTCTCCTTTCATTTCCTTTTCATCCCTATAGCCTATACCCTCCTCTCTCTCTCTCTCCATCTCTCTCGCTCCCTGTCTGTCTTTCTGCTGTGCATACATGTACATGCTTCCATTACATCCAGCGCTTATGCGGTGCAAAGCGGTAAATGTGCGGGTCTCTGCATTGGGGGATTTTTTTGTCCGCTCATGTAGCCTAGATTTCTATTTCTTGCCGAGCCCGTTTTTTTTTTTTTCTCCTTCTCTCTCTCTCTCTGTATCTCGCTGCTGCTGCTGCTGCTACTGCTGCTGTGGAGAAGAAGAAGAAAAAAAGAAGAGCTCAGTTTATGTGTATTGAATAATTCATGTCCCGATCTGCGTGTCAGAGCTGAAAATTACAGCTGATCGTGTGTTGTGTCGCTGCTAAACATGCCCAGGCTTAAAGATCTCATTATTGACACCCAGCTGACCACAGCGATTTTTTTGGGGATTTTTTTTTGAAGTGTTGCTCACGACAGTTTCAGCTGAAGGTGGATGTGGATGGTGGTGATGATGGTGGTGGTGATGATGATGATGATGATGGTGGTGGTGGTGGTGGTGATGATGATGATGAGCGCATCCTCGGCCTATTAAGAGCACTTGGATTATGTGGAGGGGGGGAAAAAAGGAGTGAAAATGCGTATCGGATGTGGCTTATTTTGTGAATGACAGTGCGGACAGAGGAGTTTTTATTTATTTATTTATTTTAGTATTATTTATTTATTTATTTATCTCAAACATGACACATGATCGCGGGCTCCGGCTTGCTGTGGCGGGGCTCGGGTAAATCCTATAGCCTATACTGACATTCCTCTAAATGCAGCGCGATGACGGCGCGTCTCTTCACTCAGGCAGCGACGGCAGCGACCGGGGAACGTGATGTGCTCGCAGCCGATGTGTGCGGCTTTGAGGCGGCGGATGGTGTTAGATCTGGTCGCCGCCGGCCTTCATTTTTTTCTCCCCCGTCTCTCTCTTTCTATATATATATTTATATATATCATGCGTGTGTGTGTGCGTGTGTGTGTGTGTGTGTGTGTGTGTGTTGCCTATTGCTTTGTCATGTTTCTGATCGTCAACCATCACGCCAGGCGAATCCAGCGGTGGTTGCTGTCATAACCGGAAAGTAAATGAAACAGGCTGTTTTTTTTTTTTGGAGGATGTTGGAAGCAGGGTGGTGATTGGAGGGGGGTGGGGGTGTGTGTGTGTGTGGGGGGGGGGGTATTGGTTGTTGGTGATGGGGTGGATGCATGTCCAGAGGAATACCCCCCTCCCCTCCTCCTCCCAACACCACCCATCACTCCTCTCCCTCCCTCCCTCCCTTCATTCTTTCCTTTCCTCACCCAGCTCTCTCCCTCCCTCTCTCCTCCTCAACTCCTTTCCCTCCCTCTCTCCCCTCTCTGTCCATCCTGTGTGAGGCTGGGTCGATCAATATTTCATGAAAGCCGTGATCTCACACACACACACACACATACGGTATTCCTCCATATGGAAATCCGGCTCGGAGGAGGAGGAGGAGGAGGAGGTGGTAGCCGATGTGTAGCGGTGGAGGAATGACTGTGTAGACCCTCTCTCTCTCTCTCTGTCTCTCTTTCTCTCCCAAAATCTGCCAGGGAAACCCCCACCACCAATTACAAACACCAACACCAACACCACAACCACCCGTCGTCTCCTTCTCCATCCCTCCTCCTCCTCTCCTCTCCTCTCCTCTCTCCTCCAGAGCGCTGTCCGTGGTGCTGAAATCCAGCGTCACTCACAAATCAGTGCGGTACTGACCCTACCACGGTAAATACTGCATCAGATAGATACACCCAGGCATGTAAAGGAGGATTAACCCCTCTACTCACTTTTCTCTTCCATCTCCATGACCATTTTTTTTTTTAGGGGGGAAGGGTGTCATCAGAGTGTGAAGACAAACTGAGGAGGATTTGGTGTGTTTTTTTTGTTTATGTAGGCGGTTGTTTGTTAAATACTGAGCAGGGGAAGGTCAGAAAAGACACCTCACTTCCTTCTAGTTTTTTAACACCACGTCGGTGCCCACGCCGTCATCAGAGCGGGTTAATTTCTCCATGTATCATCATCAGTCACTTGAATCCCCAACTGTATCCCCAGCAAAGTGACAGATTGCCAGTTTGATCTCGCTGTGCAGTGTTGACAATCCGCGCATACATATGCCGACGTTGAAGACGCGCAGAGACACAAGCGACAGGCTTATTTGTCTTTTTGATGTATTTATGTGTGTGTATATGGAATAGGGAGGAGGGGAAACAAAAGCATCAGGAGGAGGAAGGGCATTAAAGTTGCCATGTTTTACATGACCTTTAGCCTTTTAAGAATCTAATAACGGCTGGGATTACTCATGGCGACGAAGATGTGCTGTGTGATTCCCTCATTAGAGAGGGGATTGAGGGGAGAGGGGGGATCGTGATATGATGTATTTTGACAGCAAAATCTCCCCTGCCGAGTCGCCGAGCCGCCGAGAGGAAGAGAAGCTCCCAAATATTCAGGTTGACTGGATCTTTCTCACAACGCAGAACCTTGTCGCCACACCTCAGTCTTGTACCATCCACAGCGTTGGAGCTGTTCGTCTGCTGTGGTATGTGTGTGTGTGTGTATGTGTGTGTGTGTGTTGCCTGTGTGAGCAGAATGCTAATGGAGTCTGAAGCAGTGCTCAATCTCCCTCCCCTGCCAGGGTCAAAGGTCATCCGTCCACTCCCTTGCATCCAGTCAATAGGGAGCAGATGAGACCTTGGCTCACCCTCTCTCCATCACTTAGCCCCACATCCCTGCAGACAGGTGACAGAGCCCAGGGGACGGCTCTGTTTAGACCCTGGACACACACGGTGCAGGGGACGGGAGGTTGGTGTGTCCAAACGTGGTCAAAATTTCTGTTGATGTGAACAGTTAAAGGGATACTTCACCCAGAATCGATACTTCACCCAGAATCGATAATTCACCGTTTCTACTCACCGTCATGCCAAGGAAGGGTTGGGAGAACTTTCAGAGTCATCAAAACGTTTTTGTAATTCCAGGGGGGGTCCGGCTGGCAACAGATTTTCATATAATGGCGGCGGATAGAGTTCACTTTTGAATCGTCCAAAACACTATGAAACATCCAAATACCTCCATACTGCTCGTCCGTACTGACCCAAGTGTCCTGAAGCCGTGACATGAAAAAGTTGTTTGGAAAAAATTAATTTGATCTCCTTGTTGTAGCAGTAGCTCCCAGTGGCTCTGTTGGTGTTTATGCGCATGCGCGAGATTTGCTGCAAGATGTTCGTCTGTCGTTGTAAACCACTGGATGTGTGATGTAAACATGGAAGAACATCTCACAGCAAATCTCACGCAGCCACTGGGAGCTACTACTACAACAAGGCTAAAAACAGAGATCAAATAAATTTTTTCCGAACAACTTTTTCATGTGGCGGCTTCAGGACACGAGCCGTATGGAGGTATCTGGATGTTTCATAGTGTGTGTTTTGGACGATTCAAAAGTGAACTCTATCTGCCGCCATTATATGAAAATCCGCTGCCAGCCGGACCCCCCCCTGGAACTCCAGGTACTAACTATGCAGAGAGCCCTAACCTTTGCTGTTGGCCCTTTTCCTTTTCTGTCATTTTGAAAATGTAAAAGATGAAAATGAAACTTTTAATAATAGTTTAAAATGTAAAGGGAATGTGTCATCTGTAACTTTATGCCTTTTGGAGGTCATTTCGTCTTCCACTTGCTGAACTGTTCACATTAACAGGAATCTTGACCAGGGGTGCCCAAACTTTTGCATGATGCCACTGTATGTGAGGAATGTGTGAATTAAGAGGTGGGAGGGGGGGGGGGGGGGGGGGGGTTATTTGCAGGAGAGAGTGAGGTAGGAGACTTGAAACAGGATAATTGGGGTGAACATACTGTCACTAGTCAGGGATGTCACACTGAAAATGTGAGCTTTGTTAGGAGTGGATGAAAGCTTCTCACGCTGTGCTCAGCCTATTGTGATGTGTGTTTGTGTTTGTGTGTGTTTTCCAGCTACCTGCGTGTGTGTGTGCATGTGAGTGTTTGTGTGTATTTTGATGCATGAGTGCTCAGTGCCCAGTTTTCTAGCTGTCAGTGCTTCTCCCTGTTTAGCATGGGTTTTAATTGTCCCATGTCTCTCTCCCCGGGTCCGCCTCAGGCGCTGGGCACTCGGCTACACACTCACTTATTTTAGCTAAACATGGCGTGCCTGCCTGGCTTGATGTGTGTCTGTGCTTGCGTCTGTTTGTGTGTGTGTGTGTGTGTGTGTGCAGGAATACAGACGTGGATTAAGGTGATGGTGGATTGTGGCCTCAGGTTTGTTATCACCACCAAATATAAACTGCATTTTCAGTCACGTTCATTGAGTTTGTTGTAGAGATCATGCTAGCCCAGCTTGGTATATGACTTTACATTAACACTTGTGTTGTCTTTAAAGGGACATTGTGTAACTTCTCCTGTTATTTATTCATGAAAATCGATTATTTTGTTCAAAAGTATGTTTTTCGTCTGCCCAATTTCACGTGAATGCAGCATGAAAAATACGATTGAGTTGCTTACGATATACAACCACAATGCTAGATGGGAGTAATTCCTACGCAATGCACCTTTTAAAATGTGACTGAAAAGACTCTCCATGGATTTTTTTAAAGCTAGATTTTTCGAGGATAGCGTGTGATGACTGTGCCAGACGACATCACACACAGGAAGTAATTGTGAACATATGAATACACATTGGGGAGTGTGTTAAATGTGTGAGCCTATTGCATGTGCGGTATGTGCATCTGCATGTGACTCTGCTCTGCTCTTTGTCTTTCTGCACAAATACTGAGCTCTGGCTGGCAAACACAGCTTAGCAAACCCCCCACCCCCCCCAGCCCCAAATATAGCTACTGTATGTATACCTCCCATGATCATAGAGAGCCCTGCAAAATGCATTCAGTGGCTTTTAATCTGTATAAAGCCAGTGTGTATGTGTGGGACCATACGGTATTATTACACGCGGCAGCCAGCGCTCCATGCATGGGCCACGGATGCTCTTGGATGTGTGCTGCTTGCTTGATTCACAGCCCATAGAAAGCTCCATTGATGCTGGCTGCTGAGAGTGGTGTGTGGGTTAACTCCAGCCCTTCCTCAAAGAGACGTGGACAACACACACACACCACACTCTCGGCACAGAGCTCCCAATGAGGAGCTCGGGCAGGAAAGCTTCACTCTGCGACAGACAGCACACACTTTCCCTCCCCCCCCCCGTTTTGTTTTTTTTTTAGCTCTTTTTCTATCTCCCGTGGTTGTTACAACTGAGAGAGGCTCAGGGATGTGTGGGCGGCTCTCCAAACTTACATGTCTATCAGAAAGACACGAATCGGCAGCAGACAGGCTTCCCAAAACAACCACATTTAGTTCGGTCTCTCAGTCCCTCTGTTAAGTAGAACTAATTCTGTGAGTCCCTATACAGAATGGGTGGAAGCTTTTTCTTTTGGCGTCGTCATGGCGGTCCATTTCTTAGCCATATGTGGTCCGTGGTCCATTGGTGTGGTTAAAAACATGAAGGTTCGTCCTAGAAAGCAGTCGGAGGAAAAGGTTTTTGGTTGGAGAACGGCGTCGAAACTTGGAGATGTGTTCAAAATGGTTTATCCTCCCCGTGTGTTCACGCGTGTGTTTCTGCACGTGGGTTTTTTCGGACATGTGTGCGTGCTTGCTCATGTTTGCGCTGGTCTGGCTGCAGATAGGATAATAACTATTTAATCTGCTTTTCCACATGATTTAATCTCTGGAGTTGGTCCCAAGCTCACCTTCACAGCTCAGGCGCTAAAGAGGCTCACTAGAGAAACAGGAGTCAAGTCAGCGAGAGGCGGGGTGGCGTGCCAGAGCACCGCCACCTTCACCACGACTAGGAGACGCTGGCATTTTGTCTGTCCTAACGCCATGATGGTGGCTGCCAGGTTATGGAGCAATGTCCTGTCAGCCTCTCTGTCTGTGTGACTCAATCTACGTCCACACTGCAAGACCAGTGTTTTACAATGAAAGGAATAGATTATATAGACTCTCACTGATGATGCCATTTCATGTTGAGGACGATATTTTGTGATCGTAGTGTAATTTATCGGTTTATTTTCCCCTATTCTGCCTCATGATAAACCACTACTACATTTCCCAGAATGCCTTTGTTCTGCTAGTATTCACTGAATGTGTTTTTAGCTTGGGGTTTTAACATTTTAGTAGCGCTGCTGGCAGCAGAAGTTGAGCTCCATTCAATAAGAAATAAATATCATGCTGCAGCGCAAAGTGCAACATGTCCGATGGCTGCATTGCATTCTGGTCTATTTAGGCCTTTGCTGAAGCAAGAAATTGTATTCTGTTTGTATTATTGTTGCCAGTGACACCAAAATTAGTTTTCTATATGACAGAAACATTTCTCAGTGTTGTTACCTCCAGCTTGGCTCTGCATTGCCACAAACACTACTTGCTGGAGGGAAGCCAGTGAGGGATCATGTGGGAATATTGACCATTATTGTTAACTGGATTTAACTTAAACCGAATTCAGTCAATCAGATCAAATAATAAAGTGAAATCAGTTATTGAAGTTCATGTTTTGAACTCATGAGAAATTATTATTATTTTAACACACTGATTGAGTTAATTGCACTCAACATCATGTACACACACACACCAGCAACTGTACTGGGCGAACCTGTTCAGCTTCAATAGGCCAATCACATGGCAGCGACTCCCTGCATTTAGGCATGCAGACATGGTCAAGACGTTCAAACCGAGCATCAGATCATAAGTGACCTTGAATGTGGCATGGTTGTTGGTGTCAAACTGGTTTGAGCTGATGGAAAGGCAACAAAAATTCAAATTACCAGTCGTTACAACCGAGGTCTGCAGAGGAACATCTCTGAACGCACAGCACGCCAAACCTTGATGCATCTAGGTAGCTACTCTTAGGATTGAGGTCTGATGAGTTTCAATTTCTGCTGCAACATTCAGATGGTCAGGTCAGAAAACATGACACCAACTGAGCATTGTTTAAAGGCCACAGCCAACCTGAGTGTTTTTGCTGACAATGTCCATCCCTATATGACACACTCATGGTGAGTGCACCGTCTTCTGATGGCCACTTCCAGCAGGATAACATATTACAGTATGTCAAACCTCAGATCATCCCAAACTGGTCTTTTGATCAGTCTGTTGTCAGTCTGATTGGTCTGTATCGTCACCATATCTCAATCCAATGGAGCTTTGACCTTTGAGATGTGGTGATTCAGGAGATTTGTATCATGGATGTTAAAACTGGAAAAATGTGGATGATACTGTCGTGTCCTTATGGATCAAAACTTTTGAGGAATGTTTCCAGCACCTTATTGAATTTATTCTACCAAGAAAGCAAAAGAGGTGGAACCTGGTGTTACCAAAGTGTTCCTACTGTAATAAAGTGGCCAGTGAGTGTGCAGCTGAAATGATGACAACTGTGTTTGTAACATCACGTTGTCTGCTCTTGGCCAGATTTCTATAAGGAGGACAGACATAGGCTGGAACTCCACAGCAGACACAACAACATGGACATCAGACGGATGTTTATTCTGACGATGTTTTCGCTGAGCGATCTGATCGGGGAAACAACACAGATTGAGAGATCAGACAGGAGTTCCTCGCTCAAAGATCCAATCCCACCTGCATATTTGTGAAGTCATAGCCAACTCCCCGATGGCCACCAGTCTGTCTGAGTTCCCATTAGCATCACAACGCTATTATTCCTGCACATTTTCCACTCTGCTGACGCTGAGACAGCCAAACGTAATATCCTGACACAGCTGACATCATGACTGGATAACAAAAAACACAAAATAGATGTTAACATTCGGTTCACTGGTGATATAAAGATACGTGGTTTGGATGGGAATCAGAGAGCCCCCAGGCGTGTGTCTACCCACTAGCATGATTTTATTCCTCCTTTTTCCTGCTTTGACCCGACTCTCTGTGCCTGTCTATGGTTGAATCATCTCTAAGCTGCTACTGGGGTGTTCCCTTGCAACGATATGTGGGCATCTGTTCAACAATATGCTTGTTTGAGAGGGATATGTTTGGAAAAGAAGTCCCAAATAAGAAAAAAAAAAAAAAAATCGGTACACACTTGTTCCTGTAACTTACTGCTGATCCAATTCCAATTTTTCTAGCATCTCTCGGCCAAATCTAATAGATTTTTTTTTGTACCTTTGCAGACTTTTATGGTTTCTTTGCCTGCTTCAATATTGATAATGTTGGCTTTTAACAGGCTGTTAAATTGTGAATGTTAATAATATTGCAATCCCGAGGGTCGAAAAGTGAACATGGTGGCGTTGTGAGAGAACACTCACCCAAAAAAAAAAAAAACCTGGACGGTTTGTGTTTGCATCGTTGTTTAGACTCTCGAAATATCTGAGCTCTTTGTTCGCATGTGGTCAGACAAGGATTTATCTTTTGTATGGGTGGGGCTGGCTCACACTGTACCGGTTAAAACACACAGGCTGGCTCGTCTCTCTCACTCGGTCGGCCGGTCGGTCTCTCTCTCTCTCTGCATCACACACACACACACACACACAGAGCCAGCTGTCACAGTGGACAGCAGTAAGGCAGGCAGACCATATGACCAGAATAGACAATATGGGATCAGGGACACGGACGCGGAATGAGAATTAAGTCTTCACTGCAAAGGAATTATTTTCAGCATCGAGTAGTGGGGAGTGGAGAGTGTGTCGGAGTGGGAGGGGGGGGGTGACTCTTCTCCCCCTTTTGCACACACCCCTCACTCTCTTTTACTCTCTCTTTCTCTCTCTGCTTTTATAGCCCATGGAAATAATCCTCCCTGACTGTAAATAGTCTTTAATTGGGATGCGAGTTAGAACAAGAGGCAGACGGTATTTGGCGGACAAGGAGCAGAGTCTCCTCCGCTCTCGTATACGCTCTTGTCAACTCTCCAGAGAAGAGCTCCACCGGGGCGGGGGGGGGGGGGCTGCCTGCCTGGAAAGCTATTCCCAGACTGGATGCGTAGGTGTAGGAGAGTTGGTCGGTTCCCACTCCCTCCTGGCCCGAAGCAGTGTTACAGTCTGTCATTCATTTGAGGTGATAATCACAGGAGGCTACCATAGCCAAAAAAAGAAGAAGAGGAAGAAGAAGAAAAAAAAAACAGAAGTAGAGGAAGATTGCGCTCAATATTTTTTTGGGAGTAAGCAAAAGAGCAAGAGAAATGCTGCTGCTTTTTAGTGTCAGCACTTATCTTGTTTTGACAGAAAAACAGGCATTGGACATGCAGAGCTCCAAGCTATTGTTTTCTATTTTTGTATCGTTGATAAACAGGAAAGACTGCTCTGAAATGAGTTGTAACCCCTTCTAGCTAAGCTGTTAATGGGTGGAGAGGTAGTTACATCCAACTCCTTTATATATGATTTATACGCGCAACTGCTTTTTGAGGAAGTCAAATACGTGTGAGTGTGGATGTAGCTGCTGCAAAATGAGGTGTTCCTGTATTTCCCCCCCCCATGCAAATAATGTTAATGTTTAGTTTAGGCAGCTATATTTAGGAAGGTTTTTTATTTTATTTTACACCTATGCTGTCTGTAAAAGTCACCTCCATTAGTTTGTTTGGAGTAAAATTGTTCAGTCCATGTCAACAAGATGTGTCTGTTCCGTCAGACGCAAAACAAGAAAAGCAGCGTGGAAACGCCTCCTGTCTAAACAAGTCTTCATGGTTCGTGGGAATTTGGCAGTTATTGATTAGGTTTCGCTGGAAAAGAACGCCTCTGGTGAAGTCAGAAAGAAATGATTTCATCTTTAGGGAAATATGTTATTAGTCTTATTAAGCTTTGTGGAGGGAGAACATCATCACTTGTCTCTGTAGTAATTTTAATTTCCACAAACTGTAAACATGATTGTGTTGTTTTTTAGTTACCACTCTGGGCTGTTAAAGTTAGGTTCAGATTTGACCTAAAGCAGCTTTAAATGCTGTTCCTCAGTAGTGTCTGCACGTTGGTGGCGCTACGTGGAGACATTATGGTCTGTTTCGGAGGCCTAGGAGTTTCTGTTACTTCCTTGCCAAGGAATTCCCCATCATGGCTGTTCTATGACGATAATAATGCCACATTGATACATACACACATCTTCCCTCTGCTGCAATGTTTGGGGAGATAATTTGTGATTGTCAAAATTATTCTTTCTGTTCTTGTTATTGTACAACATGTACTTTTTGTAGAAAAAAAAGATTTCATGTTTGTCTCAAAATTTGTTGCATTAATTGGGAAACTCAGTCTCTTAATTACGTAGCACTTACTGAGACATTTCAAAGAACCTTTTACTTTCAAGACAAAACACATTTCCTGGTTCGTTTTTACTCTGGAGAGACAGCGACTGCCCCGCCCCCACCCTCCCCCACTCCCCTTCACTTGGGTCGCTCCATTGCGATAACCTGTGCAAAGAGAGAAGCTGCTGAGCGATGGCGATAGAGATCGAGATAAAAGATACAACGGTGGGTTTTAACTGATGAGTCACTCTTGTTGGTGTGCTGCCGCTGGATCCCGTGTCCTGGCTTGAGGTGTTAATTAGAGCTGGAGGGACGGACGGAGTATAAGCGAAGGATGCAGGAGGATAAGGGAGCGGAGGAGGGAGGGAGGGAAGAAGAAGAGAAAAAAAAGAGCAGGGGCGGGAGAAAAAAAAGTCATTGATTCATCAACGGCCTCGCGTGCTGCCATGCTTCCTCGCGTCTTTATCAGCCCCTCATCTAATAGGTGTCTGAAACGTACACCTCTCTCATGTTTCACTCAGGGGAGGAGGTCAGCTCGCCAGCATCCAGCATCTATCACTGGCTGGCTGGGCGCTGATGTCACGGGGAGCTTCTCATTGAGAGCAGTGAACAGACCGAGCGTCACAGTGAACCTCAACATGTATCTCAATCATATCGACACACAAATGGCAAAAAAAAACTAGATGAAGGCTTCAGTTTACCGACAGTATCATCATCAGGGAAGAGTCATGAGATAAATCGAATTCACCAGAAGCAGAAATCTGTTTTTTTTTCTTCCTATATCTAAATTGCAAATCAACTCCCTCTTGTTATTCTTCAGCCTGTTTGAGACGGGTTTGTTTTGCAGCCTGCTGCTGCATGGACGCATCATTCAAGGTGCATCCTGACAGATAACATCTTGCTTATTGCTGCGGTCCACGTGTTTGTTATTGTCAGAGCAGCATGCCAACCACCTGTTTGATGAGCATGGTGCGATCCAGCAACACACAATCGTTCAGGCTGCGTCCAAATTACTCCCTGTTTACTATGATTTAGTGCATTACATTAAATTACATACTCAAAAACGTTGTATTTTTTACAGGTGTATAACGTTTGTGTGACTCTACAGCTGTTGGCGGTGATGCAGGACGATGATGAGCAAAGTTGCTGCTTCTGTAACAGTCTGTCTGTTGTTTAGTAGTGAAGGAGTGAAGACAGGACAGATTTTGTTAAACCTATAAGCATGGGAGAAGAAATATGACTGACTCCACTATGATAGCTGGTGATATCCCTCCCTCAGCTTATTATTATTGGATGTTTTTTGACCAATTCACCTATTGCAGCTAGCAGCAAACTGGTACTGTACTATGTGGAGCAGTGAAAACAGCTTAATACGTACATGCTGTATGCTTTACTTTTACTGAATTCTTATTCTGTTAATTATTGTGTTTGACTTGTGAGCCCGGGGCAGAAACTGTGGACCGCCAAGGCCATTTTGTGTCCGATGATGTCACTAATCCGATTCGACACTATTGCTGCGTTCGATTGCACTCGGAACTCGGAGAGATCCGACCTCCGAATCGGAAAAGTGCAATAGACCGACCCTTGAACTCGGGACTCCGACTCGGGAATTCGGGTAGGATCCAGCCAGCCCGAGTCGGTCGGAATTACGTCACAGCAAAATGGCGTTGCACTTTCTCCTCAACCTTTACTGTTATGTGTCGTCCAATTTAGCATTTGTGTTACTAAAAGTGTAGAATTACTTTGCAGTGGTATTTCCATTCCCACTCTGTTAATTTGTCCCTCCCTTATGTAGCTGATGAACTTCCCCAGCGGTAGTTTTTGATGCTCAAAAGACATCCAAACAATCATCACCTTACTGTGGCCGGCCATGTTTTCCGAGGGTGGCGCAATGAAACACATTTACCTCAGAAGTCTGAATTTCTGACCCGGATCTTTCCAAGTTCCGAGTGCAATCGAACGCAGCATAAAACTCATGATCTGGGTGTGTTAGTTCAACTTTAAGAATTTCAACGTTCAGTACATTAATATTTTCGTGTATTTAAAAAGTAGCAACACAACGTCACATAAACGTACCGACTGTAATGACAGCTGATGCTCTCATCACACGACAGTCACCACCACCTGCTTTCAGCAAGAAAACACATTATACTTCTAAATTAAATTGCCTCCTTTAAGATTCATTTTAAGATTAGTTATCTGACTTTTAGTTTCAGATTTTGGGTGCAGTTAGATTTGATGTCTTTCTGGTCAGTAAAGTCACAAACACGATAAACGCAGATGCTGTATTTTTGTTTTTGGTTTATGTGATGTTTAGTGTTTTTATATATGAATGACAGAACAGTTGTGCAACGTCCTCTTTGGCTCTGAAGGTCGAGTCTGAGAAACTTCCCCAAATGACGTCACTTGACCATAGGTTTTTGTCTGGAGCTGGGAGACGATGCATTTGAAGTATAAAGCCATTGCTGCAAATTTGGGTCCTGGAGTTTAAAAGATGTGGGCAGCGACCAGACAGTGTGAGTTTATCAAATGGACAGAAGGGCAATACTAATCGCCGGGCTAATCTTTTACCACAAATACAATTCTAATTGAGTTTTTAGTTCACTCATTTAGCATGGTGAGTCACAGTATTTAATAGGGAGTGATGGCGCACTGTTAGAAAGCTGTGCATGTGTTTGGCAACATGTTTTCAGACGCTGTAAGTTAATGATTTGGAAAATGTGGATGAGTAAGATATTGAAGTCTCATGTGGCAGCAACAGCCCCCCTCTTCCCACCCCCCCATTGGACCATGATCAGTGACAGAGGCTGATAAGAGAGGGAGGACTGAGGGAGTAGTGGCGCTCAGATCTTCTGTGTAGTGCAGCAGCTATTAAATCTGCCTCCCCGCAAGAAGAAGACAGGGAACTTCATTCATGTCAACATCACTCAGGTTTTCAGTATTTTCGACATTTTGTTGTTGTTTGTCAAACAAGAGCAACAGTGGGGTGTAGTTTGAAGAGGGTCGAGGTGGAATACAAGAGACTGAAGAAGAAAAAGAAGAAAACTGTGCAAGTCAAAGTGAAGTTATGACAAGTAAATACTCTGCACAATGAGTGCAACATGTTTCTCCCATAACAAGGTGTGTGCACGTTGGCCAAATACAGGCTCTAATATGTTCATTCACACATGCACACGAGTTGACATCCAACCATTCATAAGAACAAAAAGATGAGGAGGTGGCAAAGAATCGCTGGAGCTTTGTGTGTGTGACTTCTGGCTGTCACCCTTGGCAACGACCCTTTCGCTCCTCCTTGACATGCTGCCAGGGCGTCCATTGGCTTGTCACTTGTTCAAATCCCCCCCCTCCTCCTCCCTCTATTCATTACTCCCTCCCTCCCTCCCTCCCTCCCTCCCCACCCCGAGGCCACGGGGACCAGCCATGTCGAGGTGCGACGCGCTGATTGATGTGTGTGACACAACGCTTCTGGGAACCACCGGCGTCTGAATTGGGGAGAAATGTTTCTATTTTTAAAACCAACAGATGCAAAAGGTGACACGGCGAGGAAGGAGGATTTTTGGAGAGAGAGATAGATAAAAAAGAAAAAATGAAAAATGAAAGTGGCCAAAGTCAGTGTTGCAGGTTTAAGGGCTCTCCATTAAAAAGTTTCCCCCTGCAGTGTTTATACAGTTGCTATGGAGCGATTGTATTCGTAATTGACAGTAATTATATCAGTCATTGGCTCACTCACACATTCATATTTACATCACTTTCACTAATCAATTCCACAGCAATGCGAACTGGAAGCCAGTTTGACGAGCGTTACAACACTCGGGACTCGAGGGATAAATATAACGCGCTCCCTTTTCCTTTCTTTTCCATTCATATATCACATTTTATCTCGAGCCATCTCCCTTTTTCTCGCTCGCTATTTTTGTCCCCCCGTCTCCTCACCTCTCTCTTCTTCTTCTTTTTCTCGGTCCACCTTTCCCATTTTTTTTTCTCTTTACCTCTGCTGTCTGTCTGTCTGCACTCAACTCACTCCATCTCCCCGGCAAAGTGAGGCAGCGAGCGGTACGAGGGGAGCATGTACGTGTGAATAATGGAGGAGGCCAGCTTCTCCCTAACGAGGTGTGTTTGATGGCCGACCTCGGCCCGGTGTGTGCGTGTGTGTGTGTGTGTATATATATGTGTGTGTGTGTGTGTGTGTGTGTGTGTGTGGTCAGCGTGTTCTCCCATTCTCCTCCTCCATTATTCAGCGTCATGCCTTTCCCCCGTTGCTACCACAGAACCCTTTCAGATCATAGCACCTGGGAATCAAATGTTAATAGACACCCGTCCACACACTCACACATCACAGCCAGAAATGCTCAACACATACACATACACACACACACACACACACACACACACACACACACACACACACACACACACACACACACCAGAGCCGGTTTGATTGACATGAGTTGGTATGGCTCAGCTGCTTTGCTGCCCTTCTGCATCATTTATGGTTTTACAACAGGCATGACTGGCGGTTTTCAATCTCAGCACATGACTGTTTACATTTGACAGAGTGAGTCAGGGAATTTCTCACTCACTTTCCCTTCGCTCATGCTTCGTGAGCCCCACCTGCTCTTTTTTTTTTTTTTTTTTTTTAATTTCCGTTTTTTATTTGTTTGTCTTCTTCTTATTGTGGCTTCTGGTTTATGGAGAGAAATTTGTCTCAATATTAATGACCCCAGTTGGAAAGTCCACATTGAAAGCCTTACGTTTGAAGCACCAAAACGCCAAACCAAACTGCAGTAACTACCTACTTTAATATTTCATTGATCATTTTTCTGCTGAGTCAGTCAAAACTATTTTTAAACAACACTGCGTTCACTTGGAAATCATAATTTACTGTTTTATATTAACAAAATTATCAATTTCCTTTCATTCTTAAAGGAATTTCAATGCCCTATTATTACACAGTCGACAATAGAGAAGTGGGGAAAGGTCCCTTTAGCCGGATACGGAACACGGGATGTCGCAGCTTTGGCCCCAAAATGTTAAACAATAACCACAGAGAAAATAATGAGCTGATTAAGTAATAATGAAAATAATCATTAAAAATGAGCCTAGAGGTAAGAAAGATGCCTTTACAGTATGATCACTATAATTTATCTTCACATTATATACATTTGTAGATTGTTGTCAGTGGAATTGGGGCTTATTTACTTCCGTACACACGTCGTATGTTTTAATTCTGACTCAACCAGTGAAACTCCCTGAACGCTCCGGCTCCTCCGGGGGCTTCCCTCTTGGTTGCACCCGTCCTGACATGTACATGTATGTGTGTGTCTCAGTGGGATAAGTGATGAGATGTGTGAAATATGGCAAGTGGAGCACTCTATTAGGCAGAATACCCCCCCTCACCCCCCCACCCTTCGCCTCCAGGCTTCCCTTCTGCCTTGCAAAGGCCGGGATAGAGAGACGTCACTGAGGCTGCGCTGAGTTAGCAACCGAGCCTGAGCCAAACACCCACCGCCGAAGAACAGGAAGATGATGAGCAGGAACTCCTCTTAGCTAGCGTTAACCGTGAGAAGAAGGAGAAGTTTCCAACGGACTCTGTGTGCGTGTATATGTGTGTATGTGTGTGTGTGTACATGTGTGAGCTCTGACAGTGGGAAGCTGCAATGTAATTGCTGACACTGTCCAGAGGATTGAATGTAATGAAGGTAGCTGCTTACAGGCTGCTTCATTAGTACAGCCGGGCCCGGGGCACTCCCTGTGTGTGTGTGTGTGTGTGTGTGTGTGTGTGTGTGTGTGTGTGTGTGTGTGTGTGTGTGTGTGTGTATTAGTGTGTGTGGGCATGCAAAACTCAGCATCCTGGGAAATAAGGAGAGTCGAATGGGTCGCACACACACATACATACACACACACGTTATTACCACCCACCCACCCACTCGCACATTAACAAACACATCAACGAGGCCTGGCAGTGTGTGGAACGTGTTGATTGTAACTTTAATCCATAGGAGTTCATTTCCTCTGCGTTTTTTTGCTACTCGGCGTTCGTCTTCCTCGACAAAGACGCTCTTCGGAAAACATTACTGTGGTATAACATATAGCGGTATTTCCCAGCATCGGGCCTCGTCTACCTTTATACACCACGCCGCACCGTTGAGGTCATGCAGGGTTGTGTTAAGACGTAATGGGATTAGAGATGTAGGGGTTGGAACTAACAGTTACCTTCATTATTCAGTTGATTATTTCTAAAATTGACTGATTAATTGCTTTGTCTGTGACGATGCCCATCACATTTCTCCAGAGCCAAAGGTCACTTTTTTCGCATTGCTTAGCTATTTTGTTCAACCTAACAGTTCCTAACCCAAAGATTTTCAATTAGCAAGCTTCACACAAGCAGGAACTGCAACTGTTCAGAATTGAGAAGCTGCAAACAACAAAATCACTGCATTTTAAGTTGATTTAATTCAAAAAATAATTGCTTAACTAATAAATTTAGGCAGCAAATTGGCATCAGTAAGATTTGCAATATGTTATATACTCTAAAAAACATACTTTGGACATGGTTTGTAGCTTTATTTCTGCAGCCTGGCATGCGTGTGTGAATGGGTGGATGTCTTGGCAGATGACACAACTTAACAGACCAGAGGGGTCTCTCTCTGTGGTGGCTGTGATATAATCAGTAGTTTCAACCAGTGCAGCAAAAATGCTTTCGGCCCTGTAATGGCTGCAGCGATCATGACTGAAGCAAAGGTGCAAGTGAGGTAAAAATCCACCTCCGTCCTCACCACGTCTGTGTATTGTCTCATTTGACTCAGCTGATCGGCCTCTTTCCCATGTTACAATCACAGGCTCATTCATCAGCTGCTGGACTTCCAGGTGACCAACAGCAATCAGCCGTATTTATGTGTAAACCGCACACTTCACCATTATCCTGTTGATATCCTCCTGTTGGTGTTTGCTGCCACAGCTCCATCCACCACTCCAACCTCTGGTGTTAGTTTGGAATAGTTCACCAAAAAATGAAATTCAGTCATTATTGACTCACCCTCATGCTAATGAATACTCTGATGAGTAGTTTTTATTCCTCAAAGCGCATCTGGAGACCCGGGAGGGGGGTTCGTAGTCCAACGAAATACTATAATAGAGTCAATAGCGCCCGACACAAAAAGGTCCATAAAACTACTCAAAAACCATTTAATATTCCTCCTTACTGCTCGTCCGTTGCAATCCAAGTGTCCTGAAGGATATAGTCCAGAGTTTACTCGAAACAATGTAATTTAGGACATTTTTAACTAAACTAAACAGTCCTGTATTGAAATTTCTTAGGGCGCGCTCTTGCATTCATTCACGTGAACGTCAGAGCGCAATACAGGACAGTTTAGGCTGTGAAAATGTCCTAAATGACGTCGTTTCGAGAAAACTCGGGACTATATCCCTTCAGGACACTTGGATTGCAGCAGACGAGCAGTAAGTAGGAATTTTAGAGGGTTTTTGTGTAGTTTTATGGACCTTTTTGTGTCTGGCGCTATTGACTCTCTATTGACTACTCCGGAGTATTCATCAGCATGAGGGTGAATTTCATTTTTTGGTGAACTATTCCTTTAAGATTGCACTGGTTTCTCTGAGAGCTCCCTCGAAGCTATAAACACCTACTTTCATGTCAAAAGTTTTTCTGACCTTATGTGACTTTTTAAATTTTTTTTGATAAAATGATCTCCGTGTCTTTAAGGACCTCTAGGTGACGTCAGCAGGAAGTTCCCTGTGCTTCGCTTGACGCTGCTTCGCTGCACCGCTGCAGAGTTTTCCGGGTGCTGCGGAGTTCCACTTCGCTTTGTTCCGCTGATTTCACGATGATTGTCGGCACATTGTGCTAAAGCCGCAGCCGTGCTGATGGGGCTTTTGTTTTTTGCCTTTTCAGAAAGCGTGGTTGGCATGAAATGGGATTTGTGGGCAGAGAGCCGTGGGCTGGTCACGGGGAGGTCAGCCCGGTAGACCAGACGATGAAGGGGGCTGCTGCCATCTTCGCCACACGGGGGACCCTGCGGAGATGCAGTTTAGATTAACTTTCCACTTAGTGAACAATGTGTCACTTGCAATATGGTCGTGTCTCCGGCCCCAGAAATCGGGTTGACAGCTGCACCTCTTGAGACGCATTTGTCCCAGTCAGGGTTGGGGGTTGCGGTTGTGCATTTTGCCTTGACCATCAAACGATTCCTCCGGTCAGCACGAATGTGGCTCTTAGGCTTTGAACACAAACCTGGCATTGATTCTGAACGGCTACCTGCCACCTTTACCTTGACACGGAAGCGCAGCTGCAGTCACGCCATAAACCCTGACCTCAGTCCATCATTTTCCGTGCCTCTGATCCTCCCTCCCGTCCTTCCCTTGAGAGTTAGATCACGGGGGAGCAGGGAGAACATTAAGCCTCGTCTATGAGGACCAATCAATGGCTGATCTGATTAGGCCGCCGCACATATGTCACACTACAGTACAAACCCTAAAAGCCAACAGATAACGAACCCCTTTTGCTAATGTTAGCCAATAGCTATCCATTTCCGAGCTTTAGTCATATCGAGTGAATTAAAATGAACGAGCTGAGTGTTTTTTTCCGTGCAGATCCACACAGGATGCAAACACTGGGATGTGCGGCTAAGCTGTGGTTGTACTGGTGCAGCAATGGGTTTCCCTGCATCAGCAGCTTGGAAGGATGAAGGAGGAGGAGGAGGAGGAAGAAGAGGAGGAGGGGAATAGAGACGAAGGGATGTGGAGGCAGAAAGGGGGGAGAAGAGGGAAGCTTCTAACGGGAGGTATCAGAAATGTGCAGCTATATTGATGCCAGTGTAAGCACATTTCTATTGAAATCAATAGAGCTGCTCTCAAGCTCATTTTGGCTTCTAACAAGACCTGTCTCGTAACGGAGCAGCCGTAGATAACACACACACAGGAACTGAGCTAAGTTTAGAGGGAAAAAAGGAGAAGAATCTGCCCGTTAGATGTAAATTAATTGATTTACTTGTATTACTGTCAGTGTGTAATGATACCAACCACTGTGTGTGTTGTTTCCTTTGCTGCAGAGCTTTATAAGGATATAAGGGTTTGTTCATATAAATTACATGAAACATCTTTTACATGTAGCTCTTCCTGAGTGGGAGCAAGTGCAATATTGACTCAATAGAAATTATCGACAACACATTCAGGGGTTTGTAAACAGCATCTGTTTTCTTGCCTGCAGATTCTAATAAGTGGTTTTATTTTCAGATTTGGCGACAACACTGACACATCTCTCATCAAACCTTTCATCTTTCCTCCCTCTTTACAATCAACAATGAGCCATGTGGAAATCATTGATGTAGCAGCCTTATCTTTTTTCTTTTTTTTTTTAATGACAGATGTCACCAGTGTGACATAAAAACTGCATGTAACTAATTAATGTTAATCGTGTAGCAGCTGAAATGCCTGTTGTGTGTCTGTGCCCAGCCAAAGATTGTCTGTGAGCGTGAAGACGTATCATCGCTCTGTGACCACTCCAGTGTTGTTTGTAGTTCTTCAACTGGACGGTGACTCTTCTCTGTCACATCAGATGCAGGAGAATTTCCAAGTGAAGCTTTATTTTATTTTATTTTTTTGGTCCTATGACATCAATGTTTTAAGCTCGTTACGCAACGGTGTCTTCATTATTTAGGCTAAAACTGAGGTGTAAAAGCACGAAGGCTACACCTGTAATATCACCGGGGTCAGATACATTTAATCAGCGTTTCATATCCTCTGCCGCTAATCTCATTTTCAGGCAGCGAACGTTAATAAGGCTGCGACTAAAATCTGTCGTCGTCGTCTCGGCTCCTCAACCAGCAAAATGTGATTAAAGGTGATAGACGAGCTTCTTCATGTTTTTTAGTTTTTCAAAACCCTTAGTTACTTGTAAATGTTGAAAGCTCCATCTAGTTCAATTCAATCAAGGGGATCTGGACAGATTTGGATTTGATCAAATGCCTTTGAACCCCAAGCTGACTTCTTTTTCTAGAAACAGTAAGATATAAATATTTAAATGTAATTTAGAAGACTTTACACTTGGCAAACTAAATTTCATTCACCTTAACAATCTTGGGGTGAAGGCAGAACACTTGGAGACTCCCAGCATGACTGGATACTAAAGCTTAGTGATATACAAAAAATATATTGGGATTATTTTTGCAGATGTTGCAGTTGAGGTATGAGTTACAATCTCAGTGGGAATGTTTCATTTTTATATTTACATTTTACTGAAAAAATATGAAAATGAAGATGATTAAATTTTTGTTGGGTCATACAGTAAATGCTTATCCTAAGAAAAAAAACATCTGCCTTTACATCTGGAAAATAGGATTTTATGTTATGTTGCACCACAAAGCTTCATTTAGTTGTGACGCTTTTATCAAAAACCTGCAGCTCCTGTGTTTTAGATATTGCACTTGCTCATACTGCAGTTTTATTAACATTTCAATTAATAGTTCAGTTCAGAAATTCTGTTTTTGTAATGTGGGGAACTGATCCTTTAATAATTTCTTAATTTATGTCCTAAATCCATCATTAATAGCATCACCATCACATTTATGCTTCATCTTCATCATCGTCCTCTAAAGCTTGAAGCTTTCTCACTTTCACCACCTGGTGCCTGTTCAACTATGCGCTATTACTCCAGCGCTCCGTTCTCTATCTCGCACACACAGATACTTCAAATGGCATCCACTATGGCTTTCATAGTAAACTGCACTGGATGAATGACTGCACTCATGCATTGCATATACAGTACAAGCAAGTCATGTGCTCAGAAAACACACAGTGCACATTTAGTTTGTGTGTGCACGTGTGTGTAAACAGCTGTCGGAAATGCCACGGAGAGCTGGCTTTGCCGTGGGCCCTCTGCCATCGAAATGTCATGCTACATGGGGGAAAAGCTGCGATACCTCATCCACCCGCCCCAACCAACCAACCTCCACATATACCGCACACACACACACACACACACACACACACACACACACACACACACTTCTGAATAGCTATATGATAATGCCGCGCCGAGCCACAGACACATTCATCATGCCCGTTGTCATTAGAAACAAGGCTCATTATACTCGGAGCCTGTGATTTATGATTAATGTTCACAAAGAGGTGTGGCGGATCGTCAAGCCCCTCCAATACGTTGATTCCATTGAACAAGAAAAACAGTGATGAAGGGGGGAGAGGCTGTAGAGGGAGGGGGAAATGTATGTGTGTGTGTGTGTGTGTGTGTGTGTATGTGTGTGTGTGTGTGTTGGGGGGTTGATGTTGGAGCTGCAGGGCCATGGCGGCCATGGCGGTCATGGCGTGGGAACGGAGATGAAGGAGAAAGTAAAGCAGAAAGATGGGTGGAGGGAGGGAGGGGTGCCACATTCAAGGTCCCTGTACTGTATTCCCCCTGCGCCGTAAATTGTCTCTGGAAGTTCTCTCTCCGTGGCTTCATTAGTAAGTGTCTTTTCAATATTTATGGCAGTGTTAATAAAACATCAATACGCGAGGCCTTTGTGGAGAGCTGCGGGCTGCGGTTGAGCTGCAGTCTCAGGCTTTTCCACTGATATTTGGATGATAAAGAGAGGTTCAGGTGAGTGCTATGCAGAGTGTGAGAAGTGACTGAGAGTGGGCTGGCTGGCTGGGGTAGATCACTAAAAGCAGATGGCGGAGCGTTTTTTTTTTTTTTGGGACGTGCGCTGCATTATGGAAGAGAAGTTTAGGTCACATCTAGAGCAGCGAAAACAATATTCGCCGTTGGTGATTGCGATGTTGATTGCGGATGGGCCTCTTTTTTTTGTGTGATGGTGGTGTGTGTTTGTGTGTATCATTGGCTCCTCTTGCACCAGGGTGCTGACTACTGTAAGTACACTGGTATGTGAGTTCAGCCGCTCATGTTTTATGTATCCCAGTGGAAAGTGACAGTAAGAGCAGGAGATCTGGAGCTCGCTCAGGATCAGCACAATCTTTTCTCTCCCCCGTTCCTCACGACACCACATGCAGAACTCATCATCGTCATCATCATTAATGCATCTATAAACTCCTCTTTCAGTTAGTCACTTGAGTCTAAACCCGTTTCCACAGCAGCACAAGGTGATGACTCAAATTTTCTCGTTTTGAGCGGCGGGGCACGATGAAACTCCAAAAGGATCTTCCACTTCTAATTATATGAACCTGAGAAATGGAAGTGACAGAGCCCCCCCCTTCTCTCGCCGCCACTGCTGAGGTGCCCTTGAGCAACTTCATACTGCTCCAGCAGCTGCTCACTACCCCAGACAACTAGATTGTGATCGTACTGGGCAGCGTCCAAGTGCAAATGTGTGTAATTGTGTGAGTGTGAGCCGGGTGTTCCTGATAGAGAGCGCTGAAGCCCTCACTGCAACTGCCGAGCGTTTGACGTCTGTGCTTGTTACTGTAAATGACTTTGTCAAAATGTTTGTCAATAAGCTGTTGATTGACTGATTGATTATGTGACTAATTGTTTTAGCATAACTCTCTCTCTCACACACACACATAAACAGAAACACACTGTAACATTACTGCATTTCCCCGATATACATCCAAAGGCTTGTTAATATCTGTGTTTGTGCACATCTGGCGTTAACATGCAGCCTTTATTTGGATAAGACAAAAGCACATAAAGCATTGCACATATTGCAATTAAAGTGTCATCGGATGTGCAAAATAATATCTGCATCTGGTCGACCATGTGGAAATGTATATTTCATACAGCCTATTACCAAGATGTTGTTCACACAGCCAGTATCCCAGAATGCAACGGGGCAATGACGACAGGCAGGGATTTAAAAAATGACAGAAAAGCTGTTGAAGTTTTTAGCCAGTAACACTCTTTATAGGTCACTTTTAAAAGGCAAGAATTTTACTGTGAAGACTTCTTTTTTTTTTTTGTCTGTTTATAGCAGCGAAGGCTGTTTATAAATCTGGTGTGATGGTTTGATCCGGTTCATGACTGTGTGTTAGATATGAGGAGAGCAGCCGGCCAGTGTGCTGCTGTGCAGTGAGGTCAGAAGAAGAGCTGCAGTGCATCATGGGGCAGCCCAGTCTGTCCACTGTGCTCAGCTGCTCTGCTGTGTGAACACACAACACTTCCTCGCTTTTACGTCACTCTCACCATGGATGGATAGTACATAAGTGATTCCATACAGTGGTGTAGTGGGTATATTGCTTTTTAGGTGGATACGCTGTTCATAGCTGTATCACATAGACCAGAGGTAGTGAAATTTTTGGTTGAGTAGACAATGTTTTATGTCTTTTAGTTTCCACATTTATGTTTCAAAAAGATTGTCTGCATGATTATCATGCAATTGACAAACATAGTTGATATCAGCATTAGTGTCAGTTAACAAGGCCCACTACTCACTGTACCTTGCACGTTCAAAATGAAAACATGAATATATGAACCATGTGTATTATTTGAATAGCGCAATAACAAGGTACGTTTATACATGGCACTGGATCCAGTTCAATACAGTATAATACACATTTTTTTCAATATAGTAGGGGTCCCTGCTCCATCTCTCCATTAGTTTGGGGCTCCTTGGATTGAAAAATGTTGAAAACCCCTGACATAGACTATAGTTAGATAGTTTTGTTGTAGTGGGTATACTGAAATATTAAAGCAGAAGTGAGCAATCCGGTCGTTTTCGCTAATGCTGCGTTCCAGGCAGGTTTTTGAAATCGTTTAATGCATTTTCAGTGGGTATACCTTAGTGTCACATAGACTACACCACTGATTCCATATTATAACATGTAGCCACAGTTTAACAAAAACAGAAAATCTAACCAACAAGTTCATCGGTCACCTGACTCGTCCTAACCTCCTCCTTCTATCTCAACCTGTCTGTCATAAAGCTCCAGATGAGCCGTTGGGTCAGCACAGGCAGAGTAGAGCCCATCACCCAGCAGTAGCCTCCTCCTCTTCCTCCTCCTCCTCCTCCTCCTCGGCCAGCGACGCCCCGTGTTGTTTGACTACGCTCTGCTAACCGAGCCGGCCTGTTTTACATATTGAGACCTCGATCACAATCTGGACAGAGCCGAGATAAGCGAGGAACACTTATTAGGTGTTAATGCGGAGGCCCGTGATCAGATGTCATTATCCAGATAACGTGTCCAGATGAAGATCGCGCGCTAATGTCAGGTGTAAACGCCGTCTCAATGATTCTTTCTTTCTTACGCTTTGCATATCTCCGTTCCTGACCAACCCCCCCCCCCCCGCTCCTCATCTGCTTCCACTGATAAATTTCCCTCCAACTTTTTTTTTTTTTTGCCCAAATGGCCGACGTGAACACACTGACTGATGCTGCTTCTATCAAAGCACCTAAATGGACAAAATGAAAAGGGAGGGGGGGCTCAGTGCTCAGTTTGAACTCTTTTATCCTCCTCTCTTTTCCTCTCATCTGCCCCCCCCCCCCCACCGTCGTTATTATTTATTCCTCTGCATCTCTCTCTTCTTGCAGTAACTTCCCCATTTTACCTTACTACACTCTCTCTCTCTCTCTCTTTCTCTCTCCTCCCTCTTTGCCTTCAGAGTATTCCCACTGCTGCCTCCTCGCTCTCCGCTCCCCCTCCTCTCATCCAGTGTGAATTGCTCTCTTAATCCTGTCAGGGTTAGGCTCCAGCTCACCCTCCCTCAACTCCACATGTCCATCCTACCACCACCACCTCTTCCTCCTCCTCTTCCTCCTGCTTCACTCAGCCTGGGATGGGGCTGCCTCTCCTCTCCAGGGAGGGAGAGGAGAGTTGGGGGAGCCGGGGCCGAGGTTGGACCTGTCTGTCTGTCTGTCTGTCTGTCTGTCTATCTGTCTTGGACACAGCTGTGAAGATCAGAGCTGTCTCTCCCTCTCTGTCTTTCTTTCTCTGCACATCTGGTGTGATGGGGTTGGGAGGGAGAGAGGGAGGGAGAGAGGGAGAGAGAGAGGGAGAGACTGGGCCATGTTGTGCTGTGTGTTGTTTTGTCCTTGGCTCAGTATGGCTGCCGGATTTCGGGGCCGGCTATACGCTGGAGTAGGTTTGGATTTGTAGATGCGGATCGGCCCACTGCTGTACCCACACGGATGAGCTGGGCTCCTCTGGTGTAGTAAGCGATGGTTATTAAGCCGATGGAGTAATTATTAGCTGCAGTATGTGGGCCCGGTGCTTCTTCTTTTTTCTTTTTTTTTTGGGCAGTTTCCCTCCATAGCGTTCTTCAATGGCTGGCTCGGCAGTAGCAGGTGGAGTGTCGCACTCCCTGCATTATGTAACTTCACCCCAATTTAGATCTGACTTCAAATAAATGAAAATCAAGCTGCTGGTTGGCTCCTTTCCCCGCGGATATAAATAGCATTTTCAAATCTTATCTAGAAAAGTGTTGTAGAGGGGAGATGCTTTGAAATGCAGCCCGACGATTAGGATCCCATTGTTCCGCTCCACACCCCCTCCATTCTCCCGGCTGCTTACAGTAAGCCTGAGGATCTGTGTGTGTGTGTGTGTGTGTGTGTGTGCCTGAGCGTGTGGCTCTGCACATGTGTATGCATTCATCTGCATCACAGTGTGATTGAGATAGTGGCTAATGGTGAGATAGCATGTGCATGTGCATGGTGTTTTTTGGAGTTTGAGGGGTTGTGGCTAACTGGTGTGTGCGTGCGTGCGTGCGTGTGTGTGTGTTGCTGTTGGGTGTGTCTTTGATGATGGATGCTGTGCTTCTGCTGCTTACCCCACTGCTCCTCTCAGAATTGACAAGGTTGCTAAGATACAGTGGGTTTATATTAGATTAGGTTATCTGCTGTTATTTCTGTTACTATATTTTACCCAGCGCTGTGAAGCTTTTATTAATTTGGAAATTCACCCTGCCATGGAATGAAAATGCTGGTATTTATTTTTTATTTTTTTGTGCACCACTGCTCTTCTCCTTTTTCTGGCTGGGAGGGGGTTGTAGTACCAAAAGCCCCCTAGTCAGATGTCTACCCCACCCCATTACAATCTGGAGGCGGATCCATACCTCTATTCATCATTAAGCCCATTTAATCCGAGGCCCCGGGCCCAGTGTTTCCATTTAACGCAGAACAAGCCAGTGAAATGGGAGACAGGAGGCAGTGATATCACTCTGGTTGAGGCTTATTGGTGTGCAGAGGTGTTGTCCCTCCCACCAGCAGATGTCAGCCCAATCCAGTGTTTGACCTCCATAGTAGCTTCTCCAGGGCTGCAGGGCCATTGGCACTGCTGTTAGCAGATAAAGAACAGGAAGATGCCAAGTGGGCTGCTCAGACGACGAAGAAGAAGGCGATGCTCTTGCTATCCCCCCTTCCACTGGTTGGATTTGCACATTTTTCCATCCCATCATCATGTATAGATGTTACTCATGCATATTTGGACAAAAATGAAGTGAGCATTTTCAGTCAGGATGAGCTGCATTTAAACTGTCAAAGCCAAGTGAAATGGATATTCATTTCTTGGCGATAACTTCACATGACATCCCAAAAAAACACTCAGGATGGTTAGATTTCTGTATTTTTCCAGCAGTGTGTGGTGTCACAGTGATAAATGTGCAGTGTCATAATTGGACTGGAAGCAGATTTTTTGGCACAAGCAACTCAAAGCGCCACGTCTCACGCTGTGATTTGCGGTTCAAGTTGTGTCAAATTGCTGATCCGTGGCAAGGCGTGCGTGTATAGGTGTGTTCACAGAGTGCGTTACTCCGTTTATGTTTGTTGCAGGACACTTTTCTTTATATATATATATATATATATATATATATGTGTGTGTGTGTGTGTGTTAAATGCATACAGAGTCGGGGTGCGTGAGAGAGAAAGAGTGTGTGCGAGGACCTGCTATAAGGGAAAACCCCATTAGCGTGGGATCCCAGGGAGATAATGAGTGCTGACTGCTTTATGTCCTGGAAATGATTGAGTGGAACATAGTAGCAGTTTATGAATCCCCGTTCTGCAAGTGGCTGACAGACTGACAGCACATAACTTGCAAGCTAGCTCGGGTAGAGTGTTATAGATGGGCAACCCTAGCTTTCAGGCTAACGTACAGTACCTGTATCAGAAATAGGGGGTTAGCCTCGGTGCTAACTTTATATCTTCATCACATACACAGACCAAATATAGTCTGCTCGCCGACCTTGGGTATGTGTTTCACTGCACTTTGCCTGCACTACAGCATCTGTCCTACTTGTTAGATGGACTGTAGCCGTGTCCCACTTCCATATCACATAGTGAATCCAGTGGGTTGTAAGTACATAATGTCTTTAAGACTAGAAAAGTGACAAGGCCTGCGTCAAATAAATCAACACTTGATTCTTTGAACACTTTGTTTGTCCTTCACTGTGCTGTAAATGTCCCACAATGCAATGCACAAAGTAAAAAAAAGGGCAAACTGTGGATGGTGGTCAAACTTGCCGCAGGACAAACATTTATTTTCTGCCTTAAGTTTACTTGGCAGGGTCACCTCAGTGTCTCGGTTGAAAGGCAAAGCACATGTATTTCTTATACTATATTACACACAAATGGTATCAAGTAGTACATACTGTATACTATTATTATGTATGTAGTTTGGGCTAACAGCCTGATATTAATCTGATTAGGTGACAAGCTAACTTGGTTAACTGCAATTGAACCACGCCACCTGTTGTTACTGGTGGTCACCCAGTTTATTGTTCCTTTCATCTATAATAATGTAAATCAAAGCTGAAAATCAGTCTTAAGCTAGCACCAGACTTGTTCTTCATAAATTTAATGTAAAAGAAATAGGAAACAGTTTTGCTTTTTGCTTGCTACATCTCCTTCCTTGCTTACTACCCCTGAACGTTTTCTGTAATTCAAACTGACAGAGTTGCAACAGATAAACAACATAAAGACACAAACATGTCAGGTTGGTACAGTGGAGCATTTGAGTTTTGACAGGATCCAATGATCTGAGTAACCTGAGCCTATAGAGCTGGCCTTAAAGTTAGCCTAGCCACTTATAGTCTCATTAAAGCAACACAATGTAGTTTTTCGACCTTAAAATATTGTTTCTAAACACATTTAAGTGGTAGAAAAATGGTTAATAGGATGAATTGTGCCACCGCTGCAGCCTGAGCATGAGAACGAACAAAAAACCAATAAAGTTGACTTGATACTCGCTAAATCTTCACAAAGCTGATGAGAGCTGCCAATCAAACACTGTCACATTGTTTTTACATTTTCCTTTAATATTAACGATCCTACTAGAATCTCAAACACCTTTTCCGATTGTGTTTGTCTCTGTGAAAGGACAGCAGATGGACATGTGGACAGTGAAACAGAAGACAGACATGGCAGCTGATTTTTTTTCCCACTGTATTAACCTGCAGTTGAGCCAAGATGGAGAAAACCTCTCATTCTATCCTTCCCATTAGGCGATATTTCCCTCGGTGGTTTTTTCTCTATTCATTTTTGTTCTGTATTGATATTTTTCTTCCTCCCTGATCACTTGTCTTCCCTTTGGTCTCCTGATGTCTTCCCCTGTGTCCTGATCTTCCCTGCTCTGCTGTAGCTTTAGCGATTAACCCTTAAAGAGCGCGTGCGAGCAACGTGCTTGAGTCGAGGGGCGTGCACGTCCAGATCCCATGTGTGAACGGTGTTGCCCTGCGTAATGCTTCTAAAGCACAAGGCCTCCCCCTCTCCTCCCACTGCTGTAGCCCGGGGACATCCAGGCCTCTGCACACACACACACACACACACACACACACACACACACACATCGGTGGAGGCAAATATAAGATGACAGGAGTCAATACAGGCATAGGCTCCAGAAAATAGATTTTAAATTGACAAATTATCACAATTACAGAGGTGCAGGTATCTGTATGGAATAGATACATTTCCCAGCAGGAACAGTTAAGGTGGCTTTTGTGATTATTTTATGTTATTTAACATTATTTTACATGATGTATTTATTAATTTTAAGTAAAAAAGGAGCAAGGATTAGCCTGTTAGAGCAAATAGCGTCAAAGTAGACTTTTGACCTTGGAAAAAGAGGAATAACAAAAGCAGAAACTCTTGAGTTAAGGTTTGCTAACAGTCTTATTTGCAGAGCTTTTACTCACTTCTTATGATTATTAATCAGCCCAGACAAACAGCAGCCGACACAGACGTGGAAAAAATCGACAAAGACAAAAACTCCCCAGAAGCAAAAAACAAAGGCAGGCCCACTGAAGAAACTACAGCGCAGCAGCAACACGGGCAATCTTTGGCTGCATGTGATATTTTCAGATATGAAAATCAGACTCACTGGTCTGAACCAAAAAATTTGCATTCACAAGATGTGAGCGACAGAATGTGAAGTTATTTCTGACCACAGCGCAGCGGCGGCGGCGGCGGCATGATAAACTGGTGCTGTGGAGTCTGGACCAGTCTGAGCTCTGACAACAAGTCTTGTCTGTCTCCCAGTGATTGTCCAGTCAAGTAGAAGCATTGACCTTTAGCTGGCTGTGTACAGTGGGGAACGGCGCCCTACGGGGTGGCACAGGGGTCGCTGCGATTGCGTCTTCGCTCCCCCCACACACCCCCCGCGGTGAGCCGGGAGAACGGCGCTCAGCACTTGTTTTATTTTATTTTTTGTTTTTTTGTTTTTATGCTTTGCTTTGATTCTAATCCACTTGAAGGGTTCGCAGGCAAAACCACAGGTCGAATCTCGACTTCAATGAGGGGGTAAAAGGGGAAAAAAAGAAAAAAAAAAACCCAGGTTGCTCCCACGTTGCGGCTTTTAGGGACACGGGAGATGGTGCAGTGCACAGCGGCATTCTGGGTAGGTGGGTTACTGTCGGTGGGTGGCGGGTGGGGGATGAAAGCTAAGCTGCTGATTTACCTGGAGAAAGGTGCATGGGCGGAGCTTCGGAGGTGGGAGGGGAGCAGCGTCACACATTCTTGCGCACCTTTTCTTCCTCCTCCTCCTCCTCCTCCTCCTCCTCCTTCCCTCTCACTCTCTCTCTCCCCTCCATCCTCCCTCTCTCCCCCCCCTTCCTCCTCCTTCTCCTCCCCTGTCTTCAGCTCTTGCACAGGATCACATTAATATTCCTTTGAAGCCTGTTTCAACTGCAGCCAGATCTCCCTCTCCCTCTCCCTCTCTCTTCCACTCTCACTCCTTCTCTCCCTCTTTTTGCCCCCCCACCATCTCCACCACTCCCACCCCCTCTTCTTCTGCCTTTCTTTTCCTCCCTCTTGCTTTCTTTTTTCTCTTCCGAGCTATTGTTTTCTAGAAGGGATTGCTTCTTCCGACCATCTCTCTACCAAACCAGTGCAGCAGGGAGGGGCTTTTTTATTTTTTTTGCTTTTTTTTTTGTTTTTACCTTCAGTCAGGAGTTCCCCTTGTTGCACACATACACACACATATACACACACACACACATCGAGGGGTGGTGGGTACCGATGCCTTTGACAGAGCGTGTTGATTGGTTCAGAATGGTTGCTGCCTCTTGTAGGAGAGTGGAACGGCTATTTTTAGATCAAGGGGTAGCTGGGAGAGAAAGACTGAGGAGGGCTCTGTGTGTGTGTGTGTGTGTGTGTGTGTGTGTGTGTTAGTAAGGAATACTGCAGTCTTGAAGGAAGTTCCCTCTTCACACACACACACACACACACACGCATACGCAAACACACACATGCACTTTTGCAGCAGTGCCCCTCTAAAGCCACGGTGGTGTGTGTACATGTGCCTGCTCCCCTTTTCCTCTCCTCCCTCAACCTTTTTTTTCCCCCTCTCTCTCCCTCCCTCTCTCCCTCCCTCGCTCCATCCCTCCCTCCCGCAGTCTTTTCTGTCTCTCTCTTGTTTCTCCCTCTCTTTCGGAGCTGGCTCGGTGTGCAAATGTCAGCACTCTCCCATTTATTTGCCAGAGCCCAGAGCAACTTCCTGCACCCTCTGTTTACCTCTGTCTCCACAGCGCTGCCCCATCGCTGCTGCTGCTCCCTCCCTCCTCACCTCCCTCCTTTCCTCCCTCCTCTTTCCCTTCCCTCCACCCTTTGCCACCCTGCTTCCATTTTTTACACCATTCTTGCTTCACCCATCTACTCACCCCATCCCTCCGCCCCCTCACCCACTTCCCCCCACCCCACCCTCCCTCCCTCTCGTTCATGGATCATGGCACTTCATCATGACATTTCCAGTCTTGTCCACAACTAGCAGCGCATCAAGTTTTTTTTTTTTTTTTTTTTGATTAAATCCACTGCACCACAGCGACCATCCCCATCAGTAGCCCACCCAACCTCACCTCCACTACCATCACCATCACCCCCTCCCCCTCCTCCTCTACCGTCCTCTGGTGCTTTGTTTCAAATCTATTTTAAGACTTGAGAGTGTCCGTTCACGTTTGGCCCCGTCAGATCACAAAACACCTTGTCCCTCTCTTCATCCTCCTCGTCTGTCTCTTCCTGTCTCCTCTCACTTTGCTTTTTTTTTTTTTTTCCTTTTCCCATTTTCCTCTCCCCATGTCTTCTCCGTCTTCCTCTTCCTCCCTGTCTCACTCTATCCGTCACTCTATCTGTCTGTGATCACCACACGATGACTCATGTGGTTCGCACCTGCTCTGCAGTCGAGGGGGCCGCCTTTTTTTTTTTTTTTTTGTAAGGAGAGGTTGGAAATGATGAAGGTGTGGAATCACATGTAGCTCAGTGTGATGGCAGAAAGTGTGCAGAGTGAGGGTATCAGTTTATTCACATGGCGGCGGCGGCGGCTACATGATGAAAACATGATGCTGTAGTTCCACCAGGCGTCACTTCTATTTTCAGCCTCACCTGCCTTATAACAGCAGAAACCGACAAGTGGAGCTGTAGCAAAATAAAGTAGCTATTCTCTGCTGCTTAATTTAGACACAACGGATCAGCCCTGTATATAAAGACACTTCTTCTATTGTTTTTTTTGTTTTTTACTGTCGAGTCACAGGTGTGAAATATGAAACCAAAATATAAGAACAAATTCCCGAAAATGTTCCCAAAGCGGCACAACCAGCTCCATTCAGGGATGTGTCTGAGAGTGGAGCCTCTTGTGATGTGGCTCCTCCAGTTTTCATCATCACTTCAAACAGGGATCATTTTTGGTGCATTTCGTCATCTTCCTCATTTGAAGATCAGATCATGTGGCGATTTTTTTTTTTTTGGAAGCTAAAAGACTTTTTTTATTCAGTAGCATGATGTCTTTTTCTTTTCTCTTGCATTTGTGAGAAAGAAGCATTTAGCTTTTGCAAAATACCTGTGATGTAAGAATAGAAATGTATGTTGAAACCCTTCATAACCTTACAATTGTGCACTAACTTAATTTTCCTGTTGCCTCTCTCTTTCTCTGTGTCTCTTTTCTTCTTTCTATCCAGTGAGTGACAGCTGTTTTCGAAACCTTGCGGAGGACCGCAGTGGCGTCAACCTCAAAGATCTTGTACACGATCCCTCCCTGTGAGTATCATCCTTTTTTTTTTCTTTTTTTTTTTTACAAGATAACTCAACATACAGACAGAAATGAATCCATTTGGCATCACTTATAGCCTCACACTTACAAGTGTTTAATCCAGAGCAGCTTCCTTTGGCTTACCTTCCACCTAAAAGATGCACAGGCTCTCTGCATGCGTGTGTCTCTGTGTGGAAGAAGCCGTCTTCTTTTTTTGTGCTAGAGCGTAACTAAGAAACTAAAAATATCTCTTCAACACAACATGTCGGGGCTCTGTGTCGCCCTATGGAGAGAAATTCCCAGCATGCATGGCAACAACAAAAGAGCTGCAGTGCTCTTCTGTTTAAGGATGACTCTTGGTAGCTGCAAGAAGTCATTATTTGCTCAAAAGAAGCTGAAGGAAGTGAAATCAACTGTTGTTGTTGTTTTTTATTAATGGGGATGAGATGAGGGACAAAAGGGCAGGAGAAAACACACAGGAAAACAATAATCTGCATCTGCAAGTGAATGTTAAGAACAGGTAGGTTGCACACCTCTTCAGGAGCTTTAAACAACACGTTTCTGGATGTTTTCTGTTAGATTCAGGCATAAAAACACAGAAGTGAAAAGTCAAAATGTCACAATGGCTGTGAAGGTCATAGGAACAGGAAAGCTTTTCACAAGAAATCGCAAACTGACTCATAACGGAAGAAGGTCTTGTACACAGAGAGGAAACACAGGTTAAAAATACTGTGCATACGCTTTTATGTGACTGTTTAACATCTCATTCCAAAGAACCATGGTCATTAAAATGCTTGTATGTATGATCGCCTCCAACTCTCTGGGAAGGTTTTTTTGGAACCGGGCTGCCAAGATTTGCTCATTTAGCCTCAAAGCCTTCGTCCCAGAGCTGCACGCTGAGGTGAAGGTCATTGGTTGTGCGCGGGCCAGTCGAGGTCTTCCACACCAAATACAGGAAAGCATCTGCTCAGGAAGCTCAGGACAGGGTGTTCCCCAAACTGGACACAAAAATATCAGTTCATGCTGGAGCAGATTTCCCCTAATTAGTACTACGAGGTCATTTTGTCCTCATACTTTTGGCCGCATGCTACATTATTATAGCTTAAAGGTCCAGTGTGTAAAATTTGGGTAAAACTGTGATGTAGCGTTCAGATTCTAGATTTCAGCGCTCACCCCTCCCGTCGGCAAAGTGACGGTGGCCTCCGAGGACAAAAAAAACTTGTTTACCACGGCTGGAACGACTCGTAGTATTTCAGGAGCATGGAACGAAAAAAAAACATTTTACGATATGTCTGCTGTTTCCTACAGCCTTTGTTGGTTTATTTATGCATGCGAAACTCGCGAATACACGCTCTCTGGCTGGCTGGATTTTCCGTTCAGGCTGCCGTACAAACATGGCGGCGCAAGATGGCGACACTCTCTAAAGCAAGACCCTTGCTATATGTATATATAAAAGAATAATTATAAGGCTATGAAAACCAAACAAATTGTATTTTATAGCAATTATACACCTATGCAAATATATTCATGGGTAGTATTTTCAGATTTTGCCAATAAACTTTGCCAATTTTTACACACTGGACCTTTAACCACTCCTTAGCTGGAGAGAGGTTATGTTTTATGTCAAATCTAATGCCACTACGATCTTTGCATTTAGGGACGATGTGACATTAGCGCTGATCAGTTTCAGCCCCTCCTTTCTATGGCAGCTCGTGTCACACGTTGTCTTTTTCCAAACGCCGCCTCAGCCTGTGACTGCAAACAGAGCAAACCGTGACCCCGACATGCAACCTCAGACACGCTTCTCTGGGCACCCGAGCCGCTCTCCATACAGCACATTGATTTGCTGGAGCTCCCCTGCTCCCCACAGTCACAGTCGCCAGTCAATATCACTGAAGTGTCACCACCAGGCTCCCCAACCACCACCACCACCTCTACCCCTCCTCACCCTCCTCACCCTCCTCACCCTCCTCACCCCTCCTCCCTGTGGGGAACGTCGCACTGATCCACGCTTGTCATGTCCTTTACGGTTTGTTTATTTTGAGGCTGATGTGTAATGCATGGGTTTTTGCTACCATGACACGGGCGTCACGCTAGGTCGTGATCGGGGATCATCTCATGTTTATTTGCACAGTGGAGTGCTCTGGCTGGAGGAATTGAACAGTTGAGCCGACGGTTCTGTTACTGTACGTTACGCTTTAGATTAAAGGCTTGATCGGTTTTCTCGAGCTACGATCGCCCAGATTGACCCGTTTATACACAGTCAGCAACTTGTGAAGAACTACTGTATGACATATTCCTTTTGAACGTTGCCTTAAAGAATGAACCCACAGTAGCTGATTAAATGCTGGAATAGGGATGTCACGATTATAGATTTTCTTGGTACGATTATTGTCAGAGAAATATTCGTATTACGATTATCACGAATATTATGCATTAATTAATTTCCCAACACTATGTATGTGTAGAATCAAATATAGTCTAAATAAGCCGGTGCATATTCTCATTTGTCCAGGTCATAGTATCTCAAAGGAGGTTAAATCGAAAGCAACTGGACTTAGTTATTTGTCTGGGAAGACGTTTCACCTCTCATCCAAGAGGCTTCATCAGTTCATGTACGCATCTGACCAGGCTGGGACTGGTCCAACTAACTGGTCTCCACACCATATTATATTAGGAATCTTTACAATGAATAAATTGTGGCGATTAATTGTGAAAGCAGGGTAATCTGGCATCCCTATAGTTGGAACCAAACAGAAATATACAGTGGAAGGTTGTAAATTACATTGACAATTACAAACTTGTTGATGTGCTAATTCGTAGGAGGAATAGTTAAAAAAAATAAAAAAAGAAGTTAAGTGAAAAACCTGCAGACAGTTGATCATTAGGTAGTTTGACGATAAATTGTCTTGGTTTATCCTGATCTTTACCCTTTATGATTAGATTTATGAGTTACAAACATACTCCAAACAAATATAAGATGATTATATGATTGAATATTTGGATGCAAGTCAAACGAAGCCTGAGGAGTTTTAAATTCCACTTTAATGTCAGTACTATAAAAGTTATAGGGAACTGCTGACGTTTCCAACGACTGGAAGCAAGTGAGCATCTTTTTTCTACTTGAGATGTGATATTCATGGAGTAGAATCACATTAGAAATGGAGATGTGATTGTGATTGTCATTTAATTGTTGTTGCCAACGTGAGCTCTGATTTTATCTTGGTGGGACTCCCGGTGTTTGCTGACGGCGGCTCTGCTCTGCTCGGTGTGAACGCGGAGCTACACTCACTCATTCCACTAAAAAAAAGGCACTTTGGACGGACGTGCTGTGTTGCAGCGAAGTGATAGGGTTAAGCTCGGATTAAGCGCGGTGCTGTTAAACATTAAAACTGGACACCAGGACAGGCTGTCAGCGCTGGCGTCCTGTTTTTTGTGGTGGTGACGATGGGAGCCGATGCAGACGGGGCTCTGCCTGGCTGACCTCCCCCCGGCCCGCTGCAGATCCTCCGTGTGCCATGTTAATCCACGCCACACCACGAGTCAGCGGCTCCATCAGGTTGACCAGCTGGAACGCCGTGCCCTCAATGTGCCACTGCTGCTGTGACAGAGACACAGAGACAGAGACGGAGAGGGAGAGAGGGAGGGAGAGGGACGACGGGGCCACAGCAGGACACGTAACATAAACTATAATCATAGCATCTCCCAGGCGCACACACACAAGTATACACACATTGGCACATGCAATCAATCAGCCGGCCCAGTTTGGCATTCAGGAGCATCCAGAGGTGGAGTCAGGTGGAGAGAAAAATGATACGTGGCAACAAACGAGAAAGAGTAACAGAGGGGGGTCAAACAAATGATACCCAGACTCAAGGACACACAGATGAGGCGTGTGTGTTTACAACAAGTGTGTGTTCTTGGCTTTTTGTTTGCATCCCTTCAGTGTGAGTGAGTACTACTTTTGCTTAGATTCATATATTTTTGTATATAAGCCTCTCTCCTGGGCTGAGCAGTAAGCTCTGTGTCTCTCTGCCCTCCAGCTACTTGTGCTGCAACAACCTTTGTCAATTTTACAAATTGTCATGGCTAACAATAGTTAGAAGTCAATCAGATGGGTGACAGTCGGCCCAATTTCACAGTGAGGAGACACGTCAGGGGACGAAGACACAGAGACACACACTCAGTCACACACGCTGTACTGTTTGAGACTGGACTGATAAGCGCTGTCATAACAATAAATCTGACTCGTATCAGCTCTTGAAAACATGAATACAAGTGTTTAATGCTAAGTTAAGCAATCAGGAAGTGCTTACAGTTGCATCCTTAAAGCTGCTGTAATCAATACTTGTATATTAATAATGGACCAAATGACTATCGTGTAAAGTGAAAGTAACAAATACCCACAGAGGAATCATTATCTGACTCTGCAGTTCCCTTGGCTCCACAGAGCAGTTTAGCACTTTTCGGCTCCTTGTTTTGGTTTTGGTTCGATGCTCCGCTTCATTCTCACCTCTCTCATCAGCGTGATGCCGCTGCAGCGGGAGGAGAGTTCACACCACAGCAGGTGTTGAAGTGTTAGAGAGCCGGGAGCTGGTGGAGACCAAATGCAGAACTAAAAGGAGAGTGGACAATCATGCACTCTGACTCAACAGGTGGATCCAAATAGCCCACAACTTCATGAGAATCTGCCGTCTCATCTTAAACAGTGATTACGTCATCACAATAGCATATAATATGCATAATAGCATATGTATTATAGTGCTTACAGTGTTCTATGGTAGTTCAATCTTCATATAGAACATTTAATAAGGGAAACCAGGTAGGTAGGTTTAGATAGAAGAAGCACTTTGGTTAAGGTTAATGTTAAATGGAAAAAAAATTTTTTAAATGTGCGTCTTTGAATATTTATTCTTTTTAATTCAACCACCATCTTCTCCAAACCTTAACTCAGGGCTGTGGCAGCTTGAACATGATGGTTTAATAAAAATGAATAAAAGTTTGATAAAGCCATACAGTAGTTAGTCACTGTGGAGGAGGTCATTGAACTACAATATTGGTTATTTTGGCAGAAATACTAATACATAATCTGTAAACTGTTTGCTGACGCCATCAGTATCAACATGTGTCTAAAGTGTTGGTCATGTTCAATAGGAAGTGCATTACTGTCACAGCTTTGGGTCCATTCATAATGTAAACATGGATGTTTAAAATAATGCAACAGGTTAGAGCAGCATTATTTCTCTGAGAATCTCATGCATGTCCAAACAAATAGATATTTTGTTATTTTTAGTGAATATCTAATCCAGTCAAATAGAGAATCGGGAAATCTGTGGCAATTCCCAGCTCTATTCACACCTATACAGTACTATACATATTATACTGTATGACTCAGTCAAAGAAAAATACAAACCCTGGATATAAAGTCATTCAAAGTTACAGTAAGATCTTTGTTGTCACTCCGGCCTTTTTTACTCCCTGCAGTAAAAACAAATAAACCTGATCTTGAGGTTTTACCTGAGCAGAGGTGCAGTAACCGAGACACACACATACTGTACAGTACGATATGAGCCGGCGCTTGTTTTGGCCGCAGATGTTAAACGTGTTGTTTAAATATATGAAGTTTGCTGGATGTGTGTGTGTGTGTGTGTGTGTGTGTGTGTGTGTGTGTGTGTGTGTGTGTATGGTGAAGCTGCGGTGGCTGAGAAAATGAAGCGAGAGAGGCAGTGGCAGATCTGAACCGGGGATGACATTTATTCTGTAAATAAATAGAACGCTTGTGGGGTGGAGTGGTCTGCCGAATATTTTATAGTGTGTGTGTGTGTGTGTGTGTGTGTGTGTGTGTGTGTGTGTGTGTGTGTGTGTGTGTGTGTGTGTGTGTGTGTGTTGTTTAGTGGCTGTGAGTGGAATCATGGGAGTGAAACCCCTCGCTGAGCACTCAGAGCTCTCATCACGGTGGGGGTTTGAAGAGTTGGGCTAGTCCACTCCTCCTCCTCCTTTTCCTCCTCTTCCCCCTCCTCCTCTTCCTCCTCCTCCTCCTCCTCCTCCTCCATCTCCATCCCTTCCTTCCTTCCACCAGCTAACATGTTGAGAGGTGACCCCTTGAGAGCTTTCCCACATACGGACGAACCAACAACTCGGCTGTAATGGGCTCGACTCCACGCTACTACTGGGAGCGTGGGGATGGCCGAGGCGCTCGTCTCCTCCTGGATGGAGTGTGTGAACGTGTGTGTGTGTGTGTGTGTGTGTGTGTGTGTGAACGTGTGTGTGAATGTGTGTGTGAAGGGAAGAGAAAGAGGGAGAGAGTGAGATTGAGTGCCCTGTACAAAGAGCTTGTATTATTAATGAAATCACCCTGGCAGATGGGTCTCATCTTGGAAGTGTCCCACAACCACTGAGATTTGCAGCTGGCTCACATGCACACACACACACACACACACAAACACACTCGCACTTTTCCCCCCTTCTCTTGTTAAGTGTGCCTCTGACAGTTTATCCCTCCTTTTCCTCGCTCTTTTCACTCTCTCCCTCTCTCTCCTCCCTTCTCTCATTCCGTCTTTCTCTCTTTATCCTCTTCTCCTCTCTGCTCGTCTTTTATTCATAGAAAGATTTGGCCCTGGCGTCCAGGCTTTCAGGCCAAAACTACTGTCAACCCCCCCTCTACCCCCCACCCCACCACCAACACATACACACACACACACAGTTTCCCTACACCACCTTCCCCTCTGCTCCACTCTTTCCTTCCATTCCTTTCTCCGCCCGCATCAGGATTTGTCCACACCTCGAGCAAAAAGCCTTTATTCCAGGCTGACTACCTTCGGCCTGCAGTTTGAAGAAGAGCTTTATATGTCACAACCCCCACCACCCCCTCCTCCATCCTCCTCCTCCTCCTTCTCCATCCTCCTCCTCCTCCTCCTCCTCCCCTCCTGCAGAGGAAAGAGACATAGATGGGTGTTTGAGATTAAAATGTTGCAGGCTCTTTCCCCCTCTAATGTGCTTCCCTCAATTCAGATCACACCCACCCAAAATACAGCCGAGCACTCTATCTGCAAAGAAGCCAGTCATGCTGAAACACACATTTATGCACATATACTTATTTACAGTATCTATATATATATATATACACATGCACATCTATATACACACACATATACACACACACTGTATTTGCACTGTATGTACATTCAGATATCTTTGCACAGATTCAGTAGAAATGTTTATACAGATACTGCAGGTCCTTTGTGTTTCTGTAGGAGTATATACAGCACAGTACACAAACTGAGCTGCTGTTTCATTTCACGTCATTCAGTCAGTCAGGACAGCGCGTTGATCATCATGTTTGAGTAGCCAGGTCATTTTGTTGAGTTTCGTCCTAGCAACGGTGTAGTCATTTTTAACTACAGGTGCTTGCAGAGAGGAAATGGTGGAGGTCAAAGAGTTTTATTTTGACTTTTTCTTCAATTCTCTTTCGTATTTTCATTATTTTATCCTGGTGGTGCAGTGGTCGCCTCTCAGTAAGAAGATTCTGGGTGTGATTTTTCCTCTCTGGGTGGAGTTTCCATGTTCTCCCTGTGCCCCTGTGTGGGTTTTCTCCGAGTTTTTCCAGCTTCCTCCCACAATTCAGTCCAAAGATATGGACTGGCGACCTGCCCAGAGTGTCCCCCCCCCCGCCTTCGCACTACGACTATGTCTGTTGGGATTGGGCTCCCCGTAATCCTGCACCTGGATTATTTTATTCCAGGGCAGCACAGTAATGCAGTGGTTAGTGTCGATCCTCAGGCCTGCAGCCTTTCTGTGTAGAGCTGTTGCATGTTCTCCCTGTGTCTGCACGGCTTCTCTAGGGTTCTCCGGCTTCCTCCCACAGTCCAAAGACATGCACACTGTGTGACTTAGTTATACAGATGTGAATGTGAGCACGGTTTGTCTCTGTGGATGTGGGACCTGTGACAGTGGCGACTTGTCCAAGGTGCATCCTGCTCTATATCAGCTGGGATGGGCTCAAACTGTGTGGATAAGCCGTGTAGATCATGAATGCATGGATTACTTACAGTATTTCATTTCTGAGATGACTTCCAGTGAAATGTTGTGATCTAAAGTAGAGCAGCAACAATTAATCGAACAATAATCGATTATCAAATAAATCGTCAACTTGTTTGATAATCGAAAAATCGGTTTGAGTAAATTCTTAAGAAAAAAAGTCCAAAGTCTCCGATTTCAGCTTCTTAAATGTGAATATTTCTGGTTTCTTTGTTCCTTTATGATAATAAACTGAGTATCTCTTTGGTTTGTGGACAAAACAAGACATTTGAGGACGTCATCTTGTGGTTTGGGAGACACTGATTGACGTTTTTCAACATTTTTTAACATTTCATTGTCCAAAAAACTAATCGATTAATCGTTTAAATAATCGACAGATTAATCGACAATGAAAATAATCGTTAGTTGCTGCCTTAATCTAAAGAGCAGTGTGAGTTATTTCTGTTTATGTTCCACGACAACCTGTGTGCATGTCTTCCTTGTTTGGAGCCATTTCACTGTATACAGAGATCATGTACATACAGTATATATACATTTATGCAAACATCCATATATCTATATATAGGCTATACACTCACACACAAACACAGTTGACATACTGTACATGTCAGTCCTGCCGTGAATCCTCCTTAATGAAGGTCACAGTGCTCAGGTTTTGTTGGGACTGTCGATGAGAGATGTTGTTTCAGTTGTCTGCACTTTGTGTTGAGTTGTGCTGCGCTGTCCTGACTAAGTGTTTCTCCTCATGTATATCAATTAGATTACACTACACAACAGACACACAATACTGTAGAAACACACCTCCCTACTCACACATTCTGTATTTGTACACATACTGCGTACATGTGTGTGTATACGCACATATTATGTATCCATAAAGATACATTCATATGTGAACAGACACACATGTAATAGAAATACATAGTTTTCATTATAAACTCCAAACACATATCTGTAGTTATAGACAATACATGATAGGTATGAACACCTGTACTCTGCAGTGTATACTAGCCTACTTCACTTACCTACACACACTCACACAAAAAATGTCCAGTCAACAGCATATTGCTGCTTTCACACAGAAATGGCATCCCCCGGAAAAAAGGGGGAAAAAAAGAAAAAGAAGAAGAAGAAAAACACAAACACAAACATTCGCTGGCACACACAAACTGTCACACACTCTTTCACGATGAACAACACAGCAACTCGAAGCTTCAGACAGGAGGGGTTGCCTAGGAAACGGTGGGAAGGAACCCTAGTTATTTGTGTTGAGCATATTTTCATTTGGGCTGAAACAGAGAGGCATAAAAACCCCAGGAGAGGGAGAGAGGTGATTTGTCCTGACAGCTCCTTTACTCTCCCGAGGTGTAACACACACACACACACACACACACACACACACACACACACACACACACACACACACACACACACACGTATAAACAGACGAATGCACATGCATGAACACACACTCACATACACGCAGACACATACAGAGATGCCAAAACCTAGTAAGTAAACCACTCGTGCCATCACAGGGATGTCAGCAGGGGAGTGTGTGTGTGTGTACGTGTGTGTGTGTGTGTTTATATGTGTGTGTATATGTGTGTGTGTTGATGCACAAGTTAGTGGATGCTCCGAGTAGCCCTGCATGTGCAGTGTTTCATGCAGAAGTACTTGTTAAATGATTCTTTCTGACTTCCCTGCCTCTTTTGTCAGCAGCAGCAGACAGCTCCTCTCCGTGCATGCTTGCTGCAGTATTTTGGTGTTGTCTTGCTTAGCGCGTCTCTCTGCTGCTCCCTCGCTCCGTTTAGAAGCCGAGCGAGGGAGTCGGTGCATTTTTTTCCTTCTTCTTTTTCTTCTTCTTCTTTTTTAGTGAATGATATTTCCAGGGTGCAGAATTTTTACTCTTTGCAACTCAGAGCGTGAAGAGTTTTCGTCTCTCCATGTGCGATGTAGAAACCGAAAAAAAACAAGAACGCATCCGAAAGGCAGGCAGGGGGAATCAGAGGGGGATGCTTTAAATGTTCATGGAGTTCATGGGTATTTGTCTGAGGGAGGGTGTTTAAGTGGCTGGCGCGGAGGGGGGAAACATGATGCAGTAGTCTCCCAAAAATAGCGCTCCTCCAAAAAAAAAAAAGAGAGGGAGAGAGAGAGAGGAGGGTTACATAAGGGGTGTCTGTGCGGAGCCTTCACCTTGAGCCTGGGGTTGTTGTTTTTGGGGTGTCATACTCGTACTGGCCACAGGAGGTCAGCGTGGCTCGCTGCTCAACATCAGCAGCAGCAGCAGCAGCAGCAGCAGCTCTGTCCTTGTCAGAGCTCCTCTTCAGTGGGCCGTCCTGTGGAAAAGCCTTTCAGGAGGGGATGTTTCAAGGGCATTCTCTCTCTCTCCATCTCTCTCTCTCCTCCTTTTCCACCGTTGCGTTTCTGTGTCTCTCTAACTCCTGCCTGCCACTTTTTCTTTTTTTTATTCCCACCATCTTCATTTCGACTCGTTCTCTCATACTATATATACAAGTACATCGCCAAGAAGAGTCTCTGTCGTCTGTTTTCTGTTCCCTCCAGCACCGTCTCCACAGGCCTGTATTCTCCTACATATGTAACGATGGCGTTGTGTGTCGCTTTGAAAGTCACCTCGTTGAAAGGACGACAAGACAGGAAGGCAGAGGATGTTAAAGTCAGAGGAAGAGGCGCACACATGTATGATGTTTTGGGTGTATGTCTGAAATCAGTATTTTTATAGAAAAGACTATATTCTACTCTATTATAGAGAGTGTCCTACGTGTGTGGACTTGTGAACACCTGCTGATTCACCTGTGGCATCATGTGTTCCTTCAGCCTGTGTTTAAACTCTTCAGCTTGAAGGTCATTCAAGAAACCAGTGTCTTCACGGTTCCTTAATTATTTTGATCATGGTGTCCCTGTTTCATATCTCAAGTCAAAAGAGGATTGTCTATGTCGTCTGGAATCGAACACTTGGATGTACAATGTATGTGTGATCTAATAACTTCCCTTCCTTCCTCAGGTTGGGGGGAATGATCGCGGCCTACAAGATCGTGCCGGATGAGATAGATGAAATCAAGGTATGTGATCCATCTGTCTATTTATCTGTTTTCTGTTTGTCTTTTTAACTGTGGTGATGAGGTTTGTAGAATAAGGGTTAACCAGGTATCATTCTGTGTGTGTGTGAAACAACAGGAGACTCTGGTGGATTGGTGCGATGAAAAGGAACTTAACCTCATCCTGACCACCGGAGGCACAGGCTTCGCCCCGAGAGACGTCACACCAGAGGTGAGTTCACGTGTTTCTGATGAAGAATGAACCAGCTCTATTGTAACTGTGTGCATTTTGAAATGTGTCTTCTTCTCTAATGCACAATGTGACAGTGTGACAGTGTGAACACAAACACCACAAGAACTTACAGATTTCTTTTCCTCTGATGTGTTTTTGCTGATGTTCAGTGAATCTTTCCTTTTTGTTTTAAACCAGCTCATGAAAATGTTTCTAAGCCACATTTTTTATGGTTTTCTGATTTGCTGCTTAAAAAGACGCAAAATGAACTTTGAGAGTTGTATTTAAATATAGCCAGAAACAGGTTACATAAGAACAAACACGACAACTTGGGTTGAAATATGGACACGGTCACATGAGAGAAGTTAAAAACACTACAGCTGAAGCACAGTGACGTCTACAGCGAAGAGGTATAGACTCCTTCTGCTACTTCCATCACACACACACACACACACATGTGTTGCAGCTCTGATTAACACACGTTGTAATTAGCCCCACGGTCACATGGGAAATAAAGAGGCAGAAGTTTGATCCTTATTAACTAAAAAAGGTGGGATTGTGTTGCAAGCAATTCAGAGATAATGGATGGCAACACAATCCCACGTTTTAGGTGTGGGTTGTGTGTGTACTGTACTTCATGTTGTGTGCACTCTTGTAATAGGGGGAAGTACTCTGGTAGATCACCATAAACCATTTTATATACATTAGGGCTGGCAAATCTTTTGCGATAATAACGCATCAGTGCAAATTCCTTCTAATGCCACTTTTTTTTTTTTTTTTACACTTAACATGTATATTCTGTTTTTTTGTCCTTTGGCCCAACCTGTAGTTTCATTCAATTTTTTGCGAATTAATGATCTTGCTGTCATGCAGTCATGAACTAAACCGTCCCGGCTAACAGTTAACACTCAGATGGAGCCGTCATGTTTTTTTATTTTAGCGTATTTTATTAATGTTTGATGACGTTACATTTGGCAACAGACATTAAAGCAAGCATATTTGTTTCTCCTGAAACATTTGGAACAATATCCCTTTAAGGCACATTGTGAGCAAATAAGTTAAAAAAAATAATTGCAGTAAGATATTTTAATCAATTGAGAGCCCTGATGTAATACGCACTGTATATATAACTGGTTTTTGTGTCATTATAAATTAAGTTTGTGAAGATTTTTTTGCCCAATTTATATAAATACACAGTCTCCTGCACTGCACTACACCAGCTCTGGAAAAAATAAAGAGACCACTCCAAAATGTTCTTAATAAATCAGCTTCTCTACATGTATGGCAGCCATCGATTCCAGTGTCTATTGAACTCCAACACAAACACACCTCACTCTACTTAGCTGATCACCTGAACCAAATCATATTTAATGTGGAAGAAAGATTATAAATAAATTTTAAAAAAACACTGCTGTGATTAAGAATTGGGATTATTCCACCAATGTTGATTTCTAAACTTTTACTAAATTTAAAAAGTAGTGTTGTGTTGTTTTAAAATGAATATGAACTTGTTTTCTTTGCATTAAACAAGGTCTGAAAACACCAGATTTTTTTTGTTATTTTGACCTGTTGCCATTTTCTGCAAATAAATGCTCTAAATGACAATATTTGTATTTCCAATTTGGGAGAAATCTTGTCAGTAGGTTATAGAATGAAACAAAAGTGTTAATTTTGCTCAAACACATACCTATGAATAGTAAAACCAGAGGAACTGATCATTTTGAAGTGGTCTCTGAGCTGTATACTGTGGATACCTGTCTCATCACACGCCATCGTTAACCATATAACATATTAAAAGATTAGAATCTTTATTGGATTTGCACTGCTCCACTTCTGCTGTATGCACTCAACCAGCCTCCCTCCCTCTCTCTCTCTCTCTCTCACACACACACACACACACACACACACACACACACACCGTTTGGCAGGGGATGAGCTGTGGTTCTCAGCAGTATCATTGGTCCTCATCAATCATGGTAGACAGCAGCAACCTTCCTGGAAGGGGGAAGACACGAACACACTGTAGTCACTGATAATACCTGCTATCTGATCCAAGCCTGTGTGCTGGAGACAGCCATATCTCTCTGTCTGTCTCTGTGTGTTTGAAGGCTGTACAGGACACAGATGACTGTATTGTGTGGAGATGAAGGCAGGACAACGGATTACACTCCACCTCTTTCTTCTTAATTGAAGATGTATATTTTATTTCATTACTTATTCTGTTATTTATTAATTCTAGCATGTGGAAAATCTGAATCTCTCCTTATTTTACTGTTACTGTAAATGCTACATGTTGCTGTGTTTTACATTGCATCCATTAACAAATTGAACTGACCACGTCTCGACTATGTGAAGGCTAAAAATAACGTATATTATCAACATTTTAATGGTTTGCAGCAGCCTGATTTCTGCAGCTGGATTACATATATCTTATATGAGGTCACACTGGTTTACTGGCCATAGTTTTTTTTCTGTACTTGTGCAGTTATTGAAAGGTCATGCACAGGAAATGCGTTAGTTGTAGTGTCAGTTGCTGCTTGCATTGTTTTGCTGATCTCAAAAATCTGGTCAGGTCACAGTGACCATACAAATTTTGTTCTGCTGTGATTTTGCTTTGCTAAAAAGCCTAGAGCTGACAGGTGCACACTGATTTATTATATTTGTTGTCCTCATGCAGGAAGCAGCATACTGTATGGGGGACTGGAGTTTCCTCTTTTATCCCCCCAATGCAGACATTTAATCAAGGTCCTTGTAATACAGAGGCCTGGAGAGCTCAACATACTGTGGCTTCAAGAAAAAACACACGCAAAGACACAAATGTGCTGCGAGTTCCATCCTACAACACAACAACAGAAGTGTTTCAGTGTGACACTCAACAGTGATGAGCTCAGCTGGGACTTGTTGGTCAGTGACCAGTTGTGACTTTTGAAACATCAACTATTAAAGGGATAGTTCAACATTTTGGCAAATTGGCCCATTGCCATAATCCCTATAGTCATAGCAGTAGGTTAGTTACCTTTAATTGTCGGTGCAAGCTATTTTTAGAACGGCGGAGCAGAGCCGCGAGCTGCTCAGAGCGGAGGCTAATGAGATTTCTTGGTTTCCCTCATCAAACTCATCAAATACACAATCCAGCAACTCCAAAACACTCTCGTGGACAAGTTGTGACCTGCACATTCACCACACTATGAGATAATAACGGAACGTTACAAGACGGCGTTGTTTTAGAGATAAATTCATGCAAAACCGCTGATACACACACACACACACACATACATCTCTCGAGCTTCTGCTGTGTCGCATGACTAAATTTACAGCACACACGTGTCAGATTGATGAAAATATTCTCTGAACTTGCAGCTTGTTAGTGTATTTGCGTGTGTTTTCTTAAGCTGCAGTGGGTTGAGCTCTCCGGGCCACCGTACAATGATCTCAGGCTATATTTCGGGCCTCGGCATGATCTCATTTGGTTAGATTTCATCACATAGCCTCAGTGTATGAGTGCCTCTCCTGCCCTTGTGATACATCCCCTCACTCTCAACAACACACTCATGTAATTAAGACTCAACCATCAGACTTTTTTTTTTTTTTTCCCCCACTAAACACGTCTCCTAAATCATACATGTTGTTTATCTGGATGTGAACTTCATCTGAACAAACTCATCTTCCTCTTCTTCAAGTCAGTGATTTCACATAATGAGGTGGAAGTCAAGCCTCAGCCCTCCCTCCTTCTCTCTGCCGTCTTCTCCCTCATGTTTCTGTCTCACCCCTCCCTGGTCCCACCCACACTCTTTCCCTTCTCCTCGTCTCTCCCTCCCTCCCTCCCTCCCTCCCTGTCTCCCTCTCCTCTCCTGAGTCCAAGCCCACGATGCTCATCAGTGGCTCCTCTCCTTTGAAGTCTTTCCTCTCCCCTCTCCCTCGCTAATGGTGCGTTTGAAGTGTCACTCAACTCAAGGGCACCCAACACACACAGCTGGAGGAGAAGGCGCTATCTTCTCCGCTATCTCTCCCTGCCAGGAACGTGCCTCATCAACCGGCGCAGTCCCATGAATGCATCCGCACATAAACAAACACATACAGCGCATCGCACACACGAAACCGCCAACACCGCCGCCATCTCTGGAAGCCACTCGTGTTTTTGCACCCCGCTGGTTTGTGTGTAATGAACTCCCACTTCCGAGCCCCAAATCACGCAAGGACATACAGTGTAGCGCTGCACAAAATATGATAAATAACCCGCCCCGCCGTAAAAGCCCAGGCTGTAGGACAAACTCATTCATCATTAAAGTGTTTAATTGCACAGAGCGATCAAGAAAAAAGACATATTCCTGTATTGATTTCAAAGATTAAATCAATCCTGATTGCTAATGGGGGGGAGGAGACGGGTCAGATAAGGATTTTTTTTTTTAAGCCTTCAGACAGTTGAGACATGAATTGTGCAGGAGGGATTGTCAATATTTGAAGGGCAGTCCTGGTGTTTTGAGTGGAGGCATGGCTTCAGGAGGTTGTTGTAGACAATTATCCTCATCGTGTCTACAGTTTAATTAAGTTATATTCTTAATCCTAAATAGTCTTTCCTTGTACTGTCGTTGGTTGAGGACTTTCCGTCATGTATCTGTGCTGTTATCCCATCGCTGTTAAGTAAAAGACCTACATTCACAACAGTTTTGTAGTATTTAAAGGACATTACTTCACTGTTTGTAGTTGTGTTGACCTGATAAAATGATGTTGCACTTGAATGAAATTGTTCTTTTAAAGGGACAACGAGGAGTTTTGGAAAGTGAAGTGTTTTCACACGACATTTCCCATGAGCCTCGGTGAAATTCTTGGACTGAAAGCAAAAAGAATGTTTTCAAATCAAGAAAACAACAAGTCGGAGGTTCGAAGACGATCAGATACCGTCATAGTTCCGACCATAAACGGCGATTTGGCTGCGTTATTCCCATGACCTGCCGGGCAGCGTCCACGAAACCGGGAGTAGGAAATGCTGGGCCAGTCAACCACTAAATAATAAGAACAAAATAACGATGAAGACAAAATGATATATTTATCGAAAATGGACCCATTAACAAGTATGGGTAATGTAGATTCATCCACATTAATATGAGACTTTTTTATAACCAAATACAAACTCCTCGTTGTCCCTTTAAGTTATGTTCTGTAATTTCTTTCAGTTCAGTTTTGTTTGTATTGTGCATAATCCTGATGCACTTTACATTGTGAGGTCAAGACTGGGGCTGCACAATTAATAACATTGAAAAAAAAAAACTCACATGGATGTTTTTCATCATATGCTCGCTTTTATATTACCAGTATTGTATTGCATTATTACCTCCAACAAGGACGTTGCCTTTTCTCCTGTGTGCTTGTTTGTCAGCAGCAATTTGCAAAAAGTACTGAGCCGATTTGCTCTCAACTTGGTGAAGAGGGTTCATGGACCAGGGAAGAACCCATTAGATTTAGGGTCAGATCTGGTTCATTTTCTATATATTTTATTTTTCTCTGTAGTCTGGTGTGTGTTGTTTGGCCATGGCCTCGCTGGAGGTCCTCTGGTTGGGAACATTCATTGTTAATCCACCATTCATTGATGATGAGGCCACCTCGTTACAAACGAACCAAATATTCAGTCAAAGATGAATATTTCTGAGCTTAAATGTCAACATCCACCTCTTTATAAACACTATTTTTGTAGTTTTCATTTTATTCCACTGTCACCTCCAACAAACGCCACCATGCGTTTCTTGGAGGAGGAACGGCACAAGCATTTTTAGCTCAGATGGCGACGCCTCTCACCTTCCCAAATAAACCGAGCCGAGGGCGTGAAAATTCTCCAGCGTTTGAATAAACTGGTCCAAACATGAGACACATGCTTAGTTCAGGCTCTGATCACACTCGCAAAAAAAAAAAAAACCTCCTCTGCTTCTCTCTCCTCTCTGCAGGCCACTAAGGAAGTGATAGAGCGTGAGGCTCCAGGGATGTCTCTGGCAATGCTGATGGGATCCCTCAACGTCACACCACTAGGCATGCTTTCCAGGTCGGGCGCACAAAACACAAACCACCACACATATTTTATCTCGTATCTGAATGATTTTTATTAAAACACTGATGTCTAGACCTCAATGATGTAAACAGGAATCCACAAACAAGCACAACTTGTCATTATGGTATCCTTTCTATATAAATATATTTATTACAGTCCATCTGTTGCTGAAATCCCATTTTTTCATATAAGATACAATAATGTAATCATGTGCAGCATGAACTAAGGCTTTTTAGATGAAAGGAGTTGCGTGTTTTTCTTCAACATCACCATAATTGAGTGTATTCGCTGCACTACCATTCTTTCTTTTTTCCAGCTACATCCATTTAAAGCTCCCTCTGTGTGTTTGTGTGTTGCAGACCTGTGTGTGGTATCCGAGGGAAGACACTCATCATTAACTTACCAGGAAGCAAGAAAGGCTCCCAGGTAGGAAACACTGCAAACTGCTGTAACAACACCTTTCTCCTGTGGATGTTCACGCTCAGCCTTGTTGGTAAAAAAAAAATAAAAAAGAGAGAGAGAGCGCAAGAGAGAAGAGATTCCCCCTCTAACCGCCCATGTGTGTGTGTGTGTGGTTGGTAGTGGGTGGTATGGTTTGTGTCCTTGAGCAAGACGCTAAACCTTGATAGATCCTGATGGTTCAGCAAGAGGCTGCACATGTGCACAACAACATCATATGTACACAAACACAAACACACACAAGACAGTGACTCCTGTGTGAACGCTGCTCGTAGCTTAGCGCTGTGCTAATGACGCAACCGTGAAGGTCATCCTCACTTCAGAGTCTTAACCTGCACTTTGTTTGTGATCTGCAAATGTGTCGTTATCTGTGTGTGTGTGTGTGTGTGTGTGTGTGTGTGTGTGTGTGTGTGTGTAAGTATGGATTTGGAGTGTGTCTCGTGTGTGCTCACTGAAATGATTAATCAATGTTGCATGTGCATATAGATCTGTGTGTGTTTTTTTGTTTGTGGTTTCTAGTGTTTTGATGTGTTCCTACATCCACAGAGGTATAGATGTACAGGGCAGCGTGGGTTTGTGTTTACATTATGCATGTGTGTGTCTGTGTGTCTGTGTGTGTGTGTCCACCCCCTGCTGCCCCCCCCCCCCCCATCTGTCTCCCTCTCTGCCGCGCTGACCTGCACATCTGTCTCTGTCTCGTTACGCGCCCCGCTCCTCCTGATCGATTTTAGTATTTCTTTTAATCAATTACGCCACCTCTCCCCCATCTGCTGCCATATTAGTGTCTCCCTCATCAACCCCCAGTTAAAGTTAACGGCACAAGCAGCCCATTGCAGGCTTTTATTGCGATGATCTCCTGTCATAAAGATAACAGGGAAGTCCGGGGCTGAGCCAGCCCAGATGAAGCCTCTTACGTCAGTGTTACCGATGCCGATCTTTAAAGGGATAGTTCAACATTTTGGCAAATTGGCCCATCGCCATAATCCGTATAGTCATAGCAGTAGGTTTCGTTACCTTCGGTGCAAACTCAACTCAAACTCATCAAATACTGTACACAATCCAACAACTCCAAAACACTCTGGTGGACAAGTTGTGACCTGCACATTCACCAAGCTATGAGATAATCAGAGGTGGGTAGAGTAGCCAAAAATTGTACTCAAGTAAGAGTATAGTTACTTTAGAATAATGTTACTCAAGTAAAAGTAAAAAGTAGCCATTCAAACATTTACTTGAGTAAGAGTAGAAAGTACTTGGTGAAAAAGCTACTCAAGTACTGAGTAACTGCTGAGTAACCTCTGATTTGTTCGTTTAATTATCAGCGCGTAAATGTAGGCCTAATCTGATACACAAAAATATAATAGCAATGAAAAAATCCAGATATTGCCAAAGAACAACATTTAACAAGACAAAAGCCTAAATTACATTTTTTACAAAGTAACATAAATGAAGACAAATTCAGCCACAATAACTTACAGTACATAGGCCTATCTATGAAAGATCTATGAACTGTCCATAAGCTCTTTGTGTGGGTGTGGTGTCTGTGTGTCTATCTGTGTGTGTGTGTGTGTGTGTGGGGGTCCTATGATTGGTTTCTAGTGAAACCAAAGTCACATGACCACACCCCCGAAACTGGGGGGGTGGTCATGTGACTAGGAGTCACATGTCTCCAGGTGTGTATGGGGTTTAAACTTCCTAGGGAGGAAGAAGAATAAGATGACCTGGATGACTGAGAACCTTCACGGACATTATCCACTATTATCCACGACATACCAGGGCTGACGTCATCCTAATCATTTACTAGCCACAGTTTCTCAAATTTGAGGCGGAGTGACCGTCCTGTTTACCGCGGAGATTTTGTGTGCGGTCATGTGACTGCCTGGCTCTGTCTGATTGGTTAAACGGAGGCAAACGTCGCGAGTGGCTACATCTGATTGGTGAAACGCAGTCACGTGACAGAGGCTCGGACGTATCTCCCTTAAAACATAAACAAACAGATCGCACATTGGATCAATAAGAAAAAGTAGCGAGTAGCGACCGGAATGAAGCTAAATGTAACGGAGTAAAAGTACCGCTTCTTCTGAAGAAATATACTCAAGTAAAAGTAACAAGTAGGCTGCATTGAAACTACTCTTAGAAGTACAATTTTTCCAAAAAGTTACTCAAGTAAATGTAACGAAGTAAATGTAGCGCATTACTACCCACCTCTGGAGATAATAACAGAATAACGTTACGAGACAGAGTTGTTTTCGAGGCAAATGCAGCGACTGCTTGCCAAAAAACTACCCTCGTCGGGAACGCGCATCATTTTTTTTGCATGAATTTACCTCAAAAACAATTCCGTCTTAAGCACAAGAGCGTTTTGGAGTTGTTGGATTGTGTATTTGATGAGTTTGATGAGGGAAACCAAGAAATCCCATGAGCCTCCGTAGCGTAGCTCTGAGCAGCTTGCGGCTCTGCTCCGCCGTTCTAAAAATAGCTTGCACCGACAATTAAAGGTAATGATAATAATCTCCTAAAACTATAGGGATTATGCAATGGGCCAATTTGCCAAAATGTTGATGAACTATCCCTTTAAGCTTGTTTTGTCTCTTTGGCTTCATTTACAGACCCAATCTTCATACTGTATTTTGATTGCACAGAGTTCAATCGCAGCTTTGTGTTCACTACAGCTTAAGTATCTAATGATGTGATCCCGCTCATCGTGAGGTGAGGATGTGATTTTAGCCTCCGAGCTGAGAAACCTTCCCGACTGATCTGCCTTGAACACTTTGACTTTGAATTTTAAAAAAAAGTTTCAGTCTTCCGCGACTATGTAAATGTTTTTACGGATATTATGTCAGGAGGGAACGGCGGATCCTTTAAGTTTGGAGTTTGTTTTGACGTGACAAACATGTTTAAAGGCTTTCTCCAGCGATTTAGCATCGTGCTTTTATCAAGCGTCAGGACTCAGGAGAGAGACGGCTTCCCACGGGGACAAAGACGCTTTGACAAGGTAGAGTCGTCTACAGGGAACGTCAGGGCAGGACGACGATGATGGGCTCCTTGTCAGGCTTTTTGCAATAATTATAGTAACAACACTTATTATGACATCAACAATACTCATAGTTTTTAATTAATTTGGTCCATATTAGCTTTATATAGCACATGGCGAGATGATAATGATAATGTTTTTACTGCTTCTCCGCCTCCAATGGCTTTTTTTTTTCTTCTAATGTGATGATGACAAAATATTTTTCAACTTCTGGTGATGATGCCTCCACCTGCAGTGCTGGTATTCACCTGTGGGGAGGATGTTTGTATATACGCACCACCAATGATGACATTCCTGCACACTGCCCAGACATTTCTATACATGCAACAAAAACACATGCACACACAATCATGTGCTTGTTTCAGTGTCTGGGAAGTTATCCGTGTGTGGCTGAGACTCATCCATTCAAGACTTAACCCCTCTGTCTCTTAATCTATGTGCAGTTATGTGCCTGTGTGTGGTTTGTGTATATATATATAAATATAATCTACAGGGATGTTTCTGTACTGAGCAGATATGTCTGTGTTACTGTGGCGTGAACAATGTACACACTGTGGGAACAAATCTCCCCTTTGGGAACAGAGAGGAAATGCACAGCTCAGTATATCTCAGGCCTCCATGCTCCGTATCTACTTTCTCTAAACGCTCTTTCATCGCAGCTCATCCTTCACTTTCTTAATGTTACTTCTTTTGTCGCAGGATTAATGCTGGTGGTGTAAGTTAGTGGTTTCCAGTCACTGAGCTTCAGACTAGTACCAGTGGGGCCCAGTGAAAAAATGTGGGGAATATAATGTGAAACTATGTGTTATGATATTTTTTAACAGTGTTTGAGCTCTTAATATATACTCATCATTTAGTCCACAAGTAGGTTTTTAATATAGAAATGTCAAAATGTTCCCATGATGGAGTTTTACAGTTGATATTTCAGAGTTTTTTTTGAAATGTAAATCGTATTTTTCCATCTCCCTATTTGTTATTTACTTTTCTCTCTGTTTTTCACTTCCTTCTTCTGTCTCACTCTCACTGAGTCTGCATTTCTCCTACTTTGTCTCTCTCTTAATCTCTCTCCATCCCTTCTTTCTTTCTGCCTGCTGTCTGTCTTCCTCCCCCTCCCTGCCTTCCTCCCTCCTCGCAGAACAGCATCATCGCCTTCCCCCTCTCCCTCCATCATCCCTCTCTCTTGCTTGTGTTTCTCATCCGCTGGCAGTATATCCAGGGATTCTGCTCTTTAGTGTTCTTGACAGTTACTCTCCTCCAGGACAAAACAGAGAATAAGAACAGAAAAAAAAACACTCCTCCTGACGTACCTAAAAAAAAAAAAAATCCCCGGCACGCAATGAAAGGAGAAAAATGGGAAAGGAAGAATGTCTCCAGGCTCCTTGACACCATCCTCGCTCCTTCTTTTTGCCCGATCCCTCCCCACTCCAGCCTGACCCACCCAGCCCTCCTTTCCACGTCTCTCTCTCTCTCAAAAAAAACAAAAAACACTCAGATGTGCGCTTCAAACACACGAGAGCGAGAGGCATAAACAGTCCACTGTGAGCTGAGGGCTTTTGGGGCTGGTGTGTGTCTGTCTGTGTGTATGTGTGTGTGAATGAGGGAGGAAAGGTTAGCTGGCGGCTGCACAGCGGGGCTGGGAGGGGGCTCGTGGTCGACTGCTGAGATTAACCCGTTCGACCTCTTTCATCTGCCGCTCTGAGGAGTCCTTGGTGGTGTCAGTCATGCATCCTTTGCGTGGATGCATTGGCTTTTAAATGCACTCAAATTAAGGTTAACACGGTCATATTTAATCCAGCCTGTGGTGTGTGTGTGTGTGTGTGTGTGTGTGTGCACACGACGTTAAATAAGAAGAAATAGAGGAGGGACATGGAGCATGGAGAGGTTGCTCTGAGAGCCCAGTGTGTGCAGCCGGCGTAGATACTGTAAAGCGTGGGGGCGATTTATTAATAATGTATCTTCTCAATGCTTAAAATACACAGGAAGATAAATAATTTCACAGATTAGCTCTTGTCTTGGGAGTGAGGAGAATGGAGCGTTTAGCATCGCCGAGGAGCCCACAGGCACACTGACACACAGAGAGACACCGGAGAGGGGGAACAGAGATGGAGGAGGAGGCTGGTATAAATGTGGCCAGAGGGAGGCACTGTGATCTGAGGAGGAGAGGGAAATCTGTTTGGTTTTTTGGGGGGTTTTTTGGTTTTTTTTTAGCAGTGACGTCTCAAGCAGGGTCACACGCAGACACGAGTAGACTGCAGCATAGTGGAGCATAAAGTCTGTTTAGTTTTGTTGTGTGTTTTCATCTAGATTAATCTCCTCTTCTCTTCTTCCGTGTTTACTCGTCGTCGCCTCCATGAATCATGAATTCAGGAAGAACCAGTTCAGTCCGTACCCATGTCACCGTCAACTATCTGTTGCTCTTCCTTTTTCACTCACAGCAAAATATGTTTTTGCTCTCTAATTATTTCCCGTTCTTCAGTCCTACTTTGCCTCCTTTTTTTTTTCTTCTCTACATGGATGTGTTCACATTAAAAGTCTTCCAGTAGCTCAAAGGACGTAATCTCCCTATTTTCCTCTGAGGCTTTTAATGTGATGATGCTCTTTAACTTTGAGAACTCACACACACAAAACTCCTCTCCAGTGCACCGCGCTTCAAGATAATTTCTGAGACTTTTATTGTGAAACTGTTGCAGGTGGTGTGTTTAACCCTGAATGAGGGAAAATAGTAAAAGAGAGGAGATTAGTGAGTGAAAACAAAAACAGACACTCAGAAGGCAGAGACTTGTATGTGACATCAATATTTATGTTGCACTGATGGAATTTGACCCCACAATACGATATAATGATAGTACTTATACAGTATTATTGCAGTTTTAAACATATTGTAATAACTTATTGTTATACATTGTGATTTAATACCTTTGCAACTGCAAATTAAATGTATCTACTAGTTGTCAATCTATTTATCTCACTAAAATCATTTTCATTCTTATATAATTGTGATTGTGTAGCAGAGACACTGACCAACACAGTCAGAAAAATGACTCAAAACTAAAATTTCAGCTCATATATGCAGTTTATATAATAAATGATCAATACATGGTGTCTGTGAATCGATACAATATTGCCACACAAACTATTGTGACATTATGCTGTTTTAATCCCCCAGGCCTTATATAAGGTATATTGTGCTCAGTTACTGACACCACCAGTGTCATTTTGCTGTTTTTCATTGTGAATGTTATTTGTTTGTGCCGGCTGCAGGTGTTTTATTTTGAAAATTTACTGTATTTATTATTTACTATTATTAAGTTACAGTGACGCTTTAAGGAAATAATAACTCATATCTTCTTCCGTCTCTCTGTCCTCTGTCTCAGGAATGCTTCCAGTTCATCCTGCCAGCGTTGCCGCACGCAATCGACCTCCTGCGGGACGCGGTGGTGAAGGTAAAGGAGGCGGCGGACGAGCTGGAGGACTTGCCGTCGCCACCGCCGCCCCTCTCGCCGCCGCCCAACAGTTCGCCGCGCCGCCAGACAGAGGACAAGGGCGTGCAGTGCGAGGAGGAGGACGAGGAGAAGAAGGACAGCGGCGTGGCGTCCACCGAAGACAGCTCCTCCTCCCACATCACCGCCGCATCCATCGCCGCCAAGGTAACGATGGCAGAGGAGAGGAGAAGAGAGGAGAGGGGCAGAGTTCATCCATTTCAGCTGTCATCTTCACATTTCATCTACAATAGTACAAACATGTTAAAGGTGCTGCAGCCAGGATTTAACATAACATCACTGAGTCATATCTAAAATAATTAAGAATATAATATCTATTAATGCTAACACTACATTACTGACAATGAAGAAACATGTATTAACATGTTTGTTTGACATACAGTACAACAGTGTCCTTTATGAGAATTGTGACATTTTTTGTGACGACTTGCACGATTTGTCCCACTGATATGAAATAGGACAGTCTGGTATTTTCTCAGCTGTGTGCAGTTTAAAGATAGGAAGACAGGTCAACCAGTGAGATCAGCTTAATTTAGTTTTGGGATGTTCTCAATAGGAGAATTAAGAGTCTGATTGATATATAAAGAAAAAATACAAAGATTACATTGCTTTGTGAATCTGTGTTAGATGTTGCTGCTGTAGCTGTCAATACGCATAACCATGAAGTGCTGTAGGTTGATGTACTCTTTGATAACACTGAAATTAGTCTCTTATTACAACAAAGGTTTACAGTTTCCTTGATCAAGATATAGTGATGTTTGAAAATGCTACAGGTAGCACCTTTAAATGGCGAATTACTGTTTTTACTTTAACGTCTACCCCCTAACATCTGTATTAGGCAAAGCAAGGCAGTTTTATTCATATAGCCCATTTTTACAAACAGTTTGTCTCAAAGGGCTTTACACAGCATCATGACAACATCCTCTGCCCTTAGACCCTCACATCGACTGAGGAAAAATGTAATATTTACTACTACTTACTTATTACTTTGCCTGATTTTTTGGGTTGTCACTCAGATGAGACGGTGAAGCTTCAGAGAGAGCAAAAGTGTTCACCACAGTTTGCTCTTTAATAACCGTGGGAAACTTGGCCGAGTTCTGTGATACTCAGAAATGTAGAGTATGTGTACTAGGTCAATGGTAAAATGTGTCTGAATGACCTCAATGTGTCTATGAAGACCTGTCACATTTACAGTACTGTGTTTACCAAAGTTTTAAAAGTTTATCACAGGGCTGGATGCTCCTGGATATTATTTTTGCCAGGTGCACATTGGATTATAGGTTTTACCAGAGAGCTGCAGCGGTGGACACATGAACTGTATAATAGTGTGGATATGCAAATACAAACAAGGCTGCATTTCCCAGCAGGATGTAGAGGCGCTGTAGACGTGAGACTGGCCATGTTTATTACAGAAATGTGGACTTTTGCAACTATTAATCCTGCAACTAAAGTAGGAGCCAAGCGTTCTTATTGGATTATATTCAAAACTTTATTTCTTGTATCTTTGCTAGTAGGGCTGCAACTAACGATTATTTTCATTTTCGATTAATCTGTCATTTATTTAAACGATTAATCGATTAGTTGTTTGGTCAATAAAATGTTGAAAAATGTCAATCAGTGTTTCTCAAACCACAAGATGACGTCCTCAAATGTCTTGTTTTGTCCACAAACCAAAGAGAGACTTAGTTTATTGTCATAAACGAACAAATAAACCAGAAATATTCACATTTAAGAAGCTGAAATCAGAGAATTTATTTTTTATTTCTTAAAAAACTACTCAAATCGATTATTCGATTATCAGAATAGTTGACAATTAAAGCAGAAGTAAGCGGAATGTTTGTGTTAATATAAGTCTTAAATAGTTATATCTTCCGACAGCAATCACTTACATAGAGTGTTTGGACCGAAACACGGGTCTGTCAGTCACTCTGCTCTGCTGTAAGCCAACGAGAAAACTTCTTGTATACTTCCTTGTATCCTACAGTTTTTATCCAATGAGGAGAGAGAACGGCATGAAGGGCTGTGTGTGCAGCCAAGGGATGCGCGTGAATGTGGTGACGTAGGGACGAGGACCAATAGATCCATGACGAGGGCGGGGGCTGCTAACTCCATCGGCTGACAAGAAGTTAGCTAAAACGACCGGATCGCTTACTTCTGCTTTAATTTAATAATCGATTATTGTTCGATTAATTTTTCAAATCAGAGACACATGAGCTCATTTAGTTAAAAAGTTACAGACATGTTTAACCAACTTCCTTTACATATCATCATCATCCTCATCATGTGTGTGTGTGTGTGTCTGCTCTGTCCACTCACATGTGTCATCATCCTCATCATCCCATCTCGTCCCGTTCTGCAGCCTGGAACTTCTTTAAGGCTCTGTTGTCACGGTAACGTCTCACCTCATTGTCCAGTCACACGTGGATGTTGGTAAGACTCAACACCGTCATCTGTCTTTCACCTGCATCCTGATCATTCAAGTTTGACAACACACCAGAGATGTTGAAATATTTGGATTCGGTTGTGAGTGTGTGTGTGCGCGTGTGTGTGTGTGTGTGTGTGTGTGTGTGTGTGTGTGTGTGTGTGTGTGTGTGTGTGTGTGTGTGTGTGTGTGTGTGTGTGTGTGTGTGTGTGCGTGTGTGTGTGTGTGTGTGTGTGTACTATAATATACTATAAGTTTGTGTTGTCTGGATGTTGTACTACTGTGTGTGTGTTTGTGCCTTGCTGGATCTTTAATATCACTGTGTGTGTGTGTGTGTGGTGTTAATATGCACGTGTGTCTGCGTATTGTGTGTGTGTGTGTGTGTGTGTGATCTCAGATCCCCGACTCCATTATCTCGCGGGGTGTGCAGGTGTTGCCCAGGGATACCGCCTCTCTCAGCACCACGCCCTCGGAGTCGCCCCGCGCACAGGCCACCTCCCGCCTCTCTACGGCTTCTTGTCCCACGCCCAAAGTGAGTTCACATGCACACACTCACACACACACACACACACACAAACACACAACACTTATGCAAAAACAGATTCATCATTGTTGTGCTTATATCCTTGTGGGGAGTTGAATTAAAAATATTTATTTCCTTAATCCTTAACAGCTTCATTACACCTCAAACAATACAATACAATACATCTCAGACACCTCTGAATGTTTTAACTAGATCATATTCTGCAGATGTTGTCAGACAGATGATCAGTTTAAAATATATATTCTGGAAACTTAATATATGTATTTACTTTTAACAGGAGTTTGATGAGAAGATTTACATTTAAACTGCTCATTTGTTATTTGTTTTATCAATAAGTTAAAGTAAGGGAGGTCAAACAGGTGTCTGACTCTCCAATTACATGATTTATTTCCTTGTTTCTTTTTTTTATTGAGTTTTGTTGTATTTTTTTCTCCTTTTTTCATCTGTACATAAAATAAATGTAAAATTGATGAGTTAAAATGAGCAGCAACAGCAACTTGACTGTTCACCAGGGTAGTAGTTCATGCAGTACAAACACACACACACAAATCCTGCTCATGCCTATTTTTGTCTTTGCTCAAGTAAAAAAAAAACAAATGTATCATGAGGTTTTTGTATCAGTTCAGTTTGATATTTTGTGTATAAGTTCTTTTCTGGTTGGAACGAGTTCACAATTGTGTTTTTTGTTTCATAAACTGTTGTGTTCTTACACTCATACATAACAGTAGCCTTAATTTTAATTCAGATGGTCTAGTCGTGTCGTTACATGCTCACACACACATCGTCCTCTTCTCTCAGTGTCCTAACTTGGCAGAGTTGTAGTTATTTTTTGTTTGTTTCAGTGTGTTGGAAGGAACCCCTCCTTGTTTGTTTATATATATGTGTGTGTGTGTGTGTGTGTGTGTGTGTGTGTGTGTGTGTATATTTTTGTATGTTTACAAAGACAGCAGGTTGTGGGTCTTCTGCTTGGGATGCATATGCTTATAGTTTTATTTCCCAAGGTTTTACACATTGCAATTGTTTATAACTACTGTATGTCCCCCCAGTCTGCTTTGTCTGTCCCTGCTTCAATGGGATACTTAAACATTTTGTCCACTTGTCCCCCACCAGAAAGAAACCAAAATCCACCATGTTCAGAAACTTTGGGGCCTGATAACTTGTTAAACTGAAGATGCACAACTCTCGATGCCAAATGCAACAAACAAACTGTAATGAAATGTCCAAGTATCCTTCTGTGTTTTAACCCATCTCTCCTGCAGGTTTTTAAAACGCCAACTATCCCTCTTTCTTTCTTTCTTTCTTTCTTTCTTTCTTTCTTTCTTTCTTTCTTTCTTTCTTTCTTTCTTTCTCTCTCTGTCTCTCTTTCCTCTCTCTTTCACCTCATCTGTAAGTGTCACGTCTCCATGTGTCTCCTGGACAGCAGGCAGGTGCCATGGGAGTATATGAGTGGTGGTGTCGGTGGGGAGGGGTTGCTATGGGAACAGAAGAATGGGATGTTGATGGAGGAGGGAGGGAGGGTCGTGAAACAGAGGGAGCAGCCAGAGGAGAGCTGACTCCCTCTCTCTCTCTCTTTCTGCAAAGCAATGTTTGGGTGTTTGTAAAAAAGCGATGACACGTCACTCGGATCCTCGCTGAACATTATTGATACACACAGCACAGTCGTTCAGCCCGATGTGACGACACTGTGGATGTGACGAGCTGAGCCGGTGGGGCTCGAACCCGCTGAGAGGTGTGATAGGAAAATTTCCATACAATAGAGTTGGGTGCACAGTGTCATTCTGAGACATTACTGTTCTATCTTATTGCCCCAGTTTGGTGCCATATTCTGTTAGCTGGACTCATCAGTTTGTGTAGTCGCTGCTGGTAACACAAACTACACATTGATGATGATGATGATTTGTGGCAAAAGAAATACAGGGTTCCTATGCAAGTATGGAAAGTTTGGAAGAGTATGGAATTTGATTTCCAGGTCTGGATATAGTATGTATGTATGGAAATATATTTATTTTAATACTTATCTGGGTTTGGTCTTATCTGAAGTTATTTGGGATAATTATTTTCTATGTGCTTTTTTACCTAGCTACAATCTCCTGGAAATTATTAGGTGACATAATGGCATTCACTTAGAATAATGAAAACAAACGATTAATTGCATGATTTTTTTTAGATTATGCACATCTATTTACTTAAATTTCACAAATTATTTTGAATTTTTCTACCGAGAAGTCTGAAAAAAGTATGGAATTTGGGCATTTCAAATGTGTAGGAAACGTGGAAATAAAACAGGAGTTTGAAAGTCATCGTAGCAGCAGAATAGCTGTGAAACGTTGCAGCTGTCGTTGTGTATGTAACTTGTGTCCTGCTGCATCCTGTGTGTCATTGACTTAAACCTACGCTGCTGTTTGTCTCTGCACTGCGCCGGCCGCTCCGGCTCACAGCGATGGCAGTTGAGTCCACTGATAGTGTTTGGAGAGCCTCAGACTTATCTAAGACTGTGTTGACCTCAGCTGAGCTACCGAGTGTGTAGCTGTAAATAATTGGACAGTGGGGAGCTTTAATGCTGCTGCTGCTGCTGCTGCTGCTGCTGCTGCTGCTGCTGCTGCTGCTGCTGCTGCTGCTGCTGCTGCTGCTGCTGGCTCCACTGATGCAGCCAGTTAGACGTCTTCTCCCATCACTCCCCCTCCCCGTCCCTTCCTGTTGCCCTAACATGCAAATACACACCTGAAGTCTCTCTTCCGTTGTCAGTGACCCGGTTTGAGCCTGTCAAGATCACATGCCAACCACATTAGTCAGCGTTTGTATATGTGTGTGTGTGTGTGTGTGTGTGTGTGTGTGTGTGTGTGTGTGTGTGTGTGTGTGTGATGCGCTCGTCTGGACATGTGTGTCTTTGTACATGTGCAGATAACAGACCGCTAATGGCTTTTCTAGGTATAGCTCTCAGCCTGTTTAGATTCTGACACAGGCTGTTTCCCAGCGACAAGCTGCCATATGTTCTTTGAAATTCCCACGTCGCAAGCGGCGGCCGACAGTATGTACACAATGTCCCCGGAGCCGGAGCCGGAGCCAGAACCTCTCTCTTCACTGATGCATTTCATGTGCCACTGTGGGCTGTGTTTAGTTTGTTAGCTTGGTCTTGTTGGCAAGCGCTGCGTGGTGGCTTTGAGAGGAGAAGGTATGGAGTAGGTCTTAATCTTGTCACCGCCAGAGCTGCTGCTGCTGCTGCTGCTGCTTCCGCTGCCGCTGCCACCGCTGCTGCTGCTGCTGCCGCCGCCGCCGCCATGCAAGCAGAAACTGACGCCACGGCTCACAGAGCAGAGCACAAAAGCAAGGAAACGCTACTCCGCCAAATGGAGACATGCACAAATGCACACAGGTCATGTGTCAGCATTTCCAGCACATGTCGTATTTGTCAAGTTCTGGGATTGTGTGCGTGTTTGGGTGTGATTAAAGCGATTAAATATCAGTGGTAGTACTAGTGTCCAATGTGTGTGTGTGTGTGTGTGTATGTTGCACTCATGCAAGCTGCATAAATGTTGTGTGTGTACCTGTCAGAGTAACTCACCAGCTCACAGGTTTTCGCTATTAAGCAGAAAGTCTGAGGAGTGCGGACTCAGATCTCATGTCCAAACCTGTCTGTCTGCAGAGCAACAACACACAAACACACACACATATATACATACAGTGAAATTGGATGCACAAAACCATCCTTAAGGGAGAAATTGTCCTCCTCACTCTCATACCCAACACACACACACACACATGCACATGCACAGCAGCCCACAAATGAAGGCAGATACAAAAGGATTACAAAATGAGCAACTCTACAACCATTCATGTAACCAGATTTTCTTTCTCTTCTTGTCACACTGTCTCTTACTTGTGTACGCACAAGAAGGCACACACAGACAGACACACATGTACACAGACAGACACACATGCACACGCGCACACATACACACACACAAGACACAGAGAGGGTAGTTGTACCCTTCCACTCTTGTGAGCATTTAGTACAGTTATGTAATGGTGAGTTTGGATTAATGAAGCATATGGGAGCAGGGGGTTTGACTCAGAGGATGGCTGACTGTGTGTGTGTGTGTGTGTGTGTGTGTGTGTGTGTGTGTGTGTGTGTGAGTGTGTGAGAGGTTGTGTTTCCTCTTCTTATCCTCACTGGAGCAATATTGGTGAGGGTTTTTTTGTGTGTGCACTCATTTGCTGAGACAACTACCACTTCATGTTTTCCAGGTAGCTTCTGCACTTTGTTGTTTATATATGTGTTTTAATCAGGTTGTGTGTTTGTCTGTGTGTCATGTTGTGGTGTTTACTTTGAGACGTAGGATTTGTTTTCAAGCTCAAAAAAAAAAAAACCTGGATCCTGGATTTGAAATGAATAGCCCAGAGTGAGAATGAGGTGGCACTAAAAACCTGTAGTTAGCCTCATTTTGAGAAGATGAGTCTGAGCTTGTTTCATCCTCAGGGTTGGAGTTCCTGTCCAAAATAGAATTAGTTTAGGTTAAAGGGCGAAGTCGAGATTAGACTTTACATCCTGAGGTTTGAGAATTTGGCGATGGCGACTGTCAGAGGGCATTTTTTTCTATTTCCCATGCAGCGCAGGTGTTACTGTTTTTATTTTTCTCTTTTGTGACTGTTGGTCACAATAAACCAGTCGTCTTGAAATCTATGTCCCCGTCACATCCGCAGGTTGTTGCATAAGTGATGCGTTGGTCTCCGAACTAAAACATTTCTGACAAATCATTTTTTTTGGATGTGTGTGTGATAGAGTGGTAGTTTGTCTCTAGATGTCAGTGCTGTGACAAGCTGGCAGCCTGTCCGAGGGGGGTTAGAGTTGGCTCCGGGCCTGTTGACCCTGTATAAATGATACAGAGACGATGGATGGATAATTAACTGATTAGCACAAACTGAAAATACAAAATGGTCTGAATGCACCTCCTGTATTTCTACTTGATCCTCGGGCTCTGTCTTGTGGAAGAGGGACCATGTGTCAAAATCCAGTATTAATACCTATTAATATAATATTCTACTTGATATTCTGACTTCATGCTGCAGATTCTCACTGATCTAAGTCGGGGAGCTCAGAGGCTCAGAGGTGGCTCGCAGATCACATGTAACAGCCGAGTGTTGTTACGACCAATAGACGGTGGTTTAAAAAAAAAAAAGAAACCGGGCTCTGAGGAGCAAGAAATAACAACAAAAATAATTATTATCTGTATTTTATTTTAGATATTTAAAAAAAAAAGTATTCAAAGAGACTTGCTGAGTTTGTTCCTTCAGTCAGTTGATAATCAGTCAATATCAGACTGTAAATAAAGTGTTGGCTCATTTTTAATGTTGAGTTCAATCCATGAAATGATGATGTTCCTGAAGCCGGTCTGCTGCCCTTTCATCTCCCCCCTCTCTGTCAGAGTTTTCACCTTGATGTGTCTGCAAGTGCTCACATTATTTATGCTCTGTGTGTTGTATACTCTTCCAAACATCCCGTCAGCTTGACTGATATTGGCATTTATTTTGATTAAAGCATTCATCGGTCTCCCTCTCTCTCCCTCGTGGCGCCCTCGCACCAACTTCCTCCAGGTGCTGGCTGTGCACCGAGAGGACACTGCCTCACTTTGCACTGATCCTATAGCAGCTTTTTTTTTTTTTTTTTGGTTGTTTTGTTTTTGATTAATGGCCTGATGTATGGCTGTGCAGCCCAGGCTTATGGAAATCACTTCCTCCTTCTCTGCTGAAATGTGGGAAATGTGAGTCAGAGCGCGGCAGCGTCATTCAGCCCACGCCACGTGCATGACCTTCACCGTGGACGTATCTCCTCTGTGGTCGCTGCCACAGGCCAAAACAAAACAGTGTTAATATGCACACATGTGCAAACAGTCCGGCTCATATGTAAATGCACTTGCATGTGCAACGGGAGATGTGATGTGTGTGATAAGCTGCTTTGACCGTGAGTTTCCTTTTTTTAGTTTTTGATTTTATGCATTATTCATTCTTAAAATGTCACAAAATGTCTCCAAATCTATTATTTCTGCAGATGATTTGGTATTTAATATATTGTCATACTAACCAGAGTGAAATTTAGCAAGAACAGGAACGAGCTCTGCTATTGAACAGTGTGACCCTTGCATGATTTTGACAGGAGTCAAAACAAATGTGACATTCGTGGTTTGTGAACCAAGCAGGAAAAGAAAAAAGGAAATGTCCATGGCATTTGGCCTGAGCCTGATCTGTACACCGATCAGAGACTCATCACTTCCAAATGAGTTGTGACAGAGGATCATTGACAAGAGTGAAGTGATCAGACAGAGGGAGATGAATGAGGCGCTCCGGCTTGTGTGCGTAAGCAGCGCTCCAATGTCAGATCAGCCCGGCTGTGGTGTGATGGATCAATCATCCACTGCCTGTACAGGAGACATGAGTCCACGCTGTCCATAACTTTCAATGTGTAGCCAAACGTGTGTGTGTGTAAGTGTGTAACCTTGTGTTCCTTTGGCCCTGTTTGTGAGCTGTGACGATGAAGCAGGCGGCATTCTGCAGTGCAGAAGAGTGGCACTGCTAATGTCCGCTGGGTGCATGGCTCTGTCACGGACGTCTGCTGGGGAATTGGGAGTATTCGTGTGTGTGTGTGTGTATTTTGGGGGGAAATCTTACAGTGGAACCACTATAACTACTCTACTAGGCAGTCTGGCACGTTTTTGTGTCAATACCTTGCATATGAGTAGGCTACACATGCTATTAATATTTGTGATAGTAATAGTTGTGTGTGCAAATGAGTGAAAGATTAAAGAAGAAACTCATTGATAAATAAATGGGAAAAACATAAAGGATTCAGATGCTTCCATACAGGGTCACTGAATGCTTTCATCATTTTTTTGTTTTTTAAATTATTATTGTCTTTTCAGAATAAAAGTCCTTAAACAAAGCATGCTCACTCTTCACACATACAAACACCAATTTATAACGTCTATCTGTCCCCATAATGAATAGATGTGATTATAATATCAGAAAAAAATAATAATTACAGGCAGAAAATGACTGTTGTTATATTAGACACATAAATACATCTCTGAACTCGCTCCATCCAGCTCCATGAGATATTCCTCTTGTCTTCTGTAGCTCTTTGCGCTGCGACCTTGAAAAACCTCCACTGCCACATAAGTCACATGAGAGCAGGCAGGAGCAGACAACAAATGTAAATATGCTCCTCGGGTTTGCTTTCAGTTACACAGCGGCTAATCTTTACGAGCAGGAGAGAGTGCTTTGCAGATTTTCTTTTGCCCTTTATTTCACCTCTGGGGGTCACACTCCAACCTCCAACTGGTGGACGTTTGAACCTGAAGTCTGCAGGCAAGAAAAACAAATATTTTCAAACCCTTCTGCAGATTTTTCATTCAGTTTTTTTTTTTTCATAGTTTATAGGAGTGAAGAGCTCAGAGATGAGACAGTAAAAGGATCGAATGCGTTTCTGCAGTAAAGATCCGATCATGAAGTGTGAGTCTCTACTGACCAAATCCAAATCCGTATTATTAATAGCATAATTAAGCATAATCATAATTAGTATTAGTATTTCTAATTATTGTTATGTATTAGTTTGGAAAGCCTGTGAACCAGTTTAATAATGCTACATGTTAATTTGCTGCATTAATTCAGGCAGCAGCATTGAGATATACAGTATCAGGGGATAGAGCAACACAGAGGAGGGGCGGCATGGTGGTACAGTGGGTCAGCACTCACAACAGGAAAGGTTTGATCCCCAAGACTGGGTTTGGATGGAGTTTGCGTGTTCTCCCTGCGCCTGTGTAGGTCGATGGTGACTCTAAATTGTGAATGTGAGGTTGTTTGTCTCTATTTGTCGGCCCTGTGATTGGCTCCAGGATGGATGGTCTGCCAATTGAAAAACTATAGGAGACTTGGCTCTTTTAGGTTCATTCATCAGTTTTTATCCATCAGTGGATACAGAAACACTGAGGCCAACGTGAAGGTTCACAGTTGACCAGCACTCTGTGTTTATAAATTTTGTATTTATAAATATAGGGCTGTTCCGATTACCATATTTAGATAATCGATTGTTCACGGACATAAAATCGATCATAATCGAAGCTTCGATGTGATTGTAACGTCAAACAGGGGGTTGTGGCGTACATAATGAATGTATGGAAAACAAACACTGCATGTCTCTAAAAATTATCAGGCAGGTTTCCAGGATGCCAAGTAGTCTACTCATTTCAATGTAACAATTGCCGATGAGAACCGGTGTCAAAAAGGGGAAAAAAAAAAATCGATCACAGACTTCATGATCAGGCCAGCCCTAAAAAAGAGGGGAAAAAAGCAGCTCAAATGGTACAACACAGAGAAGACACAAAGGGTAAGGTCAGACAATAACATGAGAAGTCATAAGTGTTCCTGGAATAATAAGTTCGGGATACAGAAAAAAGAATAATAATAATGATGATAAAATAGATAAATGATAATAATACAGTCGACTACTTAACAGTAAGGTGACTCATAAAGTTATGCCAGCATCCTGAGGTTACAGACCTTTTGACCCTTATCCTACCTAGTGTAACCTCATATGATGCTGTCTCAGTGACCTTGTGTGTCTTTATTTCTCCTTCCTTCGTTTGAGAATCTAAACGCAGTTATTTCTGGATTTCTTGGATCCAAGAAAGTGTTTTTTCCTTGTTCCTGTGTTTCCATGACATTAGTCTGTGTTTATGTGCACACACAGTGCTGCACTGAGTGAGTGAGTGTGTGACTGGCTGGATGTGATTGTCGGCCAGCTCCGTTGAGGACCAGGAGGCCTGGCGCAGTCTGATGCTCCAGTACTGTTTTACAGCTCGTGTCATCATTCCTTAAAGGTTTATCCCCCTGTGGAAACCACAGATAGGACTTGTTATACGCCTTTGTGATCTACGGAAATTTTTCAAGCTCGGTTTTTTACCTGACACTATATTGACCGCTTTGTGTGTGTATGTGTGTGTGTGTGTGTGTGTGTGTGTGTGTGTGTGTGTGTGTGTGTGTGTGTGTGTGTGTGTGTGTGTGTGTGTGGTGGTGTGCGAGCACCACTAGATATGTGTTATTGTCCTCCTCTAGTGCAGTAAAGCTCATAAAAGTGACTCCGCGTCTGGAGGCCTGCTGGAGGTGTGGAGGATTTATGATGGAGTGAGTGAGTGAGAAAGAAAGAAAGAAAGGCGAGGAGAGAAAGAGAGAGAGAGAGACACACACACAGGAGAGAAGGAATAGAGTAGGAGGGAGTGAAAGAGAGAGAAAGGGACAGAGAGCTGATGAGTTAGAGGGGACAAGGCAGTGGGAGTAGGGGAAGAGGCGATGGATGTGAATGTAAAAGGAAGAAAAGAAGGAACAGAGGACAGTTTGGCTGAGCTAAGCCCATGTCTCTTTGTCCGTCTGTATTCATCCCTCCATCCTTGAGGGCAAGTCCAGTAAAGTTCACCTGGCATCACCCCCCCTCCCTCCTCCTTCCCCCTCCTTCTTCCTGACTCATAATCTTTAAATTAATATGAAAATGACAGTAACGGACGGAGGGAGGAGGTGAGAATGAACGAGGGTGAAAGAGTCACATCCGTCTCTTTCCTCGGCAAAAACACTCATGGGAAAATGGACACACACACAGTACACTCGCACAGACATGCGCGCACACAGACCTTCAGTCATGCGTGTATGATTTAGCGCAGCACACAGCGCCGTATGTGCAACTATATACCCCCCTCCTCCTCCTCCTCCTCTTCCTCCTCCTCCTCTTCGCTCTCCTCCTCCTTATTGTCTCTCTGACTGTTGCATCTCCTCGCTGCTCTTTCGCTCTCTTGTGCGTCCTTCTCACTCCAGCCTTCCCTCCTTATCTCTCTCTCTCTCTTTTACTCTCTCGCTCACCCTCTTGCAGTTAGTGAGTGTGTAAAAAGAGTGCGTGCGTGCGCGCGCGCGTGTGCGTGAGTGTGTGTGGTTCTTGTGTGCATGTGCCAGGGAGCTCATTCTGTTCCGACTCCAGGCAGAAGATGGTAAGTAATGTCTTTCCTCCTGCATTTTCTGAGAGAATGTTTACAGGTTTTTGAGTGTGGAGGGGTTGTTTGTACAGTATGTGTGTGCGTGTCTGTTTATGTATTTGTGTGTGTGTGTGTGTGTGTGTGTGTGTGTGTGTGTGTGCAGAAGTCATTTGTGTGCTTGTTTTAATAAGTGAAGGATTTTGTATTGTCAGCTGAGTGGGCATTATGAGGGTGGATGCATTGCGAGTGTGGTGTGTGTTGTGTTTTGTAAACATAATTTCTGCTCTTGCTTGGATATTTGTGAATGTGTGTGTGTGATGATGATGATGATGCTGATGATGATGATGCCTGAAGGAGGTGTGCTGCTGTCAGGCCATGGATGAGTTTAGAGGGGATGGAAGGGGGGGTGAGTAATGTAGCAATGGGACTGCTGACTAGCTTAAACTACCAGGAGAGAGAGGTTAGGGGTCTGCATGATGAGGAAGAGGATGATGATGATGAAGGGGTTCATGCGTTTGATATTGTAGCTGTGGTGTTAGGAAGTGGTGGACGTGGTTACGTGAAGAGACAAAGGAAAAGGAGGATGAGCTCACTGTGGCGATCTCACAGGACCTCACGCTGCTTCAGTGTTTTGAGTCGTTGCAATCATTCCCTTCACTTCCTCAGAAACAGAAGCCACTCCATCCACATCTACCCCCCCCTCCTTTCCTCGTTTAGCTGCTGCTTTCATCCAGAAGCTCCTTAAAATGTATGCAAGAAGAACAGAATAAGAAGAAACCCCTTGATCCCAATGCCTGTGCTGTTATTTCCCTGTCCCTGGAGTTATCCTGCATGCGCTCCCCTCCAGTCACCAACACAGCAGCTTAGCTGGAGCGCTAACTGTACTGTAAATGGAAATAGGGCAGTATGGATGGATGAAGAAGTGTGGAAGCAGCACCTTCGAAATCCATGACGGCTTTTAAACAGCTGACAAGGAGGGTGTATTGATGTAGCTGTGGAGAATGACTCCATGCACCGATAGCTGGATGTCAGGTGCGGCCATAGATCTGCAGCTTTATCGATGCTGCGTTCCACACAGGTTCCCACAGCATGAGGAGAATAGATCTCCGTGCAGGCCGGTTAATGCCTTTTTGTGCCTTTTTATGTCTGAGTAGTTAATTCCTGCCATTTTACAGAGACAGTAAACCATTGATATACTTAATGTCAAGAGAGGGCCATTGGAAAAAGCCAGTCAAAACGTGGAGCCAGAAAAAGGATGCATTCAGTAGTCGTTAGCATAGCTTAGCACAAAGAATGGAAGGGGAAATAAGTAGCACAATGCTTTGCAAAGGAAAACCAACTCTTACTCTCACTAATTAACCTGTTACATCTTGAAATAAGACAGTTTCTCAGTTGCAATAACTTCCTGTAGTCTTCTAGTATAAAGACACAAAACAAAACATCACAGGATGCTGCTCCAGAATTAAGAAGAATGTGAAACTGATTCATGAAACAAGTTTTCTGGCATTGGAGTCACTAAAATATTCTCATTGCAGTGACAGATTTTTCTTTTGTTTCTTTAAAGAAAATAAGACCTTAAATATTCAACACAGAAACATCTTTTTTCGGCAGAGCACTACCCGCTCGCTCTCCCTTCTCATTTAAAAAAAAAGTGCTTAGTCCTATCTTTGTGTGGCCTGAGGGGGAAATTGAAACATGCATGTCAAAGCTGGAGTGTTTCACCCTCCTCTGTGTTAACAAGAGAGACAACAGCTTTCAATAACTGCATGGAGGAGCCAGCGCGATATTAATTTAGCTGTGACGAATGAAGCTAGCCTGTTAAATGTCAGGTGTAGGGGGACGGGCCGGGGAGGGACGTGAGTCATATAGAAAACAGGATGTATTATTTTTATTATATGTGTGATATATTGTTGCAGGGACCAGATGAAAGTAGCTCTGGCCAGAAGGAAAGTGCTCTTTTGTCTCTGATTAATGTACACATACAGAGGCCCCCCCCCCGCCCCCCCTCCCCACCACCACCATCCCTCTCTTCTTTTATTTGGCTGGCAGTACCAGAGACCATTTGGGTCAAATTGCTTTAGGCTTTAAGTCAAAATCACTTCAGCTGAGTCCAGTGTGCTTGTTCATGTGTGCACAGAGCGTGTGCCCTGGATGGCGTTTTTATGTTTTTTTTTATTATAAGGATACTTAAAGATATCTACAAGTCTAAATACACCAGTGGGAACGGGTGTATGAATATGTGTTTAACTCACCACACATGCATTCAGACATGCATCCGTATGTGTGAAGTTTGCGTGCATTGTGTGATATTATATTTGTCTTGAGTTATTCACGCCCACTGACTCTGAGAGTTTGCCTGGAGGGCGACGGAGAGAGAATGGAAAGAGTACAAGAGAGCTTTGAACAGCAGAGAGACAGAAAGAGAGAGACACACGGTCAGACGAAGAGAGATAGAGAGGGGGATGAGGGAGAGGACAGACAGGAAATGAAAGGCGGTAAGAGGAACGGACGAGACGGTCCGTCTGACCAGCTGCAGACTGTGATGAGAAGCGGGGGAGACTGGTTGAGCCGCCGAACACGGGCCTGTCAAATCGGCTGTGTTAGCTCTCACTCTCCGTCCGCCACGCTGGCAACTCACTCAATAGCTCATTAATTTCTAAATACATGCAGACGTGTGGAGACGGCCATGGGACGGTGGGTGATGGATGACTGGAGCCGGACGGCCGAGCACACAGCACATGCTCCCGGTCAGCTGCGCCTGTTTGGTGCTTTTTCGTTTTTTTTCCGCCGTGGATTCTTCCTCACCTTTATTTATTATTCCAGTGGGGGGGGGGGAGTTTTTGTTTTCAATAAGCCGCTGTTTTCCAAACGTAAGCACAAAACTTAAAATAAGTGGGAAAGCACTGACAGCGCTCACATTTAATTTGACAAGGGAAGACGGCAACTCATCAGAATCCTGCACAGCCGAGGTCTTTGAGATTATTCACAAGATGTTTACATTGATCAAACCGGTTCTGTAATTCAGTTTGGATACAAGGGAAGTGTAATCCAATCACACAGCATGAGTATTGCACATAGTTGTTTTATACTGTATGTCCATAGTAAAAGGGAAGGCAGTATCTCTACTATTCACATACGTAGTTGTTGTTTTGATTTTAATAATTGAAGCCCAGTGGGAGAAAGTAACTGATTACATTTGCTCCACTTATTTAAGTCAAATTATTTTATTCTGCTGTGTGTTAAAGTGTTCAATCACCTCCACTTTTGCTGACTGCAACATTACAGTCAATGCATCAGTGATGATAATCCAATATTATGACATAGCCTATAACAACATCACACTGAGTCAATCTGATGAACATTGTTGAAACATGAGGTCACATTTGTTGGTGGTTTTGAATACTAAGACTTGTGCTCTGATTGGTGGTTGTTAGACTGTGGTATTGATACTATAAAATATAGTTAGTAAATGATCTTTATAAGATGCTCTGAATGTGTCACTCTTGTTGCCTCTGTTGGGAAATGATATACACAGCAAACATTTATTCCTAAGTAAATGTCAATCTTTCAATAAATAATTTTAAATGCTTGTCTCACAGTTTCACAATAAGTAAAGACAGAATTATGTCTGTATAGTTTAGCTCGGTTTTCAGTGTGTTGAAATTCATGATCTGAATGAATATGGCTGAGAAAAGGCCAGGTTGTAACATGGGGCCAACATTTTGTGGATTTACCAGAATATATTTCTTTCCAGATTTCTCCCAGAATATATTTATGTGTTCCTCCTGGGGTTTATGCATCACATAAGAGGAGTTAGATTATAAAACAACAGTGTAGGCCCTGCATGCTGTTTTGACAGAAAGCTGCTGCCCATTGTACAATATTTATGATCCTTCCCGCCTTTGGCTGTATCAGAAAACTCACTGCGGCAAATAGTTAGCGACGGAAGTGAAGAGGACAAAAAGGTACATTCGGTGTTATTGAACTGAGCTTCCTCTCAGCAGAGTGTTACCGAACGGTGTGGAGTTTGCTCCTGAGTTTCAATTTGTGACCGCCTGTGGTTTCCTGCCAGTGTCCATTATCTGAGCAGTGAGTTTGATGAGGGCGACTACTGTGAATCTCCAGCATTTCAATTAGGAAGGATGGGATGCTCATCTCCCTGACACTCCCCCCTTTAAAAAGTCAATTTATTATATCGTCTAAAATGTTACTGTTTCACGAGGAACAGTCGGGAATCATCTAATGACTTCAGTAGTAATTCATACTGAGCTTGGCTTTCATGCCAGGTTTTATTTTGTTGGGAATCAATGTGATATTTCTTAATGGATTTCCTAGTGATGTGTCTTTTTTTTTTTTTTCTGAGCTGGAAGGCTTTGGGAAGTAAAAACCTTTGCCAGTGCAGATGGCTGTGTTTGTGTGGTGCATGAATGCAATGCTGTACAGCAGCTGTCTCGGACATAGCACATGAAAAGCATAATGGCTGAGCAATCCCGAATCCTGATCACCTCCCAAAATTTGATCTAACTGCATCAAAATGTCAGGAAATCTATGGGCAACCAGAGGCGAGAACATAAGCTCCTCCCAGCCTCATTAGAGGAGTTAATAAAAGTCTTCATGTGCCTTTTGGCGGAGGCATTGTTATTAAAAGTGCCTTACCACAGCAGGAATTAACATGGTCCAATCATGGCCGACCCCAGTAGAGCAGTAATAGGTGATAGAAATATTTTCCTGACTTATTTTATTTCCCGCGGGGTGTCGGTTTTTACAGTGTAATGTGTTCGACGTCTTCTTTGTGCAACATTATGGGATAGAGGGGATGTAAAGTTGACATTTTGGATCAACAATTTGGCGTCTGCATAGATTGTAGGGCTCACTTACAGAGCCGTGAATGTATGGCCGGTGTGTGGTTTGCATATTTTATCAGTAAATCGATAATTGAATAAAGTGTACATTGTCCTGTTTCAGTGAAAAAAGGATACAGAGATGCATCAAATCAAGAATTGAAGCTTAAATGAGCACTTTTTTGCTACCATATGTCTTGCACACTCAGACATTTGTGCTTGCGTCCTGGATTAAGACGAGTGCTCGCACAGGAATTAGAATAGTAGAGTGGCAGATCGCAGTGAAAGGATGTTTTACAGGAGGATATCATAAAAATGCAGATGTGCAGCAGGTATCAGCGGAGGACGTGTGGATTCTCTGCAGCTGAACACAAACACTCACACTCTGCAAACACACTTCAACTTACAGTAAACTGATGAAACCGACAAAAGTGTGGTGGTGTTTCCCTGTGAAACCTGTTCTCCTACTGTTCTGACGGGGAAGTGAAACCCCCCATGCAACTCCTACCTGCTGTCCTGACCTTGACCTGTCCTGTCTCTGTCCTGTCTCTGTCCTGTCCTGTCCTGTCTCTGTCCTGTCCCTGTCCCTGTCTCTGTCCGTCATGCCCTTGGCTGCCTTGGCCCATCCGAGACAGTCACACAGAGACCTGATGTCCATCCTGAAAGACAGAAAGACAGAAAGACAGAGGGCCCTGTCTTGCTCCACGCTGTCAGTCTCTGTGTGCCTCTGTCTGGTCCCCACGCCTCCACCTCCTTGCCCCACCCTGCCCCACCCGCTCCCCCCTGCTCAACCCGGCTTTGGCTCTGTTAACCCTCTTCTCTTTTCCCCTCCTCTCTCTCTTTCTTTCTCTCTCTGTCTCTCGTGGCACCAGGCGCGGCTCCCCTCCTGTTCATCCACCCTAAGCATTGCTGAGGTACTCCTGCATGTGTTCTAAATGCATCGTTACGGCCGTCACCATGGCACCGGTTTCTGCTCCCTCCTTTCCTTTCCAAAACTAGGGATGTCACGATTACTTGCTTTCACAATTAATCGCGGAATCAAACGCCACCATTTATTTATCGCAAAGATTCCTAAATAGCGTCGCTTTCCAAAAAAAAGATTATGTCGGAAACATCTTGACAAATGTGCGCCAAAGTAAAGGTAAATGCACAGATACTGGTCCATTTACCTAATGTAACATTGAGGAATTTAAAAGTTTGCGTGTCATTTGTATATATAAACTTAAACATTTGGTAAAGATGACAATTAATTCCCCTGGGGAATATAATTGGTTCTTTATTAATAGATACTTAAAATATTTTGTGTAAATAATTAATGTAATTATTTAGACTATATTTGATTTTACACATATGCTACATAGTTTTGGGAAATTAATTAATGCATAATAATCGTGATAATCGTAATACCGTGATTATTTCTCTGACAATAATCGTACTAAGAAAATCTATAATCGTGACATCCCTACTCCAAAACGCACCTCTAACTTCCTGCCTGGCATGATCGCTTCTCCTCACTAAACCCTCCTGTCCTCTCCTTCTCTCTCCTGTGTGTGCTGTCCTGCCTGAAACACACCTGCTGTCTCTCTGCTGTTTTGTTTTTATTATTTTATTTTACAATCCTTTCTGTTCCTTCCTGTTTTTATCTTTTTGTGTGTGTGTGGATGTGTTCGTGTTACGTTTTTACTCTGATTTTGTCTTGTAGTTAAAACGTCCTGTTGCCCTCATCCTGGTACAACTTCTGTCTCTAACTCTAACCCCCTTTGCCTTGTTCCCACACTCACACACCCTCCCTCTTCAGTAAACACACCTCCATCACTTGGCATCACTCCTCCACTTGCATTTCAACCTCAGAAGCTGAAGTTGAAAGATGCTTGAATTATGTATTTGAATGAAACTGATATTGCTTGCACAAACAAAGTGCGTTTCTCTCCTTCTGTTTACACACCTCAGTTCCTTTAAAGGGGCCTCTCTCTCTCACACACACACACACACACACACACACACACACACACACACACACACAGCAGCTTGTGAACAGAGTAGGTGCTGTATATGTGCGATGCAGCTCCTGTGCTTGTCACTCTGGTCATGGCCCAATGACATGGCCTCAGTTCAAGGGCATGACATAGTGCTGACACTTGTCCGAGGTGATATTGAAATCCATTGATTTCCTGTAATTGTACAATGATGTAATGTGGAAGCGAGTTTGGACACAGATTTAGAAAATAATGTATGATGTAATCTCGTTTCCATCGTTTTAGAGGCTTGAGATCATTCAGAATAATTTACCTTTTACTAACTGGAGAAGCAGAATCCAATCAACAACATCTTTTTCTCAAAGTAATTGTAATATAATTACTATTTTCTGAACCATATGAGTTACAGTTCAAAACAAACTCATAAACAGATCACTGTAATTGAATTACTCTCAATGATGGGTCAGTGTTACAGCCAATCTTGATTTATCATATCATTTGGATTTTTTCAAACTTTAGGTTTAATTTAGTTTAGTTTAGTTTATGTGTTTTGTCTTATTTTCTTCACCTCGACTCTAACATATATTTTGTTTATAGTGTTCATAAGCACTGATTACATTTCAAGTGAAATCTGCATTTTCATTTTCAGATGAAAAATGCGCAGCTCACTTTGTGTCTCGTGAGTTTGTTTTCAGTATCTAGCCTTTAAAAAAATGCTATCGTTCAATTAATCACTTAAGTGCTGATACAAATTGAATTAAATTACATTTCTGATTTACTCTAAATGACAAAAAAATAAGATAAGAAACCCCTAAGCGTCACTTTTTCTTTTCTGAAAGCAATCGTAATCCAGTTACTGTGCTCCACACACCATGATGTAAAGTTCAATACCAACCAGGTCACTGTAACTGGATTACTGCAGAGCCATTACATGTAATCTGTTGCTCCCACTCCAGCTCTTCACATGTAGGCAGGGAGAGGCCTTGGGTAGGTCCAGGGGTCAAGCACTCACTTGGATTAACTCACACACACACACACACACACACTTACTGAGAGATGTGTCCACACCGTTGCTACTGGATCTGTCGTCAAATCCACAAACTGGTTCTGTTCTTCATCCATCTTGGGTTCTGTTCTGTTGGTGGTGGTGGTCGTTAGTGTTTTCTAGTTTGCCACATCTTTTGATTTCTAAATTTCCTTTGGTCTGATTGCAGAGTGTGTGTCAGGTTAGTACTGGCTCAGATCTGGAGTATGTGAATATACGTGAGTGTGTGTATGTGTGTGCGTGCGTGCGCCTTTGGGTGTGTTTTTGGTGCTTTTACATGCAAAATGATGGAAGACATTTGTGCGTGCAAGAGAGTTTTGCCACTAACTGATATGTTGTGTTGATCAGGGTGCGTGTGCATGCTCTATTGCCTGCACATGTGTGAGTGTGTGTGTGTGTGTTTGTGTGTGTGTGTGTGGCATGAAGGTGATGGAGTGACTATCCTGTGGCTTCCCTCAGGCCTCACGGAGAGAATTCAGGGCTCACCTGGATGAGGTCATCACGCTCAAGTCAAGGTACTCTACCTTGGACCAGGTAAACCCGCTAACCTTCTACCAACCTCTTACCTGTATACTAGCATGCAGGCCACTGGCATCCCACAATGCACCTCACTGCACACCAGTGACAAACACCCAACACACACACACACGAGACCAGCAGCTGAAGGAGGGGAGCGCCCTGCTGTAGCATGTAGCACTGGAGCAGCAACAAAAAAAACATTATACACAAAATATGGTGGCTTTGCTACGCAGCAGTGAGAGATATGAGAGAGAAAAAAATAATAAAAACAATAAAAGATGTGCGATAAATCAAAGCAGGTTAATACTGTAAGATCACAGACCCAGTTTACACCTGCAGTCTGTATCTGGATATCTTATCTGGATTAGAAGGAAACCCATGGCGCCACGTTTGGAGGTGCTCTAACTCAACTCAGGTGTACAGGTGTACTGTAGATGCGACCTGTCCACTTTAACCTTATTCTGGGACTTGCAACTGTTTTTCTCTTTCTTAAGCAAGCTTAACTAACTCCTCCTAACTCATTTGCATATTGTAATAATAATCGCAATATGGGTTAAAACTGAGATAACATTAACGTTTAATTGCACAGGCCTGATCTGATAATATTATCCAGATACAGATCACATGTCAATATCAGGCATGAATGGGGTCTTAGTCCTGCTCTATAAACAATAACAACAACAACACACATTTCAACACTTTCTCATATAGTGGATTTCTACAGGGGGAGATGTCTGTTGCGTGAGCCATTCAGATCCAGGTTCAGTATCAGTGTGTGGTGATACTCACGGCAACACGGTGGGAGAAAAAAACACACAAAAAACAACAAAGTGAGACATGCAATCACAAGTCAGATGAATTTGGATGTTGTTGTTGCCCCTCCCCCCCCTTGAGAAGTTGCCCTGTGTATCACCATGTTTAGTGGTCAGCAACATTTCTCCCCCATCGCCTCTTCTCCCTCCTTGAGATCTCCACCCCACCAGCACTCATCCTCTCATCCATCACCCACCAGGTCATCTGATGATGTGAATCGTGTAGCAGTGGCTGGTGAATGATGTTGTGTTGTTTCTTTGTTTTTGTTTTTTTTTACTGCAGAGGATGTGTGTGTATGTAAAGTGTGTATGTGAATTGTGTGTGTGTGTGTGATGTTGGGTTAAGAAATGAGACATCGGGCTGCAGTTGGGAAGCCACGAGTGCACCACGATCAGCGGAGAGGGCAGAGGCCTTTACCGAGACACACATATACGCTTCCTCGCGCGAGTGTGTCGCTCATCCTCTTTTCCCACTGTTGCCCCCCCCCCATCCCCCCCTCCCCTCCCTCACCTCCTCAGGCTCCGGCCTTCGCTCCCCAGGGAGGAAGACTTGGCTCTGGATTGCCACAGTAGCATTTTTGTCCTGCCCTCTACTACTACTACACTCACTCTGTCGCTATCACTCCGGCGTTTTCGTCCTCTGCCATCCCCTCTTCTTCTTCTTCCCCCTTTCCCCCCTGCTCCGTCCCGCGGCGCGAGGCGGTCGAAGCCGGTTGAAACGAGCCCCCCCCCCCACTCCCCCTAACCCTGTCACAGCCCGCTCTCAGCCTCACGGCGGACGGATAAATCTTCTCTCTTTTTGCATAATTTGGCTGACAGCTCCTTTGTTTTTGTGCTGAGCTCAGCACTGCGGAGGTTTTTTTTTTTTTTTTTTTTTTTTTTGCATCCCATCATTTCCTGGAGCGGCTCCTTTAGCCGGACGGTTATTGGCCCCATCGATCCCCCCCCTTTGCACCCCCTCACCCCCCACTCCCCCAATAGTGGTGGCTCGCTAAAGCCCCTGGGCCACGTGCCTCGCTGACCTGGCCATGCTCACTATTCTGTGTCCGTACCTACACACCGCCACCAGCGCCTCCCTCCTCCTCCTCCTCCTCCTCCTCCTCCCTCTTCCCCGCTCCCCAGCCCATTGATCTTCCTGGCAGATCTCCATGACAACCCGTCGTCAGGCTGTTTCCGCTGCGACAATGGGGTTGGCGTGTAGAGTGATCAGTGTTTCTGGCATGTGTTTGGGTATTTTTGTGTGTGTGAGTGTGTTATGTGTGTGCATTCCCAGCATAATGCAACGTGCCATTAAGACCAGTGGATGATCGCAGGCCCGAATCGTCAAGACACACACACACACACACACACACACACTCATACTCACACTCACGCACATACTGTATGTCAGGAGTGGCTTTCATCATCATTTCATCATTTATTTTTTCGCTCACTGAGGGAGTTTCCAAACTGTTCCACCTGCTCTCCTTGTCTTTGTGTGTCTGACGTGTGCTTGTGAACATCTGCATCTCTCTCATACGAGCCCATTCTCTTCTCTCACTTTGTTGGTCTCTCACCAGTAAACGAACAGGGGAGGGGGGGGGATAAGTAGCGGAGGGTAGAAATAAGTAGAAATGAGTGTGAGAGTGTTTGACAGTCTGCTTTTTTGCATTCCCTTACCCTTCCTCTTTACGTCACATGAAAACACCCCCATCCTGCCTCCCGAACCCACCCTCCACATATCCTCCTCACTTCCTAACACACAACCACCAACACCACCAACACCACCACACCACACACCGACCCACCCCTGTAGCTTTTCCACCGTGTTCATCTCCATATGCAAACTGTCTCCCCCCATGGCTCTCTGATGGTACGATCTTTTCTACTGAGCTATTTTTTGCCATACTGAGGTCTTGTTTTCCACCTGTGTCAGTCTTAGTGTCATCACTCCACACTGCATCAAGGTTTTTTTTTTATAGCTGTGTCTCTCAGTTTTGTTTTGTTTTTACGGTGACTGTATATTAACTGCATTAATCCTAATAGCTGCAGGAGAGCTCAAAGATACATTACTATAAAGAGAGAGTCCTATCTATGTGAAACTGGATTAGGAAATAGAAAACTCGTGATTCTTGTGGTTTGTCTTGTGTGTTTAAAGAGACCAGCTAGGTAGTGAGATTGTGATGTAATTGTTCTGCGTTAAGCGTGTCACTTTTTTATTTATTTTTTTTATTTTAGATGTCCTCTGTAGTTCTTTTTTAGTAAGGTACACCTTGTACGAAAATGTCCTAGCTGTCGATCGTTAGTTTTCATATGTGCTTTTCAATGTCTGCAAGTTTGATCTGTGTCTTGCTGTAGCTGTATTTAGCTCCCTTAATCCCCCCCACCTTTGTCTTTTTTTTCTGTCTTTGTTTTTCTTTCTAAATCATACCTCTCACTCTCTCTCTTTATATATATTTATATATGAAGGCTCTGCAGTTGTGGCACAAATCTCCTAGCAACCACAGCTGGTGCCATCATGGACATCCACCGGAAAATAGGTTGTGTAAAGAACGGATGAGCCAGAAAAACAGACAACACTGTAAAAATGTAACTGCTCTGATAAGGTGTTGTGATGAGCCATACATTACAACCAATGTAAATGTTGAAAGTAATATGTAAAAGTGTAAAAGTGTAGCAAAACAGAAAAATGGGGGGTAGGCCTATAGTTTAAATATTGGAGGGAAAATCAGATGTTGTAGGCTAATGAATGATATGCTAATGTAGGCCTACTATCATGAGTGGAAATAACATCACTGTATCCCAGTGACAAGACAAAGTGTTTGCTCTGATGTGTAAACAATTTATAACAATAGCTTGGAAATAATTGAACAAACCGCAACATGTTAGCTTTGCGAGCTAAAGTCACAACAGTCAGCTGCTACGTGCTAATGACAAATGCGCCAGCTAACAGTTTCATAAAGACGTGATCAGATGGACTGCAGTATTTACTTTGTTGGTCCATCTACTTGTTGACCCACACACTAATGTTGAAAGTAGTAGGCCTAGCTCATAGACTGTAAAAAGAATGGACGTAGCGTCCGTGACGTCACCCATTGGTTTGGGGGAGTCTGTTTTGTGCCGCTACTACGGGGGTTTGAACCGCGCCATGTTGGATTCTACTTGCCATATTTGGAGCGGTGCGGCCGTTAGCCGGCCGAGGGCCCGCCCACTGGCCTCGAAGCAGCGGCCTCCGGACCTGTCACTCAACGTTTCTGCGCCCTGATTGGCCAGAATTTTAAACCTAATAATAGTAAAACTGTAGAGTTTAAAAAAAAATCACCCCCCTCAGAGTGTGTGCGGGGGTAGAAACTATCGGTTGAGACCAAAAAAATGAAATGTACCAGGCTGTAAATATGTTTTTTTAAGCTGTAAAATCGGCTATTTTAACATGGGGCTCAGTTGGAGTTGCTCCCTTCTGGAGCCAGCCCCCAGCGACAGCCGAGGGGATTGCAGTTTTTTGAACGTGGAAGTGAGCTTCACTTCTCAGACCGACAACTGCCCCCTTGGCCTAGCTACACATTTGCCCGGGAGTCCCTTAACAGAAATATTGGGGATATAGCGTAAATAGTAACCCCAGGGGTCACCTGCGGTACTGCAACAACAAAATCACCTGTGACCAAAAAGTAGGCCTATAACCAGAGAAGACACATTTGACAGGATAACGCAATATTGTTTTTATGTTAGATCTACTGTAAATACAGCTTATTCTTATTTTATGTTTTATATTAAACCCTTTAGACCTTGGGGAACAATTATCATGCAATCTAGAAAAGTGATATTTTTGAACATGAGGTTGGTTCAAAGAAAGAGAAGCTAATGCATGTGAGCAGCTTTTATTGAAAGAAAAAAATGCATCATCATGGAGGACTGTCTTCGATAATTAATCAAGCCACGCTTAGTTAAATGAATGAAAAAGAGCATGTACAAGTTTGATCAGAATGATGTCATCTGGAATTAACTGCAATAATTAGCTGATTAAATAGTTAGATAACATGATAACATTAACTCAACCTACAATTATATTGTAACTTCACTTTGTTGTTACCTCAGGAGAAACTGATCTTGCAGCAGCCATTAAAAATACAACAGATGACCACCTGCCATACATAAATACATAAACACACATACACGAAAATAATACAAAAAAATAAACATGCAGACCTGGAGACAAAACAGTGAGATTAACAACTTTGCAAAGTTAGAAACTTAAAATAAAAAAAAACTATCAGTCATATTGTGATCAGCTGTACATCATCGTTACCCAAGACACCTCCAGTGTGGCTGCATTAAGCCACCAGAAAAAGCCCCCAACTCTTCCTCTTCATCCCTTCTTTTCTCTCTCTTTCAATCTATCTCAGTTCTCTCCTCGCTGCTCCTCTCCCTCCTCCTGCTAGGGCTGCTTGTTGCAGTGGATGCCGTCTGTCAGTCAGTCTGTCTGTCTGTCTGTCTGTCTGTCTGTCTGTCTGTCTGTCTGTCTGTCTGTCTGTCTGTCTGTCTGTCTGTCTGTAGTGTTGTGGTTGCCGGGACAGATGCACTGATGCCTGTGATTCGATGCTTTATCTCCACTAGCTCCAGTGTAGGTTGGAGGGGCTTAAAGATGATCGCAGGAGGACCTTCAGCTCTCGAGTAACTATCCCGCCCCCCCTCCCTCCCCCTCTTCTTCCCCCACCTCCCCCCACCCCACCCCACCTCCCCCACCCGCCCTTTTTTGCCCTTCCTTCACCCTCCTCCGAGGAGCGCGCAAAACAAACGCCCCGCTCTGTGCCCCCCCTCTCCCTTCTTCCTCTCCCCTCTTCCCACCCCACTCTCCCCCCTTTCCTCTCTCCCTCCTCGCTTGCCCAGCTTCTTCTCTCTCTTTCTTTCTCTTTCTCTTTTCTCTGTGTGTCTCTCTATCTGTCTGTCGCCACTGGTTCTCCAACTGTCTGTCGTTCACCCTCTGTCCGGTCTGTTAGGATTCTTCCTCTTCTCTTCTCCGTCTCCCACGCACACTATCTCTTGTCTCTCCTCGTTGTTCGCTCTCTCTGTCTCTCTGTCTCTTCTTTCTCTTCCTCCATCTGTCTGTCTGTCTATCTCTGTCTCTGTCTCTCCGGTTAACATGCTCTGCTTTTCAGTAGCTATGTCTGGTGTGCTGGATGTCTGTTTAGTAGATGCCATCAGGCCGCTCTAGTGGTCTTTATTGTTTTTGTTTTTTTGTTGTTGTTCTTCCTGTTTTCCCTCCTTTCTGCTATGTCTCGGCTCTGTAGTTTTAGTGAAGTCTGTCTAGTCCGTGCTTCCTGTTTTCGTTTCGTTTCCTTTATTTCCTTTCCGGGCTGTGGGACCACATCATGCTGATCCTCATCCTTCCACTCCCCCCTCTCTCTCTGTCTCTCTACCTGTCTAACTACCTGTCTTTTTTTTCTATCTCTCTGTCTCTCCATCCCTTCTCCCCCACCATCCCACTCCCACCCACCCACCGACCCACCCTGCCCGCCCAACCAACCTTCCACTTCCCATCTCCCACCCTCTTCACCTTGGCTGTTTGGTGCCCAGTGGTGTCGCAAGTTATTAGCCTCTATAGCTATAATGGCGGTGAGGGAGGGGAGGAGAGAGAAAGGGGTGGGTGGGCCGGTTGGGTGGGTAGAGAGACCTTCACCTTCACCATGGGTGTTTCGGTTCTCCATACACCACACACTGCCCCCACACCCGACTTATGCGACATACAGTATACCCTCCAGGTCACAGAGGTCACTGAGACGCAGCAGTCGCAGCAAACGGAAGGGAGGAGTGAGTGAAAGACGTGTCAGACGCAGACAGATAACGACGGCAATAGTATCAACACATTTAGATATAAAGGTATAGATCAACAGTCAGGCCAGCGACAAACAGAGAACTAAACGCAAACTCTCGAAAATGTGAGAATGATGCCCCGTTGACATTCGGCCCAGTCGACGCCTGCTTTAAAGCTCAAAGACTAAATTCAAGTAACTGCTCTCAATTCTTATACAGACTGTAAAACTCTGGCATGGAAGTTCATTTCGGCTGAATTTATGTACTTCCGCTGCACCCAGTTCATCCGACTGGGCCTATATTTGTGTAGGTGTATAAAGGATAATGATACTCCTACTCTGTGCCAAACTTACAGCCTGATAAACTGCAGCCTGTGATTCTCTTTTACTCACTGAGTCTCTCCCTCAAGGCGGCTGAACTTCCCAAAAGCATGTTCATACCCTTAACACAGCGACTTCCTGCTATTGAAGCATCTCAAACATCAACGTGCATCAATGCCCTGTTAGTTTTGTGTAAATACCTCAATTAAAATCACGCTCAGCAGGAGGTTGGCAGCCGCTCCGTGCGCCACTTCTTCTTGGCAGTTGTTGCCTACTGTACAGCCTCTTGCTTTCATTCATCACCAACGTTTTGCACTTGAAGAGTAACTTAACGCTCAGATGAAAAAGCAGCGTTTCACTGTTGTCTCTCCCGTTCCCACACACCCAGGAGTGTTTTTTTTTTTTTGGGTGTGGACAGAGGTGTGAGTAAGTTAAACCGCTATAAAGGTGAAGGGCTGTCAAGTTACTCTTTGAAACAATGTGCAAACTGAATAGAAGTAGTTTCTGCTGAAATTTATATGATGCTTTTAAACTGGAAGCAGGTGCTGTTCTCTCAACTAAAGCTTTGACATGACAGCTATGTCCAAATTTCATACCATATACAAAACTTGGAACAGGTTTTTCTTGAGTTATGTGTAGTGTGTTCACAGTGGCAGTATAAAGTTATTGTCTCAGTACACATTGCACAAAGGAAAAACAAATTAAAATGAAAATAGCTCCAAGAACATCTCAGAAAACAAAAGGGAACTACAGAAAGATCTCAAAACAAATACTGAAGTTCTCGATTGGCCCACAGAAACCCTGTAAAGAATCATTATGTTATGACGATTCATACTGTACTGTATATGGTCAGTATATGATATGGAACAGGGACATAGCAGTTATGGCAGGTGTTTGATTTATAGTTAAAACCACTCCCACCCAGAAAGAAACAGGGTTTTATAGGAAATTTGGTCATAATCTGGGGGAAAAAAACTGTAAATGTGAGATTAGTGAAGTGTGTTTCACTTGTTTCCGCTATAACACTTATTAGTTGGTGCTACTTTAATTTCCTGACCTCCATTCACTCACTGTTTTGGACGTGACGGAGCTGTGGTCTTAAGATGGTTTTGGGAAACTCAGCCCACTCAGTTTTTGTTTAACCCACTCTGCTCTCCTCCCATCCTTGCCATAGATTATACATAGTTAAGCGCTATAGTGCAGCTGCCATGCAGCATCAGCGATTTTCCACAGTAACCTCACCGTTCTGCACCACATCTGAACAGCCACTATCTATAACTCCGACACTACATCTCCACTACATTTGATGTCACACTGTAGCACAGTTAATACATCTTGTTATGACCTTGTGATACGATATTGTCACTCTGTATGTTGTTGCCTTTGTCCGTAATATTTTAAGTGCTTTTAATCTTTTTTAACGGTTAGCGTGACCCCTGTCAGTGCATTGCATCAGTGTGAATATCACCTGTGATAACGTCGTCGATGACGTCGTATAGCGTACAGTAAGTGACGATAATGGTAATGCAGGAGATGCAGCCATCTCCCCAACAGCAGGACAAAGTGCACAGTGTAGTGTGACACGGCTCTTGCCAATGCTTCTGACTTGTTGTTGTATAAACAGCTTCTCATCTCAAGCATGTCAAAAGAGCTGCTCGGTTTATCTCAAATTACCACCACCTCTGCTCTCTCTCTCTCTCCGTCTCTCCCTCCCTCCCTCCCTCCTTCTCTCCCTCTCTCTCTCTCTCTTTCTCTTTGTCTTTGCCCTTCGTCTTTCGCTCCCAATCGCTCCCTCCATCTCTAGGTGCAGTCACGATGCAGCAGCAAAGAAAATATCCTAAGATCAAGTGAGTACTAAGCTCCCAATTGAAACGCACTCCCTCTTCTGTGTGTCATATCTGTATGTCACCAAGTGTACTCTCTCAAACACACAGAAATAGATTTTAAATGAGCATGTGATGTGACAATGCGAGCATGGTTTGTGTGTTCGGCTGTGTGTGTATATATGTGTGTTGTGTTTGCACGTCTGTGTGTTTGTGTGCGTGCCTGTGTGTGTGTGTGTATGTGTGTGTGATGTTTTGCCAGAAGTTGTTAAGCCCCATGTTAAGCATCAGAATATGCTGTTGAAGCGTAAGTGTATGTTTAAAGGAGAGAAATTGGGTCAAGGGAAATCAAAGCACAGCGCCCATTCTTCGCTGTGAGGCAGAGAGGCAGCGGCAGAGCGAGGCAGAGGGAGATAAAGAGAGAGAGAGAGAGAGAGAGAGTGTGAGAGAGAGCAGATTACACATTAGTTACACCTTGCTTTGTTCCTTTTACCTTTGGAATTATTAGAGAGGTATTATTAGACCAACATGGCTGCTATCGAGCACCTCTGTCATCCAGCCGGGATCCTCAGCTTCTGCAAACAAACACAACTATTTCCTGCCAATCCCTCTTCATAGCGTTTAAATTGTGTTATTGCACATATATATATATATACGCATATGCACCAAAAAAAAAAAAAGAAAAGAAATAAATCATGTTAATCCACTTGTCTTGGTGATATTAGTGGGGAAACACATTAGATTACATATGTTTATTTATTGTGCTATTTGTGCGTTTCATGTCTTATGTTTGGGGAATTTGCCCTTTACTGCTACAGCTGCAGAGCCAGTGTGCTCAGATCAGCTCCAACGCCTTAGTGGATTTTTTTTTTTTTTTTTTTTTTTTATGGTGGCTCTTGGGCTAAAAGAAATTTCTTTTTAAATGCTGTTTTTTGTCTCCAGAGATAGTTGAGTGGTTTAGCTGACTGCCTTTTTGGAGCCACATGTTATATCTCCACTGTCCTGGGATTGAGTCCCAGCAGATTTCTCTCTCTCTCTCTCACTCTGTCTCTCTCTTTCTCTCACGTCTTTTGCTGTCATCTTTCAAAAATAGCTAAATTAAGAATTAACATGTTGAAAAAAAAGGGTGAGTGGCCTGTGCTCAAAGTCTTGGGTTAAAAAGAAAGCATGGCTTTAGAAATTTCAATTTACAGGATATAGTGTGTGTGTTAGTCCTCCTCTTTTTTTTTAAACAAACTCAGTCAAAGATTGTCTGATCTTCTCGAGCATTTATGTGAAAAAAATCTCTATATATCTTCAGCGTAGACCACTATGTTTACACTATTTCATTTCAGTGTCTTGAATCTATGTGTAAAATTCTTTTAAAAGGAAAATATGTATGTCCATAGACGTCCATACATTATAGAAATAACACATTAACAGCTGTCAGACAACAAAATGATGATGATTCATAAATGTGCATTGTAGTTTATTTTTTAATGAAATATTTAATGTTTTTGATGCACCAATAATATTCCTGTTACAGTGGTGTGTGATCCGTGTAAAAATCATTTCCATTAAAAAATGAACCCTCAAATATTAATACCAGTGTTGTCCATGGGCTCTATTAGGTGTTTATAACGCAAGAAATAGTGATTGACTGACAGATGGAGTGATATGAGACACAGCGCTGCATATGTGCCGTCACTATTTTGGGATGTGGTTTGATTTGTGCGATGACAGTGAGTGTCATGACAGTGAATGTAACGCTAACGCCGCCTGTCTTCTCAGGTCACAGCGCAGTGGACATCACCAAGGTGGCCCGGAGGCACCGCATGTCCCCGTTCCCCCTCACCTCCATGGACAAGGCCTTCATCACTGTGCTGGAGATGACCGCTGTCCTGGGCACTGAGATCATCAACTACAGAGGTGAGGAGGACAGCAGATGTTTGATTCCCTCCTCCTCCTCCTCCTCCTCCTCCTCCTCCTCCTTTAAACCATCATGCTGCCGAGCAAACAAAAGAACCCACGAAGAACGATTTCCCCTGCAGACAAATCCGCCTCACAAGCAAACACAAATGCCCCAGATTTGTTAATCTTGCCCCTTGACATCTCCAATTTACCTTCCCATTACATCTGCTGACATCAGCGACCGAGCCTGCTGGGATGTCGAGGTATCACACCTTTCAGATCGATGCTGCAAAATGCGCTCGCTAAGTTCACATGACAGCGTTTAAGCGCTCTCTGTCCACGGCCGGACACCTTACTGAATCAGCAGCCCCTGTCCGCAGGCCACACACACACACACACACACACACACATATAATCATGGCTACAAAGAAGCAGCCCCTCCATATACTGTAGATCCATATGCCCTGTGTGAACCAGCCAAGCATGTATCTATTTCACAGCGCACAACACTTTATGTTTTAAACCGTCACATAATTTTATGTTGTTCTGAAGCTCCTGTCTAGTTTCACCTTCACCCTAAATGAAAACTTAGAGTCTGTTCACTTTCACGTTTATGGAGCAGAGTGGGAGAACATCTCTGGACTCTCCTTCAGCCTTGAACCTATATTCATATCCAGCTTCACACACCTTGGCCATAAGATCACTGCTCTGTTTCCTTGAGACGGTCTTGGGGAGTATAAATGCAGCTGAGCTTAACTATATTTTACATTCACACACGCTGTAGCTCGTAATTCCTCAGTTATAGTTCCACAGTTCCTCTTATTATTGTCTTAGGTCTATTTTTCTTATTATTAATTGGTCACAATTGTTGTTAGTGTGTGTGGTGGTGAGGTTGAGTTGTTTCATTTGGTATTTTATTTATTTTATTCTGTAAATCACTTTGATTGCCTGTGCTATACAACTAAAGTCTACATTCATTTTATATAAGTAACAGGAAAAATAGACTTTATTCTCAATCCATTTTGGATTTTTCCTTTTTTCCTATAAAATTGCCCATTTCAAAGACTTGCATTTAAATAAGCGTCCTTTAAGTCCTAATATTTCACTGAATGAGGTGCCACAATCATGACTAAGCCCATGACCCATCCATTCATTTTAATAATAAGATTTTTACAGTCTTATGAACTGGGTGTCTGGCTGGTGTGACTCACCTGCAAGGAACACAAGGAACATGAGTCACCAACACAAAGTTAGTAACACATGTTGCTCAGAAACAAAGTTGCAATTATCATGTGTCCTTGCTACTTTGAAGCTGCTGTAATCAATGCTTCTATGTTTACCCTGGATCAGTGATGGTGTCGGTTCGTAATGATAAACTAGTGTTAGTTAATGACCCAACTGCAGCTTTACAAAGCATTTCGGCACCTTCGAGCTCTTTGTTTCGGTTTTACATCCGACAGATGTGCTGTTCTGGCCTTCCCAACCTTCCCAGAAACAAACTGCAGAAAAACAAAGTTAGATACAACTAGTGAACATAGTGCAGAATAGAAGAAGTTGGAGGAGAGAAAAACTGAGCTACAGAAGAATAAATATTGGACTTGTAGTTGTTGTTGTGTGGCCACAAACATGAATCCAATTGAATGCGGGTGCCTGCAGCTGTAGTACACATTCATCTCTAGTCTTTGTAGTTGCAGGTTGTTTTTAATAAGAATTCCCCTTGATTCAGTTAAATGTGCTTTAATGCACCTTAGTAGTTTGAGGCTTGTCGTATGTACATGTAGGTCTGAAACGACATGCACACAGAGGTTTAGTTGAGCACCTGAGGGTCTAGTCATCCTTCTGGTAGAGCGGCCTGAGCACCGGAGGAGGATGACACACAGCCAGGCTTCAGGCCAGAGGGGAAAACACGCACTCTTTAATTCACCTCTGAAGACGAGGCGGCGAGGGCTGAGGGCTGAGTGAGTGGGGGCAATAATGGCCTGTGGCGCACACGACTTCTAGATCAATGATGGTAGATGGAACACTCTTTCTTTTCCCAAGTGTAAAGTGATGTTTCATGTTTGCGGGGAAAAAAGGGGAGGATGCACAGGAGCACAGCTGGAAGGAGGACGGAGAGAGATAGGGACGAGAGGAAGAAGGGATTTAAGAGATGAAATATTTAGACAGACATGAGCTGGAGCAGCTCCCCTGCTGGATTAAGACGGCTCTGCACGTGTGTGTGTGAATGTGTTACTGGGTGTAGATGCTGTATGTTTTGCATATCATGGAACATTAAATTAAGGTAAAACATTTAAAGACAAGCAAGAAAAAAATATAAGCACATTTCCCAAAATGTCAACAATTCCTTTAAACCTCGTCTATCTGTGATTTAAGTCCTGGTTTTGTAACCTTTTGAAAACCTGGACAGACTGTAAGCGATGCGCTGCAGATGCATCTGTTCAAATACACACTCTGCTTTTCTGCAACAAGACATCACCTCTGTTCTATTTATATGCACGACTCAGCCTCAGCACATGGTTTAACAAGCTGTTTAAGTAGCAGCTTGGACGGAGTAAGATACATCTCAGACGCAATGATGCTGCTGACTTAAAAAAAGAAAAGAAAAGAAAAGAAAAGATTTAAGGGTCGGACATGTGTGAGCATGTGTGTCTTCCTCTGCGACTGAGATGCATTATTTACAGCAGCTTGTCATGACCGGCATCTAGTAAGCTGATGCGTGTGTGTGTGGGTGTCGGTCTGTGCATCGCTTTTTGCCTTCAACTTCATTGATATCAAAGCTTAGATCTTCATATTAACACCCACATAATCATAGCATAAAGGCTCAGAGAGATGCTATATATAACCACACAGCAGCTTAAGGTATTTTAGTGCCAGGATTTCTCTCTTCCACCCACTCTGCCCATGTCTTTTTCTGTCTTTCTTTCCTTCTCTCACTCTCTCTGAGCTATTGTTCCTGTGCAAGTTTTTTAAGTGGTGAAGAAAATGTGGATAAGGACCCTTGCAAGCCTCCACTTGCTGCATGTGAATCAGTAGCCGAAATAGAAAGGGAGAAAGTGTGTGTCTTATGTGTGTGTGTTCATGTGTGCTGGTCAGGTGGTGAGTCATGCAGAGAGATCCTGATGCATGGTGTCACACTCTGTCTCTCTTTAAAACACATACACATACACACACCTCGGGCGCACATGTCTCTCTGGATTTTAATCCGAATCAGATCCACTCTCTCTCTCTCTGTCTCTCTCTTTCTCCAGCTGTCGCTCTTTCTCTTCCTCTGCCACCCTTCACACAGCCTCTTCCTCCTCCTCCTCCTCCTCCTCCTCATCCTCCTCATCCTCACACCCATGTTCTTCCTCTTCTTCCCACAGATGGGATGGGTCGAGTCCTGGCTCAGGACGTTTATGCCAAAGACAACCTGCCACCCTTCCCTGCTTCTGTCAAGGATGGTTATGCTGTGAGAGGTAAGTGAGGCAGATTATGGCAGGTGATGTAAAACATGTTCCTCTCCTCTTCTTCTTCATCTTCTTCCTCTCTCAAACTCTCGCTGTCTGTCTCACTGTCTCTAATCACATTAATTCAAGTTTTTATGACACCAGGGTCAATTTTGCTGAAACAAATTTAGATAAGACACAAAAGTGTTGATGTTGAAACCTTAAAAAAGGATCAACTTTATTTATATAACACCGTTCTGAACATCTTAAGTTACAAGATGGATGAAATAAAGTAAAGACAAGAAGGGATCAACAACAACACAACAAAACCAAAAGAGGCGGTAAAAATCCTGTGACCCGTGATATTTAAAGAGACCCCGAGGAGTTTGTATTTGGTTATAAAAGAGTGATGAATCTACATTACCAACACTTGTTAATGGGTCCATTTTCGATAAATATATCGTTTTTTCTTTATAGTTATTTTGATATTATTATTTAGTGGTCGACTCGCCCAGCATCTCCTAGTTTTGGTTTCCCGGACGCTGCCCAGCTAGTCATGGGGAAAACGCTGTTGGATCGCTATTTGGCATCGTTTATGGTCAGAACTACAACAGTATCTGATCGTCTTCGAACCTCAGACTTTCATTTTTGATTAATGAAAACATTCTTTCGTCCGTCTTGGGCCGGTCCAAGAATTTCACCGTGCACGCAGAGGCTCATAGGAAATGTAGTGTGAAAACACTTTGCTTCCCAAAACTCCTCGTAGTCCCTTTAAAAACAGTTAAAACATGAATAATCCCAACAGAGGAGCTCATACCTGCACTTTTGATAACGTATGTGTTATATGTCCTAAAGATATCAAGAGAATCAAGAGAATTTATTTGCCACATACAATAATACAAGATCATTGCAGTGGAATGATATGGCCGGTAAGAGGGGGGAGGAAGAGGAGGAAAAGGGGAGAAGCAACATCAGAGCTCCGTAGAGCTTGTGATGCTAAACTTCCTGTTGGTCTTTACTACCTGGACAAGCTAAGTTTCTAATTGGTGCAACCGGATCCAGTTTCCCATTGTCACTGCAGAGTCACTGCTGTCATTCCTTGTGAGGAAGTTGCGGCGCGTACAGTACAAGAAGCTGAGGGACTAACGAGGCCAGTGTGTCTTTCTTCCTACTTAAATGTCCTGACTGTCCCAGTTAGACATGAACAGGACACTGGGGCAGTGGGGAATTGCCTCAGGAGCAATGTAAGGGCTTCTTCTTCTTCTTCTTCTGAGCTCGGCATTATGGGAAATAGGATCTGTGAGGGCGTGGGGGGTGTTGGTTCTGCTCCAGGTGGAAATAAACGACAAAAAGGTAGAAATCAAACTGCTTTTAGGTCTCACCTTTGGACAGGGAAGTGGCTTTCAACTCCTGAGAGTGGTTTTCTAGGTTTTCTCTTCCTCTGCTGGTCAGCGACTGGGAGTCGTGGAGAGCAGCGAGGGGCCCTGGTACCCCGGAGAGCAGGGTGGCAGCTTGTTGGCTCCAGGCGGTTCAAAAACTCTTGCATATAACATCTGCTGTTGGCTCTTGCTGATGGAGTAGGAGGAGCAGAACACCACAGGTCTCTCTGGATTTTATACATCTGTCCTGAGGGCCTGGCGCCTGTCGAGGCAGACATGTGCAGATTTTAGAGATTTTAGGTCTTCGCCTGTGGGTGTGGAAGGAACCAATAACCTATTGCTATCTACAGAAATAGAGCAGGTTTGTTTATGCTCTTGTACCGAGCTGCAACATCCATGTTTCTCTGACTCTGGGATTTTGGAAAAAAAAAAAGACACATACTCACTCAGAATGAACTAACTTTGGTTTGTCTACTAAATGGGTTAAGTGAGTTGAGTTTCTAGCCGGAGGCCTCGTGGTGCCAAAGAGTGTGTCGTCTCCCTCTAGTGAGAGCATCACCAGAAAAAAAAAAAGGTGTAACAGTAGAGAAGAAAAGAACAGGTGTCTTTCTGTGATGAGAGAGTGGTGCAGTGTGGACAGGTTGGAGTCTCAGAGCTTTGAAGGGAAAATAATGACAGTTTGAAACGGTGAAAATCACTTTCTATCAGAAAAAAAAAAACGTCCAAACAGTTTGTAAAGTGTTTCACCAGGAAAACAGTGGCCAGTGACAATTCTGGGAGCATTTGACTATGTGTTAGCTCATAAAATAAAAGTTTTCCACTAAACGAGACATTTTACAGAGTCAAAGTAGATTGTAAAGTTTCTTCCCTGGTCTCTTAACAAGAATGCAGACAGGACAATCAAAGCTGCTTCTGTTTTGCTTTTGGCTATTCTGCTGTACCAAATACTAAATGTATGGTCCATGTACACTTTATGGATGGAGTGCATGATTTAAAAAAAAAATGCATACAGAGGAGAAATGTCTAACTATATGATTGATGATTAGTCCTGTGACCATTTGATTTAAAGCACATAAGATGTCAAAAATGTCCCTCTGCTTCTGTTTGTTCGCTCTGTGGCGCACTGAGATGAAATGACTCAACTAAATGACACACTCCTACGCACACACACGTATTTGCAGTAGCACACACACACACACACACACACACACACACACATGTGTAATGTTATTAAATCTTTCTTTTATTTTAGCGGCTGACGGCCCAGGCGACCGCTTCATCATCGGAGAGTCCCAAGCTGGAGAGCAGGTGCGTCAACGCCCACTTCAACACTTGGACACACATGTTCTCTTTCACTCACAAAAAGACCCTAACACACACACGCACACACACAAATGGTAACAATCACTCTCACGCAAAAACACCCACTCAACCTGTATATGAAAATAAAGTGCTCCACTCTTGTCCTTCACCTCTTGCCTTGACCAGCTGTAATTGCACACCAGTGTGTTCCCTGAGAAGGTGATGAAAAGCTCTTCACCCCAAAGCAGGACTAGAAAGTCAAAGTGCTGCCAAACTCTAAAACAGATTAGACCTCTGAGACAAGAGGAGGCTACAGAGATTTATCGACTGCCCTGACATCGACATCGTGTCTTGAACAAAATCAGCACAAATGCAAACATGCACTCCATACAGTCCAGGCCGAACTCTTTACAAACAATTTGTTTGCTTTTGTTCAAAGCTGTCATGAGTCTTCACTCAGTTTAATCTTTCACTTCACTTAAGCTCCAAAGCTGAAAAGAGACACCTTGCAAACTTTTGCAGGACTATCAGTGTGCCATGATTTATCCTAAATTTGAATTTGAATTAAATTTCAGTCTTATATTTTTGTCCGCTGTGTGTCCCCCGAACAGCCCACCCACACAGTGATGCCTGGCCAGGTGATGAGGGTGACGACGGGCGCTCCTATCCCCTGCGGGGCCGACGCCGTGGTCCAGGTGGAAGACACCGAGCTCCTCCGAGAGTCTGAAGACGTAAGATCAGAAAAGTTTACATCCACACACACTGAGATGAAGCCTCGATACTGACACCATAGCAACTGCAATTGGGTTGTGTTTTAAAATTTCACAATGAGTGAGTTAAGCCCAGAGATGGATGGGATGCATAATGAATCTTGCTCCAGCACAATCACTTGGGTCTGATGGGAAACTGTCTGTTCACTGTGATGTGTCTGACAGCTGATTTTTATCTTCCAGGGCACAGAGGAGCTGGAAGTACGAATCCTAGTACAGGCTCGTCCAGGGCAGGACATCAGGTTAGTGTCTTCTTCTGATGGTTACTGTAAGAAAAAAAGCTGAAATCAGAATCCTTTTCTAACAAATACTGCAGATCAGTTTTGAATTGCACTGTGTGTGCTCATTTCTCCCAAGGCCTATCGGTCATGACATCAAGCGTGGAGAGTGCGTGCTGGCAAAAGGCACCCACATGGGCCCATCTGAAATCGGCCTCCTGGCCACTGTCGGAGTCACAGAGGTGGAGGTCCAGAAATTCCCTGTGGTGGCCGTCATGTCCACAGGAAATGAGGTGAGCTTTAAAGCAATAGTTCAACATTTTGGCAAATTGGCCCATTGCCATAATCCCTTAGCAGTAGGATCGTTACCTTTAATTGTCGGAGCTATTTTTAGAACGGCGGAGCAGAGCCGCGAGCTACGCTAGCTACGCTACGGAGGCTAATGGGATTTCTTGGTTTCCCTCATCAAACTCATCAAATACACAACCCACCACCCCAAAACGCTCTAGTGGACAAGTTGTGACCTGCACATTCACCGCGCTATGAGATAATAACAGAACGTTACGAGACAGAGTTGTTTTCGTGGTAAATGCAGAGACTGCTTGCCGAAAAACTGTCCCTGACAGGAACTCGCATCAGCGGTTTTGCATGAATTTACCTCTAAAACAACTCCGTCTCGTAACGTTCCGTTATTATCTCATAGCGTGGTGAATATGCAGGTCACAACTTGTCCGCCAGAGTGTTTTGGAGTTGTTGGATTGTGTATTTGATGAGTTTGATGAGGGAAACCAAGAAATCCCTTTAGTCTCCGTAGCGTAGCTCTGAGCAGCTCGCGGCTCTGCTCTGCCGTTCTAAAAATAGCTTTCACCGACAATTAAAGGTAACGAGCCTACTGCTATGACTATAGGGATTATGGCAATGGGCCAATTTGCTGAAATGTTGAACTAAGAAGAAAACATTATGTTCATTTGGGAAATTACCTTATGCACTCACCTCAGTAAAGATACAGTGCATTGTTATTTTTAGTCTTTGCCACAGAGTTTCGGCCTCAGCTGCAGAGGATACAGCAGTGAACCATGTTTGCTGACGGTGCACCTCGGTCATATTTATGCACAATTAACACTGTTTGCTTTGACTGTGGACACAACACTCAGAAGTGAGTGCGCGCTCATCTGTTTCATATGTGCTTTCATGTGTTCGTCTGTGACCGGGTGATTTACATTTATTCGTTTTCTGTGCAATTAACACGCAGTTTAAAATTTGATGGGGTGTGTAACTTTCGGGGAGATCGTCAGCAGACACTAAATGCCCATAACACCTTGTTCTCAGCGCCGTGCAGATATATTTAAAGTATGTATAAATCAGCCGTGAGTCACCTAAACCGTGGCCACATGCCAAACCTGCGAGGTGGAAGATTGTCCTCATGTCTCCTTCTTAGTGCAAGTCTAATGAAATGGAGGCTATAGCTCAAATATGATGCAGTATAGATATAAGAAGAACATAAAATATCCAACTTGCTGCTTGGAATTGAAAGTCTATACATATACACATAATACATCTGTCTAGAAACCCACTATAAACATGCAAATTTAGATTCATAATAAGAAGGTAAGGATGCAGGAATGAAAACAGCGGACAAGCATTATACAGTTTGATGATTCACATTATTCCAAAACATAACCAAAGCACATTACACACATACTGCATTTAGTCATGTTAAGTAGTTGTTTTTTCTGAGAGTAGGGCTGCAACGAAAGCCTACTTTCATTATTGATAATCTATTTCTTTATCTGGATGAATGACTTGTTGATCATTACGCTCATTTAGTCAATAAGAAAAGAGGAAAACTGACCCGAGATCTTCATTTGCTCATCTCTCTCTCTCTACCAGTTCAAACCCCACATTTATTCAGTTTATTTATATCAGTTTAAAAAGAAGCCAATACAACATTTTCAATCAATGAATACACCGATCATTTAATCACAATGTGAAAACACAAGCATCAACGAATCTGTGATGTCAATGCAACACTTCAGACAGTGTTTACTCCACTCAGTCAGAAGTGTTGTATGATATTTTTAAACTGAGTAACATCTTTGGCAATCGCTGTATTGGCCTATTTTTCAGAATCACTTGGTTCCAGGAACAGAACAGGCTAAATACAGTAATAATGTGATAGTAAACCAAGGCTGGTTCTGCCAACAAGCATCTTAGCCCCTCGTCCCCCAGCTCAACAATTATTCCATTCCCCACCAAAGGAGACGCTAAGAATATTTACTGACTTATGTTTATTAAGTCTTAGCTGATTTTTACTGACTTAAAAAAAGGGATCAGTGGCTATTCAGTAGTATAGAATGGGTTTTTGATGTCTTTGTTTTCTCCGATTGTTGTCTTGGAAGCTGCTGAACCCAGAGGACGACCTCCATCCTGGGAAGATCAGGGACAGCAATCGCTCCACCCTGCTGGCCACCATCCAGGAGCACGGCTACCCCACTATCAATCTGGGCATCGTGGGAGACAAGTGCGTCTTCCCTTCAAATTTACTAAGTCATAAACATTTCCACACCTCCAATATCATGTCCATCATCCTGCTATTTTTTCTTCCTTTCCAAATCTAGCTCTCTATTTTCTTTGACCTTCCATCATTTGCTCTCCTGCGATTTGGTTTTTAACATCTGTTTGTGTGTGTGTGTCTGCTTGCACCCCACAGCCCCGATGACCTTCTCAACGCTCTGAATGAAGGCATCAGCCGCGCTGATGTCATCATCACCTCAGGAGGAGTGTCCATGGGAGAGAAGGTATGTGACTGAAGACAGTGAACGCATCCAGTCATGTTATTGTGTTTCAGTGACACCGTGTGGCAGAGAGTGGGACAGCAGCATTTACAGTGAACAAGGAAAGAAAAAAACACAAAGTCCAATTTTTTGCACCAATTTAAATGACATTTTTATCTGGTAAATGTCTGATTATTTGTACTATTCTTATTTTGTAAGTCCCTTGTGTCAGCATTTCATCATGTTTTTTTTATTTCCTCTTCTTCAGGATTACCTGAAACAGGTGCTGGATATCGATCTTCATGCTCAGATTCATTTTGGTCGTGTTTTCATGAAACCAGGGTAAGAAAGGTTTTATTATTCTTCTTTATTCTGAGGCAACTGTCCTCACTCATCAGGCATTTTACAGACAAATGGATAAGAATGAGGAAACGTCAACAAAATAATCAGAGCCATGTTGCACAAAAAAGACAAATTACACAAAATTAAAGCGTGTAATATAAAATGTGAGACAGATTTATAATGAAGTCTAAATTGATATATGTTGTTTGTTTGTTTTTTCAGTCTCCCAACAACATTTGCGACCTTGGACATCGACGGTGCTCGCAAACTAATCTTTGCCCTCCCAGGTAGTGTGTGAAGTTGAGAGAAAGAGTGATTCACGCCGCTGCTTCTGAAGAGATGTTACTCATATATTTTTCTCTTCTCGCTCTCCTTTCTGTGTCTGTCCGTCTGTCCTAGGAAACCCCGTGTCCGCTGTTGTCACCTGTAATCTTTTTGTCATCCCTGCCTTAAGGAAGATGCAGGGCATTTTGGACCCTAGGCCCACCATCATCAAAGCGAGGGTAGGATGTAGAGGGCAACAAGGACAGAACCCTGGCTTATTGGCCAAGACATACAAGGCCAAAGGTTTTGAACTTCTGGTGGTCACAAAAAGTTTGTTTTTTTCCCGTTTAATGATCAGGTAGAAGATCTGTTGCATACGGGCTGAAAAAGATGTTTCAGCCTCCCACTGTATCAGATGTAGAGATGTAGATGTCACTTTGAACAAAAAAAAACTTCCAATTTACAAAAAGGATCTGTTCTCTTCTCGCTTGAGGACATTTCAGTGTATATACAACAAACTGCAGCAGAGAGCAAATACAAAACATCAGAATACTTCCAATTATATTTGTACTAAAGTTTCAGATCGGGACATTGCAGTCCATTGCATCTTAACTTATGATTTTATACCATTTTCATCATCCGCTTGATACATATTTATGACCACCATGTTTTGCTCTGACTTGGCAGAGAAGGCAATCACAGCCCACACTGACCTGAAGGCCTGCTCCCCCGTCATGAATATTCATAATTGTTGAGCAAGACAAATCATAATAATATCACACACACACACACACACACACACACACACACACTGCGCAGACATAGCCTGTGTGTGTCCCCAAGTAGCATCATCAAGTAAGAGGTCTGGTCCCCTGCCATCATGGGCGCTATCCAGAGTGCTATGCTACATCACTTGGTGTTATAAAGCAGTTAGAAATCAACTTGAACACATTACTGCCACTTAGTGGTGGAAGTGATGGCTCTAAAGTGCAGATGAAGCCAGATAATTTCCCTCAGCAGATGGCATCAGACCCAGGTCAAATAGTATTCTGGAAAAAAAAAACCTTGGTGTCTGCCAGCAAAGTTGGAAGAGCTTTCCACTGCTTTCTGTTTGCCTTTTTGCCTATTAGCAAATATATAAAGTTGAATGTACAAAAGTATTTGGCAGAATTTGGGTTGGCAGCTAGCATTTAACCCAGTAATTATATTCTGGTGATTGCCTAGATCTGGGATTTTTGCCATTAGGAGTATTTAATTTTTTTTTTTTTTTTCGTGTTGTTTGCTTTTCTTTCTTTCTTTCTTTTCTTAGCTGTAATCATTGTGCTGCATTCATGCGCTTGAGGAAAGTTGGATATCAAGGACTTCCCCAAGTTTGGCAGTAAATCAGTTCTTGGGGACACATGCTAAACAAACAGAAAATGTTACTTAGTCCAAAGCCTTGTGGGGATTAGTGATGGAGTAACTGCAGCTACTTCCAACATGCATGGAAGAAACAAAAAAAAAGAGTCTCAAGAGATCAAACTCCTTATCAGGGTCACACGTCCACAGTGTCCCCAGTCTACAGACAACAAAGTCTGAAACTGTCTACAACTAACTATGTGCGAGGAAACCGGGGTTTGGCCACCCACGACAATAAAGTGACTTGCTGACATGTGAGTATAATTTGTGTTGTATGTTTTTTTCCTCAGTTGTCTTGTGATGTGAAATTGGACCCTCGCCCTGAATACCACCGCTGCATTCTGACATGGCATCACCAGGAACCTCTGCCGTGGGCACAGAGCACAGGTACCGAAGTCATACTCATCAAATAAAACTGTATGGAAAAAATAATAATAATTAGCTAGATAGGATTATTTTGGGAGAGTTTTTCACACCTATAGTGAGTGCACATGCATCGGCAAGTGCATTAACAACACGTAGGTATGTGTATCACATTTGCCTTTTGTACAGTGACATGGTGGTTCATCTTGTAGAGCTTATATAAGCAGAAAAGATACTTCTTCTTCAGAGCAAAGAGGAAAAACTATGTTAAAAGTATTTTTACCAGTCATACAGAGTGGGTTAAAATATGTAAACTAGTTGCAGCCTCATATTTGTCTTATCAGAAAGTTAAATAATGAATTATGTTGACGACATCTTTGAGTTGTTGTACGTGAGCCACCAATTGAAATTGAAAACTAAGACAGTCAACAGGAAAACTGCAAAACACAAGAACTTGTTCAATTTTATTTTAAATTTCCACTTCTATCCCCCCCCCCTTGTCACGGTTCAGAGCTCTGATTTTAAGTGTTTTGTCCCCTCCGTCTTCCCGTCCTCTGTGTCGCAGGGAACCAGGTGAGCAGCAGGCTGATGAGTATGCGCAGCGCTAACGGGCTCCTCATGCTACCTCCGAAAACAGAGCAATACGTGGAGCTGCACAAGGGCGAGGTGGTTGATGTCATGGTCATCGGCCGGCTATGATGTCATCACGGAGGGACGGAGAGTTGGCGTCATATAGCGAGGGTTGGAATGGGTGGTTCACGGTGCATGTCCACATATCATTGACTATTCTGTAATATGCAACGGCACAGCTAGTTTTTATTGATTTGGATAACGTTGAGGTATAGTCAACATCTTGATCACAACCTAGATACATATGAAAAAATTAATTTAAAAAGATTATAGTATTTCAAACAAAGAAAATATAACTTTTAATGAAAAAATCAAATTATAAAAAGAGATTTATTCTGTAATATATTATTATGATTATTCTTATTATTATTATCATTATTCTTCTTATTATCATTATTATATTAAGGCAACTTCGTTCCTTTCATTGCAATTGCTTTGTGTGTTCAATGCTAGACCTTATCTATAGCAGTAGCATTTTAATAGACAGCTGTAGGTGCCTGCCAGGACAAAAAAAGAAAATTATTATTTTCTCATCTTTAGTGGAAAAAAATAATCTGTTTTTTGAAAATGAAGAAAACATTGAGGAAGACTCCAGATTTCCCATGGTGCTCAGCTAAGAGGAAGAGGAGGCACATCAAGGCCACTTCCTCTTTTGAGCGCCCATCAAGGTGACACTTCTGTTTTTCTCTCATTAGTATGCATCATAATGGCTTCACAAAGAGCTTTGCTTGTTGTTTATCTTGTGAGTCTTGTTTATGTGCGCAGTGCCAAATGCCTGGGCAGGGAAGTGTTGATGTTTGGAGAGGGAGGTGGGGGGGGCACGCCTCAGTCTGCCCAGACCCTGAAGCTTCCTTATATTCACAGTGACCGGGTGTAAACTCTGCCCCAAACCCCCCCCAGGGGCGAGCTGAACCTGGGGAAAATAATCTTTTATTTGATCAACTATTTAAGAAAAAAAAAAGAAAGAAAAGAAACAGCTTCTTTAAGTGCTGACAGCCTTTTTAACCAACTTCACAAAAAATGTACAGAAAAAATAAGAACCATATTGTACAGATATATGTGACCAGCACTCCTAAGGAAATTATTAAGCAATGAGGAGACATTGAACAACGCTGTACTATAACATTTTCTGTAATGATATGAAACTGATGAAAGAGACTAAGATAATAAAAATCCTTGATGATTATGTAAAAAAAAAGTTCTTGTTGGGTTTCCTTTTTTAATAAAATATATCTAAAGAAAAAGCAGTGATTTTCTTCTTTGGTAGCCTACTAAAAGTTTGGTAGGTGCAGTAGCCTAAAGGTTAGAGAAGTTGCACAGATTTTTGAATGAATGATACCCAGGGGGCAAAATCCCAGTTTTTTGAAAAACGGACACGGAGCGTTGTAAAAGGTTTGACACCAGAAATGATATCTAGGAACTTCAAGGATTAAAACCTGGGTGGACAACCCGGTCAACTAGCTGCTGGAAAGCTACAGGGGGCCAAAACCCCTTTCTGGGGTCATTTTGCTGGCGAAATGATGTAAATGCAAATATTTAGGTACTACAATGGCATAAATAGTCATACAACTATAAAATTTGGCAGAGAGTATCTTGACACATAGGGGGAGGCATGAAAAAAACATTCTGGGGTTTGTTGCAACTCAATTTTAAGATATCACCCTCAACATCCCAAAAAAGACCAAAAAAAGTACTGTTCGCCTGACAAATTCTCATGAAAATTATTATTTTTCAGCACTTTATGGAGAATATCTATGCTTAACATGTATATAGAAAAATTCCTTAATTCATAAGCTTCCATTTGAGTCCAAGATAGCCTTTCTACTAGCTACTGGAAAGCTACAGGCTGTCTCCAAACAATGCAACACCTATTGTGAAAAACTCCATGTTAACTGGCATGATCAGAAACCATTCTATTTCTGGTCTCCCCAAAGTGAACAGATAGATAGAGAAGACCGTTGGCCACAGCAAGTGGAGCTTTGGAGATAGAAAGGCTATCTTGGACTCAAATGGAAGCTTATGAATTAAGGAATTTTTCTATATACATGTTAAGCATAGATATTCTCCATAAAGTGCTGAAAAATAATAATTTTCATGAGAATTTGTCAGGCGAACAGTACTTTTTTTGGTCTTTTTTGGGATGTTGAGGGTGATATCTTAAAATTGAGTTGCAACAAACCCCAGAATCTTTTTTTCATGCCTCCCCCTATGTGTCAAGATACTCTCTGCCAAATTTTATAGTTGTATGACTATTTATGCCATTGTAGTACCTAAATATTTGCATTTAAATCATTTCGCCAGCAAAATGACCCAAGAAAGGGGTTTTGGCCCCCTGTAGCTTTCCAGCAGCTAGTTGACCGGGTTGTCCACCCAGGTTTTAATCCTTGAAGTTCCTAGATATCATTTCTGGTGTCAAAGCTTTTACAACGCTCCGTGTCCGTTTTTTTGCTTTGCCCCCTGGGTATGAGTAACAATCACTGACCATTGTCGAGGTCCATGACCAAACCACCTCAGTGGATACAGTTCCCAAACATAAAGGGGTTTAACTGCATTTATGTGACCGTTTTTTTGTTTTTTGTTTTTTTTAAGAAATTGGCGGGAACTAGCAAAAACTGTATTGACTACTTCTACTGGCATATTTTACTACCACTTCAACATTATATTTTGATTATCAATATGTGCCAGTTAACCATAACCTAACCTACACAACAATCTTTAATATTAAAGAAGCTGTTTGTATGTTTTTGCTATTGCCACACATATCTAACATTAATTAATTGATTAATTTCCACGTGGCTAAGTCACCAGTCTAGATGAAATGTTGTGAGCTCGACATTAGTTCTCATTCACTGAAAGCTACATTATATAATACAGCTGTGGAGAGCAACACCAACTTTCCTTCTACTGACTTAAGCATGCTGTCTAACTGGCTGCTAGCCCATCACGTCAATTTCTGATAGCAACTCACTGTAGCATTCAACCTTTACAACATAGCATTGCTCAGTGGGCATATTATAACCCACTACTGGGGAGAAAACTTGCCAATAGCCTCTTTAAACCACTGGTTTTTATTCTTTTCAGCTTGTGACCCTGCACATAAAGCGGTTTCTAGTTAGAGCCCTTAATTTGCAGTTTAACCAAAGAGACATCCCCATCTGAATTTCTCAAATGATTCAATTTAATTTTCCCACGTTCTAGTATTTTACAATAAAAAGCAAAAGCCAGGAATAGCAACAAAAAAGTCCATAAATAAATAAAGATTTGTGATCTTCTTGCCTTTCCCATTAACCCCTCTCAGATTTATCTTCTCGTCACAGAAGCCATTTTTACAGTGAAGAATGACCTGAGTGCATTTCCGCTAATGAATATTTTTGTCCTTTTATGTATAAGTGAGTTTTAATGCAGGATTTTGACTTTTTTTTGTTTGTTTTTTTACATTGCCGTGTTGGTACTTTTAGGTATGTATCTGAGTACTTTCTCCACCACTACTCCTTCCATATACAAAGAGGAAACAGCTGCATTGGAATGAATCACTGCAAAGAAAAGAGGGTTTAACTGTCTCTCTTTCCAGGAGGGTAAGTATTTAAGAATCAGGAACTGGCAGCAGAGAGCCTAATGAAGAAAAGAGGTTAAGCACAGAGGTGTCTGAAAGGATTAACCTAATAGAAAATGCAGTAGGAAAAAGGCAGCTTCAGGCTTTGGTAAAGATATTTCCGAGGCAGTATGAGATTAGACAGTTTCTGTTCTGCTCTGCAAGGTGAAATGACAGTAGATCCCATTAGCTGGCGATGATTAATAGTGCTGTGACGAGAACTTAGTTAAATACATCTATGTGAATTTGTATAAAATGCGTGGAATGTAAGGGGATCAGTGTGAAGATGACTGTGGAAAAATAACGGAAGATTTTTCATACCCTCAAGTGCAGTAAGTGTATTTATTAAAAGATACACTGACAGAGTAACAAGAGCTTTGCTAAGCATTTTATCTTTTGAGCTGCTCTGTCAGTTTATAATTTTCCTAGAGACACGTCAACCTGTTAAGGCTGCTGGGATGAAAAAAAAACAGTTGGAAAGATTATCAGGAACTACCGATGAATAAATAATTATGGAAACATTTAAAGGCTCAATTTTTGTTATTTTGAACTTGCTGCAGGTTGTCTTACTGGAGGTTTTGACTGTAAACGTGTGTGCATGAGAATTTGTGAAGAAAGGAAAACTGCCATGTTTTTTTTTTTTTAATCTCTGTTTCTGTAGTTTTTGGAGTGCAGCTGAAATGCCTTTGAGGCAGCGTCACACACAGAAGAATATGAGCTAAAAGAAAACAACAAGAACAATTTACAAATGTACATCAGCAACTCAATCCTAATTTATTCTATTTGGAAGGAAAACATTGTAGTTTTTACTTTTTGTGCAGAATTATATTATACAGTAGATGCAAACTAGGCTATATCAACAAAACTGTTTAAGTTATGTATTATTATGCGTGTTGTACTAGGTACAATATAAACATTTGCATAATATAATATAATCCTTTATTTGTCCCACAATGGGGAAATTTACAGGGTTGCAGCAGCAGACAACAGCAAAGAAATGTATAGGACAGATAACCCAGCCAGCACACCCATGTGGGGCCTAGATGAGCTCCATCAGGGCTGATATGTGGGCCCCAGCTTGGCTGCCCAACTGGGGCCCAGCTGATTTTGTCCGCAGTTTCCATGGAGGCCCTACATGTGTTAGCCCTGTTGGGTTGATGCTGGGCCCTTGTTGGGCTTCATATGGGCAAAACCCATGTATATTCTTCTGGGATGCCCACATGGGGCCCAACACCAATCCATTTAAAAGCCCACTCTATTCTGATGTCTTTTTTACTTTTTGGGGTAAGGACAGTCATGAGCTACGTCATTTTGGTTTGGATGGTGGTTTGTTTTTCTATTTTTATATATTGAATACAGAGAGCACTTGTATGTTGTTTAGATAAAAATCTATAAAATCTATTAAAAAAAAAAAAAAGTTGAGTTGAAGTCCATGTAACCCAAGTGAATTTCATGTGGACCCCACTTGGATGTGTTGGCTGGGAAATAGCAGTAAATAAAAAAAGAGCAGTATTTGTAATAGAGTTTGATTAAGACAAAATAATAAATAGGAAGAGATATAAATATATACACATTTGAATATTTAATTGTTAAATATCTAAGTATTTCACCCCTTACATTTCTGATGTAGGCTACTCACTGCAACTTGAGGAATGTGGTAGTACCGCTCCCAACAGAGAGGGGTTGCTATGGAGTCGCAGTGTTGCCAGGGAGACGACTCAAAACACTAGGCGCAGTTCCTCAGCAATGGCTACAAGTGTCCCGACTCTGCCTGGACACAAAACTCACTGCGGCGGCTGAACGCGGACCGAGAGAGACCCCTGTAGCTTCTCCAACCACCCCCGACCATCCGTATGTGAATAAACCCCCACATTTCCAAGGCGTTTGGTGGATTATAAAAAGGAAATAACCCCCTCTACTTTACCCAAAACCCATTCAGGGTCCGCTATCTTTGAAGTGGTGAGTACACGCAGCCTGTTGTTGTTGTGGGACAGTTAAGCTACGCAGTTAGCGGCACCAGGCTAATAAGCTAGGCTGCACGCTATTGTCCCGTGTTTTCTGTCTTTTCCTAGACGTGGTGTTGCAATTTTAGGTCGGCTGTTGTGTTTGAATGTGTCACAGCGTTTCTCTTTTGTAAAGCTGCACAAAACAAGATACTTATTCTGCACAAAATTAACGAGAGAGAGAGAAAAAAAGTTGCTCCGGTGACTCACATTTGCAATACGCCTGATTTAAGTTAATGTATAGTGTAGTCACCTCAAGTAAAGCTAAAGAAAAATGACTAATGACCAAGAATATCATCTGTTGTTCCCTCTGGATGTGTGCATGGAGCTAATTATAGCCAGAGATCTAGAGAGGAAATCCACCAAACCTCAGTTTTACCCATCATTTAGCTAAGTGACTTTGTCAAATAAAGTCATGGCAAGACATGATGGAAATTAACTAATCACAACTAATCTAGATGCTGCAGCTGACTTGTCATGACAAATGTGAGAAAAGTATCCTGAAGAAAAGATGGCTACTACCACTCTGAGGCACATCAGAAAATCTGAGCCAGATTGGTTTAATTGTGACTATATTAGTATGATTATATTAAGTATGCCAGCACAGGCAGTGCCCATGTCACAGCCAACTATAATAACTGTTATTCACCCACAGTAGCCTTCAGCAAATTGTGTTTATGTCTACTGGTGCATCTATGATAATATAGTCTAAGCTCAAGGCTCACTAATCTTTTGCTCGAGCTTTCCGGCAAATCTTTCACCACTTTTCCCAGCAAAAAAACAAGAAAAGATGGAGTAGTTTTTAATAGATAAACCACTGTTAGACTCATACTTTTATCAGAGGAGGATGCCATTTTCATTCATATATTCTTTATGCTTTATTACACAGTGGAGTGAGTAGCACAAGGGTTGATCTTCAACAAGTTGAAGTAATGTAGCTAATACAGGTCCTAGTAAACACAATTTAACCAGTTTTTCTGTAGTATTTCATGTCAGTCCCCTTTTATTTTGTAAGTATTTTGTATTTTTGGCCTTCTGTTGTCACCTCTGTTCAGTAAGTGGACTTGCTGATATGAGCATTGTCACTGTCTAATTTGACGTCACATGTATGTGTGTAATAATGCAGTGCCCCCCGAACTCGTTCTACATAGCCGACTGACAGCCAAACTTTTTACGTTGCCTCGTGTGTTTGTGTTTCAGTGGGTGTGTGTGCACTTCCAGTCATTCTCATTCCTCTACCCACGTCCCTCTGTCCCTTTCCCAGCATCCCTTCGAGCGCCGTTGTGGCCACTGAGCCAGAGTAGAGCATGAGATCCCAGGCTTAATTAAGCCCACAGGAACAGATGGCCCGCTGGCAGTCTCTGCTGTTTGTCAGCCATACACCGCCACTCTAAACAGAGCTAAATGCTTCTGCAGGGGAGGGGTTTGGGAGCTTGGACCAAGAGCCGAGGGGATAGACCTGCCAGACGTAATTAGCTGTGGGAAGTAGGTAGAAGAGGGGGGAGGGCCGCCATCGCCATGTGGTGGTAGGTGACATGAGTGTATGACTGGCTGTATGACATGAGCTCCACAGGTGACTTTCAGTGACAAAGCTGTGTTTATAGTTATGGTTACTGAGGGCTTTTCTCTATGCGGATGGAAAGGTGTCTTCAACAGGTAAGTGGTAGTTGTGTGGACCTTTTCTAACATGGAAATAATCATCTTTTACATAATTGAAGCTCCAGGAAATGTGAAAGCTCGAGTGCGTGGCAAGACTGAATTGAGTTTAAGACATGGCATATTTGCAAATTTCCTGAACCTAAGCCTCCGCATCTTATTTAAACAGAAGCTAATGGCATTATGTTATATATGGAGACACGCTTGTGGCTTTCAAGGTATATATGCTCCTCGATGGCCTGTGAAAATCACTTTGTCTCACAGCACTTACTGAGAGCTGAGCTAACAAACTCCAAGTCATACTACCAATCAACTAATCCAGATTAATACACGTAGCATCCTAGCATCCTTAAAATAGATTATAATCCACATCAATAACAACACTGGCAGGGCGGGTTGTAGTAGTAGGTGTGTCATGTATCACATGCTTGTGTTATCTTTATCTGGCCATGTGTACACAGGCTACAGATGGATATTTCGATTAAGCTGTTCATAAGGATGGGACAGCTGGGGACAGGTGTACCCAAGCAAATGGCTGGATGAGGCTGAACTGAAGGGATTTCAGGTGGCTGAGGCCAGAGGGCTTTCCACGTTGGGAGTTAGATTAGTGGTGTGTGTTAGAAAAGAGGAGGTCGGAGAAAACGTTGGCCCCGAACAACCAGCAGCCATCTACAAATTGTATTATTAACATATATTACAATAAAACAACATGTCAGTGTGGCTCTCTGTTTCCAAGATACATGAGTTTATTGGTAATACTGACCTTTACACCGATCTTGACACAGTAAGTGAGTGTTGTGAATGCAAACAAGTTACATCTACTGCAATTAGGGGCAGATGTAAAATTAAAATCACAACAGAAACAATTTAACTAATTATTCTTTTTTTTAATTATTATTTATTTAACTGAAACAAATAAGATAGCAAATTAAAGAAATGGCATTTAACCCAAATTTATATACAACTAAGCGCCACTTTCATTATCAATTAATTTGCTATCTATGATAATAAAATATCAAGGAAAATGTGCGACACAAATCAACAAAACAAATGAGTTTTCTCGCTAATATTCAGTGAACTATTTTACCATCCATTATACAAATGGATGCTGTAAAAATTTGTGCAAATTTATGTATGTGGGGGAAAAAAAGACAACAAATAAAATACATATTTCAGAGAATAACATAACCAACAATTCATCATTCACAGCCTCTGAAATAACGCAGACTGTGGCTGTGATGACAAGCAAGGCGAGGCTCTCGAGGATTTATTGAGCTATCAATCACCCTGTCAGAGTATCAGCCAAACTGATGTATATCTTATCAGGGAATGAAACCCTTTAACTTCTGTCTGTATTTTGCTACGAATGCGACAAAGTGAAAGTTAATGAGGATTTTTTTCATCTTTATTTTTCACTCTTCCTAAAGATTGTTTAGAATAATCTTTGCAGTGTCCTCTTTAAAGAATGAACTCTACCACATATTTTAAATACTCAACTTTACACTCAAATGAAAGTTGTTTGAACTCTGTTTTGTTTCAGGATGACGGATCACAGAGAGAACATAACGGTCAACGTCCAACGCTGGAGAGCTATGGCTCATGAGTTGAGCAGTTTGAGCACCAGTGCCTCGTAACGCCCGAGCAGATCTCAGTAAACGCCGCGGTTTGAGCCGTACGCCGCCGCAGCAGGGATGATCACGTCCCACATGAACGGTTATGTGCAAGAGGCCTCTGGTCAGGCCAAGAGCCACAGGGAGAGGGCTGTGGACTGTCCAGGGGAGGAAAGCAGCCTTGTCAAATCTCCACACAGCAGTGCCCACATGGAGAGGATCCAGCACTACCAGGAGGAGCTGAAGAAGAGGAGAGAGGAAGACAGCCGGGGGAAGCATGACATCGACCCCAACGCCTCACTGAGGCTCAAGAAGCTGTCGCAGAACCCCAAGGTGGGCATTGACAACCCCACCTTCGAGGGAAAAGAGAGAGCCGCCAAGGACACATGCTCCCAGGATGCTGTTGCCGGTGAGTTAAGAGGAGGGGGGATGGGCAGGTGGGAGGTCTTTACGAGGTCAAAGAGGCTGGAGAGAGGAAAGGAGGTTACAAAGGAGAGGAGAAATGCAGATAGCAGAGAAGAATGGGGAATTGTAAGGTTGTACAAAATTTGGTGAGGACAAAAGGAGTTAAAACAAAGACGACTGACTGAGGGGGCAGAGCAGAGGGCAGCGGTGGAGGAGGGTGAAGTGTTATTGGGGTTGTTGTCCTGGCTCCATTTCCTGGACTGAGGCACACAGAGGCCATTAATGGAACAAAAAATATATACTACACTGATGTTGCATCCACAGTGCATAAAATGAACTTCTGCTGAGCAAAATGTTGGTTTGTTTGTTTGCACGAGAGACAAGATTTTGCCTACACAATTAAGTGTAAAAATGATTTCAGGCACCAGCATTTACATGTTGTCAAGTATTGTAGCCACAAACAAGGTGTTAACAAGACACAAGTTAGTTAAAGGGATAGTTCAACATTTTTGCGGCAGGCCCATTGCCATAATCCCTATAGTTTTAGGTAGTAGGTTTGTTACCTTTAATTGTCAGTGCAAGCTATTATTAGAACGGGGGAGCAGAGCCGCGAGCTGCTCAGAGCTACGCTACGGAGGCTAATGGGATTTCTTGGTTTCCCTCATCAAACTCATCAAATACACAATCAAACAACTCCAAAACGCTCTCGTGGACAAGTTGTGACCTGCACATTCACCACGCTATGAGATAATAAGGGAATGTTACGAGACGGAGTTGTTTTCGAGGTAAATTCATGCAAAATGCTGATGCGTGTTCCCGTCGGGGGCAGTTTTTCGGCAAGCAGTCTCTGCATTTGTCAGACTTGATTATCAGAGTCAGATGCTCCTGATCTGAACCTTGAGAGAGCCTGGAGATGATTTGCCATAATGAACACAAGCAGCCATTTTCCCTCTAAGAGCCTTTGTGAAAACAAAGGTTGGACTTTACTTAGCTGTGTTATCAAAAGAGTGGATTAACATATATTTTGTTATGACTCCTGTAAAGTTAAATCAATGATCCAGCAACCAGAGAACTGACATGCAGGTGTACCTAGATATTTCTCAAGCTATGTTAAGCAACAGGAGTTCAACTGAAGGCAACTGGACTTGGTTGTAGACGTTTCACCTCTCATCTTCTTCTTCAGTTGTGACAGTTTAGCAGAGAGATATACAGTATTTACATGAGGCCTGTGGCTTAGCAGCAGGATTATCATCTGAAAGCAGTGGAGCAAAATCTGAGTGACTCAAGAGCCTAAATCCAGTCCTCATTCAGGTAAATGGAAAAGTGGTCTCAGACTTTTGGATCACACTCTTTGGGAAATGATGACGGTTGTAATGATAACAACAGAGAATCTGCACCTTATGGAAACCTGCAGACCACATTTGCAGACCTTGGACTTGTATTATATGAGATTAGTCTTCGATGACAGTCTGGGATTAATCGGACTAAAGCAGGTAGAACGTGCGGGTGGAAGTCTTCGATATACAAATATACGACGAGGACGAAGATTTGGCTGCTGAACATCATCATCAGTGCGTTCGGATGCGATGCGCCCCTCACTGTCTGTGTCTCTCTCTCAGAGCTGGAGGAGTTGCTGCAGGCTCTGAGGAGTTTGCAGCACTGCCTGACGGATGGGCAGAGCCAGCAGGATGTGGAGCTCATCCTGCAGCTCCTGACCAAGGAGGACTTCAGGAATGCCTACACCATCTACAGCGCTGTTTCCCAGCAGATGAGCAGAGTGCGGCCAAACTCTCCCCTCACAGCACAAGCACAGGATCTCTGCCAGGAGGTACGCATACTGGTTTTTATTTTGAAGCAACAAGATAGATGTGAAACTGAAAATAGAAATTATGTGGAAACACAATGATATCGCTGCAGCATGAATGAGGAAAAGTATTACAAGTTTACATAGGGGTCAGTGGTAACTTTGCGGCTATTGCATTGGTATTTGTTAAGTTGTTTACACTGCTGGGGCTTATAGTTTTGTAAATGCAAGTGGTTTCTGTGTCCACAGCTCCAGGAGAAACTGAGTCCAGGAGAACAGGCTGGCTTTTTTCTGAGAATAATGAATAACTCACTTTAATATTTCAGACATTTTTACCCAGGCCACAAAGCCCTTCCCTGCCCCTCATGAGACCAGCAGTGGCGGTTTATGCGTAAAAGCGCTTCGATTGTACTCGCCAATTTGTGGGTTTTTGGCGCCGTCAAAGCTTATATTTAGAGACAGGCACCTCTATGACTAAAGTAACTGAACAAACTCAATGAAGCATGAAAAATCTCCGCTGGTGGCGATGATTAATTCAACAAAGCTGCCCAAAACACAGCCAGGCCAAGTCTGAATAATTATAAAATGTAAATTGCCTTGTGGTTAACTAGGTGAGTGAAAACAAGAGCGAGGGTTTTGTGGGATATAGACCATGCATGAAAATTGAGTGAGCTGGGGGAAAAAAGAGAAAAGCACAAGACGTAGATGGACAAGAAAGGAACAGGAGAAAGTGATGAAACAAAACTTAAACATAAGGTTTGGTATTGTACTGCTGCTCTGGAAATATATAAAATGCTCAAATTAACTTGTCCAGCAGCTATTTCCTCTTTAAATAAGTTGACATTACTGCGTCCTGAGCCTCAGTGCAGAGAGTGACAGAGCTCAAGAAACCATCTCAGTTATTCAGGATTGAGAAGGCGGGGGATTCTGCCACACCTAACTTCCTCGTTGACAAAACACGAGCCGGTCGGTCTCTACCGGAGCAAAGCGACAGTAATTGACTTGTATCCCTGCAGAGCAGAGCCGAGCTGAGAGAGTCAAACGCAGCCTGTCACACGGAGCCCAGTCGGTGTCAAAAGACATAAATTGTGATATGGTTTTTCCGTGAATTAGGTAGACGCTCTGTACATCTTTGACAAGCTACACCCACAATAGGCACTTCATTAGGATTAGTGTCAACTTTTGATAGGTGCAACATGAGAGAGTGTAATACAGGCTTTTCAGCGCAGTCAGACTTGGCGCAGCGTGATTTTCAGCTGATGGCTAGATGTGTAAGAGTCAACCTTGTTTTGACAAAACAGGCTGCTACGAGCTGTGCAGAGTTCATTCAAAGGGCACCGAGCAGCACCGCTACACAATTGTTATTCCAGTCTTGACAGCAGAGGGTTTGGACGTTCGGGCGCTGGCTGGGTGAGATGATCAATTTCTTCCCCCACATACAGTAAGTCAGTGTGTGGACCCGACTCCCGAGGTGCTTAACGGCGTGTAAGAGTTTGAGCCACAGTGTGCCTGAACTAAGTGGCTGTGCTGTGTGGCACTCAGATTGGCCAGTGGGTAAACTAATCTCCCAGCAGCCCTCGGTGCTTGCTGAGTGGTGCTGCTTCACCGCAGGAAGGATCTGGTCGGCCAGAAAAAGAAACTCCAGAGGCTTACAGCAGAGTGGGCTGAGGCGCTGCACTGCTCAGGGGGGGAGGGAGGGAGGAGGGAGAGAGGGTGGGGGGGAAGTGCGTCACCTTGTTAGCGAGAGCTTCGATTAGTGTAATGGATGAACTAAGCTCGGAACAGGAGACAAAGAGGAAGAGGCAGGAAGACAGAGCAACAGAGCACCAGCATGTGTCAAATGTCACCGTTCAACAAACAATCCAAGCCACAAACAATAGCATTTCACACCAAATGATTGATTGAATGAATGATGAACCAAATGATTAAGATGGAAACATACAACAGAGAAGAGTGAAAAGAAACCCTGGGAGCTAAGTGGATGTAGTGCCAGCAGGTGCTTTCCAAGTTTATGCTTGTAATCTTTGATTAATTACAAGTTGCACGTGTAAAAACACATCATAAAAATGAATCACGTGGTGAATTTAGTTTTAGTTTTAACAGCCAACACTTCAGATGTTTCTTTACAGCAGAGTGAATATGAAGCACTTGTGACTGTGCCATGTGTGTGTGTGTGTGTGTGTGTGTGTGTGTGTGTGTGTGTGTGTGTGTGTGTGTGTGTGTGTGTGTGTGTGTGTGTGTGTGTGTGTGTGTGTTTGTCTGTGTGCACCTTTGTCTTTTTAATTTTCTTGCAAATCTACAGAAATTCAAACTCTTCCCATCATGCATTTGGCTCATTACCAGAGTAATGTACCGTACTGTATGTCTGTTTAAAGTCCAGGCTACGTTCAAATATTTCAATTCAATTTTCACTAACTGACACTGTGTTTTATTGAAATAACTGTTTTGCAAATTGAAGATTATATTATACAATCAAAAAGTGAAGCACGTAATCATTAACTAATGATAGGGTGAGGTTTGGACTAAGGAAAGTTCACTATCATAAGCCACTTGTGAATATTTAGGATAGTGTTTTTCAACCTTGGGTTCGGGACCCCACGTGGGGTCGCCTGAAATGTCTAGTATTTGATAAAAAAAATTACAACTAATTACTCTTCTTTTTAAAATTATGATTAAAAACACCACGCACAATCTTAAACAACAATATTCTATACTTTCACTTTCTCAAATATAAATCGAGTTCAAATAAAATGCAGCATATAAAAATATCTCAGCTGGCGCATCTTGATTTACGGCGCAGGGTCGCCAGAAATTTGTGATGTCAAAATGGCATCACGAGACAAAAAGGTTGGGAACCACTGACTTAGGATATCTTGTGTTTGAGATATCAAATGTATCCGTAGAGTGTTTTGCTATTAAGGTCGTCAATGATGTAGATTTGGTATTAAAACCTACCGAACATTACATTATGCTAAGTTTCTAGAGAAATTATACTAGAGACTACATTAAAGAATATTAAATAGTTACATGTCACATTCTTTAACTGTGATAAACTCTTTATCTATGTGTGTCTCTGCACAGGTACAGAAGATTCTCCAGTCCAGCCATCAGAAGGAGGGCTTGGAGCTCAGGGCTCTGCTCACAAATCCTCATCTACAGGTCAGAGATCAGCTCGCCAGTCGTCGTGACTCATCATCATATCTCCCTTTGACTCACAATATGATTATAATCTAACACCAGCGAGGCTCAGCAATCCTGCAGAGCAAACTCATTTATTTAGTTAATATGCTCATAATTGAAATGAGGGAATAGTCACTCCTATGGTGTAATTGTTTCCCCTGCAGCCTCCACTCAGAGGGCAGAGGTCCATCCAACAGGCCATAATATACGACTTACTGTATGTGCTCGCAAGCTCTAAGACGAATGAAGGACAGTTTCATCATGTTGTCGGCTTATTTACATTTATACTGTACAATATATCAGGAAAGAATGGAAGATATAGAAATCAGCCTTTTCATGAAACAAGCCATGGTTACCCTTGAGATTGCAGGAGTTTATTGTTTTGCTCAAGGACACATGGGTAACGGAGATGCTTGTTTTGCAAATTAATTACTTCGTGACACATAAATTTTATTATTGGCTATTATTTTAGGGTTTTCAAAAGTCAAAGAAAATAAAAAATGTTCAAGGTCATCTCGTATTTTTGCTCCAGAGATTAATGGAGTTGGTCTCAAGAAAGGTTATTATGCAAATTAGGTTGTAATGTGGGTCAGCTCTCTTGGTAATGAAAAAGCATGATTTGCACGTTCTTCGCCGCAGAGTGCTCATCAATTTCCTTTGAATTAATTTTATTTTAAAAAAGACAGTGAAAATAGTAAAAGATCTGACTTGTTTGTGTTGAACCCAGCCCACAGCTATGTAGTTTAAAATTCCTCAACACTGATGTACAGCAGTTTAGACTGATAAAGGCCATATTTATGATGGCATTAGTAAGATTTATGCTCATGGGAGGCAAAGTGCCTTCTCCTCCAGTGGATGAATGATGATGTTGGACAAATTATAAGATATACATGGTTTATCTGTGGTCCAAAAGTATCTAATTTATCAGAGTTTAGTCTGGGAAGGATTTAACATTTATGTAATGAATCATTCACACAAGAGGTAAAATATCAGTCTTGGAACTTCACTTACATTAAGTCATTTGGCAGGCACTTTTATCCCAACTCCTAATCTGTATTGTCAGGCTGATGTAAAGGGCAGCCCTGCTGGAAACGGACACATCTTATATCTCTGTCCACTTGAGGGACGTGCCCTTGTTTGAAGTTTAAGCAGGTTCAATGTGGCAGTAACCTGTTTAGTAATGATCTTACTAAGGCTGCTGTTGGCACAACTCACGAGCTGGACAATATAAGATCTTCTTTCTTTCTAAGGCGCACCGCACGCTCCGTCTGCACGGAAATGATCAGACCTCTTCCACGGCTGTGCAAGGACTCATATAATGAAGCATCTTATTGATTATCATTATCTGATGTCATTTTAACGGGACTTTTGTTGAGCATTTCAAAAGAATCAAACAGATATTCAAGGTGCATCAACCTCTGAAGTGGCTTCCTCTGTCAGTTTAAGCTTCAGTGAGTCTTGTGTGTTAAAAAAAAAAAAATTTGGACACATTATCAGACTGTCATCGTCCATTAGCGAGGCAGTAAGGTGAGAAAAGACCTCAGGTGGATGACTCTGTTGTGATTTTACGGTCGAGGGTTCTGACAAGGGAGCGCCGGGGGTCTGATGTTTGACCCATGTGACCGTGTGAACTACCCCAGCTCTCCAAAAACCGGCCTGTTAACCCCTCCACTGAGTCGGAACCATGTAGCCAGCGGGGGGGCGGGCGGCGGGCGGCGTGATGCGATGTGAGCCCGCCTCGTGGCACACAAAGTGGAACACATTATGTTGGTTTCTCTGCGGGGAGCCAGAGGATCACATGATGAGTCAGCCTGTGGAGCGCACGGGTAAAAAAAAAAACAGCCTCATACTCCTAAAAAAAAACAAAAAAAAACTAATAGAGACAGGTACATGTGTGAGAGGAGCGGGCGGGCGCCCCCTCCGGTCCGCCCCTTTCGCCAATTTTCTGGGACGTGTTATCCTCACGAGCAGGGGAAGCCAAAGGTGTCTGATGATTGATGGCGCTGGATCCTGACTCCTAAATGCACGGGGAGATTAAGACGGATTGCGTGCACGCCAAAGCTTAGCCTGGCCTCCTCCGGTCTCTCAGGTCCCCTCTGCTGCCGCACAGAGAAACTAATTTGGACGGACGGTTATTAATTGTGGGGTACGCAGCACTTGTCACATTAAATGAAGTGAAGGAGCAATCTCTGTATTATTTCTGGCTTAGAGGTGGCTCTGCTGACTGCTCTCGTTAAAAAGGACGGGTGGTGGATAGGTCTCTCCGGTAGCAGGTGCACGTCCAAGGGAAAAAATAGGGTTTTTTAAAAAACGTATTTGTTATTACTTCTCTTTCTCTAGACAAGAACAAACTAAACTATGAACAGTTTGACTCAGATTCTGCAGGATTAATGGTCGTTTTATTCTCCTGACAAGCATCAGTCCTGATAGAGGACGTTTCCCTGCTCAGTTCCTTTACCTCACGCTGCCCTCTCCGTTATTTTCTGTCTGTCTTGTGTCTCTTTCTCGTCTTTCATGTGTCTGTAAAAAAAAAAAAAAAAAAATTCTATATGTTTGTACTGTTTGTCTCTATGTGTGTGTCTATGTGTTTCTTTTTTATGTGGCAGGCACTGATGCAGGCCCATGACAGTGTGGCGGGGCAGGAAATGGCCGAGGAAAGTGTGGCCCAGTACCACGGAGAGACGGTTAAACTGGTGCGGCTAGAGAAGACCCGTGACACCCCACTGGTGAGACTTTTTCATTACTTTTTCCTTCTTTTTTTGGACTTAGTTTTTATTTCATTTCATTTAAATTATACATACAGAATCATATTCATCATATTATCTGCTGTATTCTCAAATTTCCATACAATGTACAGCTTATAGGGACGTGATAACAAAAGGAAACAGAGACTGTAATAACAGACAGATAAAATAAAACTAAATTATATAAAACAAAATAAAATAAAAAGTATCCGATTAACGATATAGATTGTCATTACTCTTTTTAAGCCACTTGAACTCAATGTTTGTATTTGTTTGTTTTACATTTTCCCACGGCCTCTCAGCCATTTAATCTGGTTTGTTCTTCATAACTGAGCTGTGAATGCTGTAAATTGCAGCTTTACAGAGGGCAAAGCATGAGAGACAGGGACACTTGGATATAATTGCAGTACAACCAAAAAATTAAAAAAAAAAGATCACACAACATTCACAATAGAACAACATGTGTAGCTGTGCAGGCTGTTACGTGTTGTGTGTAAGTCCAGTGATCGAGTGTCAGTGTTAATGTAGCTACAAACAACCAGGGCAGCAAAGTACCGGCATGTCAGTATGAGTTTCAAACATCCATACATTGAAAATGAATACAGTTACACATAGTATGAACTGTGTGTGTGTGTGTCTGTGTGTCTGTGTGTGGCCATCAGGGTGCGACAGTACGTAACGACATGGACAGTGTGGTGGTGAGTCGTGTGGTCAAAGGCGGAGCAGCGGAGCGGAGCGGCCTCCTCAGCGAGGGCGACGAGATCCTGGAGATCAACGGGGTTCCCTTACGCGGGAAACACGTCAACGAAGTCCACGACTTACTGGTGAGGACGACCAGAGGTTGTTGTTTTTTTTAGTAAGAACAAAAACACGCACGTCCCAAAAACGTGAGGATAGGTGCAGGTCCACAAAAGGAGATACAGGTAGAGAAAGAAGAAGACCGCACACTAGTTTTTGCTCCCGTGACAATTTATTGTCACACACCAAGTGGTAACGTTTCGGGCATCAGCCCTTCATCAGACTGGAACAGTTGTTTTTTTTTACAATTTATTTATTAACATTTTTCATATACAGTTCACAGCATCAATATCAGCAATAGAAATTCAAAGGTTTTTTTAACTGGTGGCCAGAAACTCCCAGTGCTCCTGCTTTATCCACTTATAGGAGGAGTTTTCTGCTTTCATCCACAATTGACACACACATTCAACAATAATAATGTATGGATCAATAGTCTTTTGAAGCTGTGGAAAGAGAAATGTTTGAGGTTTTGTATCAAAGACAATTAGCACCAACGCTGTAATTTTAGACATATACACTCATTTCCCTTATTCATGTATTATAGTCTAGACACAATGACAAACTTCCCCGTTGACGACATTTCTTTTTCCTGTGCTATATTCAAACACACCTGACCTGACCAGTTGTTTCTGTATAGACACTCTCTTCTGGAATATACAGAATCAAAATATGCAGTGCATCAATCTGCAAAGCAATAAAAAAAGTGCTAAAAGTTTGAGCCCCTCGGCAAATATAGTCAGTAACAAATATTCTTTTATGGAAATGCATTCTCCCGTCATGTTTAATTCATTGTATCTCATCTTTTCCATCAGCAACAAATGCATGGCACTCTGACCTTCCTCCTCATCCCGAGCTCTCAGATTAAACCTGCCCCACACAGACAGACCGTGGTAAGTCTCTAATGATGTGCGTGCGTGAGACCGCCTGTCTGCATGCATGTAACACCAACCTTGACATTGTTAACCCTGCCCTCAGATGCACGTACGAGCTTACTTTGACTACGACCCCTCTGACGACCCCTTCGTGCCGTGTCGGGAGCTGGGCCTGTCCTTCCAGAAGGGAGACATCCTCCATGTTATCAGCCAGGACGACCCCAACTGGTGGCAGGCCTACAGGGACGGAGACGAGGACAACCAGCCCCTGGCTGGACTCATTCCAGGTAGGGATGTGACTGGGGCTGAATATCAATATTTAATGTAGTGCTTCTGCTTCATAAGGGAAGATAACAGCTCCAAGGACATACAGTACTGCCACTGAGCAAAAAATCTAGAGGAACCGTATACAAGTATGAAAAGATGTCTAATTATATGTTAATGGCTGAATACAAGTGACACATACATAAGATATGAAGCAGGTAACTACAACACACTTTTCAAACTGTCTTTAAACTGAATTACATGAAGTATAATACAGTCATTGACAGAATAGAATATTTTTATTTCACCAAAATAAAGTTTTATGTCATTCATTGAGTTTTATCATTTAATTACGACAGAAAGGTCAGATTTTGTTGGACAAAAGTCTTGTCGCATACAATGATATGAATTACAACATACACCAATCTTATTCATTATAATTTTTGCTTTTTGATATTTCCTCGACCTCTGCAGTGTATTTAGCTCTTAACAGGCGAAAAGGAGCAACACAACAGGAGTTGCGTGCTAACGGGGGTTATCAGCCATGGGAATAACCATCTGCCATAAAAATCAGAAATTATAATGTTATTATAAACAGTATTTTGTACATGAATCATCCCCCTCTTTTAAACCTGTGTTAATTATATACAAATACTAAACATGGTCTCAAAATATTACTTAAATCTAATAGCACACACTGTAAACAGGAGTCTTTGTTAGTAGCACATCCGTGGATTAATGCAAATTCTGATGATACATTGTCTGAGTGGTGATTTATTCCAGCTCTAGTAGCACGTGAGAGCACAGTCACAGAGCGGAGCCTGAAACCAACCTGGCACTACGTGAACCATCCTGGCAGGAAACGCACCACCCATCTGGCACGTCAAGCAGATTAAAACAAACACCTAAGAATTATTTGTGATTACTCTTTGACCCCAGGCCTGTCGTAGCTGCAGGAAAATTAGGTTAAGCAGTGGAAATGGAAAGCAGGGCTTCGTTTCGCCTGCTGCTGCACGTATGGAAAAAATATATATAATATTTGCATTTCGTACAGAGGTCCAGTGCGTTCAGGTGTGCATGTTATCATCAACTATCATGTGAGACATTTTGTTGAAGACAAACCAAACACATTTTTAAATAAATATGCGCTTTTTTTTTTTTTTAAATGGAAAACACACTGAGGTTTGTGTGTCTATATTTGCAGTGTTGTGTTCGCTGACCTATTTCCGTTTGCCTTTCGCAGGGAAAAGCTTCCAGCAACAGAGAGAGTCCTTGAAGAAAACTATAACAGACAGGAGTCGAGAGCAGCAAGGTGAGTGGGTAATGTTAAAAACAACAGATATGAGTTGCAAACTGAAACATTTTGCATCCACCGCTGTGACTCAGAGAAGTTACGTGTGCAGTGTCTAGAGGAGAGAAAAGAGAAACGGCAAATCCACACTGACGGCTAAATTCTTTTCAATTGTAATTATTATCAGGGAAGCTTTGGTATGCAAAGAAGAACAAGAAACAGAGGAAGAAGAGCACAGCAAACCTAAGCAGAAACACTGGTAAGACGACATCTTTTCTATCTTTTCTACTTAATAAATTGAGTTTAAGTGTGTTTCCACGTTAAGAACATCAACATTTCCACCAAGAGGCCACACACACTTAACCCACAGATTGTCTCCCGCTTGTCTCTCCTCATTTGCCTGCTGTGACAGAGCGCCTCCGTACTGGGCAGCTGCCAAGTGTCCACACACTTGTCAGTATTAACCCCGCACGTTAGCTGGAGCTGACATGTCCTGTCGTTCTCGCAGCAGCTTGTCCAGACTCGATGTGTCACAGGTCAGATTAGCCGTGTCTTCACAAGACGGGATCAGAGGTGGCGCCAACAGGTGCCCAGCAGGCGCCTAAATGGTTTTGGAGGGTGTTATTAGTTCACGCATAGAAACACATTAATGCCAGACACACACACACACTGCTCTCTGGCTGGTTGTGTGTTTTATGTGTGTGTGTGGGTATAAATACGAAGCAGGATGTTGCTGAAAAAGACTGTGGATGAGCTGAAAATCCACACAAACATAATTAATACCATGATAGCAGTGTGTTTTTTTTTCTTGATCTCTAAATCCTCTCACCTCCACCGGTTAAAGGTCAGAGAAAGTGACAAAACAGAGGAGTTCGAGGGGTTCGTTACATCGGTTCAGGTTCATTAACCCCTCCCTGCCTGTCTTCTCAGACTACGATGACGTCCTGACCTATGAGGAGATGTCCCTCTATCACCAGCCGGCCAATCGTAAACGGCCCATCGCTCTGATCGGCCCCACAAACAGCGGTCACGACGAGCTGCGTCGGAGGCTTCTGTCCATTGAACCGGACAGGTTTGCTGTCGCGGTGCCACGTAAGTCCACACCGGGTCAAAGCCCGAGGACTGGGTTACATACACAACCACCTTTTCAAATATACAGTATAATATACCGTAATATACAATTCAAATATATACGTATATATGACTTGCTGCTATTGTGCTTTTTATTTTTTGTAAATGTTTTTACTGCCTTACTGTGTTTTATATGAGTGTATGTAAAGTGATGAGCCCTGTCAAAGACAAATTTCTGCTACCCTTTGGGGCAGACAATAAAGAAATCTATCTATCTATCGATCTATATAATATATAGGTGATTTAGTTTAGTTTGTCAACTTTTACTGCACAGAATAATCAAAGTTTACACAAAATTAGAATTAGGAACACATTTAAAAACAAGGACATAAGAGCCACTACATGATTTTAATTATTTAAGTGGCCTTTGATGCAAAAAATAAAACGTTTCCTGTCTTTTCTTTCACGACACAGACACAACCAGAAGCCCGAGGATACATGAACGAAACGGGTGTGAGTACCATTTTGTGAGTCGGTCTTCCTTTGAAACCGACTTGGCCGCAGGGAAGTTCATCGAGTCGGGGGAATATGAGAAGAACCTGTACGGGACCAGCACCGACTCAGTCCGACACATCATCAACGCGGGACGCATCTGTATGCTCAGCCTGCACACGAGGGTAGGAGACCTGTTACTGTGGGGACATTTGTCCACATTGTGTAAATTACAAGTGTTATTTTATCTGTGATCATCCATTATCTAAAAAACTATTGTGGATCGGCCACAACATAATTATTCCTTTTCATATCCTGAACATAAATCTCCCATAATTTATTGGGTGATAGAATCTCATTCCTGCTGACTGATGTGGAAATCTTTTTATAGCCAATAATGAGACACCGTGGTAGTTTTTGGTTTTTAATTTCATGTCATAAACCCGTCCCTCTCTTCCTCCTCCTGTCAGTCTCTGCGAGTGTTGAGGTCCTCCAACCTGAAGCCCTTTGTCATCTTCATCGCTCCTCCTTCTCAGGAACGACTACGCACCCTGCTGGCCGCAGAGGGGAAAACGCCAAAGGTACCTTCCGCACAGTTGGTGCTTTAAAAAAGCTCAAATGCAGGTTGTTAGTGTCATAGTCTGAATATGATGCATGTAGGTACAGGATTTCTTTAAAATAAACAAACATCTTGTTGCGAAATGAAGGTTCATCATAGAGAAAACATAGAAGACAAGAAGTAATATTTAAAGTCTTTTAAATGCTGACTAGGATCAGCCTAACCTTAATCAGGGTTTCTACGCAAGTATGGAAAAGTATGGAATTAGATTTTATACATTTCCAGGTTTGGAAAAGTATGGAAAATGGAAATATATTTATTTTAATACTTCTCTGGGTTTGGTCTTATCTGAATTTATTTGGGTTAATTATTTTGTATGCGCTATTGTACCGAGCTACAATCTCCTGGAAATTTCAGAATAATGAAAACAAAAGATAATTGCATAATTTATTTACATGATGCACATCTAATTACTCAAATGTCACAAATTATTTGATTTTTTTTTTACCGAGAAGTCTGGTAATTAGGGTTTGGAAAAATATGGAATTTTGAAATGTCAAATGTGCAGGAACCCTGTTAATTTACCATAAGCACTTCATATCCATGTCCTACACTGTCTCATCGTCTTAAACCAACCTGGTATTGTTGTCTGTGTGTGTGTGTGCAGCCGGAGGAGCTGAAGGAGGTCATCGAGAAGGCCCGTGAGATGGAGCACAATTTCGGCCACTTCTTCGACGCGACAATCGTGAACATGGATCAGGACCAGGCTTTCCACGAGCTGCGCCGGCTCATAGACAAGCTGGACACGGAGCCGCAGTGGGTGCCCACCTCCTGGCTGTGCTAGAGAGGTTCTCGCCACGGCAACCAGTCTCAGGGTAGACAGAGGTAAACACAACAGACGAGCCTGGAGATTTTTTTTTTTCCTTTTCTTTTTTTCCAAACGAAGGACAGACACTGGTAAATTGTCGCTGGATTTTTTTTTTCACTTGCACATTCTCCTCGTTTGTAGAGGAGGTGGTCGTTACCACATGTTGCAGGGATGGACTCTCTTTTGTCGGTGTGTGTGCGTGTGTGTCTTTGTGAGTGATTCTTCTCTTTTTATTTTATTTTTTTCTCTGTTTTTTTTTGTTTCTTGATCTCACAGTTTCATGCAAAATCATTTATCAAACCAATAGAAATATTTCTATCTTATTTGTAATAGTTATTTATAATTGTAAATACATATTTTCTAGACAAAATATTTTATTGTTCCATTTTGTGTGTCTGTCGAATGTCACGGTTATGAAACGGTTTCCTGACGGCGCAGTGAGCCGCGATGTGTTACGGTTCCAGACGGAGAGAATAAGCTCCTGTGCTGAACGTCTTCCACAGAGAAACACAAAAGCACAGTCTGCTGTAACCTGCACAGTTTGGAGTGGCTTTCTCTACACCAGTATCAGTATTAGTTTGTGTTGTCTCATGTCTCCTTGACCTTGCAATAACAGACCTTCAATCTGAGGTTTTGACTCTAGCTGGTATCTTTACTGTCAGTATATCAGGCTGAGAAGTACTGCTGTTTTGTTTTTTTTTGTTTGTTTTTTTTTTACCAGAATTGTACGGACAAAACATCTCATCGCCTAGATGAACAGTAACATCAGCAAATACTGTATTGCTTCTTTGCAGGGTACTTAATTAAATTATAAGCACAATTCTGGAGAAGTGTTAATAAAATCAAATGCATATGTGAACAAATGTTACAAACTGTATGTGCTGATTTAACCTCGACCATGGAGGACGTTTCATTTTATATATTTAATCATGTTTTAGGATAGCGAAGACTACGCTCTACGACTGCCGGCAAAAGTAGCTGGATTTTTTTGGGGGGGTCAAGTGACAAGGTCAGATTTTGTAGTGTGAACACTCAGATCTTGCCCAGATCAATTTTTTTTCAAATCAGATTTAGACCACTTCCATATTATATCGGGTTTCTTTCAATGTGAACGCAGTGTGAACAACTCAGGTGGATTTGATGCGACTTTCATGTGACTTGATATCGACATTTGTCACAATTTTGCTGCTCACATCACTGTCCCACCCCTCCTGGCTTCGCATCCACACAGACCTCTGTGCCGAATCTGCACCTTAAGCACCACTAAACGCCAAAATACTGAGTTTGGCTCCGTTTTTCTTCATTCATTTCCTCCTCAGCGCCTGCTCAGACATATTAGTGCATCCATTGCACAGACACTTTGAAATAAAAGCAAAAATGTTAATTTCAACCATCAACAGCGTGCTGCACCTGACGTCATTGTTATTTTTCTTTTGCGTGTGCGGGTCAGTTCAGAACCACACGACACACCACCAACAGTTCATACTGGAATCTGATATAGGCCACATTTTAAGTTAATGTGAAAAGCTAAACAAAAAATCAGATCTGAGCAAAAAATCTGAATTGAGCATTAAGACTTACAGCAGTGGTTCCTAAACTTTTTTGGCTCGAGACCCCATTTTGACATCACAAATTTCTGGCGATCACATGACTGCAGAGGTCGATTGATTGGTCAATCACACCAGCTCAGATATTTTTATATGCTGCATTTTTTTAACTCGATTTTTGTTCTAGATTAGTGAAAGTATAGAATACACTTGTTTAAGATTGTGTATAGTGTTTTTAATCATAATTTTAAAAAGAACAAGTATTTTTTTTTATCAATTACTAGACATTTCAGGCGACCCCATTTGAATTCCAGGCGACCACACATGGGGTCCCGACCCCAAGGCTGAAAAACACTGACTTATAGTCTCTACGTTGCCTCATACTCACATGTAGCGTTCAGGTGAGAAATGGTCACCATTCTTCACAGAGCTACGTCACAGTGGTTGAATATTTAGAACATCTTTATTTTGGATGAAGTGTTGGGCCTTGTTGATTAATTTGCACAGATTTTTTTTTTTACAGCAGGGTTTCAACATGAGGGGTTCTGGTGCAGTGGTAAACATCCTCACCAAATGAGGCGACAACAAAAACAACAACCCCGTGATTCGAGGTCGGCAGCGGGGACGGGGGGACGGGGCCTCCACGACACAGACTCCACACACTCACACATTTTGAAATCTATAACCACCTTTTAAGCTTTACAGCATGCAATGGCTCTAAATGTTGTGAGCGAACCGAAGTATCTACAAGTTGATCAGTCGCACGGAATGCTTCTTTAACGTCACTCGCCGCAAACCATGTGTAAACACACTTATATTATATTCTCATTATTTAGATTATTTTATTACAATTAACCGACTCCCTTTCGTGTAACCGCTGAGTGCGACGGTGACACATATGGAAACACACACAGCACCTTTTCCGGCACTGAAACGATAGAACAAAAATCATCAACGACAAGTAGTACACAAAAAAAACAAAAACAACTTTCATCACTTGCATGAGAAGACATAAGACTCGGCCAGAGAGGCACAGAATAAATAGGACGATGGGTGAAGTCGGTGACCGTCGACCGTTTGGACCACAGCTTCACTCGAACAGCAGGTCCTCGTCGTTCTCCTCCGTCAGCATGTTGGCCGGCTCGGCGATGGGACCCAGCTTCGCCAGACGGGCGGCGATCTCCAGCTCCGTCCGTTCCCGCAGCTGCTTCTTCTTCTCCTGGATCTTTTTCAGCCTGGGTCAGGAGGAAATATGAACGTGAGAACAACAGCAGCAGCAGCAAAAAGACGATAATCAACTAGGGCTGGGCCGATATGCTTTTGTGCCGATTCGATTCTCTAACGATTTCTGGGTCCCGATTCGATTTAAATTGCGATTCTGATTAAACAAGTATTGCAATTCGATTTTACCAAGTATTGCGATTTTATATTTAAATTATTGTGATTTTCTTTCCTTAAACAAGAGCAGGTTGAACCAAACACTTGACAATACATCATAAGTCATATTTACAAAAAACAATACACACATCACATCAGTTTGTCTGTTGTGTTCGTTTGTTCACATAGATATCCGTGAACAAACGAACACAACAGGCCGGTTTGACTTTGTCGAGTGTAATGGCACAGAATACATGATCGTACAATAAAGATTGGTTGTCCCAAAAAAAAAAGAAATCGAAAAAGAATCGCCAGAAAAAAATCCCGATTAATATAAAAATCGGTTTTTTTTGGCCCAGCCCTATAATCAACCATGTGTGACAGCTGTAACTGAGATCGTGGTGTGCCAAAAACAACAAAGACAGATCAAGAGGAAACCACTGATTGGGAAAACTGCCTTTTAAATCTGAACAGTAATGATGTCGTGTCTTCACCTGTAGAACTCCTCTCGTTCTCTCTCGTCCAGCTCTGTGATGATGTAGGTGAGGGTGCGTTCGATCCTGGGGATGATCACTGAAAAGTCGGGACGGAAAATTGATGATGATGATTAAAGTGACAACAACATGTTTGAAAGAAGAAAAGGTAACAATGTGAAAAACAACGTATATGTTACCATGCTCGATAGCATTCACACGGCGGTTGGTAATTTTTATGGCTTCATCCAGAGTTACAAAGGAAGTCTGTAAACAGAGAGAGTGGATGATATGTGTCGGAGTTATTAAAGGGATAGTTCAACATTTTGGCAAATTGGCCCATTGCCATAATCCCTATAGTTTTAGGAGTAGGTTCGTTACCTTTGGTTTGTTACTTAGAAATGCAGAGACTGCCCCCAACGGGAACACGCATCAGCAGTTTTGCATGAATTTACCTCTAAAACAACTCCGTCTCTTAATGTTCCATTATTATCTCATAGCGTGGTGAATGTGCAGGTCACAACTTGTCCACCAGAGCGTTTTAGAGTTGTTGGATTGTGTATTTGATGGGTTGGATGAGGGAAACCAAGAAATCCCGTTAGCCTCCGTAGTGTAGCTCTGAGCAGCTCGCGGCTCTGCTCCACCGTTCTTAAATTAGCCTGCACCGACAATTAAAGGTAACAAACCTACTGCTATGACTATAGGGATGATTATGCCAAAATGTTGAATCCCTTAAAATATAATGTACAGAGAAGTTCTGTTCATTTTCACTACAGTCTTATTTTTCAAAAATGTGATATATAAAATATTCACAAATGCCATTCAAAAATTTGGCATGTGAAAGTGAGACTAGTACCGGTAGTCATAGATATAGTAAAGTTAAAAAGGAAAATATTTGCCTTCAAAATGAAGAAATAGTATAAAGTAGAATGAAATGTAAAACAATTTACATCTATAAAACCAAAGTGGAAATTCTCTCTAGATCATTTAAATTTACCCCCTTTAAACTTGAGTAAGTGATGTAAAAAAATAAAAATAAAAGTGACCCATTTCTAACAGCGCCCTCTACCTGTAAGGAGGCCAACTCCACCAGCAGCTCCACAGCTCTGGCATAGTTCCTCTTCAACCTGGAGAGCTGCTCTCCTCCTCTGGCCAGACCAGTCAGCTCGTAGCCTGACGGACACAAGGAGGGTGAGAACTTCCTGCTGCTCTAACAGACACAACTACTGATTTTTTTTATTTTTTATCTCAGCATGATGCCGAATTGTAGCAAATAGACAACTGAGACATGACTTACTGTCGCCGCCTTCTTGGTAGTGCTCAAAAACTGGCAGGGTAACACCTGAAAGACGTTTTAGAAATACACATAAGAGCTTGTCCAGTGATTTATCGAAAAGAAGATGAGGATTTTTTTTTTTTTAAGCCTAACCTGCCACGTTGTCTTTCTTGGCTCGGACCTTCACTTGGGCTTTGTTGACGTTCTGGATTACAGTTGTGCTGTGGACAGAATTACAAACATGAGTCCCAGACACATCCACAACTAAACTTGAGAACACATCACTTCATGTTTATTTGACTCATACCTGAAGTCTCCAGCTGCAAATTTGGCTTCAGCCAAAGAAAAGGCCGCTTCTCTCATCACCTCCCCCATCTTAGTCTTCGTCTAAAGGGACAGAGATAAGAGTCAGGGGACCCAGGAGATTGTCACCTTCATGAACATAGTTGGTAATATCTCAGCAACTGTGCATTTTGTTTTCTACTCACCTCAATAATTTTACGAAGAATCTGACGGAAGCGCATGGAGAGAGCGTCAGATTTCTTCTTCAGCAGGTTTCGGCCGGTCTGAGCCCCCTTCAGCCGAGCTTTCATGATGGTCTGAGCCCTGCCACATCCAACAAAACACACAACATTTCAGCCATTTTTTCCCCCAGCCATCTAAATTTTTGTTGCAAATCATAACTCACTAACAGTCACTTTGGGGATTTACCCAATTAAGGCTGCTGCAGCAAATCAGCATCTCTCATGTACATCTGACAGATAATCCAGTTTTATTTGAATCTATATAAAACAATAGTTATCCTGCTGTTGGTAATGTTTGATATTTTTTGTATTTTTCAAGATTTTCCAGTGTTTTAAGTGAAATCGTACTTGTATCACTTGTGTTTACTGACTCTGGTTAGAAAACTGAGGTACTGGTGGTCACAGTTGGAAAGTTGTTGTGACAAATGTACAAAAAAACATACACAATCCTCAGATCACTCATTTGCAACCTCAGTCTGGTGCTTTTTTGATGTTTATCAGATATAAAAGGCCCTTTTAAGGATTCTCCCTCTCTCACTGACATGATTGAATCAAAATGTGAGATTGATTAGACCTAGATCCGGACACTGATCTGTAGATACTCCAATTACACAACGTTCAGGTCAAAGCCTTCACCGTCTGGGTGTCAGTAGGTTTCTCAGTGACAGCTCACACTGGGATGATGCTGGAGGAGACATCACATGACATGACAACAGCTGGGGACTCTTCCTCTTTCGTGCACTCAAATAAACTAACAATCATGGAACATAAATGAAGATATGAGCGAGAAATCATCGATCTGAGGCGCTGAAAAACACAACAGATCAACAACACAGCGCAGTGTTAGCTACAGCAGGTTAGCAAACTTAGCTCGGGATACAAGCTGCTTACATTCTGGAGGGGAATACGTCGATCCTGTCTTTTCCAGACATCTTGTCGTCGTTTGGTCGATTATTTCCGTCTTCTGTTTCCTCAAATAAACACCGAGGCGCTAGGTTTAGTGCTGATGTATTAGTCTACACATGTACTGCGATAAAACAGTAGTTGTTTTTCGTGCAGGATTAGCAGCATACACGGAGCCGACGGTCGTGATCTTGTCCGACTCTCTCTCTGTCGGTGATGATCAGCTGACCGCTCTGGTCACGTGACTGATGCTGCGTTCGGGACAAGTCGGAACTCGGAGCTTTCCGACCTCCGACCTACTTGGAAAAAAAAGTGCAATCAAACCATCAAACGCCACCTCAAGTCGGAGCTCCCACTCGGCAAAGTCGGAGAAACAAACCCCGATTTCACCGGGAATCGGTTGTCTGACGTCACACAACAATCTGCACCCGTGCAGAGCCACACCGTCAACGGTAAAAGCAGCCAGCAGACTCTTTAATACTGAATATAATTGTTATTATAGAGTCGCACACCTGCACTTGTACATACTGTTAATATGTTTTATGTCTCTTAGTAATGTTATACAGATTTTGTCGCTGTATCCTTAATATTATTGCTAGCCTAAGTTTTTTTATTCTCCTATTATCATATCTGTATTTTTTATTTTATTCTATTGGAGCTGCTATAACACAATAATTTTAGGCAAGGATTAATAAAGTATTATTCTATTCTATTCTAAAATGAACTTCCCTTTGGAGATTAATATAGTAATTCATATTCGTAAAACATCGATTGAAATGCATTTAAATACCTAAATACATCACAATGTTCTTTTTTAAATTGGTTTTGTGCCCTTCGTAATGTTTTAATTCCTTACGTGAAACACTTTGAATGCAAAATTTGTCCCGATCCAACTTGTTTTTGGTTATTCTGGCGTGGTGCGTCTCAATCGCTTTGATGTCGGAAACCGGAGGTTTTTAACTCGGGAGATTCCGAGTTCCGAGTGGCCTTGAACGCAGCATGAGCCCGGCGCGTTCTGCGCATGCGTGTGTCGTCGAACTCGCACGATCTTTTCCGGGTCGAAACGTTAGCACACCCCATGAATGTGAGCTAGCGGGCCCGTGTACTTCATTGAAAAAAACCCCAAAGGAAAACACAATCGGACGTTTAATACACCGCCAGGACAGGATATTCCAGTGTATTGTTCTGTAACCATATGACACAGGTGGGTGGTTGTTGATAAACGAGGCTTTTTAACCGGGCAGAGGAGGCTGCTAGCCGCTAGCCGTTAGCCGCGGCGGCAGCAGCGGTGCATGTGCCGCATGTGAGCAGTGAACCAGCTGGGAAGCTAACAGCACCGTTAACAAACCGTTTACATCTATTTATCCGCTACCGTTGGGACATTTGTTGCCAGATAAACCCACAGTTTTGTTGCCATGTTTGTGTTTTGAAAGGGGTTCTTTTATTTTATTTCTGCGTTTTCTGCGCCCCTAACTTTTTCTTTTTTCTTTTTTATAAATCAGTGATGGGCTTTTCGTGTGTCTGCATTGCATCATCCCATTCATCAGCTTAAAAATGTGAAATAATTCAAAGCAGCCGGTGTCAGAGCTGTAAAACCACTCGTTAAAGCTTCACCTCCCTGTGTTTTATTTTTTATTTTTTTGTTACATTGTAGTGGGTGAACTCAGTCGCTCGGCCTTTTACTCTGAAAAACCGCCGCCCTGATCATGAATGAACATACGTGTCACATTGAAGTGCTTCTAGATCTTTCTGCTAGTGTTCATAGCGTGAAACCCACCGTATTTTTGTGAATGAAAGTGGACAAAATAACAGAGACAACCTCGGTAGGTCGCAGTGCAATCCAGCTGCGCCACAAATGAAACAGTAGAAAGAAACCATCATTTATATACGACAGAGAGAGAGAGTCAGTGTCCACCTCTTAAACCTGAAACAGTGTTTTAAACAGCCTGTGGCTTTGTGTGATCCAGATTTAACACGTCTACATAGACTCGTGTGTGATCCAGATCTGGTACAAATTTGTTTGTGTGTTTTTCACATGTATAATAATACTGAATCTGTTGTCAGTGTTCATCCTCTCTCTACATCTTCACACATTTCTTGTTAATGTTGTTCAGATTTGACAAGTCAAACTGCAGTGTGTAATTGTAGCCCTGGTCTATTGTGTAGTCCATTGTCTATTGTGTTTTAAAGATCCTGTTTTTTTTCCAGACATCTTGTCCTATCGTAGATTATTTCTGTCTTCTGTTTCCTCAAATAAACACTGAGGCGTTGGCTTTAGTTATGTAAGGTCGACGTTTACATGTATAACACGAGTTATCTCTTTTGCATGTCCCTTTTGGCTTTGACATAAATCTGAAATTGTATTTTCAAGGATTTTTGCTCAATATTATCATTTTAATCAGCCCTAATTAGTTATTGGACTTATTAGAGACAGAGTTTTTTAGATCACAATGGCAGCTGAAGAAATAGAGGCTGAGAAACCTTTGCTTCCCTCATTCGTTAAAGCCTAAATTCAAATTGATGGTTCCTACAATTCCCATAATGCAGGAGCATGTTTTTATTGTTTGTTTTGTTTCTTTTCCTCACAGCGATGCCGGGGCTCAGCTGTCGATTTTACCAGCACCGGTTCCCAGAGGTGGAGGATGTTGTGATGGTGAACGTCAGGTCCATCGCCGAGATGGGCGCCTACGTCAGCCTGTTGGAGTACAACAACATCGAGGGCATGATCCTCCTCAGCGAGCTGTCGCGTCGACGTATCCGCTCCATCAACAAGCTCATCCGCATAGGACGCAACGAGTGCGTGGTCGTCATCCGAGTAGACAAAGAAAAAGGTGAGTTCAGCCACAGAGGGACCAACAGACCTGAAGGAACTAAACTGATGGTGGAAAAGACATTTGACTGTTGACCATGAACTTTTTTATAGTGTGAAGTGACTTTGTAAACGTGGTTATCACCAAGGGAGCTGTTACTAAATGTTTAATAGCGATATAATGTTGATCGCGGTGACTGCTTATCAGAAATGTCCAGAAAACAGACTCATGTCGTTAAATTGCTTAAGTTAAGGGAAGATAAGATAAAGTGGCTTGTAATAACAGGAGAGCAGAGACCAAGCTGTGCAGTTTTACTCAACAAGTTGTTGTGATAGATTGACTTTTTAAGTTGACATAGATTTCCTGTTGTTTTATTTGATTAGTTCATCATATTGGCTGTCACGGCCTCACCTCATCGTTCCCCTTCCTTTGTCTTCAGGTTACATCGATTTATCAAAAAGAAGAGTTTCCCCAGAGGAGGCCATCAAGTGTGAAGACAAGTTCACCAAATCTAAAACTGTGAGTCAACTTGTTACTGGACCCAGAAAGTTTGTCTGTTTTTGTTTCTGTGAATTGTGTGTTGAGCAGTTTCCCTCTTTCTTGCCAAAAGGGAATCTCTCTTAATGTTTCCTCCATCTCAGATTTCTGTTCAGGTGAATTTTAGTTTGTTTCTGAGATGAGACTTTTTGGGGCGGGGAGTTAATTATTTAAAAAAAAGTATTGAACGTGTCAACATTTTTCTCAGAAAATATATTTCTAATAGAGTTATTGACATTTGACAATCATCACCAGATGTCGGCAACAACCCAAGTAATGCACACATACAAAGAAATCCAAACATTTATGTCCACACATTGAGTAATGTGTAATAAAAGTGAAATGACACAGGGACACAAGTATTGAACACATGAAGAAAAGGAGGTACAAAAAGGTTTAGAAAGCCAAGAAAGCAGCTGGAGTCTGTCAGTATTTAGAAAGTCATCCTGTCCCCTATCAGTGCAAAGTAATATCAGCTGGTTTAGTCCAGTTGACGCCTATGAAAATGTTTCTCATCACCAAGGTGTCACATAAGAGGCATCTCATGATGGAGAAAAGCAAAGAGCTTCTCCAGACCTTCAGAAACTTATATTGCAGAACGTACTGATGCATCGGTTACAGACGTGTCTGAATGCACCGTTTTATCCATTAGTGCTGTTAAGCAGGAACTAAAAAGAACAACATTTCACCATAAACTGGCCACGACCAGGTGCTCACAAGATTTCTGACAGAGTCAAAAGAAAACTAAGAGTCGTCCAAGAGCCAAGGATCACTGACAGAAAGACCTGCAATGAGCTCTATGCACAGCTCTACTACTTCCTGAACTTAATGCTGCTCCTCTGTTTCCTGTCTTACATTATTGGATGCACTGATTAATCCAGGTGTGTCTGACCATTGTGACTACTCAGACACACCTGGATTAATCAGTTTGTCCAATAATGTACAGTACAGTTATAAAAAACCAAATAATGAGTAATGCACTCAACCACCATGACCTCTATGCTGCTCACCATGCAGGTCTATTGATGTATATATCTTTTGCATGTCCCTGATTCCCGGTGTTGTGTTTGTGCAGGTGTACAGTATCCTGCGACACGTGGCAGAGGTGCTGGAGTACAGTAAGGACGAGCAGCTAGAAAGCTTGTACCAGCGCACGGCCTGGGTCTTTGATGAGAAATACAAGCGGCCAGGATACGGAGCGTACGATGTCTTCAAACAGGCTGTATCGTAAGTCGCTGCATTTGTGTTAGTTTACTGTCTGTCTCATCCCACTGTTTGATCGGTTAGTATTTAACACGACAAGGTGAAATCAAACGGTGTAAAAACGTCCTCCATCTTCCAGAGACCCGGCCATCCTGGACGGTTTGGATCTAACAGAGGAGGAGAGGGCCGTGCTGATCGACAACATCAACAGGCGACTCACTCCACAGGCCGTCAAAATCAGAGCAGGTAAAACCCACAACGCAGCAGCTTTAAAGCAGAAGTAAGCGATCCGGTCGTTTTCGCTAATGCTGCTTTACAGGCAGGCTTTTGAAATCGTAAATTACAGCTTCAAGTCACAACTTACGACTTTGTAGCGTTCCAGGCAACCCACTCGTGTTTTTCCGACCTGTTTTACCTGTGAAAGTCACTATAACGGCCACTCGTAACTTCCGACCGGTGAACTCGTACCAGATCGAACTGGTACGACTTCACAGTTCGGAAAAACAGGAGTTACGAGTTTCCTTGAACGCACCATAACAGTCCTCGTCCCTACGTCGCCACATTCACGGCGTCCCTATGGCTGCACACACAGCCCTGCATGCCGTTCTCTCTCCTCATTGGATAAAAACTGTAGGATACGATAAATGTTTTCTCCTCGGCTCAGAGCAGAGGGACTGACAGACCCGTGTTTCAGACCAAACACTCTATGTAAGTGATTGCTGTCGGAAGATATAACTATTTAAAGCAGATATCAGCTTCACGGCCGTTTCGGCTAATGCTGCGTTCAAGGCAGGCTTTTGAAACCGTAAGTTACAGCTTCAAGTCACAACTACGACTTGGTAGCGTTCCAGGTAACCCGTAGCTCGTGTTTTTACCATCCTGTTGTCTGTGAAAGTTCCCTATAACGGCCACTCGTAACTTCCGACCCGTGAACTCGTACCAGATCGAACTGGTATGACTTCACAGGAAGGAAAAACACAAAGTACGAGTTTCTTTGAACGCACCATGAGTTAGCAGCCCCCGCCCTTGTCAGGCATCAATTGGTCCTCGTGCTACGTCACCACATTCACGCGCATCCCTTGGCTGCACACACAGCCCTTCATGCCGTTCTCTCTCCTCATTGGATAACACTTGTATCCCACAAGGAAAATTTTCTCCTCGGGTTACAACAGAGCAGAGTGACGGAGAGACTCGTGTTTAGGCTGAAATACTTCATGTAAGTGATTGCTGACGGAAAATAGGACTATTTAGGACTTATATTAACAAAAACATTCCACTGATATCTGCTTTAAGACTTATATTAACACAAATATATCACTTACTTCTGCTTTAAGTTTGTTTATTTTTTGCTCTTAACAGCGACACAGTGTGTGGTAACAGTTTCTCTTCTCCCCTGCTCTTCTTCCTGCAGACATTGAAGTGGCGTGCTACGGGTATGAGGGCATCGATGCAGTGAAGGAAGCTCTGAGGGCTGGACTGGGCTGCTCCACAGAGGCCATGCCCATCAAGGTAGTCATCTGGATTTTTTTCTTTGTGAGGATGAGCTGTTACAGTCACCGTAGTGAGGCGCGTTGTAAATGAGACTTGACGTCATCTGGTTCTCGACAGATCAACCTGATCGCTCCCCCTCGCTACGTGATGACGACGACCACTCTGGAGCGCACGGAGGGTCTGTCTGTGCTCAACCAGGCCATGGCCGCCATCAAGGAGAAGATCGAGGAAAAGAGAGGCGTCTTTAACATCCAGATGGAGGTGAGACACTTATGTCTTTGTGCAGCCTTGAACCTGTTTGTTTCTTAATTTGTAGTTTTTAGTGACCTAATTATCTTAGATAGGAATATTTAAACTTAGTTCATACATCGATTTGCCACTATAGCCAGAAATCTAAATAGATCCCCTGTGGTGTTTAGTTTTTTTTTTATTGATAATTCATCTGTCACAAATATGTTGTTGCTTTTGGGGGAAAAAACATTTTTGAGTATTTTAGGAAAAGTTAAAGGAGAATTCCGGCCATTTTTGACCCCTAAATCGTTGTCCTGATGGTCACCCAGTGTTGGGGGGAGCAAAATAACGCGACTAAAATTGATGCAGGCAAACCGGAGTTACACCAAGGCTAGCCGGCGCTAGGGATAGCCACAACGCTAACCTTTGAGGGCAATTCTTTCAACCACAACAAACACTCAAAACAATCAAATATCTATGGTACATGACTCGAATCCTTACAAGACACAACTGAACTCATATAGTATAAACTTTGTGTTTTTGCATGTAGTCACTCACCTCAGATAGATAAACTTGAGTTGCAGGTGTGACTTGAAATGTAACATGAACATTTTAGTTTTTTGTTAGGAAATATACTAAATTATGACCTTATCTCATAAAATGTGTTGATTAGTTACAACTAAAACATACTATTGTTTTCTCAAAATAAATCTTATAATATTGTCAATCACTCTTTATAAAAATATAATCTTTTATCCTCCTTTTTTAAAAAAACAAAAAAAACAATTTTTATTGAATCATTTACTTAACAGTATACAAAGAAAGAGGGAAAAAAACACAAGAAAAATAGGCAAGGCAATGCATTTTTATTTATATAGCGCATTTCATACCAAGGCAACTCAATGTGCTTTACATAAAGACAAAACATTTAAAAAGAACAGCATGAAAACAAATAATTTCTTTCATTGTCTCATTAAACATGGAGTTTAAAAGCGAGAATAAAACGTAGAGAGAGAAAAGAAAATAGGTAAAGTTTAAAATTCTCAAAAAGAGCTCAGCTATAAGCACACGAAAAGAGAAATGTTTTTAACCTGGATTTAAAAGTGCTTACAGATGGGCAAGAGAAAATAAACAGGGGGTAAATAAGTCACAATGATAACATTTGTACTAGATCAATGGTTTAGAAACAGTTCAGTCCTTTTCGTCACATCTGTCCATATTCTTCTCTCCACATCAAAACAGAGCAGAAACTTTTCTTTTTTTCTTTTTGTGTGGGATCAGAAGGTTTCACCCCAAACAGAAATGTTCCTAGATGTTATTACTTGAATAACTTAACTGTGAACTGTCCCCTTCAGCCTAAGGTGGTGACAGACACGGATGAGACAGAGCTCGCCCGGCAGCTGGAGAGGTTAGAGCGGGAGAACGCCGAGGTGGACGGAGACGACGACGCCGAGGAGATGGAGGCCAAGACAGAGGACTAGAGCAGGTCCTGGGAAACGAGAAGCTGGTTGAGGGGGGGGGGATAAAACATCCGAGGAGAAATAATGTGGACCGACCTGGCTACAGTCGATCAGTCCAGCAGAAGTTAACTTTCACATTGCAAACTTTAACCGGCGTTAATAGTTCATTGGCAAACATTCAGGTTTGTTCATTAGCAGGATTGTCCTACCCAGACGTGGACACAAGGAAAAGTTAAAATACCGATTACACATCAATATAGTTTCTATTTTTAAGAACATCGATTTGAATAAATAACAACTCTAAAAGCTGTTTACAAGCAGTGGCCTTCACTTGCGTCTTGCTTTATAAGCCCAGTGTCTTCAGTTTCCATGGCGCTTCATCTCTGGCGGGGTCACTGGATGTGATTGGTTTATGGGGGAACAACAACACATGTGCTGGTCTTGTCTCTACAACCGGTCAGAGGTGGCTTGATTGTGTGCTGTTTTCTCTTCCAGTTTGAAGGTTTTTACTGACGAGACCTGCTCTTGTTCAGCTCACATGGCATCAATAAAGCTCTGGAAGTTTTGATCTCAATGCGTCTTTGTTGGCTTGCTGTAAGTGGAATAAATAAATGTATGTTACTTCAGCCAGTTTCACTTTGACCAGAAAAATATTTTACATTTTCGGCCACAGTTGTGAAGTTGGTACAGCAAAGCTGTGTTAAAAAGTCTCTTATCATAGCATCAAACTTTAGATTTACAGGTCCCAGATTTTTGTTATAGACAATATTGCAAATTTAAATGCTCGTCAAGCCACATTTATAATTTTTGCATGTTTTGATCCCTGCACCATTTGTCTTTGTTAAAATTTAATTGAAAGTACTTGGATTTAGTAGTCTATTATCCCTGTAATTGGCATTTAACAACTTAAAATGTCTAAATTGTTTTTAGTAACTGGACTTTACACAGCCACAGTCTCATCCATGTGGTAGAAATATATAATCTAACATGTTCCTTTACAAGTCAGAGAAATATTAAACCTTAAATTGTGCCTATGAAACATAGCATAGGATCATTTAGTAGCTGCTCTTTTTTTAACCAGTGTTTTTATTACTGTCGTACATTTTTTTTTACTTTGGTCACTCCTGTCACACTATGTAAAATGTGAATTAACTTATTAGTAACTTTGGTAAGTTTCAGATTTCAATTCATAAATAACATTGATGGAGGGGGCCCAAAAATACAGTCTGCCTAGTGTAGTCCATTTATTTATTCCAGCTCTGCCTGTCATTGTGATTTAATAACAGAATAGTTGCAAAAGAAAACAAATAATGACAGTGAGGGTGAGGAAGTCAAACACACGTGACCAAACTGTTATAAAAATCAATTTTATTCAAATGTTCACCAATACAAAAACAAATGGAGAGCATCTTCACAACTTCAAATCAGTTTTTTTCCCATTCTTAGCTCATTTTTCTATAGTGGTCATGATGTGGATGTGTATGTATGTGTGTGCTTCTACAGCTGCAGTGATGTCACCAAAGTTATTCTGTGGGTCCTGTCGATTAGACGCACTTTAAATGACAGTAGGTGTTTTGTAAAATGAGAATATGCCAACACGTTAATCAGGAATGTGACACGGAAAAGAAAAAAAAAAAGACAGAAATAAGTTGGAGTTGAATCCAAAAACCCTGAATAAATAATCCTGTAAAACAAAAGAGAAATCACATCCTTGTTGTAGTTTTGCATACTCTCAACATCTGCCTGCTTGCCAGATTTCACGCGTTTAAATACTAAACCGGCTGCTCGTCACCATCCTGCAGACTGACTCTTCCTATAAAATGCTAGTTGGCATGTATACAAATAAAAGTATAGGACCAAGAGACAACTTATCTGGCAACACATCAATGGTCCTGTGTGGCCGTCAGCAGCTTCAATCGCACAAGTATTTCATCGTAGTCAAATAATGACACTGTATTTACACAAAAGTACACCAATGCAGTCAGCACCTGCAAACGGAGAGAGGAGGTGAAGGTAGCCTGAGTATGTTGAGACAAAAATAGACGAGACCTGAAGTGTGCAAATGTGTGGATGAGCAAGAATCTGCAGTTTACAGTCTGTACTGGTATGAACAAGTCGTTTTTGGGTGACACATTTTGCGCTACACTATTTTACACCGTGTATGGAGGGGAAGGAGGAGGGGGAAAAAAAGAAGTTGATCTTCATTCAGTGTTGTGTTTTTTTTTTGCTTATTTGCCTGCCAGTCCAATTTTCTTAGCCTCTGTTTCATAAATGAGTAACCTCCACATCTTCACAATGAAAACTTCAGCTTCTTCATCGAGAACCTGAGTGGGAGCAACAAGAAGAAAAAAAAAGAAGAGAGAGAATTTAACAAACTGCACATGAAAAAATAGGGAGACAAACATTTGACTCAGTAACTCATCATCATTACTCATAAATCAATATAAAAATACAAGAATACAGAGGCCAAAATGATTTTTTAAATAGTCGAGATGAGCATGAAATAAAAGCATGTGAGGGATTACTCACCATAGCAACATCATCCAAGATACTCTGTGGCATACTGTGAGCCATCACCTGAGAACAAGATAATAAAAAATAAAAAACACACATTTTATTTTCATCATTTCATTTTCCAGGAGGTCTGAATGAACTCAGATCAACATACACTGCCTGTCACCACTAGGATTTAACTGAGCTAATAGGTAAGAGCTTCCCATTGGATAATTACTGCATGGATGATTATGTTTCAGCTGGCTACAACGTATTTAACCCTAACTGATGCAGTCTCATTTCTTAAACAACCATGTTGGAGGAGACATCCTGTGGTCGTGGAAAAGATGTTAATCGGTTTCAAAAGGGTCAAATTGTCATGCATCGAGCAAATAAAACATCCAATGAGATTGCTGAGACTACTAAATTGAGTTAAGAACTGTCCAACACATTAAAAACTGGAAGGTGAGTGGGAAAACATCATCTTTAAGGATGAAATGTGGTCCAATGTGACCACAGAGTCCAGACCTTCACCCAATTGAGAATCTTTGAAAAATAAATGCAACTCGTGTCGTAATCAAAGCTAAAGGTGGTCCAACAAAAAAAATATTAGTGTATGACTCTTTTTTTTGGGGATGGGCAGTGTATAAGCATCTCACAATCATAAATTACCTTGGAGCAGACAAAGTCCACTAGCGTCGCCTCCTCCTCTCCGATGTACTCGATGATCTTTTTATTGATCCAGGGGCGAACTCGTCTGTCCATTAACGTCTGCAGGAAGAGGTGAAAGCACAAGTTGTTTTTGTTAGTGGTGATCAGATCAGATCTGCTGCTATTTTGTGAATGGCTACCACTGTTCAATTCAGACCTGTGAGGAAAAAACTAGAAGGAAGGAAAAACTAGAAAAGAGAAGTGAATAAATCTTTTTTTCCCTCTTCATTCAATAACTCTGAGGTCAGGAGTGCAAAGTTGGTGAATACACTCATTGTGGTGTTTTATCAGGACTCATCACTCATTCCCCTCAAGGCCAATATTCAACCTTAATAATCTTTAGTTCACTTGTGCGCCCTGCGAGGGATTACAAATAGAGACGAGACTCTTTTCCTCACCGCATCGACCATGGACCAGTCCAGTGGGTAGGAGAACAGCTCGGGTTTCGCAGTGGGAATCTTCTCTATCAGGGTCTTGATGTGTTTACGTTTCTCCTCGGAGTTGGCTCCCTTTATGCTGGAGAGCCCGGCGCCGTCCACCCCGAGGCTCTTGTCGTCGTCGTAGTCCAGCGGCACCAGCTTCCTCTTGCGGGGCTGCTCGTCCGCCTCCTCGTCGTCGAACTTGTCGAAGACGCTGTCCACGGGAAGCTTCTTCCTCTTGCCTGCGTTGGCTTGACTGGGGCTGCCGCCGGCACCTGGAAGAGGACGAGTTTCATTACCAAATGAGTCATTGACATATATGTTTGGATGCTCTGTGTGTACTTAAATAATAAATCACTTTAAATCACAGCTTTAACTCAAATCTTTTGCATCTGATGGAGTTTTATTAAGTTTATTTGCATTAATTCTCCTCTGTCTAACCTATCTCTGTCTTCTATGCATTAATTTCCCAATAACTACAGATAATGGCGCTCTTTGCTCTCTACACTTTAATGTTATGGAGCACAATCGTAACAAAGAAGCCTTGTAAGTTTACACTCGAGCCAGAGTGTGTGGAGGGAGCAGAGCTGTGTGGTGGGTGGGTGGTTGGTACAATGACAAAAATTCATGTTAAGAGGATGTATCACAACCCACTGATAACTGAGAGTGTGCATTGTGTGTCTATGTGGGCAACAATCGGAGCTGAAATACGTACAGACTGTACTGTTAGGATTGTTGTATGTATGTTGTAATAAAATGTAGAATGATGGATTTTCCTACAACTTAAAGGGATAGTTCAACATTTTGGTAAATTGGCCCATTGCCATAATCCCTACAGTCATAGCAGTAGGTTTGTTACCTTTATTTGTCGTCGGTGCAAGCTATTTTTAGAACGAGGTAAATTCATGCAAAACCGTTCCTGTCGAGGGCAGTTTTTCAGCAAGCAGTCTCTGCATTTGCCTCTAAAACAACTCCGTCTCGTAATGTTCCGTTATTATCTCATAGCGTGGTGAATGTGCAGGTCACAACTTGTCCACCAGAGCGTTTTGGAGTTGTTGGATTGTGTATTTGATGAGTTTGATGAGGGAAACCAAGAAATCCCATTAGCCTCCGTAGTGTAGCTCTGAGCAGCTCGTGGTTCTGCTCCGCCGAACTAAAAATAGCTTGCACCGACAATTAAAGGTAACAAACCTACTCCTAAAACTATAGGGATTATGGCAAGGGCCAATTTGCCAAAATGTTGAACTATCCCTTTAAACCAAACTAAAATTAATTCTACAGAATTGAACCGAGAGTGGGCCTAAAACTGACAGTTATTTTCACTCAGTGCCTTGATTTAACATCATTTTGTCCATATAATGTCAGAGAATAGTGGAAATTTGAACAACTTCAACTGCTTGATGTGTCGACCAACAGCTGAAAATCCTAAAATATTTTATTTATGATGTAAAATAAGGAAATTTCTGGAGAACGCTCTTCATCCTCTGTGTGAACTGAAACCTCACCGAGCTTGAGGCTGAGGCCGATCTTGGGCCGGTGCTCCTCCTGGGGCAGCGCCTCGGGGGGCGAGTTCTCGTGGGGGATGATGATGCCGCATGGCGACTCGTCTCCGGGCGTGTTGGGGGACGCGTTGCCGCTGGCCGACGACACCGAGGGCGCCGCCGTGATGGGCCGCATCGTGGGCTTCAGGCACGGCGGTTTAAGGTCGGGGTTGTCCTCGTCGTTGTCGTAATCGTCGTCCTCGCCCTCCTCCACCTCGTCGTCTGAGGGGGCGGGCCTCGGGCGCGCCTCCGGTCGCTCCTGCTCCGCTCGGCGTTCCCCCCGGTGGTCTCGTGAAGAACCCCTGTGGCGCTCCACCACCCGCTCCTCCTCGGGCTCCGGCTCCTGGATGACGGGAGGTTGTCTCAGACGCTCCTCCTCTTCCTCCTCCATCTGGACCAATAAGAGACGAGATGCAGAAAATAAACACCCAGTTGCTGTGTTTTCCAGAAAAAGAAGGTCGGCAGACAATGAGAGCTGGACACCCTCTGATGTGCAGAGGTGCAGACACTCAGATGATAAAGTGACCTTCACAAAGGCAACACAGCATGCTCACACACCACAGATAGACAGACACACACACACACACACACAATCATTACAGACCAACATACCCTGCGTAGCTCTGCGTCTGGGTCTGGATGTCCCTCGTCTAGCAGCCTCTGTCTGATTTCCTCCAGCTCCTCCTTCTCTCTCTTCCTGTCACGCTCGTCCGCCTCCATCTCCTTCTCCCGGTCTCTGAGACGCTTCTGCAGTGCACTGCCCCTAGGGGTCACACCAAAAATAACAGGCTTTAGAACAATGGCTGTAGCTGCAGTATGGCATCTGCTATGAAAAAGTCAGATCTGGGTCACACAGCGTCTGCTTCTGCTGCTGCTGCGTCGTACTACGTATTTACACGTTTGTGTGCCACATGGCTGAGATCTCCCACACAGAGCAGTGAAATTAATAAATAGTGTTTAGGAGCAGACGTTCTGTGTATGTTTGCACACAATTCACAGCTTTTCTTACACTATTGGTTCATTAAATGATGTAAAATATCACACAGTTGAATTTTTCCACATTATTTAAATGCTGTATGTCAGATATACATCCTCTTCTGTACAGAGACACGAGTGCATTTATTTCTGCAGTCAAGACAGCTTTTTTTCCAGTTGCTCACCTGTAGTACTTGGGGTCGTCTCTGTCGTCATCATAGTCTTCAAGAAACTCTTTTAGCCTTTTGCCCTCCTTCACCTGAGGACACACAGGCTCGTTCTTAGCCTTCTCAGGATAAATATATTTCTTTGTCTTACTCTAATCTACTCAACGTAACACTGCATACATATGTCTTATTCTTTTTTTTTCTCTAACAGGCCTTGAAACAATAAAAAAAAAGTCCTTTAATGACAATGAATTTCACATTTAAACTGAGAAACCCCATATAAAAAAAACAGATGAATTTCACTCGGTTAAGAAGACTAGGATATATTATATATACATAAATAATGTGTAGACCAGGTGTTCAAAGTTCAGCAGAACACCTCTGTGAACATCTCCGAGTCCTCTCACCATTTCTCGGCGGCGCTCATCTTCCCTCTCGGTGTCCTTGGCATAATCTCGTGCCTTTTTCCGCTCCCTGAGCTCCCAGTTTTTTAGACGCTGTAGTAAATACAGTGTCAGGTGAGCCGCATGCAAATACCAGCACATTTCAAAACATCAAGCAAAGAGAACGATACAAAAGGTGTTGATTTTATTAAAAACCTTTTCTCTGATTTTGAGAAAAGTGAACCTATGAGCCAGTGCTCTCCCTCCGACCCAACAGGTCGCCATCCCGCCTCCTCCTACCTCCTGATAGGCTGCTTCTTTGTCTCGGAGTTTCCTCTCCAGCTTCCTGCGTTCGTACGCCTCCTCTTCATCCTCTTGGTCTCGCTTCTTTTCTCTATCTCGGTCTCGACTCACCTCCCTGCAAAAACAATTGTCAGACAGAACCGTCTCTGAGAGAAAGAATAAAACCAACAGAGCCTTCAGGGAAACGTCGATGTGTCCAGGCCCACATGGTTCAGAGACAAGGTTTAGTGAGTGGAACGACTGCTGTGGGCATATATGGCTTCTAATCACCAGGGAAAAGCTTTGACCCAACATACTAAAGTAAAGTAAACTTGCCAGCTGCTGCTGAGTTTTATAATCTCATCACTTTTCACACATGCTGAGACAGATAATCCATCACAGTCAACGTTTACACAGCTCTACGCCTTCGACATGAAAGGTTTTTCCTCCTCTACCTGGATCGGCTGCGGTCGGGGCTTCGTTCCCGGCTCCTGTCCCTCTCCCTCTCCCAGTCTCTGTCTCGCTCTCGGTCTCGGTCTCTGGTCCTGCGGTCGCGGTCTTTGTCTCTGTCTCGCTCCCGTTCTCGCTCCCTCTCCCTCTCCCGTTCCCTCTCTCGTTCCTTCTCCCTCTCGCGGTCCCGCCGCTCTCGTTCCCGCTCCCGCTCCTTCTCCCGCTCTCGCCTTTCCCGTTCGAACTCCAGCCGCTCCTTCTCCCTCTTGTCCTTCTCCTCTTCCAGTTTCTGCAGAGCAAAACACAGACGGGTTCAGCCGATGCCACGTGGGGTCCGGTGAGTTAATTTGCTACTGTGCACAGATCAAGTGGTTTCCAGACTTTGAGGATTAGACTAAAAGATATTTCATACGGTAGCATGCCCTTTGCTAATCAGTGCAAGACTTGTGCGAGAAGCTGGAATCCTAAAACTCAAACTGTGGGAAAACCTGGATGGACCAAAAGGCTCTCCCTCGCTGAGCGACAGCTTCGACATTCATCTAAAAGCAATACAATAAGTGCTTCTTTTTTTTTTTTTTGCTTCAAACTTGCATTAGAAACTACAGATTAACAAGGGTGGAGCTGGAAACCACTTCAAGGGTCAAAAAGATCTGTGGAACATGTTCAGCTTGAGGCATTCATAACGAGAAAAAGGCGCTGCAAAATGACAATGCTTTTTCTCTCCTTAAGAGTCCTCCTCTCAGAACAAGGAAAACAAAAACAGAAAACAGGCGTCAGTCTTTTGTTGAACTAGGTGTTTGTGACTTACAGGTGTTGAACTATGGACTCAGCCCTTCGCTGCCCCTACAAGCCTTTTAAGTTAGGCCTGGGAGGAAAGCAGGTCACACGGTATACAAGGGAAAAACGTTATGGGATTCTGTCTTGCTTAGGCATCATCATAATCATAATCAATATCATCAGAAACAACAATAGCCTTTACTTCAATGTCAATTCAGTAAAGTGCTAAAAGAAAAGATCAAGAAATGAACATCATGAACATCAGTTACATTTCTGCACAGATAAATGAAATTGTAGAAGCAGTCTTACCCCTGCAGAAGTCTTCAGCAGCTCTTCTCGACTCATTACTCAGACACTCTCACACACATACACACCACAGTGTTGCCTTTATGGGCATTACACACAAGGCTTTGAGTGCATTTGATAACATTTATTGTTACAAACGGCGTCTGGTACAGAACTAGAGTCCTGAATAGAACGAAAAGCAACGCCGTGATCGATGTCTCGCTGTTCTATTTGCAAGTGCAACGGTAGGATGAACTCAAGTTTAATGTAACTTTAATGTACCCTGAAGTTGAACAGTCATCTGAAGCCGCAGGAAGTCAGCTGGCTGGTCTGCTGCAAGAAACAGAGACGGGACTAAAAGCCTCGGGTGTAAGGCAGCTCAAGAGATGGATGGATATGAGATGTACTGTTAACACGTGTGTATCTCATGTCATTAGCCTTTATTCCTAATGTGTCTCAACTGTTTAATTGAATTTACCGTCAGGTGTAAGATCCTGGATCTGTTCTGGTTTGTTTTACTTACCTCTGTACAGTTTCTGCCTGGACTCCTACAACAAATACTGGTCCGACTGCTCTGCCGTGAGCAAATAATGATCCTTACATAATTTTGCTATAGCAATATAACATTGTGTAGATTTTACTCATTGTTTGCAGTCATGTTTTTGTGATATTGCTTTGATAATAGCAATTCTTTCTATTGGAGAATCAAAGTGTGCTGTTGTAACACTGGCAATGTTCTCTTTACTGTTTGTTTTTTTTTACTTTAACTTGAATGTGAGACCTGATTTCTGCAACTTCCATCTTTTTTCCAGGTGGAATGATCCGTTGACTAGAGAATACAGTTATCTGTGTATGAACGTGTATAAACCTAAGGAACTATCTCTCTCAAAAGTGTCGGATAATGATGGAGAGTAAGAGATGGAAGAGAAAGATCACACAGCACATACAGAGAGCACGTACCTTGTCAGTCTTCAGATCAGCATGCTGCTGTGGACAGGGCGCCCCCCCACACTAGCATAATAAAAGGCTACAGCCAAAGTCACTGCAGTGGTTATTGACAATAGTCCTTGTGCTTCAACATGAACACCATTAATACAGACCATAATTTACAGAGGACTCGCACAGGTTCACTGACTTTTCCAGCTTTTTAGGGGGTGAAACAGCCAATGCTGTCGTAAATCCAGGACCATTAAGTAGCAAAAGTGCCTTTGTGGTGTCGAATGGTGAAGCCCTCACACCCGGGCCAACACACACACAGTGCAGTGCAGTTGCTCCAATGCAAGTCCTCAAGAGGGGGACGCCCAGTATATGTATAAAGTAAATAAAGGCTGATACTTACATCCTATCCTCGCAACTTTTTCCAAAGCTCTGAGATTCATCTTGCTTTAGTCACCATATGATCACTATCATAATGGTGGGGTTTAATGAATAGATTAGCTTTAAAGTAACTTTACATCGTCTCCATGCATTTTTGTGTGATGAATGAAGAATGGATCTATAATGGTCACACCTAGATAGTTGCACTACGGTGGTCACAGGTGTTGAGAAAGGTGACAAAAACACTAGCTGTCTGCCTGCTTGTGGTGTTTGAATACTGAACATGAAACATTTCATATAAAATGGGGCAAATTAAGGTGTTTGGTGGTGTGAATTTTTTTTTTAAACTACTGCCAATTTGTAGCGCAGTATGCATGTTACTGAGATCAAGAAAAAAGCTTGGTAAATGTGTCAATTAAAAAATTGCAAGCTCTAGGGGTGAACTATGTGAGCAGCTGCTGTCCAAAACCTGTAATGTCAATTAAAATATCAAAGGAGCCACTTTACCTTGTGGGTGTCACGAAATTTACTGATCTCTCTGGAAATCAGGTCTCTCTTGTCCTCCTCCATATCGATCGTGTTAATGTCATCCTGTGGGGAAAAGGCAGTAAAAAATACCTTGAAATAACAGCGCCTGCTTTCAACCGAATAATGATGGATGATGGGAAATAATTCAGAAAAAGGGTTTGCGTACCTCTTCTTTTTTCTCCTTTTTTCTCTTTCGCCGCTGGGAGTCCTCGTCCTGTGATGGCGCGTTCAGTTCGGCAGCGTATTCCCTCATCAGCCCGTCAATAGCACCTTTAATGATCTGATCCTTCTTCTTGGTCTCCTCGTCTAGAACCTCTTCCTCGTCGTCTCCTCCATCTTCACCCTTTGCATTCTGACAGGAAAACATTTAAATATTTTAATCACTTGGTAGATAAACACACATGTATACTTGAATTTCTGATTCTCTAAATTTGGGAATGAGGTGTGGCCAGGGACAAAGACATCTGGAACGAGGCTAAGAGCATAATTGACTCCTGAGGCCTATAATACAAATATACTGTTTACACTCACAACCAGGAATTTCTAAAAAAAAATAAAAACAGATTCATACCCCATTTGCAGTCTTCTTCTTAGCCTTCCACTCATCTAGCTGAGCTTTTGTCTTCGCATCCACCTTCACCAGGAGATTTTTGTCTCCGATCTGCAGGTCATGAAGCAGCCGCAGGGATCGTAACGTAGACTCTGGCTCCTTGTACTCACAAAACCCAAAAGCTGCAACAGACACAGCAATACATACTGAGGTTAAAATAACATCATCTATTGTTCTATAGGACAATTAATCAATTAATTAATGATCAATTATTCTATCATTACTGATTGGTTTAAAGTGAAAATGTCTTGAATACTTATAGACAATAATGTAATTTAGCATTGCATTGTATGGATACGTCTTTATCAAAAGATGCTGCTATGTGTGTGTTATGTATTACCTTGAAGCTTCCCAGAGGCTCCCTGGACTCTCTTCCAGCTCAGGACAATTCCACATTTCTACAGCATTGGCAAAAGGAAAAATAGTTCACAGTTCAAATAGAAGTGAATTGCACATAGCACAGTGACAGTTAGGCATTTGTATATGCAAACAAAATGTTTACTTTTACTAGTTAGTGCTGCTGTTAAATTATATAATACAGCCGCATCAATCAAAAACTCAGAACGATAGTTGCATTATAGGAGAATCGCATTCCCAAAGAAAAATAATCTTGGTTAACAACACTATTCTGTGGGACATATGTACTATTTGCAGACCCTTACCGCCAGCAGCTGTCTGATCAGCATATCTGAAGCTTTCTCCGATATGTTCCCCACAAAGACGGTGGTGGTGGGGCCACTGCTCTCATCGTTGTCTTTGAGGCGCATGGCAGCATTATCCTTCTTCACTGGTGGTTTACTGACCACAGGCATAGACTGCACCATCACTGTAGGAGTGGGGGTCATGATGCCCATGTGAACTGGTATCATTGGAGTCCCTGCAACCACCAATATGAGAGAACATCAATTAGAGACAAAGCTGGAAAATCAAAAAGCAGAGATATTAGCCAACCATTTTCAATCACTGATACTGATACTACACGTATGCAGCCTTTCAGAAACCATGCCCCTGTCACTGACACGTGTTTTGCAACAACATTATCATCACTAATGTAAATAAAGTGGATGAGATATGATCATACCTATACACTGTGGAACAGGTAGGTGCTTACCTGAGGGGAAGCCAGCATACTGAGGAGGAATCCCAGGAGGGGGCAAAAGCGGTCGGTTTAAATGAGGGGGGAAGGACATTGTGGATGTGAGTAGCACCGACCTGAAGGAAGAGTAGCAGCACCCATTAGTGGTCTCATTAATGCCCAGTATACACAACTCACTTTAGGATTCAGTCCTCAAACACTGCAGCTACTGGATTAGACATACGGTTCAAGTAACGTTATTATCTTAAAAGGACACCGGAAAACACAAACAACACTGGTCTTAGCTCGGTCAGAGGTTATACATCAGGCATCGATTAAAGCCTCACACTATCCAGCTGTATGTTCAATGTGGTAACGACCACATTAGTTTATTATCATAAACTAAGACTATTTAATCGTATCACAGTACATTGAGTTGTAGCCAAATAATTGATCCTCAAATCAAGTTACTCGTATCAACTAGTAGCTCTGTTTGCTAAAGCTAGCGCTAAGCACGCTACCTTACCCGGTAAAAAAAAGCCTACAGGAGCTAAGCTAACATTAGCTACACCTGGTGTTGCCTACCACGCAAAACTCACTTTTTGTGGATGAAATATGAGTTCGGAATAATTGTGATGTCCTTTGATACGTCCATAGATACATACCTCGACTCGGGTGGCGTTTAAAGAGATTAAAAAACAGCTATCTCTGGTTTATTATTCCTGAAAATCTTTGTAACGTTCCGAATGTTGGATTAGCACGTTGGCTAGTCACGGGCCTGAAAACATTGACGCAAGCGCTTTACGTACAGACAGAGACGTTCACCGGCGCGCTCGTTTTGTCCGTCGGTCCGCGGCCGCTGGACGGAGCTGGACTATGTTGAAGGGCATGCAGCCTGCTCTTACTACTTGGTTGTACAATAATAATAATCATAATAATGTCCCACAAGAATTCCTCAAAACTGTTTATCCTATTTATTTATTTTCAATTATTAATTGTTACTGTTTTCAATTTATTATTATTTTATCTTATCATATCATATCATATGTATATATTCAAATGTATGTTTATACTGTTTTCTTATATGATTCTTGATTAAAAGTGTAAAGATGATGTGCAGCTGTAAAAAAGGGGGGTGGGGAGTGTAAATGAAGGGAAATCGTGTATATGTCATGTTATTGTTGTGAGAAAAAAAAAATCCTAAAACTTTAGGAGCAGGTGTAAGCATTAGGAACAACCAAAGTCCTTCTAGTCCTTCTCAATATTAGAACGTCTCTGGAACAACTGATGAATGTCAAATGGTTAAAAAAAAAAAAAATAGAGCCAGCTTATTCTCAGTTGAAGCTACCTGCTCGTTTTTATGACTGGTGTAATGCATCAATTAATATTGAGCAATCAGCTGAGTTCCTATTAGTCCAGTCATTTTATGAGAAAAGGTTAAACAAATTGCAACAGAAGCAAACTCATCTGATTTTGTATCCTCAGCATGTCCTGAGTGAGGGAAAAAAAAGCCCCAAAGAATCCCATTAGGGGAAAGTTTCGAAAAACACCCAAACATATCCCATTTATACGCATATAAAAAAAAATTTTCACGTGAATAGGGTAAAATTTTTAACCTTTAGATATCTCCACGAAAATTACTGAGTTGATTACTTACATTAAGACAAACAAAAAATGTATTACAAGTTTTTTGAAATTCTTTGTTAACATGAGCAAATTTGCATAAATTTGTATAAATTCCACCGTTTTGACGGCACGTGTGTATATGAAGTTTCTGTGGTGGTACCGGCATAAAAATTGGAATGAGTTGACTCCATCGGTCAACCGACAAGTTGACCACTTTAAATTTCAAGATGACTGCAATTTTTCAAGACAGCCACATCCTTAGTAGAGCAGGTATGACATGCTCCGTCTCTATTAATGCTCATGGGCCTAAATTGGTTCCATTCCTTTTTTAACTGTAATATCATATTACAGTTAAAAAATGTCTTGTTCAATCTTGTTAACATATTATATGTTAACAAAATTGAACAAGACATTTTCACCTGCTCTACTCAATGTTTAGATCAGGTGTTGTATGTATGCAAATTAGCCATACGTAATTGGATTATGCACTGTTGGCTCATGTCATACCTGCTCTACTAAGGATGTGGCTGTCTTGAAAAATTACAGTCATCTTGAAATTTAAAGTGGTCAACTTGTCGGTTGACCGATGGAGTCAACTCATTCCAATTTTTATGCCGGTACCACCACAGCAACTTCATATACACATGTGCCGTCAAAACGGTGGAATTTATGCAAATTTATACAAATTTATGCAAATGTGCTCATGTTAACAAAGAATTTCAAAAAACTTGTAATACATTTTTTGTTTGTCTTAATGTAAGTAATCAACTCAGTAATTTTCATGAAGATATCTAAAGGTTGAAAATTTTACCCTATACACGTGAAATTTTTTTTTAATATGCGTATAAATGGGATATGTTTGGGTGCTGTTCTAAACTTTCCCCTAATGGGATTCTTCGGGGCTTTTTTTCCCTCACTCAGGACATGTTGAGGATACAAAATCAGTTGAGTTTGCTTCTGTTGCAATTTGTTTAACGTTGACCCCTTTTTTGGCCTAAAATTACTGGACTATATGTCTTCTTTTAAATAGCTGGTGTTTCTCCTGATTTAATAATTGTAGGCTATACCATGGTAGTCAACTGATAAAAGTAGACTACATGCAGCATCTGATTATCAAACAAGATGCCATTTGATTTTCTGGCCATTCACTGATTGATTATATTCAATCATTTCAGCTCTACCTATTCTATATTATAGCCTATATTTGATTGGGGATGTGTGTATTTTACCTTTAAATTGACATTTTACAGGTTTTATGTTCCCTGTTGGCCGCTACAATCCTAAAGTATTTCATTTCATTTTCACTTTGATGTAGGAAATAATCTCACCACCTATGAATATTACGTTGTTTTGCAGTTATTCGTGTATTTATCGCCTAATGTTTCTGTAATCGGTTACCATGGTGTTTTTCTTCTCTGTGACAGCAGCTGTGCCGCGAGGGCTGCATCTGACAAGTCCGTGACGTCACTTTAGGCGGGTTTTTTTCATGGAAAGTGCTAGAAGAAACGAAGCACACCCTGCAGTTTTTCATATATTCCTCCGTCCGATTAAAAAGATCCCCGATTTCCGCTCACTTGTCATTGAATTAATGACGTACTAGTGAATTATACACATCAGATCTCTTAGGTTGATGTCGATATGTCTGCCTGAACAGTGCGTGGCAGCAGGCGTTGAGTCTACTCAATCTCCCAAAAATCTGGTTTCTGGGTAAAACTGTCTCCCTGGCGTAAACAGCCACAGGGTGGCAGCAATGATGCTCTACCAACTGGGATTGACTTTATACACCTGCTTATTTATGTTGCAGTATTTTCAGAGGTATGAGGTTATTATTATTTTTTTACCATCATATTGGGTGAATCAGGGGGAAAAAATAGGTCCCTGGACAAATACACATTTACTTTGAATGTAGCAGACTCAAGAGACAGTGTATCTGGTACTGTTGGGCCTCTATGTAGTAATTTAAAGTGCTGTTATGTCTATTTGTGGCAGTTTTGCATCTCTTTGTGGTCATTTTGTGTCCCATTATAGTCAAGTTGTAACTCTTAAGGTTTAGGTTTGTTGTATGCCCCATGTCCCCCCACCACACACCCATACAACTTTACCCCTAGGTGTGTATCAATCAGGCCAGTTCAATAATCCATCCTCAGATTTTGTATCCACTGTGTGGGGTTGATTTGCTATTGTCATCATTTCAAGATGCAGATTATTATCTAACAACAATGCACTGATGTCCTACGCGTGGGAATAATCCTGCTTTTTCTTTCTTTCTTTCCTTATTATTATTATTTTTAAATATGTATTTCAAACATGTAAAACAAAAAAGGCACAATTTAATTTCGTTCCTTCATCTGTAAACTACACAACATAAACAAGTTGAAGAACAAAAATTGGAAACAAAAACACAAAAGCATAATACATATTAGCTTACACCAATAATCATATTTATAGATCCATGTCAACAAATCCCATCATATTTTAGATATTATTATTTAGTTTCACACTACAAAAAACACAATTCAGTGACTATCATTTAGCCATAGACTAGGTTTAGTGGTAGATGGTGCGCCGCGGATGGATACAACCGCACACCGAAACGCGTGTGTATAAAGATTCCGGTCTATTAAAAGGAAGTCCCTTTCCTTTTCCCTGCGTCAGAGAGCAGAAGGGACAACACATTGGTTGCATTATATTCAAGAAAAGTCAACGAAATAAACAAGGTATGTACAAGAGCGTTTTCCTAACGTGTAGAACACATTATTATTCGTGTATTGCAGCTTTTCCTACCCGGTTCTGATGTGTACCACGGATGTTATCCATGAAAGCGCATGACTCACACGATAACCTTAGCATCATCGCTGTATTGTGGGCTACAGTTAGCATTTTACTTACCCATCTGCATACATAACACGTTGCATTTCAAAGTGTTAATCGTGAAATTGTGATTATGGTTCATCATCGTCTCAATATTGACGGGGGGTTAATTTGTGATGCTGAGTGGTGTAACGTTAGATGCGGTAGGACAGTAACACTGCCGCACTGCTATGCCTGGGCTTCGGGGTGGTTGCACCAAGAAGGCAGGTGTGGTGTGGTGAAGATGACAACGCCGACTCGGTTTATTTAACGGAGCTAGTCGTGAAAATTCACACTTTATCCCACCAGGCGACATCATAAAACACTTACCACCCCCTCCTCCTCCTCCTGCCGAAAGCCCTGTATTATTTTTCGTTCTGTAACGCTATTTCAAATGTAACGTTAACGGTTGGCTGTTCTTCGGTTGATTCTAACCGTAACGGCCAGTTAACGGTTACGTAACGCGTAAGAAAACAACGGTTTGGTTCATGTATGTGTATGAATGGATGTGCGGCTTCTGATTTGGTTTTTGATTTCTGTGCTACCATGTCCTAATGGGCAGTGACCGGTTACATATTATCTCGAAAGGTGTGGGGGGCGACAACGCCGCTGTATGGCAACGAGGAGTTAGCCAGACGCCCTCGTGGATTATATCATCACAAAGTTAGTAACGTTGTGCCCATATGTGAGCATTTCGGTGCCGCATTTCCCGGCGGTGTCGCTGTTTTTAATCTCTGGCCGTTCCTCAGCACGTGTTTGCGGAGTCCATTGTCTGTAGGTCGACGCCATGTTGGTTAACGGCTACTTCCGCCGATCTGTAGTAACACGATGGCTGCGATCCAGTTTTTTTTTTTACGAAACCGGCTTGTTCAGATCAATGTATGAACAACGAAAGCGAAACACCACACTCCACTCGACATTATACCACGTGAAGTGACCGAGCTCTGTGGCAGCCCTGTGGTGTCGGTTTTATTCATAACCCCTGACAATACTACATTTGTGTTTGTTTTTTGACATTTATTTATACCGTTTAGAAATAAAAAGCCTAATATAAGGCAACTTGATAAAACGTGACCTAATTTCCATTTGTACAGATGCCTGAAGAAATGCACCAAGAGGAGGAGGCTGAGACCTTTGCCTTCCAGGCAGAGATTGCTCAGCTGATGTCCCTGATCATCAACACCTTTTATTCCAACAAAGAGATCTTCCTTAGGGAGCTGATCTCCAATGCTTCTGATGTAAGTTTTGAGAACATGGTTTTAACACTTCCTCTTCCATCATATATATTTTTTTAAAGGTTTAAAGTGCTTCTGTGATGACTAATAAATGAAAGTTATTGGGATAGCAGTCGGACATGCGGATAAAAATCCCAACAAGAGTTTTGATGCATTTCATTTTTACAGGCTTTGGACAAAATCCGCTACGAAAGCTTGACTGAACCGACTAAGATGGACAGTGGCAAGGATCTGAAAATTGACATCATCCCCAACAAAGATGACCGCACCCTGACCCTCATTGACACTGGAATCGGCATGACCAAGGCTGACCTGATTAACAACCTGGGTACCATCGCCAAGTCTGGCACCAAGGCCTTCATGGAGGCCCTGCAGGTAACGGCGAAACATGATCTACATTGCAGCATATGGGGCATGGAAGACAAATGGTGTATACAGCAGTACAAGGACACTTCCATGTAACCATACACTGTCATAGGCTTAAATTGCAAATGTCGTATTGACTTGAATGTTTTACTAATTTTCAAATAATTGTGTTCACTTTAGGCTGGAGCCGACATCTCCATGATTGGTCAGTTTGGTGTGGGTTTCTACTCTGCCTACCTTGTTGCCGAGAGGGTGGTTGTCATCACCAAACACAACGATGACGAGCAGTACGCCTGGGAGTCCTCTGCCGGAGGTTCCTTCACTGTCAAGGTTGACAGCGGTGCGTGTCCTTGCATAATATTTCAAAGACAAAACACCAAATGTTTAATATCAAGTCATGATAAACCAAATATCCAATTTTTAAACTGTGACAGACTTTTTTTTTTAGACATTACCCTACATTTTGAAATTATCATGGATTTTCAGCACTTTCTAATGTTTTTATATACCAACAGTTATTAATTTTAGATAATGGATTTGGTTTGCATCTTTATTTTCTTTCAGCTTAATGATGATTTTGTTGTTGAAAGCGCATGAATCTTATAGTGTAGGGTAATTTATTCATCTTATTAAATGTGATCATGGCAAATCTGTCAACAGGTGAGCCCATTGGCCGTGGAACAAAGATCATCCTGTACCTGAAGGAGGACCAGACGGAGTACATTGAGGAGAAGAGGGTCAAGGAGATTGTGAAGAAACACTCGCAGTTCATTGGCTACCCCATCACCCTGTTTGTAAGTACTTCTTTAAATTTGATACTCCAGTGCTCCACTTTCCTTTGGTTGAGACAGGTTTAGTGTCGCCTTGTCTGTGAAATTAATCTCTTGTCCTTTTGGTTTGCAGGTGGAGAAGGAGCGCGACAAGGAGATCAGTGACGACGAGGCAGAGGAGGAAAAGGCCGAGAAGGAGGAGAAGGAAGAGAAGGAGGAAGCCGAGGACAAGCCAAAGATCGAGGACGTGGGCTCGGACGACGAGGAGGACTCCAAAGACAAGGACAAGAAGAAGAAAAAGAAGATCAAGGAGAAGTACATCGACCAGGAGGAGCTGAACAAGACCAAGCCCATCTGGACCAGGAACCCTGATGACATCACAAACGAGGAGTATGGCGAGTTCTACAAGAGTCTGACCAACGACTGGGAGGATCATCTGGCTGTCAAGGTGAGCGGAGAAAGGCTTGCAATCTGCATTTACATACACATCCACATGAAAAGTGGTGTTGATTTATTTTGTTTGTAAATGTCTAAATAAAAATGAATTGTTCCCCACAGCACTTCTCAGTGGAGGGTCAGCTGGAGTTCCGCGCCCTGCTCTTCATCCCCCGTCGTGCACCTTTTGACCTGTTTGAGAACAAGAAAAAGAAGAATAACATCAAGCTGTACGTGAGGAGAGTCTTCATCATGGACAACTGCGAAGAACTCATCCCTGAGTACCTGAGTAAGTTGCTTTGCCCCACTCCAAACTAAAGAAAATATTCTCAGCTGACTATTAATTTATCTACAAGGAACCCACAGACCCTAAATGTAAAATATCATCCGTCTATTCCAGACTTTGTCCGTGGTGTGGTGGATTCAGAGGATCTGCCCCTCAACATCTCCAGAGAAATGCTGCAGCAGAGCAAGATCCTCAAGGTCATCCGCAAGAACATCGTCAAGAAGTGTCTGGAGCTCTTCGCTGAGCTGGCCGAGGACAAGGAGAACTACAAGAAGTTCTACGAGGCTTTCTCCAAGAACATCAAGGTATCTAAGGAAACCTTTTTCTCATGCTGCTTCATTATTTTAATTTACCAAAAAATTCAAGCTTTTAATGAAGTTATTCCTCCACATTGCATTCCATGTGTCTTCAGGGCATCTCCATGGATTCACAAGGTTTATTTTTGTTGTTGTGGGTGCTGCTGTTCCAGCCTTAAACATAGTGTAGTCATAGGTTTTGGTTTTGCTTAAAGTCATAGCCGTTGCAAGTTGAAATTGTTCTCAATCCACTATTAAATAGCACGCAAAGATGCATCTGCTAGTGCACACAACTTGCTGGACAGGTTACAAAGCTTATGTGCTGTAGACTAGTCGCCTAGTTTTGTAGATATGATGTTTAGTACTGCTAAATTAGTAACTAAACCTGTATTAGTTATCCTAAATGATTAAAATGTTACCTGACTGTACATGAACATACTCAAGTTGTCAGTATGCAACTCTTTTTATTGTTTTGAAATGTAAACGAGCACAGCAGCCAGACACCAACTATGCTTCATATTATAAAATAGAACGGGTAATGGTAATGTGGCACTTTCAGGTGCGTATTTATTTATTTTTTATTATGAAAAGCCAGTTTAACTGCTTGACTAAACTAACCCTCACCTGTGTAATCCAGGTTGAGAAACTGGTTTAACAATGAGGCAAAAGGTGCTTTTATGTGAAATGGTGCGAATAATCTTAAATGAGTTGAGGAATCAGTTAACCTCACTCTGGATACAGGCCCCTGGTTTTTTAGTTTTGAGTATTGAACACCTGTCATTGTGTCCTGTAGCTGGGTATCCACGAGGACTCCCAAAACCGCAAGAAGCTGTCTGAGCTGCTGCGTTACCACAGCTCCCAGTCTGGAGATGAGACAACTTCCCTCACAGAGTACCTGTCTCGCATGAAGGAAAACCAGAAGTCCATCTACTACATCACTGGTAAGTCTGTTTCCAGTTTTCTGCAAAACTTTTAGGTAGTTGCAAGTGAAATGGTTCGATAAATTCACTGACCAATTTTTATTTTTATTTTTATCTCTAGGTGAGAGCAAGGATCAGGTGGCCAACTCTGCCTTTGTTGAGCGCGTCCGCAAGCGTGGCTTTGAGGTCCTGTACATGACAGAGCCCATCGACGAGTACTGTGTCCAGCAGTTGAAGGAGTTTGATGGCAAGAGCCTGGTCTCTGTCACCAAAGAGGGCCTGGAGCTGCCAGAGGATGAGGAGGAGAAGAAAAAGATGGAGGAGGACAAGGCCAAGTTTGAGAGCCTCTGCAAGCTCATGAAGGAGATCCTTGACAAGAAAGTGGAGAAGGTCGGTGATCTAAATAAACTATTTCATCTAAAACTTCACCTTTTTTTTCCAACTGTAGGATTTTAGGCACTCAAAATTCACAACTGTAGTTGACAGCACTTTGTTTGGTAACAGGTTCTCTAAATCATCCCAACTTGTACTGTGGTGAGTTCATGCAACCTGGTCCACTGTGTTTTCAAGCATCGGATGATTTGCAGTTTCTCCTAAAACGTTTTTGACTAGCTATCAGTGCCATGTGATGTGTGGAAATGCCGAGTGTCCAGAACCACCTGAAAACCTAACTGACGTGTAAAACTACTCTAACACATGCCTGCGTTTCAGTTTGAATATTGGGTTTTTGTTTGCTTTGAAGTTACAATTTCTGAATCAGCAACACTGAGTTACCTTTTTTTTTTATTCTCATGTAATAACACGAAGGTCTGCAGAGACTAGATATTGAATGGATGGATCTGGTAAACAAAGGGTTGCCTTGGAAATGCTAGTGTGTTGTTTCTAACAAGACTGTTCTGCATGTATTAACTTGATTTCACCTCGTCTAGAGTTGTTGTTTTGGCACCATGCATGAGTTTTAGTTGTTTTTAGTCTTAATGTCCCCATTTGGTCCCATCTAGGTGACAGTGTCCAACAGACTGGTGTCTTCACCCTGCTGCATTGTGACAAGTACTTACGGCTGGACGGCCAACATGGAGAGGATCATGAAGGCCCAGGCGCTCAGGGACAACTCCACCATGGGCTACATGATGGCCAAGAAGCACCTGGAGATCAACCCTGACCACCCCATCGTGGAGACTCTCAGGCAGAAGGCCGACGCCGACAAGAACGACAAGGCTGTGAAGGACCTCGTCATCCTGCTGTTCGAAACCGCCCTGCTGTCCTCAGGCTTCTCCCTGGACGACCCACAGACCCACTCCAACCGCATCTACAGAATGATCAAACTCGGACTGGGTAAGGACAAACTCACTGGAGATTAAAGTGGCGTTTCTCAAAAACTTACCTTGTTTTGATCTCTAACATAATCGTCTTTGTACGTCTAGGTATCGATGACGATGACGTTCCCATTGAGGAGGCCACCTCTACATCCGTCCCAGATGAGATTCCTCCCCTAGAAGGCGAAGGCGAAGATGATGCTTCACGCATGGAAGAAGTTGATTAAACGAACCCACCGATCCCCCTGATTTCTAACACTTAGCCTCACTTTTCAATTGTTCATCCTTTAAAACTGCAGTAACTGCAAAACAAATAGTCATTCATGTTGTGTGGTGGACCAGTGTTGCTCTTGTGTCTAGAGCATTACTCTGCAAGACCTTTTACGAAAAGCAGTTTCGGTTTTCGCTGTAATAAGTTAATGGTGACAGCACATTTGTTTTAACAAGTACCCTGTTGCACTGAGTTTTAAATGTTGGAGTGGTAAATGTGTGAACATGGGAATGGTACATTCCATTATCAGGTCTGGAGGGTTTGGGAGGTTCTGCTCATGTGCAACACAGCACGCTGCATGGAGAGAGGACTGTATGATTCCTTTGCCTGAGTCCAGGCTTGTCTGTATTCCAAGTCTTGTTTTGCAAAAAATTAAAGATGTAATACCTGAATTTAACGGTCTCTGGTTTTGTGATGTCCACAGTCTTGGCATGTTTGTGTTCTAATGAGGAAAGGAAAATCTGAAGAAGGCCTCGGGGCCGAAAGTCATATTCATATTTAAAAGTTCTTACATATGGAGCCAAGAGTGTGCTACACTTATTTTCAGTTTACACTTTCAGTCATCAGTACCTCCCAAAAAGAACCATCGGTGTGCGTTACACTGAACCACCACCCTCTCTGAGGAAAGGTGTCTGCTAAAATGGGCTCATGGTGGCCACAAGGTGGAGACATCTAACTGTTTTAAGTTGTTAGGCAAGGTCATCTTAAGTGTACACGGATCATACACACATACAAGTCTGCATTGACAGTAAGATTCTCAAAAAGGGTTAGGGATCTACAAAAGCTAAAGCTATGTTATTCTGATAGGAACTTTAAACTAAAATCAGAGTTTTCAATCTAAAATATGTTTTGTGTCTTTGGCAAGTGAACAAAATTGTTAATTATACTTTTACATGCTGGTGGTAGATGATAGTATTACAAACTGTTTCCAGGTTAGAAAGATTTCTTAAACCATTTTACGATCATTCTCATCTTACCATCTAACCTTCAGTTATTTTTCATTCTTACAAAAATGCAGTTTAACTAAAGCTGTTTCAGCACAAAGAAATGCTGTGTAAGCAATCCTTTGTATTCTAGTATTGATGTCCAGGCATTTAAATGAAACGGTATGGTGGTTCACATAAGCGGAAATTTAATGTTGCGTAATCCTGTGTTACACAATGTAACAAGTCTTTATTAGAAACTGTGTCAATACATTGTAAAAACTAACGCCAATGTTTCCGGGAAGACGCCGAGTAGAGCTGAGCATATAGAAAAAGGAAACAAGAATCCTTCCTGCTTACCTGTCAATCAAAAGCAGGGATGCACGAGTTTCTTGAAAGCGTGAGGCATCAGCAGCTGAACTTCTTGGGGGGAAATGTAAAGCTTGTAGTTTTCCTGGAAGTCATGTGTTCTGTACAGGTTTGAGGAGGCGGCAGCAGCAGCAGCAGCCTTGCTACTCTCATCAGTAAAACAGTGAAGCGTGGGTGTCTGTCCCTCCTGAACACATTCTTACACACACACACTGGCCCCAGTCAAAGTGATAGTAGGGGAACTTTAGCTGTGTCATTCAGAAACACACTTAGTACTTCATGGTTTTTGTGACATCCGACCCTGACCACCTTCTTACATATATACAAATTGACTGCAAATTGACGCTAGGTAGTACACATGTGCATCACCACATAGGCAGAAGAGGCATATTGTTGAAATTGCACATGTATTTTTATCAAGAAATTTCAGATTGTTCATAATATGTTTTGTAAAAGAATAGTTCATTAATTGTAAACATCTTATAACACAAAAGGAAACATTATTCTTTTTATTTATAGCTTATGATGCTATTATTTTACTGGTCCGGCCCACTTGAGATCCAATTGTGCTGTTTGTGGCCCCTGAACTAAAATGAGTTTGCCACCCCTGGTGTACATCATAATGTTAGTTTAATTGTTGCAAAAGCCAGTAAAAATAATTTTAATAATTAGTTTTACTTTACTAATTGTTTTAAATTAAGATACTGTCACTTTAAAACACCTTAAACAAAGATGGTGTACCTTTAAGAGTGATGGACTACATGATACAACCTTGGCGGGGGTGGTTTTTATGTAGTGAATTGATGTATAATTTTATCAAGGATGCTGATGTCTACAAAATCACATTAATGTGGGTGTATCAGACTGTTTTGTTTTCACTGGGCAACTCATTGTTCAATTCAATTTTCCTGTTGTGGTGAGTTCTGTCAAAGACTGTAGAGAAAATGAACCTTATTAGGAATGCAGGGTGTCGTGAAAAAGAAAGAAAGAAAGAAAAGAGAACAGAAAATTAGCCAACATAGGCCAGTTGATCTAAACAGTTTAAGGTCTACTCTCTGTCTGGTTCAGCAGGTGGAAATTTCCTCGTGATGTCTGAGAGTAAAGCACAGGTTTCCCTCACAAAGTTCAAAGACCCATGTGATCTGATGTGCCCTTCTTCTAACAGCAGCAGGCTTCCTGTGGAAACATTTGAGTCTTTTGTGTGAATTTGATTTTCAACCCACAGATGATGATTGAGTGCATTTACTGAGGAGGGGTTCTTCTTTTTATATACGTACAGTCAGTGGGTTGCTTTATGTAACAATGTCACAGTTCTTAATGTGTGTGTGTGTGTGTGTGTGTGTGTGTGTGTGTGTGTGTGTGTGTGTGTGTGTGTGTGTGTGTGTGTGTGTGTGTGACCTTTGCAGCCTGTCATGTCTTCTTTTCTTTTGGGTGTCTCCCTCCAAGTGCATGCTGCTGCTGTGAAAATTAAATATCTCGACTGGTGGACTACATGCCCTATTTTGACTTGACTTCTTGTTCAGTGACACAGACGTACATTTATCTCTGTGCGTCTCTGCATATTTTCTGGAGACGGTTAGAGCCATTCTATTGCGAATAAGGTGATAAATAATTTAGATTTGTTGTATTTATCCTGATTTCATATATTTGAGGTTATAAGAATGCCTATTAGCAGTGGCGTGCACAGACTTTTTGAAGGACAGGGGCGAAAAGAGAAAAAAAAGGGCACATATAGTGCGTTCTCACCACTGAAGAGGGCACTTTAGCACACATTTTGGCTCCTAGAGTGCACTTTAGCACACATTTTGGCTCCTAGAGTGCACTTTAGCACACGTTTTGGCTCCTAGAGTGCACTTTAGCATGCGTTTTGGCTCCCAAAAGGACATTTTAACACATGTTTTGGCTCCTAGAGGGCACTTTAGCACGTGTTTTGGCCTACATGAGGGCACTTTAGCACGCATTTTGGCTCCCAAGAGGGCACTTTAGCATGCGTTTTGGCTCCCAAGAGGGCACTTTAGCACGCGTTTTAGCTCCCAAGAGGGCACTTTAGCACGCGTTTTGGCTCCCAAGAGGGCACTTTAGCATGCGTTTTGACTTCTAGAGGGCACTTTAACACACGCGACCCCCCCCCCGTGCACCCACTGCCTATTAGTTAATAATAACTGCTTTTTTCTTATTGGCTGAAACGTGTGTAACATGATATGTGCGTACTTTGGTTTAGTTGTGACTATGGAGGCGAGGAGGGCACGCTACTTTTTGACCGTGCCCATGATTATTGCCCTTTCTTTTTAGATTGCTGCACAGTTTTTTATTTTGTTGTAACTTGAAGAAAGGTTTCAATAAACCCTTGAAAAGAAGAAGTGTGGTTAAGACATGCGTCAACTACATTCACCTACATAGATACCGTAATGTAACAGATGCCAACAGATAGCGGTGGTTTTCATATTAATGAATTACACAAGCTGTAGATAACATGAGATAAAAAAGTGTGACAATGGAATTACACTATAAGTGCAACCCAACCACTCTGCAGGCGTGTGTGCAAACATATCGTTGTGGTAATTCAGTTTCAATGACATTTACGATACCAAATGCCAGAAAAAACATAACTACTACTCATGATGACCTGACAAAGCATACACTACATACACACCAGGCACAGTGTCACTTCTCATATTTGACAGCACCTTGTAAATACTAGAGACAGAACCAGGATCAACACCCACACAGAATAGGAAGGAAGCGAGACGTACAGATAAAGGGGCCTACACATGACAAAATACTAACCTCTGTATATATTGAGGGATGAAATACAGCAAGCCACAAAAAAACGATAACCTTTGTGACGAGGTGAAAGTGAGTAGATTCACACATTGTCTGCCTCGCTGTGTTTATGTTCCACATGTGCCGTAAAGGGTTGCGTGGTGGTGGTGGACTAAAGGTTAGAAGAGGCTGCCTTGTGGTCACACTGCTGCTTGTTCACTTCCCAAGGAAACACTTATGAAAGAAAGTTTTGATATTCTGGGAAATGCACTTGCATGGTTTGTTGCAGAGAGTTTGATGTCTATATGCTCAAAATGAATTACCTCTAGCTAATTTAGCTTAGTACAAGACTTTAAGACTGGAAACAAGCAAGGAAGAGCTAGTCTGGTTCTGTCTAAAGCTAACAAAACCACCAATGTTTCTAAAGAACACCAATAAAACTTTTTTTTAATTTTTTTTTTAAAATCTTTTGTTTGTTTGTTTGTTTTTTTGTTTAATTTGTACAAATAAAACACGCAAAAAACGGATGGGCATTATTCAGCCTGGATTTTTATTCAAATAGCCTATAGTTTGAGTCATTAGTCATTTTATGTTCTTAACTTATTTTTTATCATATTATATGTCCATAACAGTGTTTTTTCTTTTGTTTGCTAATATTATTATAGGTTTTTGTGTTTTATTGTCAACTTTCTTTCTTATTTTTTCCCTTTACGTTTTCATCAGTCACCTGTGGGGCACAAATAAATATATTAATGTGTTACAGGGGGATTATTTCATGGCAGGAAGTCATTGGGTTGCAAGCAGCAGAGACAAAATAATGGTATGGCACATACTAACTTCTGTAAAACAGCAAACTATAACTGCTGTTATTATTGAGTATTACAGGTGCTGGAAGGCATTTCTTTGCTATTTATGGGGAGAATCCCACTTTCAGTCTTGGTGCTAAACTAAGTCGGCCTGTGGTTACTTCATATTTAAGATAAATTTATCATATATTCTGCCAAGAAAGAAAGTGAACAAACACATTTCCAAGAATGCCAAACTCCGGTTGAACTGCTTGATGAGGTCTCACCGGAAGACTAAATCAGACAGTTTCGGGAAGCTCCCAAGTGATTCCGGGCATTGCGTGAACAGTCAAATGTTCATGCTAGCTAATAAATGTTCTGGCAAAGACGCTCAGTCTGTGTCATCCCTGCAGTCAGAGCGAGAGCCTCAAGTGACTGGTCCGACTGGGTGCCGAAAGTGGAGGTCTGCACGTCCTCCTCCCTTTCTTGTTTGCCATTTGCAATTTTGAAAAGATTGGAGATACTGACACCGTGACGCACTGTTCCAAACCAGATGGGGAGTAGGATGTTGTGAAATGAGAGGTGTGGGGAAATTCCCCCAATGAGCAGCTGTGACAGTGATGAACCAGGGGTAAATGTTTTATGTCACTTACAGTCAAACCCAATCTTCATTTTGATGCCCAGTGAATCATAATTGGGGTCTGCTTTGTGAATCGGTGCACCAACAGCAGCTTAGATGTTTCAAACATAAAGTACGCTGTCTTCATGATACTGCAGGGTGGGGGGGATTATGGAGAAAACTACTAAGTGTGATTTGAACCAAAGATTTGGATGAAGATATCTTAAGTGAATATATCCTCTTAAAGCCTAAAGGTTATCTTGTGATGCTTTCATGACACTTTATATACTTACTGCAAAAAAAACATATTTGCAGATGACACCCAGCTCTATTTAACTGTCCGTGCTGTTCATCTGATCCCCTTTAATCCCTTAAATAACTTAAGACCCACCACTAATCGAGATTCTACTTCTACAGGCTACTGTTAAATCGCATAACCAAGCCCAGATGTGTAGTGAACTTGAGTCATGCTTTTCTTTGTATCAGACCGTATTGCAGTGCACAGTTGACTGGTCTTCTCAAAAAGCCAGAAAATCAATCCCAGCTTGCACATAACACCCCTGCAAGACCAACTCAGAAGAGGAGTGTTTGAAATAGCCCCCACTTATTAAGCAGTATCACACTGGAGGGTGATGATGATGTACAGCACTGATGTGTGACTTCGCACCCAAGACAACAGCACAATCATTAATGTGATATTGGCTTAATGGCTTTTATACAACAGCTCTATAAACACCTTGCTAAACAGATAACGATTTGCTTGTTGATTTCATCATTCATTTGGCTACACGCACACAAATAGTTGCAGATGCTGAGTATCACTAGCTTACTACTACTTTGTCTGTTTTAACATGGGGGAGACCAAGGGAAGTATATACTGTGTTGAGAGGCGCTGTCACGGACGGCTGCCAGTCAGATCGCTCCACTTTCGTCCTATAATTACTGACTATATTGTAGCTATGTATTTGTTAGGTTGCTCCCTTTGCACTTGTAGCGTATATTGTATTGTTTTAGACATTGTATTTTATCATATAGGCCTACTTCCTCTTGTATCCTATTTATCTTCCTTGCACATTTCCCTTTGGAGCATCCTGGCAGAAGAATTTCCTTCGGGATTAACCTAAAGTTCTATCTATCTATCTATCTATCTATCTATCTATCTATCTATCTATCTATCTATCTATCTATCTATCTATCTATCTATCTATCTATCTATCTATCTACTTATAACATACATATTTGGAGCATCCTGGCAGAAGAATTTCCTTCGGGATTAATAAAGTTCTATCTATCTATCTATCTATCTATCTATCTACTTATAACATACATATTTGGACATATACAGACAAAGATACACTCAAGGGAAGGTGGCTTAGCTACCCCAGAGCTACCATATTGACTTTATTAGTCCCCACAGCTAAAATGGTGCATTTTCATGCAAGGTTTACTACCTCACAATGTAGCTCATAGATACAACATAAAACAAATGTATAATTATCTCTTTTGGTCTATACACAATTCTCATGAAACCTATGACAGATTTCCCATTCGAGAGTGAAAAATGCTTTTTTTGGGGGGGGGGGGGGGGGACATAAATGTCAAACCACTTTACTCATATGGTTCTTTCAGACTCCATGAATGCTCAATTTTTTTATGGTTTCCCAAGCAACAAGGGGTGGCTCAACTTGCCCCTATGCTCAATTTACCCCAGTCTCCCCCTACTTCCAAGCCTTTCATTTCCGTCCTCCTCCTCTGGTGGTGACCACATACAGTATAATCTAATTCAAATGTTATTTATAACAAAGCATGAATCAATTGTCTTGCTTTGTTACCATGTTAGCTAAATTACAACCGTTAACATGACGCTAATTAATGGTCAATAGAACGCCTGTGAAGCGGAGTGATACATGGAGTTGAAAATCCGTGTGCGAGAGTTCTATATGGAATGCTTCTCCTCCAATCAAATTACTTGGTCGGAACTAATTGTATAGATGAATGAGTCTTGTATTACTAACCTACAAACGTATGTGGTCTTGTCCCATATGCAGCAAACGCACAAAAGCCCTAGAGAGGCTTCCATCTGTACTTTCAATCCAATATCCAGTACTGTGGGGAAAAGAAGAGGGTATAATAAAACCTCTGCACTTCACATCTTTAAGTTAATTTAATATGTTTTATTAATAATCCGGTTACCAGAGGAAATAATAGAATGATAAAAACAAGGTACCAGTTAACATTGCATTTCCCTTGTATGCATTCTCTTATGCATTTTATCTTCACATCCTAGTGTTGGCAATGAGCAACATCATCCACATCCATTCAGTATTCCTCCAGACATTCACATGACACGGTGAAGCACGTGAAGCAGTCCTTTTACAAAAGTACACAACAGACAAGTTGGTTGGAAATAAACAATGACCTAAAGATATATTTACATGATTTTTTTTTGCCCAATTTTTAAAACCATTGAGTAGAATTTCAGTGTTGTGAAGACAACAAAGACTTATCTTTGAAATATTGCAGAGCAAAAAAGTACCAACAACAGCAGCATTTAGTTCAGTGATGTTGGGGCAGAACTATACAATCTGTAACTAGTGCACTCCTCACTCATTTGTGTTTTACCCTCTGGATTATGTTAATATACCATAAACAAAAATGTATGCACCATATGTTCAGGCTATGTCTACAGCTTTACAAGATAAAATCCAGCAGGAGGACACACAAGGCCCCCTGCTCTCCAACATGGAGGACTGTGAGATCAATGTCTGGCTATTGTATAACAGATAGAAAGTGTCGTCTTTATGAAAGGTGACCATTCTCTTGTAGGATAAAGTTCAGCAAAGGGCTTTGTGAAATTAAATTCAATAAAAATGAATGCTTAACCATACAGCTAACAAGCATTCCCCCAGGATCACAGTAACCTCCAACTGGCTGCATAAGCCACATACTGTAGTTTAAAAAAACTATTCTATTGTTAAACCGTGAAATAGCTGAAGAGGCAGTTTGCAGTTTGGGACTCGTGTATAAGACAATCTTACAGGCACTCAAATCACATGGACCCCTTGGGGGCATCTTGGTGTAAGAGTCAAAACTGCAGAATCCCTTTCTGTACCATTGCTAACAAAAATAAAAACCGATGGAAAAGAACAGAACAGTAAAAAAAAAAAAGAAAAGAAAAAGAAAAGAACAAACCTAACAGATACACACAAATAGACAAAAAAACACCACAGAAAACGTGGTCTCAGTTCCCAGTTTGGTGTGACTTTGGAGTGTTACACCTTCTGTGCAATCGGCTGCGCTGACCGTCGGCCCGACTTCATGCGGCTGCGTGCGTACACCCGTAGAAAAAGTGCCAGGAAAACTACGGCGACACCAAAGCCGCCCACTAAGGAGACCGCGTGGCCGTAGAGGAAGCAGGAGAGGAGGATGGCGATGGCCTGCCTCAGGGTCATGATGATGGTGAAGACGGCGGCACCGAACTGGTTGATGGTGTAGAAGATGAAGAGCTGGCCGCACGCCGAGCACACGGACAGCAGCACGGCGTGGAAGGCAAACTCGGAGTGGCGCGTCATGAAGGCGAGCGAGTCGAAGAAGGCGCCCTGCTCCAGCAGCGAGCCGACGGTGAAGAGGCAGGAGAACAGGTTGACTCCAAACATCATCTGCACTGAAGACATCTTGTGCTTGAACAGGTTGTCCTGCCAGTTGGAGGTGAAGCTGTCGAAGACGATGTAGCCGACCAGGATGACGACCCCGCTGAAGGTGGTGACGGTGGACGGATGCTTGCTGGTCGTGCTGGACAGCAGGAACATGCTGACGCCCACCGAGATCAGCATGGCGGTGAAGTACTCCCAGTATTCGTAGCTCTTGTGCGAGACGATCTTGCCCATGAGCATGACGGGTATGACTTTGGAGGCCTTGGCCAGGACTTGAGTGGGGAAGCTGATGTACTTCAGGGCCTCGTACTGGCACCAGCTGCTCATGATGTTGGAGAGCGAGGCGAAGGAGTACTTGTACATGGGCGCTCCGTGGCGAGGCTGCTTAAACAGGAAGCACCAGAGGCCCGCCACGGTCAGAGCCAGGATACGGTTCATGAAGACCAAGAACTGGGAGTCCTTGAATCTCTCGCCTTCGTCCTCTGGAGTCGTGGCTCCATAGGAACGAGTCATAACCCTCTCCTGCAGGACGCCCCATGTCAGGTACGACACCTGAGAATAGGGAAACAAATTTTAACTTTTCAGAGACACAGTTAAAGGGATATTTGTTACCTTTAATTGTCGGTGCAAGCTATATTTAGAACGGGCAGAGCAGAGCCGTGAGTTTCCCTAATCAAACTCATCAAATACACAATCCAACAACTCCTGTCGGGGGCAGTTTTTCATCAAGCAGTCTTTGTATTTACCTCTAAAACAACTCTGTCTCATAACGTTCTGTTATCATCTCATAGCGTGGTGAATGTGCAGGTCACAACTTGTCCACCAGAGCATTTTGGAGTTGTTGGATTGTGTATTTGATGAGTTTCATGAGGGACACACACCAAGAAGTCCCATTAGCCTCTGTAGCGTAGCTCTGAGCAGCTCGTGGCTCTGCTCCGCCGTTCTAAAAATAGCTTGCACCGACCAAAGACTATAGGGATTATGGCAATGGGCCAATTTGCCAAAATGTTGAACTATCCCTTTAGTGCTTTATATTCCTTAGCAGCCGAAATCTGCTCGAGTATTTCCAGAAGGGTGACATTCTCTTAACTTGCACTTTCCCCTATACACCCACCAATGAAGCAGCGTTTAAAATAGCCACTGAACTGAGAACACGTCAGGCTGTGGATATAATCACACAAAAATTACACAAAACAACTCTACAATCACAAAGAAATGATAGGTATTATAAGGATTAGAGAGGATCCTCACCTGAAGTCCAGCAGCACAAAAGATCAATTTGACGACCTGTCTGACTGACGAGCCTGAATCTCCCTCGTTCCTGGGTGCAGCCGACACGTCATCCAACAGACCTGTTTTGGCCTCGTTGCCAAACACACAGGTTCTTATGATAGGGAAACAAATCCCACTACCTGAAAGTTAAGGAAACATAAAAATGAACTAACCTGATATCAAGGTAGGACAGGTGACAAATGTGTTTTTTTTTTGTTTTCTTTCCAAACCTGTTTCCAAGTAATTGGTGCGCTTGAAGTAGCTAATAAGGAGGTAGCCAGGGATGATGATGGTGGAGTATCCCAGTATGTTGATGAGGAAGCGGAAGAGCCAGACATCGTGCCAGCCTTCCAGTAGCGATTGCTCTTCTGCAGCCACGGTGGAAGGGAGGAGGAGCGACACAAGTGCGGGCCAAACACTAAAGGAGTCGAGCAATAAGATCTATTAGAAAAGACAATTTAATTCCTAATGCTAAACCAATATTTAGCAAGCAAGGGATTTGTGAGTTTGCTTAAGAGAAGGGGTGGCACAACACGTGATCATGACTTCTATGGCTACAGGTGGTGTTTATTCATGGTTATGTTATCTAGCACCTCACTTTAAAACAGACACTTGTGTGAGATGAACAATAATGTCTATTCTGGAAATGTAGGGTTTCATTTTTAACATTAGGTGGCACAAAAAAAGAAAAAAATACAAGGAGCAGAGGCCAGAACAATCAAACCTTTGGTCCCAGGGTGGAGTGTCCCATAAGGTAACACAATAGCATCTTTCTTTAGACCCTTCCTGCCCTCTCTGTAATGCAGGGTTTTTGTTAAAGTCCCTAAGTTTTCAAGCTGTAGCTGACGTGTCCCAGATGAGGTCAACGGGGTTATGTCACTCCCCTAAAGTACACTACACAACTGTATTAACAAACTGAGTATAACCCACCCATGATGAGCAAACCTCCATCTCTACATACGCAACACATTTTGGCTCAGGGTGCAATGTTTCACCTATAGAATCACGTGAAACTAACCCAACCTGTTAAACTGATCATGGAGGACTTGGATAACTTTTCCCAGCCAAACCCATCAAACTCCATTACCAGCGGTAACTCAAGCACACCTGTGATTGAATCTGAGCTCCAAGTGAAAGAGGTGTGGTCCCTGCTATCGTGGCAGTGAGTGTGTATCCCGTTCGGAGCGAGGCCGGGCCTCCTCCCAGGGGGGAGCCGGACTCACACAGAGCCTCTTTGTGTGGGACTCTGCTGTAGCACGGCTAGCCAGTAGCCCACTGCAGCGAGACCTGGGCTCTGAACAGACAGCTTATTACATGAAGGAATGCGCTGTACTGGCCCGGCAGCCAACCCACACCGCAGGCACACACAGAGAGCACTGCCAAAACCTACCTGAGGGCAGAATGAGTGCTTGTGTCCTGTATGAATGTATAACAACAAATAATAAAGGCTTACACTGAAGCAACGGCTCTCCCTTACTTAAAGAAAAAGACAACAACAGCCTTTCATAAAAAAAAACTGTGTAAATATTATCTGGATAAATTAATATATGCTCAGTAAACACAGAGGAAAAGTGAAGGGGAAAACCAAACAATGTGACTCATCATATCCTATAAGGATGTGGAAGATTCAGGCACATTGCCAGTGCAATAACGTACTTTCAAAAGCATGAGGAAAACATAATGATCTCACATATGTTAATATACTTTATGACACGATTGTGATCTTTATAGAAACTTATCAAATATTACCAATTCTTCAGGCAGACATTTATACTTGTGCTATTAAATTCAACATCTGGATGATATGGTGAGATTGACAGGTATCATCATTGTGAACGGAGGGGGCACCATTGTTGACAACACCAGGCATAACAAAGTAATAAATGTGAACTCAAAAACACACAACACACAAACACACAGACAGTATAGCTAAAAGATGTCTTGAACCGGTTCTCGGTAATGAGAGTCAGACATATGATTACATGTAACGTTATGTTCCCACCAACAAATACCTGAATAGGGTTTGACTGGTTTGACATGGATGAATCATCGAACGAGAAAACACATCTGGGTTTTGTTTTGCTTTTTTTAAAACATGTATTTGATATGTAGCGAGAGATAAATGAACAATTACGTAATTAAAACTGGGGAAATACATATTTCATCTCAAAGGGGGTCTTTTAACTTTAGCCGGGGCAGTCTGTTGGTTGTTGTTGTTGTCGACTTGACTTCAAACACACACCGACCCACAAACAACGTTAACTATCGATTAACCGACTTCCCAACACACTAACAATCATCTTTTCCACACTTATAACCAATTATTAGCACGATACGAGGCTCAGTTAGCTCCTCTCGTCTCCATCGTTACCTCCACGGTAGTAGCATTTTCCCTCTCTGTGGCCCGACGCCTGGCGCAGCGCCGACACTCAGACGTCACCGTGGCAACAGCGCATGAAGCCGGACCGCGGAGCCGCCAAGTAACGATGTCGTTTATTTAGAAATGTATTTAGGGCTTGTCTTCTCCAGGACTGGCCGCATTTAGCGGTGCTGTGTCTTCAACTAATCTTCCGATGTGTTCACTACTTGAGCAGGAAAGGCCCCTCTTCTTTGCTCAACTCAACGCCAGAGACAGCGCCCCGCCGGCGGCTCTGCCCCCTGTCGGCCGGGAGGAGGAACTGCAGCGGCAGCAGCGGCGGCAGCGGCAGCGGCAAGAGGCTGATCCAGATGACAGTGTTACCAGCATAATCTACTTCAGAGAGTCAGAGTCATTTATTTGCCATTTGCAGTAAAATCCACATTGGAAAGCACTTGCGAGAGATTCACACTGGACATAGAACATAGGACTGTGAGAACAGACAGAGTAGTAACAGGCTACATAAAACATTAAATAAGATAAGAAGGACACTACCCCCAGAGTGGAAATACAATGTGCAAAACATCTGCCCTAGAAAGATTATGAACAGAGCTTCTTAAAGTGCATGATAGAAAGTACACATGTTTGGCACTATTAAAAAGAAAGAGGTTTAAAAAGCAGAAATAAGAATAATAGATAAATACTTGTGTTTGGCACTCGGCGTGCAGGTTGAGTGTGACAGTGCAGCAGCAGTTAAAGGTTGTTTAGGCTGCGCACAGCACAGGGAAATAAACTATCTGTGAACTGGGAGGTAGAGCATTTAATAGAGTGGTAACAGTACCGTCTATTACTTTAAGCTGATGTAGGCAGGATTTGTTTTAAAAACAAAATATTAACTTTTTGTCTTAAAAAAAAGAAAATTGTGTTTTCCCATGCTATCTGTAAGGAAAGGTCTGTGTGTTTGGGGCGATCACAGTGTTTCTCTATGTCTCTGTATGCAGCAGCCTGAAAAGCCCACAGCTCCCAGTATCTTTGAACAATCAAATCTGTTTTAGAGTAGGGCCGCCCTTCAACCAATCAGGAAACCCCAGACCAGAAAATATTTGATTGGTCAAAGATACTGGGAGCTGTGGGTTTCTTTTCAATGTTTTCTAATATTGCATTATTCTGAGTATTACAGTGCATTAAATACTTTTATTTTAACTATTTTGGGCTGTTTCATTAACTTAAGAACAATGCAACATATTTTTTTAGTCATTATACGTTTTCAAAATGGTTAACTGAAGAATTTCTTCCCTGCTGAAAAAAATGTTGATGCACCATTCTGTGTAATGAGTTATTTCATTTCATTTATTTATTTATTGAATTGGGACAGTGCACATTCATCAACACTGAAGCATTAAGTATCAGTGTAAATGCACCGGACTTAGCACAACTGCTAAATTTCAGCCGCAGTCCCAAGGCAGGTTTCTAGAAAACATAGACGCAGAAGACTTTAAAAACCTTGTGATGACAAGTCATACAATGGACAATTACAAAACAGAACACAGACAGACAATATCAAGGCAAAACAGACACAGACAAACAAAATAAGAACAGACAATTTTAACCCACAGTTAAAGCAGTACTAAAGAACTTTCAGTTTTGGTTGAGTTTGGCGGCGCCTGTGGACCAAAGCGGTAGTGTTTTGCCTGAAGGAAGACTCCACTTCCCATGAACACTAGCGTGAAGCCCTGTAAATATCCTGCATTAAAATTAACAGAAGACATCAAAACTAAGTTTCTGTTTCCAGTGGATCATTTCAAAGTGAAAACACAAACATAATCCATTGCTAAAGTGCCGTTTTGCCTGTTCCCTCCTTGTTGTGACTCGCAAAAGTGAAAGTGAAACTTAAGTGAGAGCAGGGTTCCTACCATGCTCCTCAAAGCTGCTTAGTGCCAGAGAAAGAGATACAGACTCCCTCAGACCACGACAGAGGTGTCATTCAACTTGTTGTAAGTCGATGTATCATCACAAAAGTTATGAAAATATTTTATGAAGGTTGAAAAGTTACTTAGTGCTGGTTTAAGATATATGAGTACATGTCTGATTTGTTTTTAACCAATGTTTGAGATTTTTTTTAAAGAGTAAGTGGTTGTCGCAGTTTCTGATGTGTGGTGGTAACTTGTTCCAGGACTGTGTTCCTCTGACAGATTTTGACAATACTAGTAGTTTAAATGTTATTTAACACTTTTTTATTGTAGTATTTCTATTGTAATTTGAGTAAATGCCTTTTGTAAGTTTTCTACCAATGCTTTAAAGCAATAAACTTAATAGTCTGGTTTGTCTTGCATAAAAGAACATAGGTGACTAATTAATGACCACACATTCTTATATATGTGTGAGTGACTAATAGACCTACACATTACACCCATATATTTCACAGGGTGAACATAGCACTTCCTACAGTATACGATTAATTAATTAATTTAATTTCAATTTATTTTGCCATTATTCGTTGGCATGCTACTGTCTCTATTCCTCCATGGTGCTCCCCTGTCAGAGTGGAAACTCTGACATTCTTGTACAAATGATGTAATTTCCAGCTGTTTTCAAGGGGACACTGGACTCTTCATGGCCTTTATGTGAGAGCAAAAAACTGACTAGATGGTTGAAGGTTTTCAGTTTGGAACAATGGAAAAGATCAAACTGGACAGAAATTAAGGCTTATATGACAGTATTACTTGTGTTGCCTTATTGAAACCATAATCAGGCAAGAACATGTTGCTCCACATTCTTAGTGGTGGTTGAAACTTGCTTATCTAACTCATTATATTCCTATGGAAAAACCAGCGTGACCTATGGTGACTATAATACAGATAGCATTAGGATTTCCCAGATCGGAGGCTCAATGGGGAAGTAGGTATAGTTTCACAGCCCTGTTCCAGCAGAGTCGGTTTGTTTGTTTACTGTACTGCTGCCACAGTGATTGATGCACCGTACTGTCACACCCTGACGTTACCGTTGGCATGAGCAGGAAAAAGCTCTTCTGAAGCTCATATTCTGGCTGATATCCATATATGAACAAGGAGTGAGGGCATATTATTCAACCTGTCTTGCTGTGGGTGTGGGGGGAGGGTGTTTATCAAAGAGATACGGCTGAGTGGAATTTCCAGTCACTCGGCAGTCATTGTATTAGTCTGGCCATCAGGAGGAAGCCACTTACAAGAAAACAAAAGATACATCTTTTTTTTTTTTAAATGCAGCTGACAGGAAGCAAAGAAAAGAAGTGGGTTGGTGTCATGAGAGAGCTTCGTTGTGAAGTTTGCTCACTTTTTGATCAGCATTTGCATTTTGCGCTGGATTCTGGCCAGTCACTCGATTCACAGTAACAACGTCCATTATGCAGATCGCGGTTTGTTATCTTCAGTCTGGACGTGTTCAAATATCATACACAACTCTGATGCTGCCGGTAAACGGCTCCTGTTTACCAGGAAATATACACAGAATACAGTTTTGTATAGTTTTTGTGCATTTTATTACAAAATAAAGGAAATGCTTACGTTAACTAGATAAGCAAAGTAATTACACACCAAAGATCAGATTTCTGCAGACGAGGGCTACAATAAGATAAATAGAGAAACCTGTTTCACAAAGATCCTAAAAGATCAAAGATGAAGCTGCATTCTTGTGTTTTGTTGCAGATAGTAGAGTTGGATTAACAGTTTTCTAAGGAAAAAGCAAGGGTCTGATTAGTTTGTCTTCTCTGGAAGGCAGGTGTCGTCCTGATAGCGTTTTTTTTTTCTTCTTTTTTTCCAATTTCCTGCCTATGACTGTTTTCCTCAACAAAGAAAGGCCTCCTTATGGATGTGATGAAAAGCCACAGCTCCAGAGTTTAAAGCACAGAAACACGTCGTATTTCCATTACAACAAAAAAGCAGTCATAGTCCTAATAAAGTTTGAAGAACTTTGAAACAAAGTAATTTGCATGTTCCTTCTCTAGTAAAACTAGATTAAAATGACGAAGAGGTAGAATTTTTTTTATATGGACACTGAACATGCTGATAAATTGTTTGGTGCTCACAGTGAGGTGTTTACACCCCTCCAGAGGCTTATGAAAAGGAGCAAAACAAGTGAACCAATGACTCAGACACCGATTTGTCCTGTTCGATTTTAAGCAGAATCACTCTTTGTCAGAGAGTTGGATTTATACGGTGCGCATATTTGTCTAAAACAATAGATAAATATAGATCAAATCAGAGTGCACTACAAATACAGGCACTATTCAATGAAAACCTCAGCGCAAATACAGCCATTTCAAATCAATTCCAGCCGCGGTGAAGCTCCAGACAATTTCAATACCCTTGTTCAGCCTACGATTCAGCTCAGAACTTCACACTGACCACAGACCTCCCAGAGATCTGGATGTCATCAAAAGGAAATAGAGCCAGAATCTGAAAGACAAGGAAACAAAATGTTGAACTTTAATCAGTGCCTTCTCTTCTAATGAGTAATTGCTGTCCTTGCAAAATGAAAGGAAAAGCAACACATTATATATGACACTCTGTCTGTGGCACTTAGCCTCAAGCCATTTCTTTCAACTGGATCCATAAATCCTTATAATTACTTACAAATAATTTTTCTTTCTTTTTCTTTTTTAAGAAACGGCTCACTAACCCCTGAAACAGTCGGGCACTATTTTTTTTTAGCAAACATTACTCAGACTGAAGTAAATGGTGGATTTGTTGAGGACTATATGCGGATTAATACACAATTGATGCTGTAGTGAGTTTTAACTGCAGTAGAACAATATATATATACACGTCATCGACTTTTCACTGATATTAATAACAACAACAACAATAACTTACATCATCATTGCCGTCGGCCAGATCCAACGCCGTCTCGTCCTCCATGTTTCGCAGCATCGTGTCGGCACCAGACTGGCAGAGGAGGTTGGCGATGTCGGCGTCCTGCCTCCCCACGGCCAGATGCAGGGGCGTGCAGCCGTTGAACATGGCCGCATCCACGTTGGCCCCTCGGCTGATCAGAAGACCCACCGATGTGATGTCATGCAGCTCCACAGCGAGGTGAAGAGCCGTTTTCCCGCTGGTTCCTTCCTAAAAAGGTTGTAGATGGACAAAAAAAAACAATGAGAGGGACTCTAAATAAAACCAGAGCTGCAGAAATGGGACAATAATATAATGTAGGTCAATTTATTTTTAATAATTTGGTATTTTTCTCATTTTAAATATACTTTTACCACTTAGCATTCTGCAAACATAATAATAACAATATTCTAAATAATGATAATAACAACAATAATTCAATCCACCACATGTCAGGCAGAGCGGTATTTGAGGCCGGTGACTTAAACTGAGAGGAATGTCTGGGCTAGTTTTGGGACCGTCCACCATGTCCCCTTCCTTCAATAGAAAGTTAAGAGGGTCTGGCCCGTCCTGCGTTATCGTATCTCATATCTAATTATGTCTCCCTGAATCCTGCAGGACACACTGAGCTCAGCTTATATCACTATCAGCGTTGCACAGGTGCAGCGGATTTTTTAGGCGTGAACACAACATCGGAGCAGGAGCGGTAAACAGAGTCTGAAAGGGATAAGTGTGATTATAAATACTGGACACATTGCTGGGTGTAATGAAGCACGCTGCAGGGGAAACCCTACGCAGACAGACACTCACTGCACTTCCCTCTGATATGCTGCTTCACTCTTGTGACAAACTGAAACGTATTTAAAAGGTTGTTTTACACCTGTTATTATAAAATGAGGAGCGGCTCGACGGACTAACCTGGATATTCAGGTCTGCTCCCTTTTTCATCAGGAGCTTCATGATCTGATGTTGTCTGTTCAGAGCAGCCAAATGGAGACAGGCAAGACCTGCAAGTAACACAACGTGTGGGTTCATTTCCAGGTCAGATGTGAATAAGAGATGCATTGAAAAAAATCATGTTTTTCCAAATGACAAACTGACACCAGGGGAGTAATTCTTCCCATCTCTGCTAATCTTACGGATATTTTCTCTCTATCTACTGCACTGCCATGGCAACTGCTATTTCTTCTGTTCCAAAATGAAGCAAGATACACATTTCCTTTTCCTTTACTGCTGTATTGGTTGAGCAATGCAAAGCTGATTAATGATTTACTTTGTGCAACATTAAAGATGAGGCTTGGACTTGTTATATTTGGACAGTGCAGAAAAAATCTGACTTGCATAAGTTCGGTGTCAGCAGGACCCACGGAAAAATAATTCACACAGATGATGAACTTAGACACCTCATACAGTAACAACAATAACAAGCTGTTGGCGGCTGCAGCGGAGAGAGGTTTCCTCACCTCTCCAGTTCTGGGTCTCCAGGACCGGCGCCAGCTTGCTGGGGGACACGTCTTTGGTCATCTCCCTGGCACACTCGGTCTGTCCGTGCTGACACGCCACGTGCAGCGCCGTGTTCCCGTCCTGGTCCTGCAGCTCCAGACTCGCCCCCTTCTCCACCAGGCTCCTCACCACGTTCGTCAGGTTCAGATAGGTGGCCAGGTGCAAGGGGCTCTGAGGACCACAGAAAGAAGAAGGATGCGTCATGCAAACAGACCTGCGTGTTTCGGGAAATTTTATTGTTGAGGAAATGTGGGGATTTGATGATTGTTCAAAAAAAACAACTGAAAAGACCTTTTGCACATGATGCAATAATAGAAATAGATGGTATGTTTTGTCCTTCATCTCTGCTACTTCCTGTATTTCTTAGAGCAACTCCCACACATACAGGCCTGTACCTGTTGCATTCAGCTGTCAGATACACCTCACAGACTCCATACCAAAACTTATCTCATAGTTGCACTGACTGCGCTGTGGTGCAAGATGCAAACAGGGGTGCAGAGATGCATCATCAACGGGTGCTTGTTTTGAATCAGTTTGCAAATGTCTGAGGTTTCTTTTTGATCCTTTACGGGGTAAACAAGAACTTGTTCTTGGCAATGTCTCCAGAGACGAGGTCTTAGAATGACTACTGAGAGGAAATTAGGCAACCAGAGAACCAGAGTGGACTCTGAAAGAGCGCAGGGGCCAACTGAGTCACTGGTGCGAAGTGCTGACTCTCGACTTCAAGATGTTTCTGTATGACACCGTGTGACGGCTCGCTCTGACTTCACTTTGGTTTTCTTACGCGAGCGGCTCTCTGGTCTGACATCTTGAATAACTGGAACAATTCCTCCACCCACATCCACACAAGGATACACTCCACAGCTCCCTGTGGTTCTATTTCTACAGGAGGTAGAGGAGGGGAGTTTCCACTCTAAGTCCCCTATGAGCTAACACAGGAACCACCCACAGTGACGTCCCAGAGAGAGAGAGAGAGAGAGAGGACAGGCTGCAAATAAAGAGGAACAACCGTTCTCTGGAAGTAACAGAGATATATATAATGCCACAGTTTCCACAATCAAGATACTGATAATGAGGAAGTCGTTGTGGATTGAAAAATTCCAGCTGAAGCTGCAGCGTCCGCCTGTAGTGAATTTTCTTTTTACCTGGTATAAATTGTTTTGGATGTCCAGGACTCCTTTGGGGAATAGCTCTATCAAGTGCTGAGTGATGTCATCGTCTTCATGGATGATTGCTAAGTGCAGGAATCTACAAGAGCAGCAAAGACAAAAACAAAAAAAACAACATATTTCTTCATTATGCTTGCTGAAGCTTGTAGAAATGCTTTTACTTATATTGAGCAATTGATAATAAAAAAAAACTGTACAATTGAGTAGTGGAGGAAGAAAAATGTATTTCGACATGAGAGAAAATGTTGCACAATTTTCCTCAGTATTAATTTCTAGCGTCTACCTCGAAATGTTACACTCAGTGGGTGGCAAGACTTGAGTTTTTGGGATATTGATCGATGTGGATTTTTTTTGGTTGTTGTTGTTTTTTCAATAATGATAGCACTGTGAGCTGTTGGGGTTGGAGCGTGAATCAGTAGGCACATCTTTGTAGGCTCTAGTGAAAACATTTAAAGCAAATGACGAAACAAAACAAACACACTAACCTCAAAACCTGAGTGGGAAGTTGTTGCAATCAAATGTGTGCTAAAAAGCAGGAAATGGAACCGAGCACTTGTGCTTAATATAGACCGACCTTGAACGACACAGAGAGAGAGAGAGAGGGTCTCTCTACTGTAAAAAAAAAAAAAGCTGCAGATGGATTCAAATCAAAGTGGGGATCTAAACAGTTTTTGCAATCTCAAAAGTTATGAGTGCAAATTTTGAAATTCAGCGTCCGTCTGTAAATCAAACGCCGACACAAAAGACACTGTACGTTGCTGTTGTCTCTTAAAAGATCAGAAGTGATGATGTTCATCTTCTTTCAAGTGTAAATGTCATTCCACCAGAGGTTTGGTGTCACAGTCTGACACAGACAGACATGTGGGATCAAAAGTTCAAACTAAAATTTCACTGCAGACCATTCATTCAGCTTTCTGCTTTGAACAAGGACAGCTTCACATTTCCTGCTAAACGCTGCACATGTTAGTGTCATTTGTGCCAGACGCCGTGTAGCTCGGCTTGGTTCAAATGTTTAAATATTGTCATTATGTCATTTTCCATCAGATTCCACAGGACGAAGCACTTAATCATTACCAAAAGATTACTAAATACACACCGGTACGGGACCTCATTGATTAAATGTATGTTTGCAATGACTGTGCAATGGTTGACATATTACTGGTCCTCTTTTAACTGGTTGATTAATAATACCTATACTGTATATCTCATGTTATTAATATTTTATTTGTGATTTTTCACACCCAGAAAAAAATCTAGGTGCATACAATTAATGAAACTACATTATATACGCCTTAAAGCACAGTAAATTTGCTTCTAATCAATCTAAATGTTTCATATTTCGCTGGAATTTGTACCCGCAGTGGGGTTGACATGAGACAACTTGCAACATGACTCATCCCTGCTGTGTTGCAAACATTACCATCAAGATAAAGGTGACTATATTTTCTTTTTTTTTTTGCTAAATGTTTCAAGTAAACAAGTTAAATAACCTTTTCTATGTAAGTGGTTGGGCAACATCTCCGACATGGCATGGTGTTTTGTAAAAAGATAAAATGGAGAACTGGTCATAACACAGCAGCAGGGCACAGGATTACAAAACATTATATGAAGCAACATTACCATTTGAGATTTTCCAGGGGAAAACATGAAATATTAGTTGGGTCAAGCAGATGACACTCTGCTGTTGTTTCCTCTGTGAAATCACAATAAACTGCATGTCTGTGGTTTTCCCACAGTTTTCCAGACAAAAAAAGGAATCTGAATATGTGATTATGGAAAAATGTATTGGCCATTTTCCACTATATTGTAAAAGAGGGTGCCTAAATCCAAATTTGAAACAACTATAAAACTGGGGGAAAAAGCTGAACCAATAGAAAGAGAGCTCTCACTAAAATATTTAAAATGGAAATGAATCCATCAGTAAATGACTCCAATATTTGCTATAAATGATAGCATAATGCATCAGACAGAAAAGTACCTCGATACACTGCCAAATCTATTTTCTGCCCCACGCATTTTTAGTGTCTGCAGGCTAATGGATCTCTAACACTTAATCAAAACGGTGAGCAAACATGTTAGTGTGAATGGGACTTCCTGGTTTGAGTAAGGCTTGAATGAATAAGAGCTAAAAAAAAATCCCATGGGGAGGGGGGGAGAAGTAATGTTTCTCATGAATGTTTCTCTCTCAGTCTAAGCAGAGCGGTGTGTTTCAGGTGTGTGTGTGTTTTTTTTTCCCTCTCTCAGGTGTCTATAGTTAGGGCGTGAGAATGAAACCATGTGTCCCCAAAAATTCATCAAGCGGAAATGAAAAGAGGTCAGAGACACAACAACACTTGTGCAGCAGCACACGGCTGTGAGTCTGCATCAGCCGCTCGTGTACAGCAGGAGTCATTAACAAAGAAGACTGATGACATGGCAACAATAGATGAGATGAGTGGGTCACAGACGAAGTTTCTTGCATGGGCTGGTGGTGGAGCCGTGTGTGGAGGACGGGGTGTTTGGGTTGTGTGCAGTTTCCTTGACTCAAAGTGAGAAATGAACAGAAGCGCAAAAAGAAAAAAGAAAAAAAAAAACTACTGGCAGGTAACCAACCAGGTTTTACTCAGATGTCTGGTTTTGGTTTGGAAATGTAAAAATAGCAAAGACAACAGCAGCAGCAGCAGCAGCAGCAGCAGCAGTGTGTGTGAACTGTGGGATCCTGCACTTATAAAGCCAGCATGCTATCCTGATCAACAAGTTTCTTGGATCAAACAGCAGCAGGCCACACACTGCCGCCTCATAGCATGTGCTTTGTCTGTGCTGCTGCATGGGGAAGTCCAGGCCTATCTGTTTCACTTCTGTTTTTCTGGCTGAGAGACGCCTCACAGGAGTCCATCCACATTCATGACACGGACCAAAGTTCATTAAAATCGGAGGCTGCAGTATCACACAGTCATGAAATCCCCCTTCAAAACCCAGAATCATGGGGAGGGGGAATAAAAAAATCAATTCAGTGTGACCTCCTACCAACTGCCACCGATGAGTGGTTGCTTTAAGTTCATCATCTTCAGTGGAATAAAAATTAAAAAAGGTTTATCTGCAGATAATCAATCGGAAACTACTTTGATAATTCGATAATCTGCTCATCACTGAGAACCGGTTTCATGTTGCTCTCTTGTTCCACCCCACTGAAACATAACACAATGCTGCTTTTAACTCATTGCAATTTGAATATCTTTGGATTTCAGGCCAAATGTAGCTATACATTTAGAGATGTGGCTTTGAACTTTGGGAACTTATGACTGATGCTTTTTCTCCCTTTTACTTTTTTATCTAGCCTCTTGAAAGGATCAACAGATTTAGCAGTGATTAATCACTCTAGTCGCAGCTCAAACCAACAGAGCTGCTGATGTAAACCCCCTCATCACCACCTGGGTGCTGACAGACTGTGGTAACTACAGTTAGTACAGTTATTTCACAGGAGCTAATGTAAAAAAAAAAAAAAAAAAAACATGTGGTAGCTAAATTGAGAACTGAATTTAACCCCATTTTCTTACTTTTCCTGGATAAATGGATAAAATGCATCCACCAACGTGCAGCACAGACATGGTTTGTTAATGAGAAATGATGAGGATAGTAAAAAAAAATACTGTAAAAAACCTACGTGTCTCCCTCTTCAGTAATAGTTGTGAGCAAGTTCTCCTCCTGATCGGACAGTTCAGAGTTGTCTGTTGTCTGCTCGGACTCCTGGCCGCTGGACAGCGTGCAGCTCTCCACCAGCTCCGTCAGACTCTCCCCCGTGATGGACGAGGAGCCGTAGGCTGAGTCCAGCCGCTCCTCCCCGGCGGCGGAGAACTTCTCCCGGGGCCCGCCGAGGTCTGCGGCGCCGGCGGAGTCCCGGGGCTGCTCCTCCGACTTCAGTATGGAGCGGTACGAGTCGATGCCCGAGTCTGTGCGGTTCTCCCCGGCGAAGTCCAGCAGCTCGTGTTTGCTGCAGTCGTCCGACGACATGGTGGTGGTGGAGCCGCTGCTGCTGCTGCTGCTGCTGCTGCTGCTGCTGCTGGTGGTGCGGGTGGCCTCGCTGGGTTTCCCCCTCCCCTCCTTCCCAGAGGACTTTTTAGGGGCTTAGTAGTCGTCGCGGTTGTTGTTGTTGCTGTCGCCGCCGCTGCTCGGTGCTCGGTGATGTGACCGGACAGGCTGCTGACACCCGAGGAAACCACCGCTCCTTTGTGAAACCGGAGAGCGTTTCATTCCACTAACCGATAACACATTAACCATTCAGCAACAGGCATCCTGCTTCTTTAATTAATTAAAGAAAAAGAAAAAAACGATTATAAACAAAAAGTTTTAAAACATGGCACGGTCATCACAAACGCGAAGTAATAGGTTTAAAAAAAAAAGAGCACCAAAAAAAGAAAGAAAGAGTTGTAACGGCGGCTCGTCGTCTAAATATCCGGTAACAGCGTGAGCTCCAGGCTGAGGGCATATGAGCAATGAAAGGTAATAAGGGGAAGAGCTGACATCTGAAAGGGTAAGCTGTTTTTGTCAAGCGGGGGAATCCCCAGAGCGCGTGAACGAACACACACACACACATGCGCGCACGCATGCATGCACGCGCACACACGCACGTGCACTAAAGGCTGCCAACTGGTTAAAAGCGGAAGTGATGCCATTTTCAAAATAAAAGTGATATACTAATGTCGGTAAACCATCCACACCCTTTTTGTTTTTGTGCCATAACCTGGTTCCTAAAAATAACCTCTAGTTATTACATATGTGAGAGTGAATGACGTCCATTCATTTTCTTCAGCTACCTTTGGTGGCTTTACTTTACATTTTTACAGTGATTCTACTGTATTTTTAAGTCTGTCTAACCCATAGTACTAGTAGGCTACCAAGTTCAGTTTTCTTGTAAATGAATAGTTATATTTTGTGTCACCGACCCTGAGTTTCAGTTTCTTCTTACAAGAAAGCGTCTTTTTTAAATGTGAAACAAAGATTATTTTACAGGCGACTTTTAACAAGATATGTTGACTATTCATTTTGCCGTAATTTGGCATGACATAATATTTACAGTTAGTGTCACTAATCAACATACTTTATGCATTATTGTGTATGACCAACCCAATGTATATCCTCCTCCTGCATAGAAAAAGCAAAGCAGATCTCTAATGCAATTTCAATACACAAAAAACATGCAAAGAAACTTGTTCATTCTGTGTGTTAATGAAAATGCAAAGAAAACTGGGATCACAAACTATACAACAATAACTGCAAACCATAATTATATCCATTATACTTAATCAAAGGAAGACAATGTGAAATTAAAAGAAACAGAGATTTGCTCACCTTATAGTTTCGGTGTGACTGTTGTCGCTGTCTTTTGGTTTGCAATTCTCCTTTTTTTCTGAACTTCATTTTTACTGTAATGGACATTTTGTTCAAGGCTGTATCAGATCTGAACAGATGACTGAAATGATCCTCCTGAGACCTCAGACTCAAGACCTCAGTGCCTCTAAAATCTGAGCACTACTTGAACTGTGTAACATCACATCTTTATTAATAATGTTTGTCAGAATTTTATTATTACAGTCTTATCAAGACTCTGTTTCCATACAATATTGTTCTAACATTGATAGATATGAACTCAACAACTCAAGTTTTATGTTCAGCAAATATATAAATAATACATGGTTTGTAGTTAAAGAGCTAAAATATGCAAGTGCACAGAAAATCAGTTGCAAGTCTTTCACATCAATGAATGCATGAATGACTGAATCATCTTTTTAAAAAATAATTTAAAAAAAGATCAGGACATTTTGATGCACATGCTGCATAAGTAAAGTGCTTTGCCTCTGTGCAGCCGTGCATGGTCAACATATAGTCTTATTTATATTTTTAGCATTTAGGGATTTTACCAAGGCAGAAGTTGAGACTTACTTTTAACAAGTAAGTCAAGTCTCATGGCAGCAATGTTCAAGCCCTTGTTTTGTGACTAATGTTGACGAAAATACCACAACAAGCTTTCTTTAACGCCCCTTTTGCTACACTTCACTCCTCAGTAACACACTTTCAACAGACAGGAGTTTTATTTCTAAAGTCACCACAGGAAGTCTTGTTCCAGGAAGGAACCTCAGACACATAATTATTCATGGGATTTTTGGCCTTTGTCTGAGAAGCACATCCTGGTGCTGATTCATAAATATTTGACTAATCAAAATTTAACTTTGGCACTGAATAATCACTGGTGCTGTGGACTCACGTGTAAGAGCACTCACTGTTTTCACTCTGCAGCACTTCACATTGGAAATAACATAACACCACAGTGGTTGTTTTACATACTGTTGTGGCAGCTCCAGTGTCTTTCCATTGACATTTTGAGGCAATAACTTTATTTATATCAGTCAATAAGGGGTAAAATACCCCTATTTGTTCAGGATTGTCTGTCTCAGACCAAGGCCTTTAAAAAGCACTTTAATACTGACCTCTCAGAAATTCAGGAGTTACCCAGCTGCTATCACTTCTTATTTCCCTGTTCTATTTTGGAGGATGCTTGTTGTGGTTTGGCCTTTAGAGGGCTCACTCACACAGCTACCGCTCTCTGCTTGGAGAGAAGCAGAATAGCAGATTCATCATAAAATACAGTCAAACAATAGTGACCGTCAGACTGACAGAAACCGTCACCGCTGCCATCTGTTTTCATGTCATTTTACTGTTATGTTTACTTATTTCATTCTGTGCCAGTAGTCCGGTCCAATGTCCATACTGTGGGTTATGATAAACAGGGGCCTGTGTGCCAGAACTGTACGGTAAATGCTCCTCGTTTAAACAGAGTTTGTTTACAGAGGGAGAAATGGGAAGAATGTAAAATATTCCTTTACACACCCTTAATCCTATTATCATGTGTTATTTAAAAAAATGTTATGGCTACATCACCTTTGACCTCCTCACAGCAAACTCTTTAAAGCTGCGCCAACTGTTTCCACTTGTCCCTCCAGCCATATAAGGATCACATCAGCCAGATAAACAATAAATTGGATCATATTTCAAAACTTCACTGCAGCCTTTTATTGCAGGAAGTTAGGCCTTTTGTGTGACTGATTGATTAATTTCCAATATGCAATTTTTTCATTATGTGATGCGCAAAATTCGACCTAGATAACCTGAACCGAGAGTTTAAATGAGTCTCTAGGTTTGTTCGTTGCAGTTTGTAAACACCACATTTGGGCAGCAGTTGTCAGGACTGACCCATGTTCTGCTGCTGTTCACATTGAATCCTTCTGCACTTTGGCCTTCAAAGTTCTCGTTTGAATCTTTGCTACCACCAAGATAGCGACAGAACACCATCAAGCCGGGACAAATGGCAGAAGTGAAGAAAAAGAAATACAATACATACCTGCCCATAACCTCAGAGCTGCCGCCCTCGTACTTGGGCCTGACGCTCCAGCACCTCACCCGGACTGTAGGAGCCATAATTTATAAATGTAGAAAGAGATTGAGATTAAGATTGAATTTCATTATTGTGTGTCCTATTATCTATAGTGCAGAGTTTGAGGGAGATTACGTCACAGACGGCCTCAGTTGGACGTGAGAGCGGTGAAGCAGTGATGAATGTAAATTATCAATCAATTTGTTTATTTCGGGCATGTCAATTTAAATCATCATCATCACACTTCATCATCAAATAATACAATACATGGCCGAAAGGGAATTGATTTCTCTTGAAGATTTCTCTTGAAGTAAACTTTTGTTTTTTAAACGGATACATCTCGTCATTCATTCTTGTACGAAACCCTGCCTTTCATGCCTCTCACGTGGCTTTGACACCACGAAAGAAAGCCACAACACGGACTATATTTCTTTTTCTTTGCTGGTAAGTGTGTATCTGCCATTTTTGTTATGTTTTATTTAAAGCCCACGTTGCCGAACCCCCAACTTTACCTGCACTCCGTCATTGACCAGGAAAAACACACCGACTCCCCACTCAGAAATGTCCTGACTACACCAAAACATCAAAATACAGACAGAGGTACCACCACACAGGAGTTAAAGAAGGGAATTCCTACAGACTCTACCTTTAAGATAAGTGTTTGCTGCCAAAATCAATGCATTTATAAACTACATTTGTGTTAATAGAAATATCTTAACACTGCTGTTGGGTAAGAGACAATAAATGCTTTAAAAAATTATGTTCATAACAAAATGGAAATGTGTTTATGATTTCACTAACCTGAAGTGGCCAATGAATGTCTCACTAAAAGAAAAACATCAACATTAATCTCATCAGCCACTTATACAATCTCCCATAGGCCCTGAGTAGTGGTAATTCTTTTTATTGTGCTTTTAAAACTGAAAGCAATAATGTTTTGTCATAATGTCATAATAAATAATACATAAACTATGTCCTCATAAATGTCCCACGGTCTCCAACAAAATATGAGCACCATTAAAAAGAACAGAATATTGCATTACATTGTTTTTCCATGTTTAGTTCACAGAGGGGATTTTATGTTGTGTTTCAATCTATTTTAAAAAAGTAAATAAAGGAGATGTTTACCTGAATGGTTCTCTTTAATCATCACTATTGATTATACTAATACTATTACAGCCTCTTCAAGAATATAATAATCTCTTGGTGCATAGAGACAAGGTCATGCAGCTAATGGGATGCAGGGGGGTGGGTTCCCGTGTGCAGCACCGCCTCTGTAGTGTGCTGTTGTGTTTTTACTTGGACTGGGATGTATGTGCGTGTGTGAGAGAGAGAGAGTGAGAGAGTGAGAGAGTGATATTTACATTGTTGTGTCGGGGTGGCTGCTCACACGTGCCGCTCGCTGCCTGTTGTCTTTGTCCTGCTTCACAGCTCCGCTGGCTGCCATGGGCACTGCCTACAGGGAGAGGAGCTGTCTGCCCGCCTATGCCATTTCCTAACATTGCATCCCTTGCAGCAAGTCTTCTTCTTCTTCTTCATCATCATCGGCAGCATCTAGGCTTCGCATCTCGGGAGGAGTCTCCTCAGTCTATCCTCATTCTTGCGAGGCACAATGAGCGGCTTCCCGTAGGCGAGAGCCGGCGACGTCTGCCCACCTGGAAGAGACGCTGCTGGGAGGGAGGATGGTGCGTCTTTTTGAGCGGCTGCATTTGTGGGCTCCGACTAGTGAACCGGTTTCCTTTGGATGATGCGCAAATGGGGTGTTAGTGCTTCAGTGTGATTTGGAAATCCCCCCTCCCGACTCCCCTCCCTGCCCTGCTCTCCCCCCATCCCCATCCCCATCCCAACAGGAGATCCATGCACCGTCTTCTTCATCATCATGTCCCCAGCATCGGCTGCAACGGCCAGTGAAAGCAGCCCCACCACCGCCACCGCCACCGCCACCGCCACCAACACCACCACCACCGTCCCCGAGGAGGAGTCTGACAGCCCCCGAGAGGAGGTAAGGAAACACGGTGTGCAGCGTGGAGGCCAGTTTTCAGTTTCCTCACCTCAGTGCATGTGGGACAAACACAGCCCCTAATTAAGGTCAGGTAGCTTTATCATTGAAAACACAGATTCCCAATTATCTGTGTTATTATAATCAGATTCTGCAGAGTCCTGTGGTTTAACTAGTTTGTACTCAGACTGTGCGTGCACATGCATGGATGTCATGTTTGTCTCACTACCCCCCAGACAAGTAGTTTCCAAAATGGGGTTCAGGGATCTCATGTGGGTCCTGGAAAAGCTCCAAGGAGGTCGTCAGGAGAGTGAAACACTCTTTTATCACTGTGACTGTTTCAACCAGAGCGTGTGAGAACGGGCTGCTGTGTTCAGATATTTCCCCACAGTTATTTTCCCCACAAAGAAAACTCCTCACAGGTACTGAATCTGTGTGGGGGTGTTACAGAGAAACCACTGAAACAGATGGGTTTTTTGTTTGTTTGTTTATTATTGCTTGAGTAAGAAATGTCTTTATTAATCATTAGTTTTTATTCTCCTGTCCCAGTGTAGACTTTCCCTTACCAACACACATGTTGGACAAGTTACATGTCCATTACACAAGAGGGTTTTTATGTAACCTAGCTCTAGCTGTTCTTATTATGTCAAGGGAAAGTGTCCATGAGTGCAAGAGGCACTTACTTAAAGGCACCACAGTGGTCCCATAAACCGTGACGCTTCTCAACTCTTCAAGGTTCAGAAATATTGAGCACATTTATTTACCGGAACCGGCTGTTTTATGGATTGTATACATCCTAACACATCATCTTTTTTTCTGTCTTTCTTTAAAAAAATCTAATACCACTTGTTTTTAATAGATATTTAGATATGTTCACTTGTAAGTGCTCATATATTGTAGGTTATATGATCTGTTTATTGTTCCTTTTTCAAGCCCTTATGCAAATACTTTGTATTCGAGTGTAAAAGGACAACGACATAGGGCTGCACACAACACAACACAACACAACCAAAAATAATATCACAGCCTGCAGCTGACTTAACTTCAGAGGCTTTTTATACCATATTCGCGTAATCACAATTGCTCCATTTCAGAGGGAGGATTTTACATCCAGGAGGAAAGGAAATATAAAATCACATTGTTACAATATCATTTTTCGTTTGTGTAGCACCCCTTTACTGCAAATGGTTGTAGTAATGGAGTTAACTAATAATAATGTTGACTAGTGACACCAGACAGATTAATTTGTCTGCCATCCTGAATGACAGATATGCAGCAGCCTCTATACCCCCATCATGCATAATAAGATGTCCTTCTTGTTAACCAGACAGGCCAGAGGAATTTTTCTTTGTCTAATGTGTTAAAGGTGTCAACACCACTGTGTTCACGTGATGAGTCACGTTTCTGCTATGCACAGGCCAAATGAATATCTCTGTTATCATCACAAGAACAGCCTTTTCAAATGAAATGTCACATGCTGCAATAAACTGATATTAATGATCTTATTAGCCGCTAACCAGCTGTCCCTGAATCATCCGTCAGTTCTCCTTTTAACATTTTTTGAAGGAAAAACAATTTAAATGCAATGTTTATAATATGCAATATACATGCCTGCACGTCTCTGTTGCTTCAAGGTTACATTTGCTTTCATTTAAATGCACATTTTTAATAAAAGAAAGCCACAACACGCTGGTTGTTTTGCTTTCCATTTAAATGAAGGCATGTTTTTGTTTTGACTGTTCCCCATGCAGAACATTTCCTGCTTCACAACTGTTCGTCATTACTCCTGCTGCTTAAACAGAGGCTATAAAATGTAACGCGAGCCACAAAGTATGTCATGTTGTATTGATTATAGTTGTCAAGCCTGCACAGGATGCGAGCGAGTAAATAAATACTCCTCCTGCAGCAGGTTCATCTCAAAGGGGAATTTCGGTGTTAATCCCTCTCGCACCGTGGGGTGTAGCCTTGGGTTGGTAAGGGACTTGGAGGATCATGTGACTAAGGTGGTGGAGGATAATTATGGAGGAGGAACATCTATTATTCACGCTCGTCTGTCACTTGTGAAGCCACAGAGCTGACATGTTGGATTCAATACATCAATGCAGTGATGCTGGTTGTGTGACTGTTGTGGTCACTCATATGTAGGGGCTGACCTATGGGTGTGATAGACAGGAAGATAACCTTTTTTTTTTTATTGAATCAATGGTAGAGTGCAATCAAAAGTGTTTCACAGCTTTACACAGCAGCTTCTGCCTCAGTGTGATGTGTTATGCAAATTTTTTTTGAATGAATTTTGTTATAATCCATCTCTCCGGGGGGTTTTGAATCCATGCCAGGTTTGTGTAGCAGTGTTCCCAAAAGGCGTGACTAGCTCCCGATGCAGGCGGTGGGGCTTGCTGTGCTGCCCGAGGTGATAAAAGATGGCACCAGGCAGCATTATGCTGCCAGAGTCAAACAACCGCTGTTTTCTGGCTGGCTTGACATTAAATGTTGGGTCTACCCCTCCGAATATTTCCACCCTCTTACTCATTTCTTTAACGCTCAGATATGATATTTATATAAAAGCAGATAGCGCTGCGATGTGCACGCCCACACACCAGTCAAACAGAAGGTCTGTTTACTGACAACAATCTATATGCTCAACATCAGACTTTTGCACAAATCAGATAATTTTTTTCCTTTTCTTGAATTTGATGACAAATGTGGGTGAATCTTTTGATCATAACAAGCAGAGACGAAGACTTGAGCAATCTCCTCGCAGCTCATGCATAAACTATGCAAAAGCACTTACAATGCAGAAAATTTAGTTTAATATTTTATATGTGGGAGCCACTGCTTTTTTAACTTTATACAAAACAGGTTTTTAGGTCAAACTTAACTTCAACAACTGTATTACAATGTTGTGTTCAAAATGTTGATTGAATTCATCAGTAATGTTGTTTTCTCATCTTGCAGCAGCGGCCCCAGAAACAGTCCCTGACTAAATCCTTGTGTCAGGAAACCCATTGGAAATGCCTGCTGCTGTCCCTGCTGATGTACGGCTGTGTCGGGGTGATGGCCTGGTGCCAGGTGACCAAGGTCACGCGCCTCTCCTTCGACAGCGCTTACAAGGGAAAGTCCATGATGTACCACGACAGCCCCTGCTCCAACGGCTACATCTACATCCCGCTGGCCTTCCTGGTCATGCTCTACGTGGTCTACCTGGTGGAGTGCTGGCACTGCTACACCAGGAACGAGCTGCAGTACAAGGTGGACGTGGACACCGTGGCCGAGCGGCTCCAGCGAATGCAGCAGGCGACGCCGTGCATCTGGTGGAAGGCCATCAGCTACCATTACGTCAGGAGGACGCGGCAGGTGACGCGCTACCGTAACGGAGATGCGTACACCACCACGCAGGTGTACCACGAGCGAGTCAACACCCACGTGGCCGAGGCGGAGTTCGACTACGGGAACTGCGGGGTTAAGGACATCTCAAAGCACCTGCTGGGCCTGGAGGGCTTCCCCATCACCAGGCTGAGGTTCACTAAGTGCTTTAGCTTTGCGAGCGTGGAGTCAGAGAACTCCTATCTAACCCAGCGGGCCCGGTTCTTCACGGAGAACGAAGGTCAGGACGACTACATGGAGGCTCGTGAGGGAATGCATCTGAAGAATGTAGACTTTAAAGAGTATATGATTGCCTTTTCTGACCCCAATCACCTTCCCTGGTACGCAACTAACTCCAGTTTTTGGGTGGCAGCCGCTTTCACCTTCTCCTGGCCTCTGCGGGTGCTGGCAGAGTACCGCACCGCTTGCGTACACTACCACGTAGAGAAGCTGTTTGGCTTCGACTTTGTGCCAGCGACACCGTCTGAGGAGCGGCCGTATTGCCGACACATCCCGAGGGTCAACACAATCGACAGCACAGAGCTGGAGTGGCACATCCGCTCCAACCAGCAGCTGGTGCCCAGCTACTCGGAGGCGGTTCTCATGGACCTGGCCCAGCTCTCGGGGAGCTGTAACAGCTACTCCGTATGCGGAGGCTACGGCAGCTACAGGCAGAACTGCGAACGCTGCCACCGCGCCATCAGCAGCTCCTCCATCTTCTCTCGCAGCGCCCTCAGCATCTGCAACACAGGGAGCCCCCGCATCCCCTTCAGCGCCAGCCGCTTCTCCCTCGGCCGCCTGTACGGCTCCAGGCGGAGCTGCCTGTGGAGGAGTAGCGGGAGTCTGAACGAGCAGTCCTGCCCCACGGAGAGCACGCGCTGTCTGTCAGGCCAGCAGACGAGCGAGGAGAACCCTCCAGCCTATCAGGATGCTCTGTACTTCCCCGTGCTCATCGTGCATCGAAACGAAGGCTGCCTCAACCATGACCACCACTCCCTGCACAGAAACGGCTCCTGTGTAGAGACCTCGCTATGACCCTCGGCTGCCACACTTGTCTGAACAAAGATTATAATGATACAGGCACAGAATAAGGAGCCTCCAACCCCTGGGTTAGGACAATAATGATTTCTGCTTCTCCCTTTTTACAACCACAAGCTATCGCAGACGAGGATTTGTTCACGTTTCTAAAGCTACTGTGGCCTCAAACAGGAAGCAAAGTATGTCCGGGGAAGTTTTCACAGTAGATTTAATACATCAGGGAAAACAGACTTTGATGGTCTTGTTGAGACTGTTGTTTAAAATACAATGCGGCTTTAAAAGGACCAGACTGCCAAAGTATCGTGCATAGCCCTACAGCGTCAATAAAGAGTCAGATAACCAAGGAACACCAAGAGGAGTCACATCCTACTGTAAATGCCATATTTGTAGATCTTAGTCACAGACAATTTGCAAGGACATGAGTCAACACGCTCTAGTATTTGGAGCTTGAAATGGGCTCTGACTCAGCGGCAGCATAGGAAGACATGAGAGGGATTTAATGAATGAATGAAGGGATGAAACGCTGACAGACACACACATCATGTGTGAGCCGTGTGAATCGGGCAGATCATAAGGGAAAATACAAAGATATCAGTCAGTCTCCGGCATAATTAACAAGACTAAACTGTTTTGCTAAAAATAAAGTACATGTCTTACAGCTCTTATATAAACATGGGCCCAAATATAAAATGCAAACATCTGCATGTAAAACTTTTTGATACTGAGGAATTTCAAACACTTCATTCAGAGTCAACGCTCATGGAAATCCGCTGAAAAAAGAAACGTCTCTTTTCTGTAGCATAAAAATAAGCGTCTGACAGAGACGCCAAAATAAGCAGTTAGCTGAAGTCGGCTCAGTTGCAATGACATTATACTTCTCGGCTTGCTAAATATAGTAACACAGCTGATGAATAATTTAGTACAGGAAAGCTAAAGGACACGAGAACATCAAACTGAATGAACAACACTTCTTCAAACTGTTTCCTAATCACTGTAAACTGTACATTTTGTATAATGGTCGCCTAGATAGTAATAAACCTCACCATAATATTGATAGATCTGTGTCACCTCGGCTAGTTTAAAATCTCAACAATCCTTTTAATTTCATATTTGGCAATATTTTTTATTCAGCCTACCTCTTTATTTAAGTGCCTAGCGATCAACTGTTACTGAGAAGCATAAGCTACCATAACTTACATCATCTTCATCATCATCATTGTCATCCCATTTAAGTGAAATTTACACTCACAGTTGAATATGGTATACAATATATAGGAGAAACATCTCGTATTACCTGGTTTTGTCACTTTAGTAAAGATACAAAATGTTTTAGGAATCGGACCCTAAATGTTCTGCAGATGATCTTCTTCATAATGTAACACAGCTCTTGTACAGCCAGCTCTGTGCTGCTGCTGCTGCTGATGCATATCAGAGAGACAGCCAGAGAGCTGGCCATCAAAGACGCTAGAAATAGGCAGAGGCCTGGATTCACTACTGATAGTGTCAGATTTAATAATATAACAGGATTACTTTAAAGAACTAAAAAAATACTTCCTCTCAACTGAGTGCATGCAGTTTCTTAGTCATGGTGAATTTTGTTTTACAGCCAAGCCATACACAACGATACATGTTTAAACAGATATAAAATAGAAGTAAAAAAAAAATCAGGCATGTTAGAAGTTTTGGAAGATATATTGGCAGGAAACAGCTTCCAAAAATGCAACAACATCAGCCCAGTGAAACGCACTTCATCATTAAGAGTGTGTTTTATTTCCTCCGTTATTCCTCTGTATTTGTAAACGGTTCTTCAGTGCTACTTAAATGGATGAAAAAAAGCACAGAGGCCATTCAAGAAATGTAGACGTCACGTATTTATTTACAAGCCAGTCATCATCTTGTAAGACCTGCAGTGAAAGTTGAACTGGCGAAGATCGTTTTTTTTTTTGCCATTAGGGCGATCAGGATCATTGGATTTCTAAGAACAGTGTGTTTTCTTTCCCTGCGGTCAGACATTTTATTGTTTCTTCCTGTTACAACTTGCCTTCATGATAATGGGCTGTAAATTGTGACCAATTAGCCATACTCATTACATTCCATGTGTGGTGGTAGATTTGGAGTAGTGAACTATCTTTATAGCAATACTATAGAATGCACTGAAAATAGTCGAAGGGAGTGAGATATAAGAAACAGATTTTATCAAACCTCCAATTTCATCCAGCAAATGAGTTTCTAAAAAAAAAAAAAAACTGGTACAAACCGTCCCCACTACTCACAGGTCATCTATGCAAGCCTCTAAAAACTCAGGATCCTATTCGTGGCAAGAAATCAGCTTGCAACAGCATCCTCCAAAACTTGGTCATTGCTCCTTTTCCCTCAACTTTCATTTTCCCAGTTGTGCAAACAATTCAGTTTGCATTTGCAAGGATCAGCTGTGTCATAACTAAGTCGAGGGGTTTGCAAACACACAACCAAACTGTCATAACTTCATTCATGTTCTCATCCCAGGAAAAAGGAGGGAGAGCTAAAGAGGCAGGTCAGAGCAGCATGTGAGGGATCAGTCATTCACTGGACAGTTTCAGGATGAAGCTTATTCCCTTTCGTGCTGAGCTGGTTAGATAAGATCAATACCGTTCTGATGTATGTATAGTGAGTCGGTCATAGTCACAGGCTGTTTTGTTTAGCTTTGCATAAAGACTGGAAACAGGGGGAATGCAGGGCGAAGCTAAGTGGCCAGCTCATATTGAAAAGTGGTGTCAATGACATCTATTTTGCCAAGAAAACAAATAAAAATTTTAATGAAAATGTCAAAAAATTCCTACGCTGCCTTTTTGGCCCACAAGACCACAGCAAAACATTTTCTCTTCAACCGGTGGGAAACCAATGTGACATGAATTCAAAATTCATTAATTAATTCATTGATTTTCTTTGGCCAGTTCTTTCTGATTCTGAATCATGAAGGGTTGGTTCATACTGTATCCCAGCATGCATTGTTCAGAAGGCGGAGAATCGAGAGGATTCGCACGTCCTCATATTGTGAAAAGCCCAGAGGACACTCCAAACGAGAGCATGCAATCTGCACAGGCAATTAAAATGTACTGAAGTGTCTATTCACTGTCCAAACTGTAGGTGGAAGAGCAAATGTTTCATACTGAAGTCATCACATGTTCTCATCCACGATTAGCCAACAAGCCTTTCGGATGGCTTCACTGTGACATTCATACAAAACAGAAAAATGTGTTTACCAGTGCAAATGTTTACGTAACAATAGTCACTAAAACTGTTTGGGGGTTGTGAAAATGGTTATTAATCTGACTGGAAGTTTCATAACAACATTTTCCTCCATAGATGACTGTTAGCATAAATGCTTTTGTCATGCAAAGCACTGAACCCTTTATCATGTCTATTTAGTAGTTTAGGTTGTTATGATATTATGTACTCTTTCACTCAAGAATGCTCTGGGGCTCTTTTTTATATTCAAATAATTTTGTGGATTTTCAAGACTGTAGAATAGAAAGGCTTTGTACTGTAAATAAAAATAGAGAGGAGAGGGGTTAGAATGACTGTCGATGTGGATTTTGTGCTTAGGTGAATGTGTAACGCACACTTAGAGGAAACTGGAGATTTTTAATGTGCAGATGTTAGGAGGGTGAGTTTGTTAAGTCACAAATGGCAATGCAATCCCTTTTAATGCTACAGGCAACGCAGCCAATAGCATCTTTGTGCTGCTTTTAACTATTTATTTGAATGATTTTTATTTTATTTATTTTTTACATTTTTAAAATTGTACTTGATACACCCTTATTTAACAAAAGATGCACCCACACTTGCACACAAAAGGCTCACTGATTTTTTAAGGAAAGGTGTAATGATTGTTGAAAGTTACTGATCAGTTAACATCATAGATTGGTTTTTGTATTATTTGCTGAATTACTCCACCATGATCCTGCAGAATAGCTTTGCTTCTCCTCTTATGGTTCTACAGAACAATAAGTGATTTTTTTAAAAGATCAAAAATTGGGAAATTATTGTGATATAAATACTTAATTTTTTTTTGTTGCTGCCTACTACTAGCAATGGTGTTACACTATTATCCAGTAGATTTAGTTAAAATAATAAACATAAAAACGCAAGACTGTATGTATTCCAACACCACCACAACGTTGCCTTGATGTTACATAACGACTGAATACCAAATCTGTGTATCAAAATTGAAAAAAAAGCTCCTCAATAAACTGAAATGCTCACTAAATTATGTGTGAGAAATTACTGTGATACTCATTTTGCAAACTGGCTAAATGAATGGTCTAGGCTTTAATATGTGATAAGCAGCTGACAGTATAATGAATAATATAATTTTTCCCACGCAATTTGTTTTGAATTATGCTCCACTACAGGGAGGAAAATAAAAACGTTTTCAAAGGATACGTTTGGCAACATGATATATGACTATTACTGTCACTAAATGACATGAAAAGCTCAAAAACATGTTGAACTGCATCTCAGTCTCCTAATACTTTCTTTAATTTGTTTACATTTAGTTATGAACTTACAGTGCTTTTGAATTAATACACAGGTCAAAGATCAATAACTAATTTTATTTGTATTACATGAAGAGAAGCTGTTAGTTTCTACTTGGTTTTATTCCCTTTAGGTTGTTTCTTTTGCTCTAAACTGTGGTTGGTCCAAACCACCTGGTTGATGAAGGAAACGTTGTGCTCATCAACCTCGGTCAGGCGGATGTCGCATTCAGTTACGGTGGTGTTGTGAGACATGGCCTCCTCCAGAGCTTTACCTCCATCCTGCACACACATGCACGGGGAAGGGGGGGGACAGAAAAAACAAAACAAATACGTTTTGGCACTGATGCGTGTCTATGTTGATCGCACCACAGGATGTTGTCTCCATGAGGTCTGAGAACAGTCCTGATAACCTTGTAAAATCCCCCTAAAGCAACTTCTGCTGTCTGGAGTGGCGCTTTCTCTCCAAACTGCTTATTGTGTCTTTGTTTATTAAGTGTCAACTGTGTTTTATTGTTATGTCTGAAACAGGCATTTCTATTTTTGTGGAGAGTGGATCAAGGTCAGAGATATTGATGGTACTGCACGTTGCATTTCTGCTTTGTGGGTGATTTTTAATCCTCTACAGTGTATTCCAGGCCGAGACACAGTATACAGTGAAACCTCTGACAGGAGAGAGCATGAGAAGGGGAAACTCAGACCTGCCTCTCATGGGAGAACAACACTTACTCAGCTTTCCATTATTGCATGTTTTCCACACATATCTATGAATAATTGAAAATCCTTGTACTTCAAAGCTTCTGTGTGGGTTTTCTTCACTGTGTTTTGTTTGTAGGGGCACTACCATGATTATTAAATGTCAGAAAATGGTAAAAATATCCATCACAATTTCCCAGGACCTACATTTTACACATTGAAATTTGCTGCTTTTGTGTGACCGGCGTCTTAAAACCATACAATACTGAGCTTACTACTAGTAAGCTTTAAAAAAAACTCCAAAAAACAGCAAATATGTACATTGTGGAGGTGGGTACCAGTGATTTTTTGGGGTTTTGTGTAAAGATTCATCCTCTGTCATCTGAATAATCAAGTAATAATTTCAGACGCACAATGGTCTCGCAATAAAGAGTTGCTTTCCAATAGAACCACCCCAAGCTTAACATTATACTAACCCCGCAGTTGAAATGACCTAAGAACAATAATATTATTTTCCATTTTTCATCATGCAAGTAATTTGTGTTCAGTTGTGTCATAAGCACTGGGACATGTGCGACAAATTCATCATGACTGCCTTACTTACCTCACCCAGGCTGTTACAGGAAAGATTGAGGCTCTTCAGGGTTTTGTTTTCATACAGCGCTTTAGCCAGAGCGACTGCAGTCGGCGCCGTCAGCTCATTGGCGCCCAGATGCAGGTGACGCAGGGTGTTGTTGTTGAGCAGGGCCTTACCCATGGCCTGGCCTCCCTCATCTCTCAGACGGTTGAGACGCAGGTTGAGGGACAAAAGAGTGGAGTTCTTGGACAAGGCGTGAGCTATAGCTTTGGCCCCAGCGCCTCTAATATTATTATCGCACACGTTCAGGATCTCCAGTGTGCTCCTGGTGAGCAGCTTGCCGATAGCTCTGGCTCCTCTGTCTCCGATCTGGTTGTGAGAAAAGTCCAGCTCCCTGAGGGATGGGTGGTCCAAAAGATATTTCACCAGCAGCCGGCACTTATCGTCCTCAACGTGGCTTTCATTGAGCCTCAGGATCTGTAGAGACAGAGAAAATATAAGATGTTTTAACAAGCTTTAGGTCTGAAGATAGCTGGTTGTGTAAATCTGACAGATTATGCTTCATAAATAAAGTGAAATAAAGTAAGTCAATGAAAAGAAAATCAGTGCCGGGGATGATTTCGTAATCACCAGACTGATTGATTAACAAAATCAAATTTAAGTAGTAAAATGCCAAATTTTACTTATATGGACTTTACTATGGTTTTCAGCTGTTAGTCGGACAAAACATGCTATTGGTTTATGTCACATCTGTAATATGCATTTGCATTAATTCCAGACTTAACAATTAATAACAATCATGACCAGATTAAACTACCAATATCAACTACAATAATGTGTAGTTTCCTTATTGTGCTCAGAAACCAGTAGCAAATATATGCCAGGTTTTCATGCAGTAATAAAATCACGTGACAAAACTGCTGCATCAAAAAGTGACTTATTTAGGTTGCCGCCAGAGGCTCTGCTGTCTTTTCTTTGATGTAAATAGAGCACGCATTTAAGGTTGTGTCAACAACAATTTTCCTGTTTCACCATTTTAGGGATATTTCTGTAAATATTTATTTTTCAGTCAAAGGAGCCAACTCCAGAGACTCCATACTTTACAAGGACACAGACCTACAAGATGCCATAGATTCACTGAAAAGGAATTTATATTCACCTTCAAAGTTTTACAGGATTTAAGGGCCTTAGCGAGGTTCTCGCAATCTTTGCTGGTCATCTCAAACATCTTCCATTCAAAGTTCATACCACATTGCTTGACCCTGTACACCAAATGGAGTTCTTCCAGGTTCGTCAGCTGGTCGAGCAGGATGCCAAAGTTAAAGTGGTCGATAGGTTGTCCATCGTACTCGCTGTCACTTGCCAACTCTGAGCCATACTCCTCTTCCTCCTTCTGAGGCTCCTTGATAGGCGGCAACAGCTGGGAGATTTCCAGCCTCTTGATGTAGTCTGCACATAATGGGACCATCTGTAAGACCGCCTGCGGCTCTGTGACATCTGGAATAAAAAGCTCAATAGTGTTCTCCATGTGCCTCTCAAAGAACATCCGTTTCCAGCTGTGGCCATAATGCGAGACGTCACAAAGGTCCCACCGTTGCTCACAGCACCTCTTCCAGTAGACTCCATCGCTGATTAGGTGTGCCGTCAAACGCAGGGGCAGGGAAGGAGACAGTCTTTTCTGAATGAAGTCTCTTTGTTTGGCTGTAAGTTCTTCAAATATAGGCCTTACTGTAACAGGTATAAGATCCACAGTTAAGTACTGCTTATACAGTGTCTTGCAGAAGTATTCACATACCCCTTGAACTTTTCCCCATTGTGTCACATTACAACCACAAACAGCCACAAAGATCTTATGTATCATTTTCCTTCCAATTCACAATTATGTGCTACTTTGTATTGGTCTAACACATAAAATCCCAATGAAATACATTTAAGTTTGTGGTTATAATGTGACAAAATGCAGGAAAATTCAAGGGGTTTGAATACTTTTGTGTGGCATTGTATATGACAAGTGTGTGTGTAAAAGCCTGTAAAATAAGGCAGCTACTGTATAAACAAAAAACATACACTCAAAGTTTTTCACAATGGATTGCAGACACTGGTGTGACAGACAAGGCACTACAATCAGGGACCAGTCTGCATCTTCAGCAAAGATCCTCCTTGAAATGCTCTTGTCCTTGGAGGCCTTCACGTTGGAAGAGGGGGGATAAGGGACCTTGGACATTACTGCAGGGGTTGTTGTGTGGACTATTTTTTACAGCTCCTATGTTGAAAAGAAAGAAGAAAAAAAGACATATTGAAATACCAAAATTAAGTATTTTGTCTCTTGTATCTATGATTCTGCAGCGTGTTTCAAGTCACAGTTAAAATATGTTGCATGTTTTGGTCGGCTGACGTTACCTGTTTCTGTCGTTATATCAAATAATGATAATGCTAACAGTTAGACGCTCGCTTACTAGAGTAAATACTGAAATACTGGTTAAAAACACATAAACTTCGCTAAACATATAATATTTTGTTTTATGCAGTTATTCTAGAAACGACAGTGTTCATGTTCACGCTACCTGCGGTGCGTTGGTCTGCTGCTCTGTACTTCAGCCGTCTCCATGGTGACAGAACGCTCTCTGTTTAGTTCAGGGCAGTGTGACTTTTGAGTGCTCACCGTTACCTTACAACAAATCGGTGTAGGTCGAGGATAAACCGGGATAAACATGCCGTGGCAAACATTTAGTACTGTTTTCTACCATTTTTGTAAATTCCTGAGTATTTGGAATACAGGAAACAAGAAACTGTGAATTTTTTCGTCAGAAATGCAAGTCGACAACAAAGTGACCTGGTTGGAGGCCGGAATTTCCTATGTTAATGGAACGCAGCTTCTTCTCTTGTCCTTTCAATGACCAGACACTTGATAACGTTGGTGAACAAGAAAAAAAAACCTACATAAAGACCTGAATACTACTTTTACACGTGATTTTTATCAGGACAAGCAGCATGCATTAGATCTAATGATTAACTGTACCCAAATTTGAATGAGAACCTCTAAATGATCAGATCTATTCAATGATTACAGATTGCTAATGTTTCATTATTTGTTTATTAAAGCTGAAATAAAATAGAGAAGACAGGGGAAAACTACAAATTGAACATAATAATTGAACTGGAGAAAAAAAGAGAGTGACATAAAAGGAGAACCTGGATAGCATGCACATTGAGTGTGCTTCTAGGTCTGTGTGACAGCCTTGTTGCAGGAAGCTGTATGCTGGAGCGGCTGCACTGCTCACTATGATCATGCTGTGAGGAGCATTTGGATTCTACAAAGCTGGCAGATGGACCACAGTCCATGGGCCTTCTGGATAAGAGCATGCTGGAGTGGATCCATCTATTTTACAAACAACAAAGCACAACAAAGCAGGAGCAGAGCTTCAGTAAAGGAGGGGAGAAGACTGGAAATACCACTTTAAGAGAGACTGACTTATTGTGAATAACACAATAGTGTACAAGTAGTTTAAAATTAGCGATACATTAAACTACACATCAGTTTGGATATGAGAAAAGTCACAGTGTGCTTGAAAATCCTGAAATGGATAAGAGACCATATTGCATCATCAGCTGCAGTAGGTGGTGTATACTGTGTAGGTGGAGTGTATATATATATATGTACACACACTACACACACACATATATATATATATGTCCTTGCATGCTGTGGCACTGGCACCACACAAGCCAAATTATACTGCGTGAATAGGTATATTGAAATGGTGCTCTGTGAAACCTTTCAAACATGTCAGTATTTGTGGGGTGGACGATTAAGTAGAAAATATCTATAGACTTAAATGATATTCAAAGATATTTTCCTACTTGATCAATAAAGAATCAGATTATTCAGTTAAACAACATTTTGTGTTCAGGTTGTTTGCTTTGTGCAGCCGCCAGATGTTCACTTTATTATCAAATGAATAAAAGCATCAGATCTGCACTGGAATCAGTGAATTTTCTGTGATCTTCTTTCTTTTTGGACTAATGGTTTTGGTTTTTTGTCGACAACGTAATAGCCTGGGTACAATTTTCACATGACCACTCACTGTGGATGCAGTCAGGTACATGATGCAGCAAAACTGACTCTTATGTCCACGTGGAGAGAGAGAGCGAGATGGCCGTTACTGACATCATGAGGTTGCTCCAGGAGTGGGATGGATGGAGGTTTGGGGCGGAGGAACGAAAGGCTCCAACTGTAGCCCCGAGGCCGTCCATCACTGTCGTCCTCATGTAATACGGCCTGACAGACACACGCTTGCCTCGTACTCCGGCTTTAATGGACTGGCGTGACATCAGCCATCCACAGCACAGGAGGCGAACTCACTCTGTGAGCTGTTGCTCCAGTGCACTCTGGGATGAGTCTGATTCACGGTGTTGGTCGCTCCTGCAGCTGCAATGAACAAGAACTTGGTACAGGTTCACTGATCAGCTTGGCATGCCCCATTGTTTTGGCAGCAAGTGTTTGCATGACTCAGCCGTCAAGTATTATTCAGGACGAAACAAACTGCTCTTATGACACAGCAGAAAAGTCACAAGTCATCAGCTGTATTTTACCATAGCACCGTAGTTTCCTGAAATTTCCTACAAAGTAACTGATACTACATAATACTGGACTAAATGACTGAATGAAAAAAGTGAAGGTTTCTGGGAAAGAACGTGAAATTTTACATCAGTTACACAAAGAAGCCAGAATTTTAAACCCTACGTACGGAGATCTTGAGTCTAAAGTCACACAAGCCACACAAATCTTAAAACATTTAAATCTTGAATAAAAAACGTATACTACCAGGAATACGGCTCTAGTGCCATATATCTTCTGAACCTAAAAGAAGCCACTTTGAAATGCTTCATTGTAGAAGATAAACTTTCTCATAAATGATAAATCCTTAGTTTCTCAAAAACTGTGTCCTATTATGTTTAGCTATGTAATCAATCAAAAGGAAATAAGGTGAATAAAGCCAAACACATCAGCCAACACACACACTCATAAGCAGTACTTACTCATAGTCCCTCAGAGAGAACAGAAGGTGTCCAACTTCACTTTGCTTCATAAGGTGAATGGAGCAGCTCAGATCTTAAAAACAGCAGAGGTTTGGACTTGTCATGGTTGGAGAAACGCAGGTGCTGCTAAAACCTTTGTAAGTTTTATCATTCATACCTGTGTTTCTCCTGCTGTGATACGTTCAAATGTCATCTTCTCGACAGCAACTTATAAACTCTTACTGCATCATCTGTCTGAGTGCAGTGTGGTTCATGTGGGGAAGAGTTGTGGTAGTGGGGTATTGAACACATGCAGTGATTATGCGAGTGGTGAGTCCTGTGGAGGAACCCTCACAAAGGCACAACCAAGGAGTTCTCACACACACACAAACACACAGCTGCAGCACAAACACCATCCATCTACGACAGGACAACTGTGTGTATTTCCTTCTGTCTCCGCTGCCATCAAACATCCATTTGCTCCGAGCCCAAGGAGCCATTGCATTAGTTGCTATGCGACGCAGAGTGTCTGTAATTACGTAAAAGATGCAAGGATTCAACAAAATGCAGATTTGGTTTCCTAAATGGAAATCTATTTGTGAATGAGACCCCCCCCCCCCACACCCATCCTCCCCTCCCTCTGGTGAAGTGGTGCCCTCTCTGTAATTTACATGAAACTTGAGGTTGTCGTGTAAACTGATGAAAAGTTCACTTTAAGGTCAAAGGCAAGTGGCCTTACGAACAATATCACAACACTTCACATGCTCACAGCTCGGCTTCTGCTTACTACTGAACTTGATGTGACCTAACTTGGTCACAGCATCTCATGACGTGAAGTCATTCAGTTGTTTACGTAAGTCAGGACCAGCGAGAGCCGAGGTCAACGCTGGAGTGATGCCAGTGGGAGCGATTAGCGCTCTTTCTTTTTCTGCAGCCCTGGAGTCTTTCAGCAAAGTGCTACGGCCTGTGTGCCAGCCAGACGACTCCCAGGTGGGCACGTGGATGAATGGAAAGCAGGGCATCGCTACAGAGAGCATAAAACAACAAAGGAGAAAAAAAATGTTAAAGGGACAGTTCAACATTTTGGCAAACTGGCCCATTGCCATAATCCCTATAGTGTTAGGAGTAGGTTTGTTACCTTTAATTGTCGGTGCAAGCTGTTTGCTGCTCAGAGCTACGCTACGGAGGCTCATGGGATTTCTTGGTTTTTACTCATCAAACTCATCAAATACACAATCCAACAACTCCAAAACGCTCTCACGGACAAGTTGTGACCTGCACATTCACCACGCTACGAGATAATAACGGAACGTTACGAGACAGAGTTGTTTTCGAGGCAAATGCAGAGACTGATTGCCAAAAAACTGCCTAATATAACTCTGTCTCGGAACGTTCTGCTATTATCTCATAGTGTGGTGAATGTGCAGGTCACAACTTGTCCACGAGAGCGTTTTGGAGTTGTTGGATTGTGTATTTGATGAGGCAAACCAAGAAATCCCATTAGCCTCCGTAGCGTAGCTCTGAGCAGCTCGCGGCTCTGCTCCGCCGTTCTAAAAATAGCTTGCACCGACAATTGTGGCAATGGGCCAATTTGCCAAAATGTTGAACTATCCCTTTAACCTTTGTGGCGATGCAGAGGGATTGGCCATTCTCTCTCTTTTTCTTTCAACACAGTTATTAAAAACAAGATTATTCACACTGGTAGCTTTGGCTAATGTTATTTGAGCCATGTGCAGCACATACTCTACTCTAAACACAATGAATCAACGCTTGTATAAAGTTAATGTGTGCGTCAAACACACAGACGAGAGATGGTTATGAAAATGCATAGCCATAAACTTTATTCCTTTCATTGAAAATTAAAGAGAAGGAGCAACTGATCATTTTACAAAAAGAAAAGAAAGAAAGAAAGAGAAAGTTGGCTAAATCTGTTCAGAGTCGAGATGAGCCAAATTTTTTACGTACTATCTTAAAGGTCCCAGGGCCGTTGCAGGGGAAAATGCAAACATCAACACCAAGAAATTTAGTTCATTTCATGTTCTAGCCCACGGGAGAAAAACAGGGCTAATCCTCAAACTCATCTACGCTTTCATCAGACGAGCCGCTGTAGGAGGGGCTGGAGCCCAGGTGGATGCTACTGTCTGTATCCACGGAGACCACGGAGCTCAGGCTGCTGTCGATGGACACCATGCTGTCATCGCTGTCGCTGCTCCTGCTGCTGTTGTCGCTGTCGCTGCTCCTGCTGCTGTCGTCGTCGTGGATCACCATCACCTCTGCAGACTCGGCTGCTGGGAAACGCATTAGAGACAAATAAGAAATGAGTTTCTAGTTTCTCTTTGTAAAACACTGGAGAAAAAAAGCAGCTGCAACCTCCCTCTGAGCCACTTACAAGTCGCATGACAAAAAAAACAGGTGAATATTATGCTGAGTTTATTATCGATTCAAAATTCCATGAAGAGAAACTAACAACTCTTGTAAATTTTTGACTTTCCTGCCTTATCTGTGGTTTTTCAGCCCCAAAAAGCAACATCTGACCTCTTTAAAGACAAATGTTTCATAAAAAGGTCACAAATATGTTCAATTTTCAAAGAGGAGACATTTAATTGTGCTGTTGATCACCGTGGTTTCCAGAAAGCATTACTCCAAGTGTGCATTTCTGGACAGCAATAAAGCTTTATGTTGCAGACGAAGCTTGTTGGCAACCGATTCTTTTCATAGAAATCCAAAGATATGTAACAAATCCAGCCTGTAAAACTAAGCCTTGATCACCGACACACTTTTAGAGCACTCTGGATGTTTCTAAAGCACGAAGGCAGGTTTTAACAAAAACAAGTTTGTGCTTGTGTCACATTTTGAGTCAGGTGACAAATTTAGACAAAAAGGCTTCTCAAATACTCCATGTTTCCACTGTTATTCATTGTTGTTTGTATATTAATCTTCCTTTTCCTCCAGCTGATTAACTATAAACTATACAACAAGTGTCTCTCTGTGCCTTTTAAAGAACTGATCACACAGGCACTATCATCTGTTTATTTGGGAAACGGATGCTAATTTGGCTGATCTTCACGCTCACAGTTTTTCCAGTGCTACACAATTTTCTAAATCTGTTAATGTGAGATCAAATTTTATTTTCTAGAAACAAAAGACAGAAATACTGTAGGCCTCTCTGTGCTGCCACCTTGTGTTTGCACCTTTTGTTTCCACTCAGCGGGACCACCCATCATCCTTCATCCGCTCACGCCACCAACGAGCATTTATCAAAACCTGTGCTGTTCTCTGACAGAGTGTGTGAGTGTAATTACTCTTTAAGCACCTGGAAAAACCACATTTGTTTCACAGTGTGAGCAGCTTCACCACACACAGACACACACACAGAGGGGTTGTGTGCTTGGTTGCGCTCAGGGACACTTCAGCAGTCACAGCCGAGGACGAGGGGAACATTAATCACACACACGTCAGAGCTCTCCAGCCATTTGAGTTGATGAATGTGACATTGCACACTACTGGATGTAAGTTATATAGTCGTCATATATTAATTCTACAGGGTGTGCATGAGTGTGATCCTGACTGGAGGTCGTATATCACCGTCACATGCTCTATGTATGTTCTGTGCAGGTGAAATCCGAGACAGGGTTCAACACGGTGGACAAAAGATGAGCAGGAAAACTCACAGGAAATATAATCTAACTGCTGCAGGTGTGAAGGTGGAGGGAAAAAAATCACATGAAGGAAATTTGCTGTGTATCGTGACAACAGGGCGACGCCTACGTGTCAACATGTTTAGATGCGGATCCAAAGATCATGAATTGTTTGTTTTTTTGTATATTTTTGGAGCTTTTTTTGCCTTTAATTGATAGAATGGTCAAGAGAGACAGCAAATGAGGAGGCAGAGAGAGGGGGAATGACATGCAGCAAAGGGCCACCTGGGTCGGGATTCGATCCAGTACCAACTGCAGCGAGGACTATAGCTTCCATGAATAGGTTGTTTTTAAAAAAAATCTGAGACAGTTTCATCTGCAGCCGTGACATGTCATAGTAATAATGAGCAGTAAAATGTGTGACAAACCCAAAGAACGCCACTCACCTGATTTGATGACATCACGGTCGTTGACTTGTTGCCCTGAAATGAGGAAAATTTATTTTGAGTATTTTGCGATAAACATATTTTATTCTGTAACTGGGAAAGTAAAATTTAAAAAAAAACTAAAACACCAGTAGTCTGGGTAAGTTACTAGTGACCTGATGACGCACCTCTCACCTTTCCTCTCAGTGACGAGGGTCTGGCGCCTCGTCTTCATGTCCAGGCTCAGGTTCTCCACCATGCTGTCGATGCAGTTGTCCAGGGCCAGGCAGCGCGTCTGAGACTGGATGGACTGCCGGCAGATGGGACACTCGTTCTTCTTTTTGCGCCACTGCTTGATGCAGAAGCAGCAGAAGCTGTGAGCGCAGTTCAGGATGACAGCCTGCAAGAGGACGGAGGAGGAAGAACAGGATGAACGTCACGTCACGTAACGACTAAAGCATGGTGCACACGTGATGTTTTTCTAAATCTAAAAACAGACTTTTTATCTGAGAGAGACCCCACACCAAAAATCAGCCAGATTATCTTTGTGTGTGTACCAGGCGTAAGGAAAACTGAGCAACGACAGGCTGAGAAAAAAAACTATTCGTTCAATCAGTTCTACCTCGATGAAGAGCTCAGAACAGATGATGCACTGGAGCTCGTTCTCCAGAACCTCAGTCACTTGTGTAACCACCTCCTCTTTCTGGGCCCTCGCCTTTTCTTTCTCCTCCTGGAAAAATAAATCACATAAATTAATTAAGTTCCTCTGATGCCATCCTCCTGACCTCTGTAAGATCCCAAGCTCACATGGATAGTGTTGTACCTTTGTCACTTCTAGCTCTTTGTTTTTGGCCAGGAGAACTTCTTCAAAGCCTTGTCGGGAAAGGGCAAGTTCACCTAGAACTTTCTTTTGCTGAGGATAATGTCATCAGAGAAAAATATAAAAAGCAGTGAATTTTAACATTTAAAAAACAAAAACAACATGTTTTTACACTATAAATGTTCTGTTTGGTTAAATTATCCAGATCTGTGCTACACACCTCCTGCAGGGCGTCATCCAGCTGTTTTTTCAAAAGCTCCTCTTGCTGCTGTGTTTTCTCGGCCTAAACACATGGAAATGTACGGTGTCAATAAAAAGGAAGTATTTTGTGTCTAGCAATTGTTCATGCGAAAAATGCTCTCTCACAGATTATATACCACATACTTCCAGCTGAGCACATAATGTACCAGAACATTTTTTTTTCCTAACTCACACCACAAACAGAACAGAAATTTACAAGGGAAAAGGGAAAGTGTTATTGTTCACACACGCAGCCTTCCTCGTAAATGTTGCACAACACTCCTGTGGAGGAAGTCTGACATTCACAAACGTCTGCAAATTTCTGAGTATTTGTTTCAAAAACCTGTTTCTGAAAATGTTCAGTCACGATGCGCACGAGGACGAGGAGTAAACAAAAAATGTGTAAGCTCATGGTGACTGGTAAATTTGAAATTTTGAATGACAAATCAACATAAAAGACGGTTTAAAACTGTCACCTTCATTATTTGATCCATCAATTTTGGAAGTCGACACATGTTCTACACGTAAACAGAGCTACTGAAAAAATGTCCCACCTCCAGTTGCCTCTTGGTTTCGCTGAAGGACTTCTCCAGCTTCTCCATGCGGTGCATTTTGGCCCGGAGCGTCTCCAGCTGGCCTTGCAGCTCCCTGACCTGCTCCTCTCGGAGGGGGTCGGCCTGCTGGGGCTGCACCTCCAGACAGGCCACCTGCCTCTGGGTGTCGTCCACCCGCTCCCTCAGCAACAAAATGTTCTGACTGTACCTGCAGAAACACACACGAGAGGTAAAAACAATGAAAACAATGAAAACAAAAGTCTTAGCATCTTAACTCACTGATGGAGAATAGAGAAGAACAGCTTGGACCTGTGCTTTTCCAGTAATCAATAATTCACTAAATGTTCATTATTTTCTTGTTGCATACAGTGAAAGCATGGAGACACATCATCTGCTGCCATTACCTTATTTGGGACTGAGACATAGAGTTTAAAGTCCTTTACTTGGTTTGTACACTATGACAGAAAATGAATCATCAACTATTTTGTTAAAAGGGAACTATGCAAGTCTGGTCGCTTTTCCTCTGCTTTGCTAACCCTCCTCCTGGCCATGTGCATTTGTTTTCTACGAAGCCGGCGAGAAATCAATCCATGGAGCGGTGGATATCGTTTTTATCATATATGTGTTACGATGTGAGAAAGGCAGAGAGTCTCCATTCTCCCCATAACGAGAAACTAGTCATTTATTCAACCATCATAATTCCCCCGAAGCTGTAGCATAGTTCCTCTATAATACATTCACACTTGAAGTTGTTCATCAAGAAAAATGCAAAAGTATTAACAAGTTACATCTTCAAAACTGACTATTGGTGATTGTATATACACATTAAATTATATTCATTTTATACAACAGGTAATCTGAGGGTGTCATCTTGGGCTCATCTGGATACATAAATTCTACTTTGTAGAAAATAAAATCTAAAGTTCTAGGATGACCTGGGATTCAGATAGATGGAAAACTAATTAGAGAATGTATATATAACAGGAACTGTGACAAAGATGGCTGAACCATCTTTGGGATTTTCTATAAGCTATTTGCCAAAGATTTATCATTGGAACTGACGCTCAACTCTGTGACTCAACTGCAATAACAAGTGAAAGGCACCAGCTGGGGCTTACATCTGCAAGTTGTCCATGTCACAGGGATTGCTGGAGCCACTGCAGGGCCAGTCTACTTCCTGGACTTGTCTGCTGGCCCCAGTTTCCTCCGACTGGGTGTGACTGAGCCTCTGCTGGCATTTCGCTTGAGAAAGAGGGCAGGGCTTCGCAGTTGACTTGTCTGCCGAGGAGCAGCGGTAGAGCTTGGGCTTCGAGGTGGACGGCTCAACCTCTTCCACAGACAACTTCCTCTTGGACTTCTTGGAAACGTGGGCTGCTTTGGCACCGTCCCTGTGTCCCTTTGTGAGAAAGAGTTTAATGTCTTTAAGTGGCCGCTGGACGACAATGTAGTCAAACTCCACTTTGGTTCCAATAACGGGAACGCCAAGTCGTACGGAGTCTCCAAGCCTGAGCTGATGGGCTTCTTCAGGAGGAATACGGTTTCCATTCACCCAGACACCGTTGAGACTCTGAGAAAGAAAACCACACAGTGTTTATCAGAATAAAACTGATTCTGTTCAAGATATTAAATTCTTCATATTGATCCCAATCTAATTTCAAGATTAAGTTTGAATGCACGTGCATGTTCAAAGTTCATCGAAGCATTTGTAGTTTTTCTAGTCATGCAGTTTGATTTTATACTCAGATTGTAGATATCAAGCCTGATGATCAGTGGTTATCAATCTGTCTTTCAGTGTGTGACTTGGTGACAGCAGATTAAAGTGGAATTTAATGGCTTTGGATGACAAATGCATCATGCTGTGATTAATGAGTAGCGCTCCTTTCCATGATAATTCCATGAGTGAAACTTTGCCTGTGTATACTGGATGCTGAATTTATCTAATAAGAGGTTTCAGACTAAAACAGAGCACATCTGGCATTTAGTAAATAATTTACTGGTAAACGGGAGGATTTGGAACAAAAATAGGGAAAACAAACAAATTCCCAGAAAGGTCAAGGCCCACATAGTTTATAGATGATGAAGATACAAATGTGGATCAACTCCTTAAGATGTTGACTTTTAAACTTAACTTTTGAACCTCTTGGAGAACTGACACTGCTGTCAGATCCAAGTTTTGTTATTTCAAATATTTGTACTTCAATATCAAGACAGAGGGAATTTCCTCTGTTGACAGCAATCAGAAACATTCAAGAAAACTAGACCTCTGTGACAAGAGGATTAACCAATCAAATGTACATTAATTGATAACCATTTTGATAATTGTGCAAATATAACTTTAAAAAGCCCCAAATATGTGTTATTTATTTAAAGTTTGGTGATTTTCTATTACCAAAACTGCAGCTTGAAACTTATTTTATGGACAAAATGGCTGACTGCTTAAGAAACAAAACAAAAAAAACAACCTTCTTGTCTGTCACCGTCCACTGTCCGTCCTCCCTCTGCCTGAAAGTACAGTGCAGTCTGGAGATCATGAGAGGACAGGTCGGAGACAGCAGCTGGTAGGTCACATCCACACCACGTCCGATGGAGATCTGCACAGTTACACACAAACATGACAAACAGCTAGTTAGCCTCCCACTGATCATCTCTTACCTACTCATTAAAACAAGAGGGAGGCGATGAGTTAAAGAAAACTTTTTTTTAAATAATAAAAAGGTTGAACACATATGAGGAATATACGTAAATTGAAATGTGAATATATCGTGAACCCGAGTAAGGGTTAAAGTTAATGCGAGGTAAAGCTAGGCTAGTTAGCAGCTAGCGTTAGCACACAGCACCTCAGTGTTTTCCAGCAGTCGCAGCCAGTCTGAGTTTCTACCGACTCTCATCAAACATAAAACCTCCGAGTCTGAACTTTCATCGTCCTCGGTCACAGAAGAGTCTGTCGCCACACTCTCCATCTTTATCTCATTCTGTCAGCGGCTTAAAAAGCCTTCAAACACGGCGCTTGGTGTGTTGTTTCAGACCTCGGAGCCATAGCTAACGTTTCACTACTACTAGCAACAAGCTAGGCGCTGACAGGGGCTAAACCGGAAGGAACCTTTCAAAATAAAGGCGTTACACGTCATTTACTGTCACATGTAAACACCAAACACAAATACATTCAATAATCTATCTACATTACACTTGATTTTGACTGTACAAACATGACCTTATTATCAGTGACTGATAAGGAGCTACTGAGTTTTCATCCGTTGTATGACGTGGGTTTCATGGCCTGGGTAAATAATGTTTTTATGGTTTTATATCCAAATATTACACTCTATGAATGTTTTTTTAAACCCCACATACTTTCTTCTATTACTGGCCTTATTTTACTGTTTGATACTACTTTTAATGCGAGATTTCTATTTATTGGGACTTAATCATAATGTTCTCCTCCTATAAAGCACTTTGAGTTGCATTCATTTTTATAAAAGGTGCTTTTTAATTGAAGTTCAGGCTTTTGTAAAGACACAGCATATAGCCTAGTCTTTCCATAAAATACAGAATTAGTGTAGTGTTGTAGACAGTGCTATTCGATGTAATTGCTGACGCAATATTATCATTTCATTCATAGCATTGATTTGTTAAATTAAAAGATTATTTTCATCATCTGCACACACAAACCAATTAGGTCTAGACCAAATGTTTATATAGTTAGAAGAGAAGAGAAGAGAAGAGAAGAGAAGAGAAGAGAAAATACTTTATTAATTCCTAGGAGGGGAATTCAGATCGTCCAGCAGCTTACATAATGATATGATATAAATGATATGAAATGATATAAAAAGTAAACATGTAAAACCTAACAAAAGGAATTGTGCATTTTGATGGCAGTGGGAAGGATTTCCTGAATCTTTCTGTTCTGCAGGTCAGGGAAATGAGCCTTTTACTGCGGCTGCTCCACTGACCTGTGAGAGTCTGAGTTATCAATTAATGGTAATTTCTATTATTAATTAATCCACCAATCATTTTCTCAGTTAAAAAAAAAAGTGGAGGGAAAGGGAATTTCCAGTGCTTAGAGTCCAGAGTCCTTATTAGAGTTGTTTACTATTTGTCTGGCAGCTCATCTATCATGAGGTAAATGATCCCAGTTGTTCAGGATGGACTCTTGAACATCTTCAGTTTACATCTCTCCACCACATCCCCCAGTGAATCCATCAGGGAAACGAGACCGAAGTCTCCTGTGATATTATTTAAAGGGCATCAGGATGTTTAGTCTGTGTCCTAGCAACGACTTCATGGAGAACTTCACATGAAACTTCAGCAGTTGCCATGGACGTGATGTACACAAGTGTTGTTATGATATGAAAACATGTCAACTTCATCTCCAGCTCATCACTCTTGTTGGGCAGAGAGTTGATATTTCCCATGATGACTGACAGCAGAGAGGACAGTACATCTCCACTTCCAGGCCTTTAACCTTTGCACCAATAGTACGACGGCCACGAAAACAGCTGTAACAGGGTGGCATCCTCCAGACCTGCTGTGTTTTCAATTAAAGACAGAGACAGACAGAGGTATCCATCAGTATTTGACAAAATACAATACAAACTATAAAACCACAACAAAAATAAAGCAAAGGTGGAGTAAAAAACTCAAAGTTACCAGACTTTGCTGCTGCCAGTTAAAGCACATATTCATTTATGAAAAACATAGGCTAAATGTTACTTGGCCTAATAAATTACCAAAAATGTTTATCTAGCCTACTAATCAATTAACTGACTAATCTCTAGATTTACTGTTTGGTCAGTTTGTTTGGACAAATCAGTGAAAAAAAGCACAATTTTCTTGCAGGAGCTGATCAAATAGCCCTTTTCCAGTACACTTTGGTCCAGTGTGTAAAATGAGGGTAAAACACATAGTGGCATCTAGCATTCCGATTCTATTATTTATCTAATTCTATTGTTGAACGTGAAACTCTTGAAACGTGCTCTCTGGTTGTCTGGATTTTCCATTCCTTACAAACATGGCAGCGCAAGATGGTTCTCCAAGCAAGACCCTTGCTATCTATGTATATATAAAAGAAGAATTATAAGGCTATTTTATAGCGATTATACTCTCATATATATACAAATAGGCCTATTCAATGGTAGCAATATATTCAGATTTTGCCAATAAACCTTGACAAATATTACACACTGGACCTTTAACTGACCAATCTCTAGATATTTACTGTTTGGTTTATGAAATCAGTGCAAACAATCAGACTTTTCTTGCCGGAGCTGATGTCTTATTCACTTTAAAATAACATTGGACCTTATAGGCCTATAGTGCATGCATTAGACAGGGGAAAAAGCAACAAACATAACTGTGAAGCTGCTGCAAGGTGATATTTGACAAATAATAATTCATTTTTAAATTGCCAAGTTGCAACTAATTTCACCTTTAAAAACGTCTTGTTTCTTTAAATTAAACAGCCATGTTTATAAAACAGCAGCAGTCCTCCTCCACTCTACCTCCTCCTGACTGACTGACTGACATTACATCCTGTTGCTCCTGTTGTTGGATCGGGCGACCCCGCTTCCCAAATCGCGCGCACCCCGGAGCTCCAGGCGGGACTTCCTTTCTCTTGCGGATGCGATATCAGGGTGAGCAGGCAGAAAGGGCTTGGTCGGGGTGTCACCGGTCTGCCTGTGTGCGCCTCTGGACAGCAGCAGCGGCAGCAGCAGCAGCAGCAGCGGCGGTGGTAGAAGATAACCTGGATGACGACGCTGCGGTCGCCGCCGGAGCCCCGTGGAAGAGCCTCCTCCTCGGCTATGCTGCGCCGCCAGCTCCCGCCCCGGCAAAATGTCTGATGTCAACAAGACTATTCAGAAATGGCACGCCAGTTTTAAGAAAGGCACAGACTTTGACTCGTGGGGACAATTAGTGGAGGCTATAGATGAGTATCAAATGTAAGTTGCATTCAACATGTGTGTATCCTCCTTGGCTCTCTCTCTCTCTCTCTCCACACATGAATGATCCTGAACATGCGCTTCTTTCTTTCTTTATTCCTCTCTTTTTTCTTGTGATGAATCTTGTCCTTTAGTAACAGCAATGTAGAGGAGACAGTGTGTGTATGTGTGTGTGTATTATGGTTCTTCCCAAGAAGTTCGCCTCCGGGCTGTCACTAAATAAATCCTACCCACCCATGACGTGATGTGGCGGGGGCTGCGGAGGGAGCAGAGCCGCTGTGTGCACGCTGCATCCCGGCTTCATTCACTGGGAGTGGAGGGGTGGAGGTGGTGGTGGAGGACTCGGACTCGGACTCAAACCATCCCAGTGCTGCTGTTGCTGCTGCTGCTGTGCACTAGGTTTCATTATGTGTCACGCAGCGCAGCAGAAAACGGGCCAACATCCCTCAGAGTATTGAGAAATAGCCAGCCACACCCTCTCATTGTTATGGGTGGGTTTCATCTGTTTAGTGAGGAATGTTTCCTGCTCTCTGACCAAAATCTTTACCTTCTTTATTTGTCATAATTACATCCAAAAAACATCAAGTGGTCTCTCAGCTAATTATTGTTTTATGTTGGCACAAATAAATAACACAAAAATCTAGGTCCTCACATGTGTAACTCTGCCTAACCACCAGGGGGCGCAGCCACACACGGTGCATTCACCTTAGTGCTTAAAAAGAGTTTTTGCACTTACAACTATGATCTAATGTTTTTTTTTTGTTTATTTTGTTGTTTGTTTTTTAGTCTGGCAAGACAACTGCAGAAAGAAGTCCAGTCAACAAACTCACCAGACTTCACAGAGGAGCAGAAGGTAATCATTACTGGAACTCTTTAACCCAGGAAAGTCAGGAACTTTGCTTTGACTAACAAGTGTTTTTTTCTTGTCTTCTTTTTTTGTCAAAGAAAACTTTGGGAAAGATTGCAACATGCCTGGAAACGAGAAGTGCCAGTTTGCAGGTTTGTGTCATTCATATCAGCACCATATTTAGACTTAAAAAAAAACCAAAACATTTTGGAGAATACTGAGGTCAAGAGTCCAACCTTCACTACTGCAACCACTTCCACCTGCCTAGGAAATCTTTGACTATCAATGTGTAAAGTGTGGAAAAAAAAAAACAGTTGTGCACCATGCTTCACTGCAGATATTAATATTTGCACAATGTAACTTGGTTTAATTTTGTTAACTTGGACTTGTGCTGAAGCCAACAATAAAAAATGCAACAATAAAAACAAAATAATAGTAATGATAATAATAATAATAAAAAAAATTATAATAATAATATTAATAACAACAATAATAATATGTGTAATTATTCAGTTTTATCTTCCAATCTATTAAATGCTGTGCTGGTCCTGAAAGCCCCAAAACACTGCCATTTAGAAAACACATGCAAATGGATAAAACACAAACAAGTTCAGAAATGTCATCAATTTGACAACGCACATACAGGTAATGCAAATACTGGATTATTGTTAAATTTGTATTGAAGACAGCTCATTTTGAATATACAGAATGAAAAACATACTTGAATTTTGTGCTTTTAAAACATATAATATAATATAATATGATGCATAAATCATAGATTCCTCCCCAGGCTTGTTGTAGACATCGGTGTGATCACTGCTACCTTCACTGTGGACATAGTTACTGTCACTGATGGTTCACAGTGTCTCTGATGATCATTCAGAGTGATTCATTAACAGTTACCCACTCTCTCTCAAAGCTCAAGTGCTTCTGAAGTGACCTGAAGATGGATGAGATGTTGTTAACGTGTCCTCTGTCTCCTGCTCTGCAGTGCACACAGACCAAGGAGGATTTCAAGTTAGAAGACCTGAAGAAACTGGAAACCAGTGAGTGCACGACTGGGAACGAAGGAGTCTGGGGTTGTTCTGACTGTTTCTCTCACACTTGACTTTCTCCATTTGTCTACAGTTATTAAGAACATACTCACCTATAACAAAGAGTTTCCTTTTGATGTCCAGCCTGTGCCCTTAAGGTAAATATCCACCACTTTAAATTCATTATTGTCACTTTTTTTGTTGAGATTTTGTGTTTTTACAGTATATTTGCTGTAAATGACTATTATTCTCAGTATTACCTAATAGTTTCACACTTAAAAAAACATTTATCAGTTATTTGTATAATCCAAAACACTGTTAGAAAATTGTTTGTTGTGTAAATTGTGTATTTCAACCATCAAGTTAACCCACAGTCTATTAGTTCTACTGCTATTTTTCTAACAACCAGAGTTCAGAAACACCTTTTTTTCCCCATTTCTTCTCTTGTTTGTCCTGTGTAGCTGGATAATTGTATCCCTTTTGGCAAATAAAGGTGATTCAAATGATAAGACATGTTATTATTAGTTAGAAAAAGACAGTGACTGGTTGGTGTATAAATAGACACAGTGTAGTTTTTAGAGAAAAGTTTGTCGCTCTCTCTGCTGCCACCATGTGCTCATTATCTTCTCACAGTAACATCCACAGACAAAGTGCTTGAAGTTTGTGTTTCTCTCCGTCAGGAAAATCCTGGCTCCAGGTGAGGAGGAGAACCTGGAGCTGGAGGAGGAGGATGCAGCAGCAGGAGCAGGTTCAACAGAGGCTTTCCCCCCTCGAGCCCCCGGTACTGTCGCCTCTCCACTAACACTTTATTGTGTGTATTTTCTGTCCCGTCCAGCTTATTGAGTGTGTGTGCTTGTTTGTTTCTTCTGTTGGTTCTCTGTGTAGCTTCTCCTATGGTATAAAAAACACATTTTGACACAATCAATAAGAGCTGATGTCTCTTATAACTACTGTTATTCAAAAGCACCAGTTTTCTGTCCATACATAGTCACCTGTGTGTCTGCTTACTGTGCTGGGAAGTAAAAATTTATTTAATTTTTCAGTTATAATGGTTGGTGTGGTTATACCTTCATCCAAACACCTGTTTGCAAGGTTTATAATTTACATTCAAGCTCAAACCATAAATCTATTATCAGCTTTATTGAGGATTTGATGCTGCATTAGACTATTGTAGTGACTGAGGTCTAACACAGTGGTGTTTGTTTTGTATTTTAGTTCAGATACTAAAATGCTCAAAATTGACATCTGAGCAGAGAAGATAATACTAATTTAGATTAAAGGGATAGTTCAACATTTTTGGCCCATTGCCCATTGCCATAATCCCTATAGTTTTAGCAGTAGGTTGGTGACCTTTAATTGTCGGTGCAAGCTGTTTTCAGAACGGCGGAGCAGAGCCGTGAGCTGCTCAGAGCTACGCTACGGAGGCTAATGGGATTTCTTGGTTTCCCTCATCAAATTCATCAAATACACAATCCAACAACTCCAAAACGCTCTGGTGGACAAATTGTGACCTGCACATTCACCATGCGGCTCTGCTCCGCCATTCTAAAAATAGCTTGCACCAACAATTAAAGGCAACAAACCTACTCCTAAAACTATAGGGATTATGACAGCTAATTTGCCAAAAATGTTGAACTATCCCTTTAAAACTGTTCCAAATAGCCACATCATAACTGTGTCTCTGCATTATTATCTTCCGTTTTAGCACCTTTCAGCTCATTGTTTTGGTTTCTTGGCCGCCTCCTCTAAAGTCAGTGAGAACTGAAAGCCAGTGGGACAGATGCTCAACAGGGAGTGAAGTGGGACTCGAGCTTTTCACCACTGATTAATGATTAATAATGAAATGGTAACGTAACACGACAGCAGCTGAAAGCATCGTCTGCTGGCTGTTAACTACCGGTACTCTTTGGGTCCCAACAGGTGATGTCAACATCCGTTGTTATGGCAACCGTTTAAACGCCTGTAACCTTTGTCCCCTTCCCAGGTACCTTGTTGCCACGGTTACCCTCCGAGCCGGGGATGTCACTGCTTACCATAACGATTGAGAAGATCGGGCTGAAGGACGCCGGGCAGTGCATCGATCCGTACATGACCATCAGTGTCAAAGGTATTGATCCGTCCAGATGTGGAGAAGATGTGGTGTCCGGAAAACAGCTGCAGTTTGGTGAAGCTGCTGTGGACCGACCGCGTTTCTCTGAAATCTTAAAAGAAATCTGCAAAAAAAAAAAGGAGAAAAAACAACCAAACTTGTTCACAAAGCGTCCTCTTGTCTGTCTCTGTTCCCGCAGATTTAAACGGTGTGGATGTGAACCCGGTGCAGGACACGCCCGTGGCCAGCAGGAAGGAGGACACCTACATTCACTTCAGCGTGGACGTCGAGATCCAGAGACACGTGGAGAAATTACCAAAAGGTAAATCCCCCAAGCTTCACTGCACTGCACGTCAGACTGTGTTGCCGCTTTGATTAATTGCTAATTAGCGAGATAACTGGCACCAATAAAGCTCAACATTAACCAAGGTTGAGGCTGCATTCATCATCGTCATCATCATTGTCATCATCATATCTTTATTGCAGACTCACGGCCCATTAAAAGAAAATGAAAGTACAATACAAAACAAAGAGACACAGATTACTAAAATAATACTGTAAAAGTGTACAAATAATTTTAAAACAAATTAATATTCAGGCTTTTATGCCGGTGCTCCCTGAGGCTTTATGTGTAGCGAATACAGCTCTTCCTAGGATTGGTTAGAGCCAAGATGACGCTGTTCTCTGACTCATCTAGTTGACACATGAATTTGTAGACGAGGTTCCTGAAAGGTATTGACTCTGGCAGCCATGCACCATCTTGGTCTTTTAATTAATATTCACATGGCATCATTATATACCACTTGAAGTTTCTGCAGGCTCGCTTTTTTGTGATGTGAGTGATGTGCAATAGTCAGTCAGCTTTACACCTTATTACACTACATTACATTATTCCCTGATACAATTTAATTCAATTTAATAAAACTTTATTTGTCCCCGGGGGGGTAATAAAAGCACACAGAGCAGTTATGCATAATGGCATTTACGATAAGATAAGAATAAGTTGAATTAAGTGCAAATAAAAACGGGATGATGTGTTTAAGAGCCGGTATGAGTCCGACCTGTGGCCCCTATCTACATTACTGACTGTCCTCTCTCCACTGTCCTTTCAGAATAAAGGGAAAAAAAATGCCAAAATTAAACTTAGAAATGAATAAATGTGCTCAAATGGTGCCTACTCCAAAATAAAGACATATTTACTATGTCAGAAAGTGAAGTTGCCTTGTTCAATCCAGCTGCACATTAAAATACAGCAACTGATTTGCTTTTTTTGTTTTTCCTAACAAGCTGGTTTGTTTTAAAACATCATGTAGTATTTAAGTTCAGTTTCGTTTCGTTTAACTTTATTGTCCACTTTAGCAGAAATTCATCTTTGGTTTCCCCCACATAAAATTACACTACAAACGAAGACGAATCACATGAGACTTCTCCCGATGCCACATAGACAAACCATGCGAGTGGACGAGAAGTAATAGCAGCAGTACGTTAGAATAAAACCAGAAGCCCTTTAGAGCATAATAGGTGCAGTCATTTGCATCAAGTGCTTGTATAGCATGTGGAATAAAAGGCTTCTTGTATATATTCAATGAATAAGCATTGATATTATTCATGCTTGCCCTCGGCAGCCACAGTTTAATCTGTTCTGTTCCGTCTTCCAGGAGCAGCTATCTTCTTTGAATTCAAGCACTACAAACCCAAGAAGAGGTTTACCAGCACAAAATGTTTTGCCTTCATGGAAATGGACGAGATCAAACCGGGACCCATTGTAATTGAACTGTAAGTCAATTGATGCATGCTTCTTTAAAAAAAAAAATCTATCAATAATCTTGACGCATGTACAGTGGGGAAAGTTTTTATTTGATCCCCTGCTGATTTTTGACCTTATTTCACTTGATCAAATGTAAATTAATTTATAACCTTTATATGATGGTATTATTTCTGGATGTTTTGTTGATTTTCTGTCTCTTTCTGTTAAAATAAACTTAACATAAAAACTTTAGCTCATCCATTTCTTTGTGGGGGAGCAAACTTAAACAAAATCAGCAGGGGATTAAATCAATATTTTCCCCACTGTAACTGCACTTTCTTTGTTTCCAGGTACAAGAAACCCACAGACTTCAAGAGGAAGAAACTGCAGCTTCTGACAAAGAAACCACTTTATCTCCATCTTCACCAGACGTTACACAAGGACAGCTAAGTCGGAGCGCACCTTGAACTTTGCACCTCCTCTTTTTTTATTTTTTTTAATTCTCTCCTGCATCCGCCACATCCAGCAGAGTGTGTATCGCTCCGCCTCATCACATCCAGCAATACTAAACCAAGACCTCCGCTGTCTGTCTCTCGCCCAGTTTTCCAGCGTATATGAAGAAAGTAAAGGGAACTGAGCCAAGTATTCGTCAGATGTTGCCACTTTGGTTTTTCATTTTTTTTATAGTCGTTGATTTTTGTTGTGAAATACATCTCCCATCTGTGGCAGGAAACACAAATACTGATGTTTTGACTCACTGGAGATCCAGGGTTTTCATATTAAAGCAGTCGTATAAAACACTTAAGTCTTCCTCGGTGCACTGATTTAGGGAAACTGGACTCGATGTGAGACGTTAACTTACAGGTGCTTGATTTGAGTTCAGTACTTTATAGAGTTGTTGGGCGTTGACATTGGGAGAGAAGCTAAATTCAGATAAACATTAAAAGCAGCAGCAGTTGCCAGTAAATGTGGAAACCTCTCCAAGTTTACGAAACCTCTCCACGATTAAATAACATTCAAACACTATCACAGTTTGTTTACTTCATCAAGACACCTAAAGTGCTTTCTTCAATACTATCTCAAGTGTGCTACAGTTACGTTCAGATAATAAATCATTCATTTAAAAACACTATTAGAAACTAGTTAATTAAACAAGTTTAATTTTGTATCACAAAAATATAAATAATGATAAAAAGATGAAATTAATCATAATAACAATTTATTTACTTTTACCCAATTGATGAGTAACTGACTTGTGAAATGGAATCACAAAACTAATTTTCATAAATGTTAAATGATATTTTATTATTGCTGTCTGCGTCATCATGCTCCATCTCACAGTTCCCATGTTGTGCTTTCCCTAATATTAATCTGCATTAACTGATTTGAACAACACCATCCCATCTCATGCTCTGATTGGTGCGGCTTTAATTTAAAGCAACAGGCGCCCTGATTGCTTTTGCATTGGCAGGAGCTGTGTTGAAATTAAAACAATTAAAAATGAATTAAAATTAAAAACTAAAAAACAATAGCGCTCCGGACTCCATTCAGTGTTCAGTCACGGACGATATTGGATTCATATCGTTACATGGTGCAATTATGTGTTAATTACAAATGAAGCTTCTATGTTTGTACATTTTTATAGTATTTGAAAGTTGTCTCTCAACATTTCTCACAATTTTTTTTGATTTTTCACACTTGAATAAGAGTTTCAGCGCTCAGAATGAATGAGATTTTTAATACAGCAGCGATTCATTAAATTGCAATCTGACAGTTGCTGCGTCAGTGTTCATGCTTCAGTATGTATTGAATTTATTATGTTTAAAAACTGTCGCATTACGTTTTATAAATGCATTAAGTTGAAAATGGATGCAGCATGATTTGCATGCTGTGAATGTGTTATTATGTAAACAGTGTGAACCTTCAGTCGAGGCTCAGATATTTAAACACCAACATTTTTTGGAAGCAGCTTTTTTTCTGTTTATGAATCACAGACGTTTATCACCGGCCAGGAAGTGGGATTTGATCCAGTGTTACTTTGCAGATGAAATGTTTTCTGTATAGTTAATATTTGAATGAACTGTGGTTGGAGGATGCATCCTTAACAGTAGTCGGAGGGCAGATTCCTGCTCTTTCACTGACTTTTGAGGAATAATTAATCTTTATATTGTTACTCAGAAAAGCCCACTGCTTTTATTTTGAAATTTAACTCACCCTGTTATAAAGGGCTTTTTCAAGCAAAGCTGCATATAACATCGTGTTTCCATTCTGACTCTGCAGATGTTCTTCACTAAAACATCTACATTGTAATATTTGACTTTAGATTTTATTTTTGTAATGTCTCAATATTCAGGACTGTAAATTAACTGTAAGATACACTAACTGATGAATATACAGTTCACCATTCATATATATATATATATATACATATGTATATATATGTGTGTGTGAAGTGCTATGATGTGGTAGGACTGAGAACTGTTGAGTGTTTTAGTTTTGTTGACAGATTGAGGGGGAATTGTATCAAACATTTACAATGCTTTTAATTTCTAATAAACTACAAATGAGGCAGTTTTGTGGAGGAGTTCATTCAGAGTCTCCGAATGCATCACTCTGATTATATTGTTACAGACTCAGGATCAGTTCTACATTAACTTCTGGATATGGATTCAAGTTACTTTATTTCTCAAAAAATGTATTTCTTATGTCTTCATCCTTATCATCCAACACTACTTATACAATACAGGAAATAATCACCATAAAATAAAATCATAGGATAAAAACACCAAACTATATTCCACAAGAAAATGTAGTTTTATGTTTTTATTTTATGGGTATTTGATTCCTGGAATTTGCATCCAACGTTGGTAAATGTCCATGGTTTTATGAGTATTATTAGGTTGGTTCTGAATTATCCATCTTGCACTTGAACTTGAACAATGTAGATAAAAGGAATTAAATCTGTGTTTTAACAATTAAGCAGCAGCTTCTCTTAAGGATAATTCACATACCACACAATTTACTTTACAATTTACTCTGATTTCTCAACAAATTTGACAGTTTGCATCAATTTGAATGGATCGCTCATTTGGACAAGATGTTGCTGCTCAAGTGTTTAAAATTAAACCCCATTCACCTCCATTATGTTACAGTGGAAGCAGGAAACCTTGAGTCACCTCAGATTAAACAAAAAAACTGCCCGTATGTCCAGGTATGACCAACAACAGGTAAGTAAAATGTGTGTTTTTTTTGATTGAGGTGTACTGACACTAAGCTTGTTTATTGGTGGATTGATTTGAACATCAAAAGCACCACACTTCATCCTGGTCCTGAGCCAGTGTGTTCTTATGAAATGATCGACAGGTTTGACGGAGGCTAAAGTAGAGTAAAGTAAAAAAAAAAAAAAAGGAAAAGTACAGACATGAATTGAATGAGGCAACAAAATGTCACGTCGTGTCCCCGCCCACTCAAACAGGCACATCAAAACAAAAATACTGTTCATGCAGTTTTTCGGGGGGGAATAATCCTGTAAACAGCACAGATATAAAATGAGTGCCTCTATCTCAGTAACAGCACAGATGTATGCCTTATTTTGTTTTCTTTAAACATCGTCTGAATGTGAACTGTGACGAGTTGATAACATAACACCAACAACTTTTACATTCTTTATTATTAAAAGTTCTACCAACATAGTAAAATAAGTTATACATCTGGCCATCATTGTACACATTTGCTTTAAAGTTCGTTCTAAAGCAACAGCTTTGGGAAAATTATGGTGTAGTTGAAATGCTAGAAGCTAAACTCTCTCTCTCGTTCTCCTTTTTCTCCCTTTTAAAATAATTTCCACAGGAAATGACATTAAAAACAATTTGCCCCTTAAAAATCACTGCTATGTTTTTTTTTTTTTTTAAAAAGATCAACACAAATGAAAATAGTCTGGTATATAGTTATTGCACAATAAGCTGTTTAGAAAAGTGGTAACCCTTTCAAATTATATTGATTTCAGACACAAAATTATAGATGGTTTCATTTAAGGACCATGTTTTTTTTTTTAATAAACATAATTGCATTTTTTTATTTTTTATTTTACAACTGAAAAATGAAAAATAACCATGACCTATGTTTGGACTGGATCTGGTTTTGTTAATGTGATGGGTTCGTAGGTTATGGGGTGTTCAAGTCCTCTGCCGTATACGGTTGGCGTTTTTAAGGCTTGACCATCGCTGGCCTCGCTGAGTCCTGAGGGGCGTCCGGCTTCGCATGCGGGTCCTGCCCGGGGCCGCTGTGGCTGTGGAGGGCGCTGGGTGGAGCCTGACCGTAAGGGTCCCCAGGATGATGTGCAGGATGTGGCGGTGGTAGGACGCCGGGGGGGAGGTCCATCGGGGGGCCCGTGTGGTCACGTGGTCCTGGGAAACGCATGTCAGGAGGGAGGGGGGGACGCGGTCCCAGAGGCCCACGGACACCTGGACAGGACAAAACACACGGGGAATATTAGAGACTACATTCAGAAATAATAACGATACAATGATTCTTTCTTATTCAGAAGTGTTGCTTTTGTGTTCTTCCACCTACTGGGTTTTAAAGGGATAGTTCAACATTTTGGCAAATTCGCCTATTGCCAGAATCCCTATAGTCATTGGAGTAGGTTCATTACTTTTAATTGTCGGTGCATGTTGTTGAGAGATCCGCGGGTCAGAGACTCAGCAAACACAATGGAGGTGAACGGTACAGGTCCTCTGTCCCTCATGAAACTCATCAAATATACAATCCAACAACTCCAAAACGCTCTCGCAGAGAAGTTGTGACCTGCACGTTCACCACGCTATGAAATAATCAGAGACAGAGTTGTTTTTGAGGCAAATGCAGCCAGAACTACATTACAAACACGGCTGCTGGGCGGAGTGACTTCAAAAGCACAAGTACTTCTGAGTATTTGCTTCATGTGTCGTTACATAATTACTTTTGGAGTTGTTGGATTGTGTATTTGATGAGTTTTGAGGGACAGGGGATCATACCGTGTTTGCTGAGCAGCTCGTGTCTCTGCCCTGCGGATCTCAAAACAACACGCACCGACAATTGAAGGTAATGAACCAACTCCTATGACTGTAGGGATTATGGCAATGGGCCGATTTGCCAAAATGTTGAACTATTCCTTTAACTCATTGAGTGCCAACCACGTAATTTCTCGTTTTTCGTTCCCATGCGTTGAGTGCCAAAAACGAAATTTTTCGTTTTTTGCTTTTTTTTTAAATTATGAAAATAGACACTTTAATACACATTATATGTAAATTTGGGGACTCTACGACGAGGAGAACTGAAATAGATGACGATCAAAGTCACATGACAGCTCATGATCTGGAAGTTTTTATCATAACTCAGCTTCTGCAAACGGAGTTCTGCATGCAGATGCAGCGCAGCTGCTCCGCTGCTGCTCTGCTCTCACCCGCGAGGCTGCAGCAGCTGGGAGCTGAACCAGGAAGCTCTCAGCCCACTGTCCCGCCCGGTCTTCATCTGGAGCAACACCGTGTCCTCCCCAAAGTCCTCCCGCGGTAAAATCTGATGGTCTCTGGACCAAAGCAGACCGGCACCACCGACCCGTACCACAGACGGACCGCGACCACCGGCGGGACCGGTGTTCGCGAGCCGCTGTGGCCGACAGAGCCTCACGTTCCGCGGCGAGAGGCTGTGACACGGCACGGTGCGTCTGTGTTATTGCTGTTTAGTGGCGCCCCCCCCGCCCCCGATGGTGGTTTTGTGAATAGAACAACAATTGTTGTGTATATTTATCTTATACGAGCCCTTTGATCCAGAAATGCGAGTGTCAGAAGAGCGACAGGCACAAACAGAGCACCTTTCATAAAAGACGCTCTATCTCCTTTTCTAGAAAAAAAGCAGGGATTTTGGTGAAACCCAGCCATGTTTAGCTTGACTTTTCTCAGGAACGGAGGCACGTAGAAACAAACGGTTTGTGGCCATTTGAAGGATAAAGTTAAACCTTTCAAATGAGCTACAGTATGTGTTGGTGGCAATAATATAGAATACACTATGGCTCTAAAATAAAAAGTCAAATATGGTCTAATTTGCCGGTACACTTGACTAAAACTTTGGAAAGGAGCGCGGCACTCAATGAGTTAATAATAACCAAACTAAATATTTTACTACACTAAAACTTTTTCTTCAATGCTATCTATCTGTTGTTGTTGTTATTTTAAGTCTGGCTTTGTGAACTCTGTATTTTATACCATCAACACTGTAAGTCTGGTATTTGAGAAAAGGGGGGTGGGAAGGGGTTTAGCATCTTGTTTTTGTTTTGTTTTAACTGTGTTCAATTGTAAATTGTAAAAACATAATAAAAAGAACTTGATCCCAAAAAAAAAAAAAGGTTACATAATGAGTCACCGTCTGTACTGCTACAGTATTTCCACTTCTAATTTCTACTAGTGTCACGATACAGCATTTATATTTATTGGTCAACACACCGTATGGAGGCATCGGTCCTAAGTGATGAGGTGGAGGGGGACGGAAATGTGGCGGTGGCGGACCCCGAGGATCGATAGCATGTCCCGGGCCGGGCCTGGGGTGGAACGCATGTCCGTTGGTGGGTCGAGGTCCGAACTCTCCTCCCATTGGTCCAGGCAGAGGCATGCCTGGGTGTCCGTTGGCCGGCAGCGGGGGCCCGTGGAGCGGGGGAGGGAGGTTCGGAGGGAGGGGGCCGGGCGGGAGGTGGTAGGGGCCGGGCCGCGGCGGTCTGTAAGGTCCTGGCGGTGGCAGACGGCCGTGGGGAGGGAACGGCGGCTCGTGTGGCCCCGGGCCGGGCGGTGGCGGCGGCCCCTGGTGCATGGGGCCGGGGGAGTCTCTGATGGGCGACGCCAGGAAGGAGCCAGGTCCCTGAGAGAAACACAGGAAAATATGAATGAACAAAAACTTTCACGTGCAGCTCTGGAAGAAAAATAGAGACCACTTCTCCAAAATGTTCTTAATAATCAGCCTTATCTCTACATGAATGGCAGCCATCGATTCCAGTGTCTACTGAACTCCAACACAAACACACCTCACTCTACTTAGCTGATCACCTGAACCAAATCATATTTAATGAGGAAGAAAGATTATAAATAACTAAAAAAAAACACTGTTGCGATTAAAAATTGGGATTATTCCACCAATTTTGATTTCTGTTGCCATTTTCTGCAAATAAATGCTCTAAATGACATATTTTTATTTCCAATTTGGGAGAAATTTTGTCAGTAGGTTATAGAATGAAACGAAAGTGTTCATTTTACTCAAACACATACCTATGAATAGTAAGAACAGAGGAACTGATCATTTTGAAGTGGTCTCTTAATTTTTTCCAGAGCTGTGTGTGAGTGAAGCTTCGTCATGCGGTGAGACGTCCACAAACCACAGTTCACTCCCAAAGTGCGTTTAAGCCAGGCTCAATCACTCGACCAGTAACCACACACCATGATTCTTTGAATGAAAAACAAACCCATTCTCACGAATACTTCACCTCTGACACTTTGAAACATTGACAGACCCAAATGAGACACATTTATGTCAAGCTCAGTGCTGATGAAAAGAATCAGTGCTTCCTGTAGCTCTGTGAGAACAGGTGAAACCACACGATCAGCCCAAACAGTTCAGTCAGTCCCAGTGAAGCAAAACGCCTTCAATCTCTTCCCAAATATAAATCCAGCTTTAGGGGAAGAGGAGGGGCGAGGCGGGAGGGGTGGGGAGGGGGGGGCAGAGTGCTCATACACTTCACACCGAGCACCTGGGCTGGACAGCCTCTATACTCACTGCCTCTGGACTCTCTGTGGAGGCCTCAGCCTGAGGCTCTGCTTTATTCTCTGGATCTACTGCCTCAGTCTGTTTTAGAGCAACAGTATTAACAAAGGACATGTAGGCTGGATGATGTTATATATATATGACTCTGATCAGAACTTACAGATGTGTCCATGTTGGCGGGTGATGAGCTGCGGGGCCCCATCATGTCTGAAAGAAGAAAAGAAAAGCTTTGTTAAAAACAACTTAGAAACTATGATGAAGCTTTGGAGAGAGAGACAGAGAGCAAGAGAGGAGACGTACCCATCCCAGGGATGTGTTTGTTTTCAGGGTAACGGCCGTGAGACTCTGATGGAGGTCGAGGACCTGAGGGGAGACGAAATGCAGAATGAAAAACCCTCAGGACTTTGTCTCTAGCACGTTTCCAGGGAGGACACAGAAAAGAAAGTGCAAACAAAGCATGGCGAGGTCTGTGCTCCATGAAGAAGACGGGAGGAGGAACAAAGCTTCTGAATGAGTTTAAAGACCCTGAAAACCTGGTTTAAAATGTTATTCTTGAATGATAAACAACAATTGAAATATATATAAATATATATTCTTCAATTCAGTTAATCTGCTTTATCAGGGCTTCGGGGAAACAAAGCTGAGCAAATGTTTTCAGGGTCTTTGAAGATGCAAAATGGTGAATTTCATTCCAACAGCAAAACAAGAAACATCTTCATCGAAAGGAAATCTCTGAAAGGTTCAAACTAAAAAGATGCTGGGAAGAAAGAAAAGGAAGAAGTGAAGGTGGAAAAGCTGAAAGGAACAAAGTCGGGAGTGAAAAGCTGAAAGGAACAAAGTCGGGAGTGAAAAACAAGAAGGATCAAAGGACTAGAGGTCGAAGAAGAGCGGTGAAGTCCAACTGTGGTGAAAATTAAAGAGGGTGAAGTAATCCACGGGGACTCACCATACTGTTCAATTCTTCGCCCCACAGGGGCAGAGGGGGGGCGTCTGGGACCCTCTATCATTAGTGGAGGGGACGGTGCACCCCCACTCACAGGGGAGGGCCCATATGAATCACCTGTTATAATCAAACCATCCGTTTACTCAGGGAGAAGAAACAGCTGGCAACACATCACAAAGTAGAGATCCTCACGACACAGACAAAAACACCCACAACTAAATCCGACCAAATGAATCCATCTAGTTTCAGTTAAAAGGGATAGTTCAACATTTTGGCAGATTGGCCCATTGCCATAATCCCTATAGTCATAGCAGTAGGTTCGTTACCTTTAATTGTCGGTGCAAGCTATTTTTAGAACGGTGGAGCAGAGCCGTGAGCTGCTCAGAGCTACGCTACAGAGGCTCATGGGATTTCTTGGTTTCCCTCATCAAACTCATCAAATACACAATCCAACAACTCCGAAACGCTCTGGTGGACAAATTGTGATCTGCACATTCAGCGCGCTATGAGATAATAACAGAAAGTTACGAGACTGAGTTGTTTTCAGGTAAATTCATGCAAAACCGCTGATGTGCGGTCCTATCGGTACAGTTTTTCGGAAAGCAGTCTCTGCATTTGCCTAGAAAACAACGTAACGTTCTGTTATTATCTCATAGCGTGGTGAATGTGCAGGTCACAACTTGTCCACGAGACCGTTTTGGAGTTGTTGGATTGTGTATTTGATGAGTTTGATGAGGGAAACCAAGAAATCCCATTAGCCTCCATAGCACTGAGCAGCTCGCGGCTCTGCTCCACCGTTCTAATAATAGCTTGCACCGACAATTAAAAGTAACGAAACTACTGCTGTGACTATAGGGATTATGGCAATGGACCAATTTGCCAAAAATGTTGAACTATCCCTTTAAAGACAAAAAAAGAAAAGAAAAAAGAAAACGGCATCGTGTCGCCTGAAGCTCTGCAGGATGAGAACCGTCCATACAGGAAACACAGCAGCCACAGTGTGAGGTTGTTTACCTTGGCGAGGGCCTGCAGGTTGTCCAGAGTTCGGTCTGAAGAGAGGAGCGCGGCGCTCGTTCAGCTGCGAGGTCAGAACAGCCAGCCTGAAAGGGGCGGGAAAACAAACAACTCATGGGTTAGATGAAAATACCAGGCAACCACGACATCATCAAAAAAAAAAGCCAAAGATATTCAGTTTACAATCATATCAAACAGAGGAAAATAAGAAACCCTGACATATGAGGAGATGGGACGTGTTAGTTCAGCTGCAACGAAACCAAATCTTCCATCACTTACTTTTCACGGAGCTTTGACGATTCAAGCTTCTCCTGATTCAGAGCTCTCTCTGCATTACGAGCGTTCACCTTCAGACAAAACAGACAATTCATTATTCGTGGTCATGCTTTATTTAATATCCACTGTCTGGTATCTTTCAAGTGTGAATAAACTGTGTAATTCAGTGCAACATACCCAGTTTGAGTGAGTTTTGTTTTCCTGTTCTTTTATCTAAAAAAAGAAAGAAACAAAAGTCAAGGCTCAGGTTTCATCTAGGACTTTTCTGTTCAAACTTTTTTTCTAAAGCTCATGAGAGTTTACCTGTTCTTTGTAGACCTCCTCCGTCTTCTTCATCTGATCCTCCATCTCATTAATGCGTTGTCTTAAGACTTTAACCTGCTCCTCGGCTTCTGTAGCTTTTCCTCCCACCTCTGTCAGCATACTCTCTTTGCTGCGTCGCTCCAGCTCCTCCTTGGTTAATCTCCTGTGAAGCCGCACGAAGAAACTCACAGGGTTTAGAAACATCTTCATCTCCTTTTTCAAAAAGACACATTCTTTCATTCATGAGATGTCGAGGTGGATTTAATTTTTTAACTCACTGCTGAAGAGCGTTTTCTTTCTGTTGGTACATTTCAACCATGATCTCATTCTTCTGCTGGAGGATCTTGAACTGGTTTTCAACGTGGCTCTTATCACTTTTCAGGGTTGCAATTGAATGCTCCAGCTCCTGGTGTTGTTCTTTTTCCAAAAAAAAACACAAACAAGCAGCATGTTAAATGAGAGTCGAATTAAAACGTTACACATTCGTGCAGCTTTTTGCCTAAAAAATAAATAAATAAAAACTTCAAAAGAAAAAGAAACACCACCAACGCACCCTCCAGAGTCTTTCTCGTCTTCTCCTCATTCAGTAGTTTAGACATGAAGCGATCTCGCTCTTCCTCAACTACTGCCAAAGTGGTCTGGACCTGGGAATAAATAATACACACGACAGCTTAACACTTAGGAGCGGTGGTAATAACATCTGTCTGCCGGGCGGTGACTACAGTGAGGTTTGATCAATGCGTTGACATCTTACCCTGGAGACATCCATCATCTGTTTAATCCTGTTCTTTATGGCTGTCTTCTTATCTGTACGACACAGAGAGACCATTAAACACTTGGTGTTCTGAGCGCAGGCACTTCACAGACAGCTGATTCTGTTTCTAAGTGAATTATATATTCTTCTTTTTTTAAACTAGTGTCAGAGTTGAACTTACCAGGTGCTATTTCACCATTGGCTAAAAGTTTGGTGTCGCCTTTTTGTATATCACAAGCATCTAAGTCTGCCAGAAGATCAGACAGCACCTGCCAAGGAAACATTTTTGCGTGGATTGAGCTGATAAATTCATGTCAGTTGAGATCTGATATAAACCAAGAAAAGCTGTAACAGTTGTATAGTAAATTCTTGAATCACAGACTGACCTCCACGTTGTGATCTTTGAGCACCACAGAGTCCTCCAGCTCTTTCTGGGCCTTCTGATAACTTTTAATCTGTTCACTCAGATCCTTGTGTTTGTCCTCCCAGCCTTTGATAGTGACTTTGAGCTGTAAGAATTCACAAAAGTTCCTCAGAAAAACAGTTTAATTCATCCAGTTTAATTCACCATTAAGGCATTTATTTGACTCTGATTTCATTCAAACATTAAATATAAGAAAAAGCCTCAAGTTTAAACACAATATAAATCAAATGAACAGGTGTCACTGATATAATTTTAAAAAAGCATGCACGACATCTCACCTTTTTGTTCTCTTCTTTTAGTGCTGTGTACTCTTTCTCGAGACATTTGTGCTGAACATTTCGGGCATCTTCACGAATCTTTGCCTCATCCAGGAGAACTGTAGCCTGTGGAAAACAAAAAAACAGCTTATTAGACACAATGAAAACAGAAGCTTGTAATAATCTTAAAGAGTCTTGAGTGTATCAGGGTTTGTACCTTTGCGTGTGCTTCCTGAACCTTTTTTCTGCTGAGCTGCAGCTTCTCGTTTGATTTCTCCAATTTCTCAATCTGTTAAAAAACAACATAAAACAACATGAAGCTCAGAAGATGGTTGAAGTAATAACAGGCAGGCAAAGACAAGTTTAACATTTACCCTTGTTTCGTACGCTGCAGAGTTTGCCCGCTCGTCTTCAAGTAGTTTTAGGTATGTGCTCTTTTCCTCAGCTATCCGATCGTTTCGTGACTGAGCCTCCAAAACCTTGCTCTGCAAACAGGGAAAGACACAAACTTCACTGGCAGTCCACAACAAATCAGAGGTTTGGACTTTAGCTACTGTCTGAAACACATCATCCATAAGATACAGCCAGCGGATGCACTTCCTCATTCTAAAGATTATTTCAAAATCAAAACCACTCAGCACAAGCAAACACATATCCCCAGTTCCTTAGCACTTACCTCCAGGTCTTGGATCTTTTTCTTTGTAGAACTAACTGTTTCCTTTGACTGCTTTTGGTTTTCTTTTAGCTTCTCAGTCTTAAAGGAAAGGAAGACGAAAAAAGGGAATAAGTTCCAGGCGTGACAACTTTAACGTAGCTCAGAGATATTCAAGCACATTTTTCTTGTCACTCACCTGCTTCTGAAGTTCAGACATCCTTGTGAGAGTGTCGTTCTTTTCTTTTTTGAGCGCCTCGATTTGCTCTGCGAGCTTCTTTTCATCCACTTTTTCCACAAAGGTGCAAAAAAGAAAAAAGAAAAAACATTAGTTAGATTTTACACATCTATATTTTGTGTATTTAATGTGGGAAAAAGTAAGTAAAAGCTTACCCAGATATTCTCTTTTCTTTACCTGAAAAGATTTAGAGACGCAATAAGTAAACATCAGTCTTTTCAACGGTCACACACATGTAGTGAATAATGTTTTAATATCGTACAAATTATTCAGATAAGGAAAATATAAAATGATGCCAGTCCAAAAGGTAGTGAAATTCAGGGGGGAAACTAATTAAACCAAATAAAAACTGAATCTACTTCAACATTACAAAAATATATTATTAGTAGAAGTGTTTTTCCTTCAGATTTATTCATAACACATAATTTAGAAACAGATGAGAGCAATAATATTGAAAGACTTACTGCCAACACAGTCTTCCAGAAGAAAAGGGTGAAGGTCAAGACTCCCACAAAAGCAGTGATGACAACTGCTTCCCATGGACAGCCATACAAGGTTTCCCCGGGCTTCCACTCTTCTGGTAGGAGGGAAATCATCTGAAATTGCAGAAACACAACCAAATTAAGACAAAATATTCAAAGGAAAGAAAAAGCTGGATGAAAAATAGTTGCACATCAAAAAACACTTATTAACCAAGATCATATGATTGTGACAATACTTAGGATGGATACAGAAGCAAGCAAGAATATAGTTCCCTCCTGTTTTGATAAGGGAAGTGTCAAACTTTTGACTGGCACTCTATGGTAATTTTTATCTATAATAAAAGACTGCAGCAATTCAGACTCAAACCGATTGGCAATATTTACATTTGCCCCTCGACTGATAAGTGTATTCATTAACCGAAATTCTTTTGAGTGACCTGTTACTCTGTTCACACTATTGAGAAGAAAGGCTATCAAGATATCAGGGCATTACCATAAAGTAAACACTAGGACAAGCAGTGGACACAGAAAAGCAAAATGTTGTCATGCCACAACTACAAATGTTGAAATCTAGGTTTTCAAGCAACCACCCGAGGGGAACATCAACACAGAAGTTGCAATACGTATCAGCTCTTTCACAAGTTTCCTGCCTCTGCCACGCTCATTACTACACCAAAAATACTAAAGGGTTGCAGTTGCAGTGTTTCAGCGGGGCAGGAAACAAGTTTCTGCACCTGCAACCTCCAAAATCACACACTACAACAACTTTTACAACAACAACAACTCAGCTCTGGTCTATTTCAAACTCCACTTAATCAACATATAAAACTCATATTAATCACCAGCTCAGACCATGACTTTACCACTGGTGACATTTTTTAGTTGCCGTCCAGTCTTGATCTGAGTGTGTCCTGCTCCAACCACAGAGGAACCTTTGACCTGAGCATGTGGCAGTTCAGACAAGGAACAAACACACACTTTGTGGCTCTAATAACGACACAAGGGGGCTAACAAATAAATTAATACACCACCACCAGCACCACATTGCCCGTAGGGATTAACATGCTCTCTTTTGGCCTTTTCAGTGAGCTGCAATTCAAAAGTCTATTTGTTCAGTAAAGCACTGCTCACAGGCAGGACTGAGAGCAAAGCAATATGGGAGGCTTTCACATTACAATTCACTCTAAAAACAAAGTATAAAAGCGTTAAAGTATTAGATGAACCTGTCTAACAATCAATCCATACTTTGCGTGCCAACCATATGCTTATTAACACGTCAGCAGGTAATGCTAGCATGATAAATCCTTGACATGGGGTTGTCAGATAAGCTCGCTTTTTTTTCTCTCTCTCTCTCCACTTTACTTACATGCTGCAGCTCCTTTAGGAAAAACACGTAAACATGCTCCGGCTCCATTACAGGTCTAGTGACAGTCTCACTCTCCATGACGGTGTGTGTGATGAAAACAAAAAACGGAACTAGCACCTTGAAACGTGAAGCTAAAGCTAAATGTTGACAGATTACTACGAGCTACTAGCGTGCTAGCTCGTTAGCTTCCCACCGTTAAACCAGCCGTTAGCCGCGTTAAAGCTCCCCCGGTGTCTGGTTGGTAAATATAAGTAAAAGAAACAAACACCGACGGCGTTTGACAGCGGAGGCAGGTGGTAGAAATGACTTGGCAACAACAAGCTGTTAGTCGTAATCACAGATGAGCCGTCGATTTCCATTCAGTGCCAAATCAAAAGGGAAAAAAACCCCAAAACAACCAACAACAAGCTGGAGACGTTTTCTAAACCGGAACAACAACAACAAAAAACGGTGGAAAAAGGCTTAATATTATCTGAATGCCCCGGTCTCTATGTGTTGTTAAATAATAATCATCTGCCTTCTTCCATGCCGGGGTAATAATAAGGCCAGTCGGTTGTGGTAGTCAGTGCTACAGCGGCCAGCTCAGCTCAGCAGCACCGGCTGGTTGAACTTCAGCCGACAGTCAACAAGGCAGGAGGGGGAGGGGCGTCCGGCCGTGTGGCGTTCATGTGACCTCGGAAATAGGAAGTTTCTCCCACACAGAAATTCAGTTTAGTAGCCTGCTACTTCAGTTTATCTAGAATCTCTTCTCTCATGAAGATGTCATCGCAGATAATTTGGAGGATGACTTTCTCATCAATAATATTCTCATCCTGGGTAAATTATCTTTTCTTTTTTTTCCCTTTTTTTAAAAATCTATTTTTACTTTCTAAAATCGACTCCTAGGTTTTACATGTTTCATAACAAATTTCTTCATTTTCATAAAAGCCCCCAATCTTATGAAACAGATTATTATTGATAAATATGATTTACAAAAGAAGTAAGACCTAAGCCTTTGTTTTATTTATTGTATGACTTTATGATGCACATACATCCTCACGAGGACAACACTGGGTGACATCCAGTACATATGAGGCCAATGGGGTAATATTTTTTGATTCATTTCTGCTGATGATTTCTATTTTAAAAATAATATTTGAGAAAATGAATTCTTAAACTTACTGATTATTACACCACCAAACATATTTTTGGAAATTGTCACAGCACATCTATCGTATGAGAGTCTTTGGTTAGAGAGGAATTAACTAGTAGGTTACACACACATATCACACCCAAAATATGAAAATATGCAGGACATTAGGGCATACTCCTACAGCAAATTGTCCTAAGAATCTGAAGCACATTTTTGTTTTTGTTGATTTTTTCTTAGCTAGTTAGCATATAAAGATTAAGCAGGTGATATTTAGGGTAATGATCTGTAATGACCTATTTCTGTATCCTATTGTTGTGGCCATGACATCAAGTGATAAGTAATGATGCAGCAGAGCCGGGACTAACTCTACCAGAAAATAATGACTGCACAATATCATCATAATTTATTAAATTATTCTGATATTTTTACTAAATAATTGTGTCATGTTTCCTGGCCCTGTTGTAGTCCACTTGTAGCCTGGTGGTTGGGAACCACTCGCTAATGTTGCACTTGCGGTCACTGAGTAATGAAAGTCGATGAAGCTAATGTGCACATTATACAGTGTGAAGCGAAGCTGACAATCCTATAACTTACCACAGTGGCCCACTCTGACATCTTAGTGTTGATGATAGAAAGGATGCAGCCAATGTAAACAATTCCAGATGAGAATAATCCCACTTCCTCTTCGTGAATTTCAGACACGGACTCCAATGGGTCCAAAGATCCTGGAGAAAGGAAAATGACCCATTACTCAGTTGGACAATGAGTAATTAAGTACATTAGGAGGGTTAAGTCCTGTGATTACTAAACAATTCTCCCGAAACTGGGTAAAGCAAAGATACAACCTAACAAGACTCATGGCTTTAACACAATAAAACCTCACACAGCTTAACCTGCTGATCAGAAACAACCCTAGATGTGATATATTTTACTGTAGTACATGTCCAACGTGTTCAAAACAGGTTCACACCATTGTGCCACAATGAAGGAGGAGTCTTGAATTGAAATGTCTGATTTAAGTCTCGAGTTTGAATAAATAAATTCTTCATTTATTCTATCTACATTACCAACCTGAAGACGAGTGCTCCACTTCGACACCCAGGCCCATGTCTAAAGGATTCTCCAGAGTGGCTTGTGGGACCTTCTGCATCTCATCTGATGTGCTGAAACCTGGCTGATTGTCTTTGTTTTTGTTAAAGTGCCCGCCGTCCTCCTCCATGCTGACTTCTGGTCCAGCGTGCATATTGTCCAAAACGATCTGCTCCTTTTCAGTCTCTGCGGGCCTCTCCTCGTGATCCGTTACTGTGGCATTGTCTTCATCGTCGGGCTCGGGGACAGTGCCAGCTTTGTGTTCAATGTGAGGCATTTTTTCCTCAATTTTCAATTCATGTTCATCTAGAGAGAAAACATCGAAAAACACATCAAGTTGTTACTGTTACGGCACATTATTAACATCCTGGATCCAAAGGAATTTATTTGTGGAAGGAGAATTAGAGGTGTGTCCTTGTTTACGTTCACACCTAAGGATTACAGTGACAACAGGTGTGGTCTATTGAACAATGAAACACAAGGCAAACAGTAGTAGATCCTGAACAATCACCTGTAGCTAAACTACTCTAAATTTAACCTGTAAGTTCATGGCACACAACATCAACATCAACATTCAGGGATGTACTGATCTGACTTCATCACTCCTGACACCAATCCACACATCTGTAATTACAGACACGTGAAAGAAAGTTGTCTTTCAGTGTGTAAAGTAGGCCACGTTCACGCTGTCTTATGTGGTTCCAATTACAAGTGCAGGTCAGATGACAGGCAAAGCAGACTGAGGATAGAGTTCTGTCAAATAGCTGAAGCAGCACACTAGATACCAAACTAATACTCCACATGTTCAGGTATGCAGACTGAACGGAGCATGAAAAATCGCACGCTGAACAAGCAGGACCAACAAGACTTCTAAAGTCAAAGAGGATGAGGTATCAAATAGCCGGTGCAATCATCTCCTCCGACCGTACAGCCCGACATGTGTATCTCTGTGGTTCTGGCGAGAGGCTGCAATTCAGCGCTGGCAGGGAAGTGAAATTCAATCACAAATGGTCACTGAGGACACGTTCTGCTGCCAGGTGTGAACTGCAATCCCTCTTAACTGGACGAGGACACAATCTGAAACAAGATACTGCTGTGAACAGGACGTGATAGGTCACATCAGAGCTACGCCTGCGATACAAAAGGCTAAACCTACCTGGATATAAAATACCTCTTGGTTAAAGGTTTATTTTGTTTGTTTATTTTGTTTGTTTTCTTGTCATTACTATTTTTCATCATTAATAATATTTTGAAACAGAGAATAATATTGGTGTAGAAGTAAGCCAATGTAATTGTAACAACAAAGAGGGGCAGGTACTATAAGTTTTCTTCATCCTGCTCCTTTTCATTCATGGTGAAAATGTGTACATTATGTAAATATGTGCAACCATGTGAGAATGTATACCATGAATGAAATAAATCGAAATGAAAGGGTCATGTTAATTGTTGACATAGAATGTGCCTGGGTAAATAACTCAGTCCTACAGTTTTTATCTGTACCAATTACCAAATACTGAATCATATTGATGAAATAATAAAATCCAAACCTACCTGGTTGAATATTTGATGCCTCCTCTGTTGCTAACGGTGCGCTGTCACTGACTGTTGAATACTTCTGACGCAGGCTGAATGCCAGCTCCTGGAAGTCGTCCAGTATTTCAGTCTCCTCATCCAAACTATTTGCATCCGTGTGCTGATTATAATCATGTTTTGGGTTAAGACTATCCAGCATCTTCTCGATCTCGTCCAAGATAGTGTTTTCAGAGGCTTCCAGGATGGCCTCCAGTGCATTCTCAATGTCTTGCGTAGTGCCTTCTTGTGACAGACGGGTGCCGTGCAACTCCGCGTCCAGATCGGCGAACATGGCCTCCACCTTGAAGAGATTGGCGAGACCCAGAAGCCTCTGTATCCGCTCCATGCTTGCCTCTGTGAAGTGTTCTCGCAGCAGGGTCAGTCTCATCACGCTATCGCTGTATTCTGGCTCTGGAGCAGACGCAGTGGGCGAACTTTCAGTCACAGGTGAAGGTTTGTCAACGTCTGCATTATCCGACTGAGAGGACAGAAGCGCATTTTCGTCTTCAAGTAATTCTTCTTTCTCTTCAACATTATCTTTCTCAGGCTCTGCATCTTTCTCTTCTTCCCTTTCTTCTGTATGTGGTTCCTCATGAGGCTCTGGTTCTTCAACAGACGAATCTTGTCGACTGATATTCTCAAAATCTCTCATTAAATGGTCATGGGTCTGATTAGGCAAGCTGTCGTCTACTTTCTTCTCTTCATCTTGTACACCTAAATCCCTAAATTGTTTCTCTTCAGTGGGCAGGTGTTGATGTTTTTCAGTTTCGATATTGTCTACTTCTTGATCGGTCACTGTCTTATTTTCTTCTAACACAACATCCACATCCTTTCTCTGCTCCATCGCAATGTCACTGTGCTGTATAAATGCACTATCATCATTTAATGCTGAGTCTTTGGACACCTTGTGGCCCTCCTCTTCCTGGTGCTCCGTGGGTTCATCTGTTGTTTTATATGATGAGTTTTCATAAGTGTCCTCTTGTGGTACCAGATCGTCTGTCTTTGGACTTGCGTCTGTTCGATGGTGTCTCTGTAGTGTATCTTCTTTAGGTTTTAATGTTTCATTCCAAGTTTCCTCAGGTCTGATCGCTCCCTCACTCTCATCATCGCGTTGAAATAAAAGTCTCTCAGAATCACTGTTAGTTTGTTCTTTATTATCTGTTTGTGCGGAGCTGGAATCAGGAGAATCTTGAAGAACATGACCTATGTTTTCTGGCTCTGTTAGAGATTCTGGTTTTAGTGGTTCTTCTACATCTTTCATTGCATTTTCAGAAACCGGAGGGGTTTTTGAAGCAGCCTCTTCCTCATCATCATCGTCATCCTCCTCATCATCTGAATCAAAATTTTCCGCCGTCTTCTCCCCACCGGTAACAACTGAAAAAACTGCATCTCCGATTGATGTCCACATGTTCTTCTCCTCTGTAGCCTGTGGTTGATCTTCCTGTTGTTGGAGGGAATCAGATGCTGGCGAGTCCTCGGCTTCTTTAGTGAAAGAGAGCAGCGGCGTTTCTTCTGTAACCTCGATGTCGTCTTCAGGGGGAATCTCCTCATCTTCGTTTTCCTCCTCCTCATATGGCGTAACACTCCTGGTGATGTCTTCATCGGTGGTCACTGCATCAAAAGTTGATCCAAGGGTAGTTTTCAACTCGGGGATCTGCACTCCTTCAGAAATTGACACTGGTTCATTTTCTGCAGCAAACTCATCCTTGGGCTCAGATTCCTCCTCAGATTCAGTGGGTGTTTCTTTGGTTTCACTTATTGCTGGTTCATCGTTTTCAACAGACCCTACTGTGTTTTTCTGCTCAATGTCTTCATCTGTTTCGGTAACATCAGGTACAGGCTCTACTTCTTCTGAATAAGGCAGTTCAGCTGTCGTGTCAGGCTCAAGTAAAGAGGCACTTTGATCATCTGGGACTTCGTTGAGATCCTCTGGGTAATCTTGATGCTCGGTTTGTCTTTCACCATCAGCGGCTGCTTCTTCAGATGGCTGTGGCTCTTTGTCAACGTCCTCTGCCACTGGTATTTCATCAGATGTTTCCTTATCTTCACTGTCACTCTCCTCTGCTGAAGCACCCAAGAGTATATCTACGTCATAATTGTCAAATTTATCAAATCCAGTGTCAAAACAGACAAAATCTGTTTCCTGAAAAGAAGACAATAAATAAAATAAATACAAATATTAATGGAGTTTAAAAAAAAATATTGTTACGTGAAATAGTTTGAGAGCTCTATTGCATCTTGTCAAATTAATACAGCAAGATATTTTCATACCTCTGCTCGAATTTCAAGCTCTTTATCAGTATAATGGTGGTTAACTGCAAGAAGATCCTTTGGAAAATAGCCAAAGTGACTTCCAACCTATGGATGAAAACAAAAAGAGATGAGACATGGTGAAGATATGCCAACCCAGATGTTACATAGACGTGAAAAAGTACTTATACTTACACTTCCAGCCCACAGGTCAGACCTTTGACCCCCCAGTTTGTAGTACACATAGACAGTTTCTGATGTCTTAAATGACAGGAACCGACAATCTGGTCCTGAGAAATCTTTCACTGCTTTTCCCCGACAAAGAAGCACTGAGGAGGACAAAAGAAAAGTCAAGAATTAGAATAATTTCTGTCAGTGCTTTTACAACTTCCCTCTCTATGTAACTGTTGGGTTAAACCCCAAATTTTCAGTCCTGTCTTTAGTCCAAGGTTTTGGTTTACACATTCACTTCAACATTTTTCTATACAGAAAAATGACCTCAAACAGGAGTAACTGGCTGTGTTGCTTTGTCTAGTGTGTTTACTGTATGTGCCTCACCTTAGTTTCTTTATGACTCAAACCTAATATTCCTTGATGTAATAACACCAACAAGGCTTGATAATGTTGTCTTATCAGATAAAACAGCTCTGTAGGTCGTAGAGTAAACACTTTGGTGGCATTTTCTGCGTTTGTTATTTCTTATAGCTCTCAGTAAGTTCCTCTTTTTAACGGCTTTGCTAAGATAGTCGTAACATGGTCTTAACAGGAGTTGATAATGTCTTATCAGTTAAAACAGCTCTGAGGGTGGTAGTAAACACTTTGATGACATTTTATGGGCATAACAACGTCGAACTGATGTTGGTTTAAATCTTATACAAACTAAAATGAAGAAAAAAAACCCTGTGTTTACAATTGTTGTTTCTTATAACTCTCAGTAAATTCGTCTTTTTGATGACTTTGCTAAAGCTAGTAATAACAGAGTCTCATTTACTCCCCCAAAAACCCCCGTTGTAAACAAAATGACACTTATTTTTTTAAAATAAAGCAAAGCTAATGTGGCTAACAACAGAGCTACCACAGGCTTGTATGTTGTTAGCTGTTCTATTGTTAACTATTGTGTGTTTTTTTGCTGAAGCCGGCCGGTTGCTATGCTAATTAGCTGCTAACGTTAGCAGCTAGCATCCAGGCCCGAGCTGCCAGGCAACCGGCCAACACACAGCTGCGTCTGCACGGATAACCTTCCCAAGCTACCGACTTTTAATGTTAACATATTATAGGCTCGGCTTGGTTTTTAAACCATCGGCACACACACACGCACACACACATGGCTACACACAGAGCATCACTGTGTCATCCAGCTCACAAATATCGACTGGCAACAGGTCAAGAGATAAGCCGCAGTTTACAGCTAGCAGCGCCTGTATCGGGATGGATGGAGTGGAGGAGGGGGAGAGAGAGGGAGAGCTGCATCCTTGAAGTCCCTGATAGTTACAACAACAAGCCGTAATAAAAAAAAAACTTACTGCTGCACTCCGGGTCCGCGCATCTTTTAAGGTCGGAAAACCTTTTCTCCAAGGCTGCCGTGGAAATAAAATTGAATAAAAGTAATAAAAAGCCTTGTCGGTAAAAGACTTTTGCTGCCATGCTGGCAGTTTTTGTTGACGGTCTTCCTCTCGACTCGGCTGCTGGAGCATGAGCAGCACTGTGCCGCCGTGGAGCTGCTGGAGGAGCCGACACGTCAGCACCACATCCAGATCCGGCTGTAGGGTGGGTGTAGGCGCTGCTGCTGCTGCTGCTGCTGCTGGAGGATTTTTTTTCTTTTTCTTTTTTTCTTCCCTTTACAGGATGTAGCAGCTGGGTTTGGTTGGGATCAGGCTGCTTCAGGTGAAAGTCGGGGGGAAACATAAGAACAAACGTGTGATATTGATAGTGCACAAAGTAGCCACCCTCATCATTTAGTAAATTCAACTTCCTCTGTGATCAGAAGCAGAATCACATGTATTTGCCACGTATGTGCAGATGTATACAAGGAATTTGACTCCGGTTTATCATCACTCGCTTGCACACACAAAAGGAAATACACAGAATGAGGACAGCAACAACTGAGCAATAACACAATACAACAGATAGGCCTAACACAATATAAATAAGTAAATTGGCCGGTGGATTAAAGGTGCTCAGTGGGTAGTGCAAATAAACAATGAGGTAGTTTATGATCTGTTACAACATGGATTAAAAAAATATTGAAGTTAATGAAAAAAAAAACTTTGTTAATGTGGACATGGAGGTGTTTGGTGCATGGTAATGTCCTGCAGTCCTCATCTCCTTTACAGAGATTCCCCTTTTGATAGATCCTAGAAAGCTAGAGAAATTGTTGATGAAATAATAATACAACACATAAATAAATCCAATCTAATTAGTAACTGTAATGAATGATGAATTAGCACTTTGCCAGAAAATTTGTGTTAATGCCATTATGCAATTATCCCTGCTCCAGATAAGATGCCATGTAATTGATTTAAGACATAAAAACAGATGTTATCTTGAAACCTGATTGAAACTGGTTTGTCAACAGCAGTTAAACCTTAGGTGTGTGTCCTTCTTTTTTCTTGTTTACTGCATTTTGCATAATGTTAATTTATATAATTATATAGTTTTCTGAATACACTGTTGGTGTTTGACACTTTTGCACTGTAGTTTCTTTGTTATAATCAAATTTATAACTTATGCTACTAAAACAACAAATAAACACAAAAAGGCATGGGATAAACATTAGGAAAACACTGCGGTACCCCCCCCTCAAAAATGTTAAAGAGTTGTGCCTTGTGTTAAAGTTGGTTGAGTTGACAGTTTAGACAGGATAATATCACTTATACAGCACAAATATAGAAACAACAGAGGTTGTTAAACGACTCAAGAGTTATGAAAATCCTTGGCGTGACTGGCTGAGCTCTAAATCCATAGGATCTACTTAGGGATGAACGAAAAACTACATTTTTTCTGCGAAAGATCAATAAAGTTATTTATTTAAAAAAACCCCAACAGTACCGGTTCTTTGTCCCGCCTTTTCCGGCGCGTCAACCAATGAGCATGCAGCTTTTCACTCCACTTCCGCATCCACCAAACAGAAATAATCGAGAAACATGTGAGTTGTGTGAAACATGCCACCCTCGCTTATAAGTCAAATTAATCTTCTCTTTCTCTCACTTTCTTTTGTAAGAAGGACACAGTGTCAAAATAGCTTCTGCCCACCGGACTCTACACGTAACATCTGGCTAACTGGCTAGAAAAAACATCTGTGTACCGTTACTGCTCAGAAGGTAGGAACCAAGTTTATTAGCTTATCTACTCTTTTAAATTTAAATTATCTGAGTATCTATATCTATATCTATGACAATCAATATGTTCAGTTAGGATACGTTTTTTTGTTTTGTTATTTAACTAATAAGCTAACAAAAAACACATTTGGTATCACTGAATAATTACCTAATTGTACTGGCAGCAGTCTGTTCATGTGTTTACCATTACACCTTAATTTAATTGCAGTTATACATTTACAACTGTCATGGTCAGGTCTGGGTGTAGTATTTGAGATAAATAGATACATTGATGAGTTACAAGTTTTTCAGGGAACTGGTGTGAGCAGTTGAAGAAAGTATAGAGACTTTAGATTTTTTTGTTTTTCTTTGTGTAAGAAGTGAACTTTTTTGTTCTGCAGGAAGGTTCATACACCAAACATCAAACTACTGTGCTGACTATGGATGACTTGGAAAATGAGCTGGGGCGTCCTGAAAATGTAGAGGTTTACGACAACTCTTCAGACAGCTCTACAGATAACGCTATGAAAGGACAAAAGAAAAAAAAGCTTCCTCTGGTTAAACGCCTGTGTGTGAGTAAGTTGTGCATTAGGCTCCTATACAGTATATGCTGTGCTACACAAATAAACTGTCTGGGTGGATATTTAACCCATTGTGAATGTCCTATGCACTTATGACGGCTGGTACAGAAAAAATAATCATATGTCAGAAACATTTTAAGATTGAATATCAAAAAAATCAATCAATCAATAAAGCAATGCAAATCCAGTATCAGTCAAGCTATTATGGATCATAATATGAATGGAAAATGCATAATGTCCTCAAATAATAACTTAATTTATTATCTGCAGAGACACAAAATGAAACTGGGTTTCACGAGAGCACCAGGATCTGTTTGGAGCACATCAGAGAAGCCATGCTACATCACCGGTGGCAAGAGGCAGCAGAACATATGGCTTATTACCCCCAAATTCTAGAGGACGCACATCAAAGGCCGTCACCGCAGCACAATAAAGAGGTAGGTTTGTTTATGTAGTTTATTTTGTGGCATTGTATCTAGATAACAAAACACACATATCACCTCACATAATTGTACACTATAGCCCCGACTGTGAGGTCTCTGTTTCCTGTTCCTAAAGAGAAAGCTTCAGACTTTTTTTTTCCTTATTAAAGATCCAGTCATTTATATAGTTAGTAGTGAATGCAAGTTTGATTCCCACATCCTTGATACTGGCTCTCTCTTTCTAGCTTATTTGGAAACTCAGCACTGAGATCCTTCGCCATCACCCCAACTCAAAGATGGACGATTACAACATGATCTATGAACGAATGAAACACTCAGGATTTAAAAATTACCTTCTGGTACGTTGGCTGACAGACATGAATGCACAGCGCACAGTTTGCTGATTTCCTTTCTTACATTTTTAACATTTGAAAAACCCTGTTCGTTTGCACTTTTCTAGATCAGTCTGGAGCATTCCTTCCACCTGCTGCTACACGGTCACATTGAAGAAGCAAAGCATCAACTGACTGTCGCAGAAAGCTGGAGGTGTGGGAAGGAGACAGCAGCTCAGTCTCAGAGGACTAAACTGATCCAGGCCTACAGGAGCCTGCTGGATTATATCATCTGGTGTGACAAAAAGTTCACACGCTCCAGTGCTGGTAAGGCGATGTACAACTCAACACCCCAAAGCGATCTATTATTCACTTGGATCAGTTACGCTGCTGCAATTTCAGCTCTTGTGTGATGTTACACTGCCACCTACAGAGCAGACCCAGTAACTGCACATGAATATTATGCTCTGAAAAATGTATTCAAAGGCCCCTCTGTATTATTCAGTATGTCAGATACAAACTGCTGCTTTGGTGTGTGATGTTTGGCTGCATGTTTCAGGCCAACCGGACACTGGTGACGATCAAGAGTTGCGTAACTACTTCAAACAAGCCTCTGTGAATCTTGAAGAGATTCTGAAAAGTCCTGGTGTCTGGGATCCTTTCATACTGAGCTACGTTGAGGTAAGCACTAGTACCCACCCGCCGGATTTAATGACATAAATATGTATATATTTAAAGGGATAGTTCAACATTTTGGCAAATTGGCCCATTGCCATAATCCCTATAGTCATAGCAGTAGGTTCGTTACCTTTAAATTGTCGATGCAAGCTATTTTTAGAACGGCAGAGCAGAGCTGCAAGCTGCTCAGAGCTACGCTACGGAGGCTCATGGGATTTCTTGATTTCCCTCATCAAACTCATCAAATACACAATCCAACAACTAAAACGCTCTGGTGGACAAGTTGTGACCTGCACATTCACCGCGTTATGATGAGATAATAACGGAAAACTGCTTGCCAAAAAACTGCCCCCGACGGGAACGCGTGTCAGCTCCGACAACTCCGTCTTGTAATGTTCCGTTAGCAAGAAATCCCATGAGTCTCTGTAGCGTAACGCTGAGCAGCTTGCGGCTCTGCTCCGCCGTTCTAAAAATAGCTTTCACCGACAATTAAAGGTAACGAACCTACTCCTTTTTAAAACATTTTTTTTTTAATGTTTTGTCTTTATGTAAAGCACATTGAGTTGCCTTGGTATGAAATGCGCTAGCCTATATAAATAAAGATGCCTTGCCTAAGACTATCGGGATTATGGCAATGGGCCAATTTGCCAAAATGTTGAAATATCCCTTTAATAACATGATATTGAACTAAATAGAGTCTTTTTTCATACTACACATCATGTCTTTTAGTTTTGGACAGGAACATTTAAAGATGGCACAAAAACGATGTCGAGATTTCAATAGCCGTACATTTTGATATTATCTGTCTCAGTGTCATGTCCTCAAGACGCTACCTTCTTGTGTTTCATGTTTTCAAGTGTATTTATCAACCCTTATCTAACCTTTTTTTTACCCTGCAGATGCTGGAGTTCTACGAGATGGACGAAGAGGCTTTGAAAGTCCTGAGCGACTACGCCTATGACAGCAGTTTTCCACCCAACCCCAACGCGCATGTCTATCTCTACCAGTACTTAAAGCGGCACAAGAGTCCGCAGAAGAAACTGATGACAGTGTTGAAGGTGCGGATTAAAACACTGTGACTTGTAAAGTATCGAAGTATTGCGTTGTTTAGTATCTAAGATGAAAACTAGAGCACCTTAATCAATGTAATACTTTCACTTTTGAAGAAAGATATGAAATAATTGTTACTGCATAAGCTGCAACCATTACTAGAATTTATCCCTGATTGTTATTAGATTTAAGATAAGCACAGTTACTAAACCTTATCTGTCTCATGCTGCAGGGCCTCCAGGTTTCTGTCCCAAGCCACGAGTTAATGTTGGAGTACAGCTCCCACCTGCTTCAGTCAGGTAAAAGCACATTTGAACTAAATACTAACCAACGAAACAGAGAATTGAAAGAAAGTTCATCAAATTTATCTTGAGGAAAGATCAATTTAGTCTTAATTGACCAAACCATGACTTTACTACAGTATTTCTCTGTTTTGGAAACATCAAAAATTCATTTTATTGTCTCCTTGAAACATATAAACTGTTGTAACAGACACGTCTCCCAGTAATTGATGTATTTTTGTTGTTTTTTTCACCCAGAGAAAAAAAGTGATCATGAAAAAGCTTTAGGAGTCGTCCTAGAGATGCTGGACTTTGCCTGCTGGAGGAGCAACCTGGACGTGTGGAAGTGTTTAAAGACCATTATCCAGAAACTGCAGTTAAAGTATGCTCTATTTTTGATTCAACTTTCAACGGGTTGTAGTTTTTCCTGTTGTGTTTGCTGTTGACACCTTTGGTCTGCGTTGTTGTGTATCAAAAATAGAGAAGACTGGAGAACGGTTGTCCGTGATCGAATGTCTGGAAGAAAAGACTTCTGGCCTGCACTGCACTTCACCAGGTTTCACGCCAGTAAAGACTCAGAGAACCCAGAGCTGATGGAGGTGAAGGCGTCGCTGACCAAAGTCCTCTGTCCCGGTAAGTCCGTTTACATTTTATACAATCATCTCTGATGTGAAACAGTCAGTCACTAGGTTGAAAAAGCAAAATATCAAAACTCTCTAGTTCTATTTTCTTAAACGTGAATCTGATCAAATCTAATATTTTTGGGTCAATGCCGGTTCAACATAACAAGTTGTCTGTATAAATGTTGTGATAATTTTCAGTATTTTACAACATTTTATCGACCAGTTAACAGAGAAAATGATGAAAGTAATTGTTTCCATCATGACTGAACATTTCACTGTCATAGCTGAGCGTGAGAGTAAACTTGACATGGAAATGCACTTGTAATTGTTGAGGCAACAATTTCCAGAGAGTTAAGACATCATTAAGGCTGTTGCACCTTACAGGAAAGTTTTAAGTAGAATCAATGTAATAGGGCTGGATTATTCATTGAAAAACCGACATTTAGAGCCTCTAACCTCTAAGCCTCAGAATTGGGGCAGAGGCACACAAGCTAATGTGTCCTTTTTTGTTTATAATTTCCTCTCCTTCAGCCCTCATGCTCTAACTACACACTGTAATCGTTCATTAATTGTAATTGAGGCAAACAGTTCAATTAATTTAGATTTTTGCCATAATCGCCCAGCTCTAGTATGTTAATAGAAAACAGGTTGTTCACCTGCTGTCCATCCATCATTTTTACTACTCATCTGTGCCGGGTCACTGGACCTGGTGTTTTATGATTTAGAAGAAATTAGTGTAGTTGTTTTTTCTTCATCGTACTGCACTGGAACAGTCTGTAGATGTTTACAGTTCTTCAATGTCCTTCTTCTTTCAGACCTGAATCTGAAGTACAGTGCTTCGGGGTCGGCCCTTGATAAGGAGACATGAGAGAAAAACATCTGTCTTCATGACTCACAATCGAGAACAGCGCCGAGATGCTGCCAGGAGAAAACAGGAAGAAACGCTAGAAAAGCCGTCTTTGATGAAGAGCAGGACTCATTCATTAATGCACTTTTTACATAAGGTTTATGTCAGCAGCATTTTTCTTTCTTTTTCCCAAGGTCAAAAAATTAACTTCTGTTTTTCTGTTCTTTAGTCCTTTATGTTTTTGGTTAATTGTGCCATTTATTGTTTGTTTTTTTGCTGTGTTTTTCATCATGGAGGTCCGAGCTTGGTCGTCCACCATGTGGCGCTGTTCTTCTGTGTATGTGCAGCGACTGTCTGGAGGGTATGACCACCTCATCCTGACAGAAACTGAGCGTGGCTCTGAATCAGTGTTCATGGTGCTTTCATGGTCTCTGTAAACATTTTAATGAGAGCACAGTCTCGTTCCAGCCTCAGCCGACCTTTGACCGCCACATGGAGGGATTTTAAGGTCATTAGTGTTTGTCTACATACAAACACAAACACACACACACACACACACACACACACACACAGCCTGAGGATTTTTCTCTCTGTCAACTCTATTGTCAACAATCCACTCAGACCTTTCAGCAGCAGAGGTTCGAGTCAATGGGACCGGCCATTGACAGGTGGTCACTGCTAATAGCTTTCAAATACATGTGATTTCCCTTGAATGTGAGCGCTGCCTCCTGCCTCTAACCACTGACTTGTTGGCAGCTTGAATAGGTGCTGGTGTTTTCTACAGAAACAGAAAAACGTGCAACATGCAGCGTCTTTTTTCGGTGAAGAGGCTCATGATGTTCGATGTCATCTATTCAAAGAGGAGAAAATGTTTGCACTAAGAACGTTTGTAACGGCGTGACGGGATCCTTTGGCCTTCAAACGCTGTGTTTACTCTCCCGAGTCCCTTTGCACCAAACCATGAAATAAAGTCTTGCATCCAGCAGCATGCCAATTTAATAAGTGAAAGTGTTTGTAATGATTCTGTTTCGGCTCGCTACAGTGTTGGTTGGCCATGCGGCAGCTCACTCAGCCGTACTGTATGTGTGTGTGTGTGTGTGTGTGTTGCTTTGCAGTCATTACATAAACCAAAGCCCACAGCGCTCGCCCGACCACAGGAGCAGCTGCAGAAGGGATCTGGGAATACATAACACATGTCGTTTGAAAATTCAAAAAGTCAGGGAGCGGTGGAGAGGATCGAGTCAGGAGCTGGTCACCGCGCTGGACACTGTCCTGGTCGTGACCTTTTTAAGATTTTTTTTTTTCTCTGGGGTTTTGTCAGGTGGTGGTGGTGGTGGTGGTGGGGTGAATTGTTTAAATCACCTGCACAGATGTTCACAGTTGAGGCGGTCACTGCGTTGTCCTTCTGATCATGAAGTGTCTCTGTAGAGAGTTCGGTTTCTTCCTCAAAGGCACTTTGACAAGATGAGATAAGATTTAAAGTTTGATTCTCTGCATCTCTTTTCGCCAACTCTGAAAGCAACGAGGGCTTGGCTTGTTTTAGGATTTAATTTCTCCCTGACTGGAGCAGACAAACTGGGGAACAGTCCGACCTTAGAGGAAGATGTAATCGCCTATAAAGGATCGTCAGGGGCTGCACATAACAACAACAACATCAACATCAAAAATATCCCTGTAATAACAACCATCAGCTCATTGTTACCTCCTGAACCAGCAGCAGGAGCTGGAACAACGTGTCCTCGCCGGTGCCACAACAGTCTGTTTTTTTCCCTGCAGTGTCCATGTGCTGGATCAAAACACTGAGAAATACAGATTTAAATTACTATACATGTGATTTTAAAAAGTAATATCAATATAAAGAAATATATGGTATATTATAAAGTATAGTCAAGGTCATAAACATTCAACATCTTTATTGCCTGCCATCTACATCACAACGGTGGCCTTCAACCTATTCTGAGACAGTAACAGATTATATTATATAGACATAAAGATTCATTTAACCTGCACATCATAGTTCAGTATCTGAACTGAATACACCGAGTTGAAGTGAATGCATCTCTGTGCCTTAAGTGTGTAAATGTACCTGAGGAGATAAAGCAGTGTGTTCAGTTTATTACGTTGTAAGTGCCAATGTTCAGCCCAGCTGGTAAAGAGCCGGTGAGGGTGATCGTATTCAGCCTGTTTTACTACCTCACCGATGCTGGACATCAGAATTAATGTGGATATAGAAACTATGTGTTGCCATTGTCCCCCAAAGGGCACTAGCAATTACAGTAACGGTGTGACTTAGAACTGACAAGTTTAAAGTATTTGCTTATATCACTTTGAATCAATGTTTTATTCCCCATTAAACATAATTTTGTTCTTTTCTTTTACAGTGGCATTATGCAAAAGTTTGGGCACCCCTGGTCTGTGTGAACAGTTAAGCAAGTGGAAGATTAAATGATCTCCAAAAGGCATAAAGTTAAACATGAAACACTCTTTTGCAATATTTTTAAGCAATATCCATGTATTATTTTGCTTTTCTACGATTTTAGAGTGAAAAGGGGAAACAAAGCAGCATCCTGCAAAAGAATGGGAAACCCAGGAGACTTGAGCTCTCAGAAAACTTTGACCAAAGCATCAGACAAGATATTTACTATTTACACACTGTGATAGTTTCCAAAGGGGGGCTACTAGGTACCAACTATGCAGGGTGACCAAACCTTTGCTGAGGACCCTTTTCCTTTTCTGTCATTTTGAAAATGTAAAAGATGAAAATAAAATATGTATTTATTGTTTAAAATGTAAAGGGAATGTGTCATCTGTAACTTCCCTATTGGAGATAATTTCATCTTCCACTTTCTGAACTGTTCACATTAACAGACTTTTTGACCAGGGGTGCCCAAACTTTTGAATGACACTGTATAGTTGGAGATTTTAGAAAATACACAACGTCTTTCTGTCCGAGCGTGAGATTAAATGTCTCTTTGCTTTTCCCATGCAAAGTGTGGCGTCGACCTTCTTATCTAACTCTCAGCAAGAAAAATAATAAGCGTCCCTCCCCAAATGTCTTTCGTCAAGTCTCAACTAGTGTTATCACTAGTGTGGGACAGAAATATCCTCTAATTGAGATGGCTCAGTGTCACAAAATGCTCATTAGGTGTAACCTGTGCTGTGCTCCTCCCGCGGACTAACAACACACTGTGCCATGTTTACGAGGGAGAATAATGGCAGGTGGAGACTGTGTTACTCATTCGCCAGCTGCTGAGCACATCCGCTGGTATTACTGGCCTCCGAGCAGCTCCACTGGTTCCACCAGCTCGGTCGGTCGGTGCACAGTCTGGGTGAGGAGCGGTGATGTATGAGCATCTGGGAGTGCACGCCAAGGTTGTTGGGACGTATACTGTAAAATCTATCATGTGAAAGAAAAAAAGAAAAGAAAAAAAAGAGTCTCTGCAGGCTCATCTGACGACTCTACCAGGCGCTTTAAAAACCTCCAGGAGCTCTGGGAGAAATTTACTGACGTCTTTTGGCCTAACCCCACTGTGAGCTGACAGCCATTATAATTGTTTGTGTAATTAATCATCAGCACAGGTTGCAAACTGAATCTATTTGCTGCCATGGCGGGGGGAAAAAAGAGGTGTTTTAATTTTATGCCTGGAGTTGAGAAAGGCCCTGGATGTTGCGTTTTTTTTTTCTTTTTCTGCTGTGTGAGGTTGACATTAATTGAGTTTTCTCTTCTTGTACAGTTTCTCTCCCTCCCCTCTGAACACGGAAAACACACACTCACAGACACACACTGCAGTTGGTGACTCAGGGTCTCGCTTGGTTGGTCTGCAGGGCTCTGAGGATTTGTAACCTAAAATCCAGACTCGCATAGTGACAGTGTAACATCTCAGTAACTCTGCAAGACATTTGAAGTCTGGTATGGTTTGAGAGTGTGGGGAGGAAAAAAAAAAAAAGACAGAGAAGAGAGAGAGAGAGAGGAAGACGGAGGGGAGAGAGCGTGATAATTCAGCCATGCAATTTGGACTTAACATACTGATGTGTTTGCCAGTGCTGCATGCTACAAGCAAGGGAGGGAGATAAAACAGAAAAACATGAGGCTGGAGTCAGAACCGTCTTCAAAACACCACTGAAGATCAAACTGAGGGGAAATGAAAGGGAAATAAAAATCAAACTCATGAATGGAAATCCTGCAGAAGTCAGCTTTAACTCTTATCATAATTACATTTGCTCTCGGCACAGAATCGCCAGCGTATAATGGGGGTATATCCCAAACCTATGACGCCCCCCACCACCCCTTTTTTTGATAACAAAAGGCTTTCGACACACTTATGATACTGGCAGATGCTAAGACAAAAAAAAATTGCTTGGGGGGGGGGGAGTCAAGTCCTGTGGAACTTCAGGGAGAGGAGGAAAGAAGAAAAAAAAAAAAAAGATATTCCCAAAATATCCTCCCCATTCTGTCTGTGAAGTTGAAAGTGACAACTGCAATACCTTTGTTCTCAGAGTGCAGCTGCAAAAATAGCTTTCAATAATGTATTAGGAGAATAAAGACTGTGAGCTGATTTCTGGGGGAGACGGCGCTCGGCTCTGTGTATGTGCCAAGACCAGGAGCTTTCTCTTTCTCTGCTGCTGTGCACCGACTGTGAGAAGAGATCAGGCTGGTGAACACAAACTGATCCTCTTGACTTCTAAGATTGCTCTACTTATCCCGGCTGGAATGAAATCTTTGGCCTCGGAAATAAACGGCTTAAAAATCCCTCTACATATATTTACATGGGGATCTCATGTGATCAGCAGGAGACCGGACAATTACAGAGAACGGATAATTACACAGGACTTGTTCCCTCAAGTGTTGCCCATGCATGTGGCTGATGGACCACCCTCCCCACCACCACCTCCTACCCCCCCCCCACCCCCCTAAAACCCCTCTGAACAGGAGACAAGCAGTGCAGAACAGCAATGTAATGACTCTGAGATGCAAAGCACCTTGACCAGCAGAGCATTCACCTGAGGCTATGGAGGTTTAATTTCTTGCGTGCCTGAGTGTGACAAGTGGCGATCCGATCCGGACGCTGTGACTTTCCTTCAAGCTCTGCAGAGGCCGGCCAACTGGAGCACAGGCAGGGACTGAAATAAAACAAACAAACAAGTAAACAAGCAAAAAAAGCGATATGATCTGAAAAAAAAGAGGAAGAAAAAGAAATAGAGGCACAACAGGATCCCAGGCAGACATCAATTATTAAGACAAGCAAGACAGCTGTGACACAATCTACAGATGATACCTTTGGGAGGCAGTTTCCTTTCTTTCTTTTTTTCCTTTTTTTTTGACAGTATCTTGGGTGGTGTGACTCAGAATGAAATATTGTATCTAGAAGTGAATATTTTAACAAAGACAAGTGACAAACCAACTTTTAGATTCATACTCACGGTGACCGAGCTTCTGCCGCCCTGCTGGTGGTGGTTGTGGCACCAGGTGATGGAAGTGTCCAGGGGGAAACTAAACCCACCTCAGGGGTAACTCAAGCAAATTGGTTTTACACTTCCAAAAAGGTCGGTGCACTAAAAATCAATGGAAATTTGCATCAATCTCCATTATCAGAACAGATCTTATGTGCTGCATTTTTAAGTGATAAGTTCAAGTACTCATAGTTGATTATGATTATTTGAGTATGTTTTTTTTTTTGGGGGGGGGGCTACCAGTTCAACTCAGTTTGTGTTACCATGGCAGCTGTGACCAGGAAAAGTGATGTCTGAGAATACTTCTGCAGTTCACCTGCAGTGAATAACACATGGTGTCAAACTTACGTATCATAGAAACACTGAATTTATTGAATTTATGAGTGAGGCTTTTGAGTGACAGTTACAGTCCCTGTTATAGTTGTAAATGCATTTGAAATTGCACTTGATTTCCATTATAGTCTATTTATTTACATACATAAATGTGAAAGTATTGGACATTAGGAGGTCAGTGTCAAAAAAGCTGCTGTGAAAAAAGTCCTGTTTGTTGCTGTGCTTTTAAAATGATAATCAAATAATATGACTTCTCCTCCATCCACGTTCTAACATGCTTTAAATACTATATATTCTTATACACTCTAAATAAGGTTTGTCTGCCCTCTGAGTTATTATAGCCCTCTCCTGCAGGGGGCACTCTGGCTACCTGCACCATGCTGCTTGTATCTGACGTAATGAGTCTCTAACGCTCTTTCCTCACTCTTGTTTTGAAGTCCTATCTGCACCCCTCAGCCTTAAAAGGTTTCTTATTTGAAACGGTTATGTTGAAAGGCCCGAGTGTGTGAATAGAGCATCTGGAAGATCAAATTAGCTTTTATTCAACATGTGGGCACCTTTTGTGTGGATTCACATGATGTAAGCTCTTAATTTATGCCCCTTTCTTGCCCTGCTGCTGAATGTTATGACTATAGAGGGGAGGACAATGCCTCCCGCTTTCAGTAAACATGTAATCTTAGAGTCTCACTTCCCAATCTACTTCTGCTTTTTTTTTTTCTCTTCTCTTCCAAAAACGAATAAAAGCATAATGGATATTTACACTACTTGAGCGGTGATATCATCCACACAGACACACCCCACACACTTATCAAACCTGCAGGCTGCAGATGAGGTGTGTGTGTGTTTTTTTGTTACAAAGGTGAAATTCTATGTAACTCTACAGGTTGAATTCTCGGTAGGTCGAATGATTCTTTGAAATGGTTTTCCTGAAGCTGACCAAGTTGACTAAGTGCGCCACACTGACTCATGCGAGCATATGTAAGCCCACTGACTCACCGTGCCCCTTCTGATCTGTAACTCCGTCTACCTACAGTGGAGCAATGAACAAACAATGAGCCTGACCTGACCCAAAGAAGCCCAGTTTGTCAGAGCACAGAGGCTGCAGATAGTGGGTGATTGTGTAGTTGGAAAAATGGTATTGCATTTTGAATGAATGTGGGAGGTGGAGAGCGTGGTCTGCCTGCCTGCCTGCCTGCTTGTCTGTCTGTCTGTCTGTCTGCCTCTGTATTTCCGCCTTCACTCATCTGTCTCTCAATCACAACTTCCTCTCACCCCTTCTGTATCTGGACGGACGTTAGTGGAGATAATGCAGCTGAACGTTTCCATATTATGTAACTTTGACATCACTACTAAATGTGTCATTTGGATTTTTTTTATGCCTAAAGGGGGGACATGTTATTAAATGCATTAGTGGGAGTAATGAATTAAAGTTGATCTGCTATTTGTCATCCAGAGCTTTCACCCATCGACAACAGATGTTCAAGATACGAACAAAATTCAGATCGCCATGAAATTTCATTGAAACTTACACTGCACTTTGTATTTGATGGTCACTCTGACCTTTTATCCATGATTATTCCTTTCACTTATGTTTAGTCCTGTTATTGTTTATGCTGATATGAAAAGGACTGCTCTCAAAGAAAATCTCGTTGAATTAGAGATGTGCAATGACAATAAAGCATCTTCCTATTTATCACGTTCCCATCAACATCAGCTGTACGATGTGTTCAGAGGTAATTAGCGAATGTTAGCATTAGCATGTTAAACTGCGGTGGATGTTGAGGCAAATAAATCTGAAAAACAAAAACAAAAGATTGAATTTCAAAGAAAAATGGTTGAACTAATTAAAAGCGGTGGCCTGTATTGCTGCATCATGAATGAGATGATTGGGTAACACTTTATTTTAAGGGGTCCTTGTTCCTGTGTATCTACCTAATTAATTACAGTGTAATTACCTATGTAACCGTATGTGATAACATGTACTTACATTGTAAATACATAGTGTATTTTCGTGTACTTACAGGTCCTTGTTACACTTGTAATAAGAAATGCTTGTGCAAAGAGAGAGGCCACTTTGGCATTTCTTATTACAAGTGTAACAAGGACCTGTAAGTACACGAAAATACACTATGTATTTACAATGTAAGTACATGTTATTACATACGGTTACATAGGTAATTACACTGTAATTAATTAGGTAGATACACAGGAACAAGGACCCCTTAAAATAAAGTGTTACCGATGATTGTGTTTCTGTGTTGAACAGCTTGAGAGCATCATTAAGAGAAATGACGACTTAACATCTACGTCTATAGATGTAATGTAGTTTTATTGTCACATCTGTTGCTCAGGTTGACAGTCAGTGTGATTTGACAGACACTTGTGCAATGGAAATGATTCTTTTCTTTTCAAATAAAGTGGGAAGGAAGAAGTCTGTCCTAATCTTAAAGAATATGTTTGGTGATATATTCTGTATGATTCTTCTCTCAGACAAATGAAAACACCAAACAAACCATAAGTTCATCGGTCTGTCTATGCTCCCTGACTAAGCCCGGTATTTTCCTGGGGGAGTGTAATTACGAAAACATTACTCAAACTGGAGTTAATAATGACTTTGTGGGAGACTCTTTTTAGCCAGAAAGTTTGATGAGTTTCTGAGTATTTATGGTGGTGTATGTGAGACTGACTCAAACTTCACTTCAGTCGCCATATTGATGGGAGTGATAAAAATGTCACCAAGAGCAAATGTGTTTTGTTTTAAATGGTTTTTGAATAACGTCACAGAGGAATACGATATATCAAGCTTTACAAAGCAATACTTGTAAGAAGAATCAATATAGTGTTGTTTTTTTTGGTGTTTCTTCTGTTTAAAATAAGAGAAAAATTCAATAACCGCCAATAAATCAGTATGTTTTTGTGCACTTCAGTGTCAACATCAGTCCAGATGAAGCCAAACAGCTAAACAATCCCAGCTTTGTAACCTCTGTTGAATCTGTCTGCTCGTAAATTTTTATTGCCTGACCTCACTCAAAACTGTGTCCTTTTTTCTTTTGTATTCAAAAAAAGCTGTGATGGTGTATTACAGGCTGACATTACACCGCTGGCCGTTTTTTCTGCGCTGGCCTTTAAATTTGCTGTTTGTGTGTCTTTGTCCTGTGTCGAACTGTGTGTTAGGTCAGATTAACAAATGGTAAGGCCGGTGGCAGGCTGAATAACAGCATTAACCAGAGAACAATGGGAGCGTGGGACTAAGCCCTTTCACAACCTGTCTGACAGCTTGTGGCGTTGATGTCATCCTCTGACTCAGGCTGTTACCTCCGCCGCTGTTACCCTGGACGCTTGGATGCATGACATCACCAAATGACACATATCACTCTCCACTACTGCCTCTCTGCTTTCATTTCTCTTCTTTGTCTCCAGTCATTTGCATACTCATCAGCTTTCCTGCATTGAAGGCTTCCACTTTGCCACTTTGTCAGTCTGTGAACAGGGAGGAGAAGCATGAATGGACATCATTAGTTTTCCAAGGAGACTCTGATAAAGGGAGGGAAAATAAGTGAACAAAAACTGATGGGTCATCTTCTTAAAAAAAAAAGAAATTAGTGATGATGGTTCACAATGGCAGAAAAACAGAAATAAGCAACTATTACCAATGTTTGTTACAGCAAAAAGAACAGTGAATGGTTCACAGTATGTTTACATATGAATTAAGCAACCGCACATTGCTATATTTGGTGATTCTGATGAAAAATACATTGACGCAGAACAGAAAACAGGAAAATAGAGTTGTTATCTCGTCAAAAAGCAGATGTTTTGGTAACGTCTGTGGTTTTCACAACACACAGTTTATAACATTAAACACCATTTAAGTTATGATCTATTAAAAAGTTAAGTTCTCATAAGCAAAAACGAGACGGATCACTATCAACCATGGAGACAGTAGTTGGACCAAAACTCCCTCATATCAACTTCAATCCTGATTAACCAGAGAATAGGCTATAAAAATTTCATGGATGGTTTATATTATGTTATTTACAATGTAGAACAGATTTCAAGTCAAGTTTCTTATTAGTCTCCCTCAGAGATTTGGCTTGATAAAGGCGCTATATAAACAGATTATGAATAAGAATATAATAAAACACAATTGCAATGATACAAAACTTAATTATTAGAAAAAATACCATTGACGAAAAACCTAAAAAAGCAACGTTATTTATAGTAATCCGTGTAAATAATTATGATTTTATCTATAATAGTCAAAGATATGAAAAGCAGCTTGACACTGTGTTTTGTAGTCAGCTACTGTCTGGTGCCAGTGTGTAGCTATTTCACCGCTTTGTTTGCATTTCACGTTTACGTTTGTACTGTTTGCATGAATATGTAAATGCAAGATCCTGAAATTTAATATATGAAAAAACCTTCAGTATATGTCATTGTGATTTAGGCATGACATGACAGGTTTATTTTCACACCGTCTTCACTCATGTAACTACCTGTCATATTGGTCCAGTGTATGAAAAGCAGCTGTAACAATATCTGTCTGATGTTATCATGACAATGTTGATAAAGGCAGAGACTCCACACTGCATGCAAATGAGTTTCCATACAGCAGCTGAATACAGTTAGAGTGATGGATTTAGTCTAAAAACCCACAGGTAGACAGATTGTGTACCAGCTGGATTTATGGGAAAAGGTCACAGAATTAAAAGTCTTTTAATTCACTAAATCCCATGCAGTTTATTCATTTGAGCTTTGTTGTATTCTTTAAAAAAACAAAAAAACACCTTATATTTACCCTCTGAGGAGTTCTAACTGGACTCTACATGGACTCATAAGAAAATTACAAGAAAATCCCGCTTGGTCAGGGCTAGCTGTTAGCATGTTAACAGGAGCGTACCTATGTTCCCCGGGTCCAATGTACCCCAAGTCCTATGTGAAGGGAATAGGGGAATATAGGACCCTCTTTTTGAAAAAGGCTTCCTATGTTCCCCGTTTTTCCCAAAAGGGTCCTATGTTCCCCGCTGTTGCTGGTCGGTGTGCTCTCTCTACTTTTCTGGACTCTATCTATCTGGCCTGTCTCGCCTCTAGGGGAGAGTGGGGTAATGTGAGACACCGGGTAATGTGAGACACCCCCTCTATCTAGAAAACGGAACACATTTTTTGTCATCTGACCATTATGTTTTCAAGCCCCTTCCATTTCCCCATGGTCATGAAGAAGAGGACCTCATGATGCTGTGGAAAGCATGTTTTTTTCACAAAAATGTTATTTTTGCATGTAAAAGTAAATTTTCTTGGTGTCAATTTAATCAACTGTTGTGCCAAAGCAAATTGATTCAGGTAGAAAAACTTATTATGATACATGATGATGAACTACCAACACATAAAACCATGTGATGATGCTGGCTGAAAATTAGCCTGAATTTCTAAGAGAGGTCGTTTTTTCTAAAATGGGGGTGTTGGGGTAAAGTGAGACAAATGCTGCGGGGTAAAGTGAGACCATGGATGTATTATAATAAATCCATGAGTGAGACACTGTGAGCACACCATACACAAAGATTTACACTAGAATCTCGCCCCCCAAGCCAGAAATCATGCGTGATCAATGATCTTTAGCCACACTGCTTTGTTATGCTATGTGCTCTCAGTCAGCTCGCTTATTTATTGGTTAATTAACTCAATTTTAGTCACATTCCACTTTGTCGGCTCCCCCCACACACAAGAGGACTTTTGATCAAAATGGTCACAATTGTCGGGGCCTACAACCTGACCCCCAGACTATCTAACTGGTTCTATCTGTAATTTTAATGTTAATTAAAACATTTTGTGTTGTATTTGATTTTGTTATTGAGTCACTTTCTGTTGAGAAAAAAAAAACTGCTTAAATTGACCAATCCCCATGATTCTGTTACTAGTCTGACATTAGTTCTGGTAAGTGTGGTTGTCAGCTAGCTGTCAGGACTCTAGCTGTTACAACATGTGTTGTTATGGTAGTTTCAGAGTGGAAAAAGTAAGTGGATCAGTTTACCCCATTGATTTTTCTAGTTTGTCTCAGTTTACCCCTGAACTGGGGTAAAGTGAGACACAAGACCACTTTTTAAAAAAACCCATCATATTTTCACTGCCCTTCGTCCTAAATACATTCTGATAATTTCCATTGCTAGGCAACATCCTGAATTAATGGGACATGTGTAAATTTTACTGATAAATCATTTTAGCTTGCTTAGAGGGGAGCAAATGTAAAAAGTGTCTCACCTTACCCCACTCTCCCCTACCTGGTCTTTTTACTAAACTTAACCAACTCCTTTCTTCATTGCCTAAACCCAACCAACGGGACAATTCCACTTCTCACTCAAAGTCACAACTCAAATTCTCACTCAAAAATAAGCAAAAATCTGCAAAGTCACAACTCCACTTCCAGGTATGGGACCAAAAATTGCATGTTCCCCAGGTCCTTTTGGGAAAAAGTGGGGAACATTGGACCCTTTTTCTAAAAAAAGGTTCTATGTTCCCCAGTCACACACACAGCGGGAAACATAGGACCTGGGGGAGGATGATCCCATGTTAACTAAGTGATAGAAATGGAGGCAAAACAAGTGTGGTTAACATGGTGGTGTTGCTTTCCACAGATTCAGACAGGTGTTAGCTAGTAGGCTATGTGTCAACTTTTATGTTTTGTGACTGATAAACAACATTAACGCTAACACCAAATCTGGAGCCAACGATAGTGAAAACATATAGGCTAGTGGGTTTAAAACTGAGAGGATTAAATTTTTTTTTTTTTTTTTTAAAGCTGCCAATTCAGGTAAGGTTTTTATTTACTATTCTACACACCTGGTGTCCGATAAGTCTTTGACTTTCCTCTGTCATTCAGGAGGTGAAGCGTTTTACATGTTTGACAGCCTCAACAGCTTGTGTTAAATAAAAAGGAGGGAGGAGTTAGTTAGCATGAGCTGTGTTAGTTATAGCCTACTGTCCAGAGAGGTGAGAAC